>NC_084489.1:80781394-81452019 GCF_030035675.1 Rhineura floridana | reverse complement strand
TCACACAATATTATAGTCCAAATTCCACCTCTTTCCTGCAGCATCTATTGGTTTTTTTCCTAAGCAACAGATTTATTTCTAAGAATCTCAATCTTGGATCACAGTCATTACTTCTAGGTAAGGATAGAAGGATCTGTCAATTTTGGTTCCCTCCATTCTTAAATTTCTGCAGCAATTTGCATTTTTTTTTAAAAATCCTCATGAAAATTCTTAAGCATTTTAGTGCAATTATCTCCTAAAAAACACATTTTGTCTGTAGTTTTGACTAATGCACACATTTTTGCAAGTAATGTCTCCTAATACAGTGCATTTTGTATGTTAATTTCACTAAT
This sequence comes from Rhineura floridana, assembly GCF_030035675.1. Taxonomy (NCBI): domain Eukaryota; kingdom Metazoa; phylum Chordata; class Lepidosauria; order Squamata; family Rhineuridae; genus Rhineura; species Rhineura floridana. The sequence continues at coordinate 81,451,687 of NC_084489.1, read as the reverse complement.
ATATTCATTTTTATGTACACGTTCTCCTAATATATGCATTTCTGTATTGGAGAACTACATTTCAGAATTCGAATATATGAATTTCAAAGGATGGCTGTGTTTCAGTTCTCATATTGTTTCAGAAAGTGTGCATTTGATAAATTTGACTTCAAATGTGAACTGAATCTAATTTATCCCCAATCCCTACTCCTTGGTCCAGGACTTCCATTAATACTGCTTTCTGTAACTTACCAGCAATAAAGTCCCATGCAGTAGTTATAACCAGGCTCCAAAGGTGTTCGAGATGATTTTTTCTTGGCCAGTTCAAAAAAGGGTGTAGCTTCATCAAGTTTGCCACTTCTTCTCAGCAAATCAATCAAGCTCTCCATGACTGAGAAATTATCTAAAATCACACCATTTAAATATATATATACATATATATATATTCAACTGTTTTCTCATGTACTTTGTTGACATGCAAGAGTTTGAAAGAAGCAAGCAACACTCCAGTTGGAAAGTGAAAAAACAGAAAAATCTGAATTTTGCCATGCATCGCATACACACAGACACACATAGGCCCTTTCATCAAAATGCTCCTGGTTTATTTGCAAGAAATTGATTTATTTTACTTTAACTTGCTCCATTGAGAGGGCCAAAACCCAAAACAGCATATACATGCTTTTATAAAAAATACTACAAAATACCTGGATTTTTCTCCAGAACATTTCGGTACAGACTTATAGCTTCTTCATACTCCTCTTTTCTGAACATAAGGTTGGCCATCATCTAGAGAAAAAAAACCCCAGCTATTTCACACTCAGACCAAATGGGTTCACTGCTGCCCATTTTATAGTGGGTTCATGCAAAATTCTCTTATCTTTTAAAAATTTTGTACAAGCCATATATATGTTTAAGGAAATCTAGTGTACGTAAGCCAATGTTAAATACTCTTCCAACAAGGAGCTAGAGTTATAATACTTAATCATAGCCCTATGTTAATATCAGGATCAATGAAATGACTGAGGGTTGATTCAAATGTGATAGAATTCCTACATGGGTAACACTTCTAAGTAGTAAAAAATGTGTAAACCATACATATATCATTCATGTGTAATGGGTTGCACATGCATCTATTTCACTGTGTGTACACAAGGTGTTTATGCACAACATATACAGCAAAATATGCATGTTGTCACACATTAATCAACATCTAGCTTGTATATTTCTTCCTGTGCATGTCGTCTCCAAATGAGTAGTTCATCATGTTGACTAATGTCTCCTGAATGCCCGTGCATGCGTGTGTGACAGACTTGTCTTTGTTTATGCTTGCCTATATGTATTAATTTCTCTAATTCTTCCCCTCACACACACCCTTCATGATGTAGAAGTGTATTCCAATAACTCCATCTGCTGTCTACATCCTGCAACCCACCAATATGCCTTCCCTGACCCACCCTTAAGTTTTCACGCATGGGGGCCAATACGAAATCAAATCAAATCTCTTTTTAGGCAGCAACTGTGGTGCCCTGCAGTGCTAAAGGCCTTTCCCAAAGTTTATGCTGAAAAAATAACTCTTTTTACTTTTAAATGGAGCTGTAATAGATGCATGGGGTGTGTGTGTGTTAGGGTTGCCAGGTTCAAGGCCTGAGACTGATCCTGTATCTTTAGGAGAAGAGAAAGTCAGCCAAGTGCAGGTGTTCTTGCAACCCTGTAATGAGAAAAACCACATGGTGGAATTCTCCCTTCCCCCTGCACAACTTTTAAAGATACAGAAGACCTCTTGGTTGCCAGGCCCAGCCTCTAAGAGGGGCTCCAGAATTGTGCAGGGGGAAGGGAGAATTTCACCTTGTGGTTTTTCTCATTACAGGGTTGCAAGAACATCTGCACTTGGCTGACTTTCTCTTCTCCTAAAGATACAGGATCAGTCTCAGGCCATGAACCTGGCAACCCTAGTGTGTGTGTGTGTGGGAAGGGGAAGCATTGCTTGGTAGTTGGTAGACATTACTAAGCTTGAGCATGTTCTCTGTCATTCCAACGTTAGTCAAGAGGACTGTGCAATTTAGGCCCGATGTGATGTGGATCCTTCTATTCCTTCTGCACAGCTGCATAGGTATGTTGAAACAGTTAGATTTTAATTCAGAAGCCTTTCAAGACCCCTCACACTGGGTGACTATAAAGTGAACAAATATGGTGTCCCATAAAGATACAGCAAACCAGCAATGTGGTTCATTATACGACGAAGCTTAAATATGGCGGAAGGCAAAAGAACAATGTACCATTGTTCCAATTTCACTGCTGTCATCATCTTGAAGTAGGAGAGTACAATAATGCTCACACTGGTCTGTATCTTCTTGCATCAAATACAGCTGAGCTAATTCTAACATTATCTGAAAATAAAATGGAAATGCACTTTAATCAGCAATGGAACTTTAGTAATTATAATTTTGATAATTTGATAATTGCCAGATGGTTCTAGTCCTTTCTCCAATTCTCGTTTAAATCAAAGCACCACCTTAACTATAGGAATAAAATGGAATTTAATTCTGCCTTCCTGATGCTAAACATGTTTATTTTGGAATAAGCACCATTTTGCTATAGGAAATTATATTTTTTGAAGTATAAATTATAAAATGGACACCCACCCACCCCATTTGCCACTCTATGGGGGGTTATTTGGGGTCCCTGGACTTGGACCCCAAGGTCTAGCCCCTGTTCAATATTGCAAGAAGGGGACTTCTGACTGCCACAGATGTCTAACTGGTTTACAGGTTTAAACAAACAATGAGCTAGCTTCAGTTTCATGCACTCCAATTTTTTTCCCTGCGAGATCCACTAATGTGTTTTGAATGGACAAAGCAAGATTTCATACTCCCAGACTCTTTAAATGTTTAGGGATAGATAATCCATGCTAAATGATCTGGAGCATGCACTGTTGCTTAAGAACATAAGAACTGACTTGCAGAATCAGACCAGACAAGCATTTATTTAAATGCTTGGAAGAATCCCAACCACCATCAGGGCTGGATAGTCAGCCTTTTACCCAGCCTTGATAGACATCTCTTTGCATGCCTTTAAAGTGGAGACCCAAAATCATGCTTACTTTGCTATCACTTGGAACACAAGATAGGGCTTCTGTGTAGTACTTTAAAGCTTTTTCATACTCCTTTTCTGCTCGGTAAAACTCTGCAAATTGTACGCAGATCATTAACAACACTTGTTTCTGAGGAGGGATCAGTTCAGGCTGTTCTACACGGACACGCTTCAGTATCCTTTGCTGGACGTCATAGGCCTTAAGTATAGACAAAAGTACTAAGTTAAAGCATGGGGTGGGGGTGGGAATATACCCATGCTAACATCTGAAGAATATTCACACCTGAAATAACTACTCATTTGCAAAAGGAACAGCACAAAACAATGGTTTCAAGCCAGCAGACCCTGCAGTAGCGCTGGCTGTATCCCTTGCAGCATAGCCACAAGACAAAATATATCCCTGCATCCCACATATAGGGCTCTTACTTACCCTGCCATTTCAACAAATGTGTTATCTTGCAAAAAATGTTCATCATAGTCTACACTGTTCACACAGGGCTATTTTTAAGGAACTAAATGAATGGGCACAAATCTCATTTTTAAAAAGTGAGCAAGCATTTTAACCTTACTGAGCCTTAGTTATGGTGGACATACAAAGCATATGTCCATAAAGCAAGAATTCATGTAAAGATACGGGTCTATTAATCAGGTCCAGGTTTTTCTGCTATTTAATCATTTTGAGTGAACCATTTATTATGTATCCCTTGATGTCCCATTAAATTTGCATTTTATTCATGAATGGGAACTACTGAGTGAACATTCTATTAAGTGTGTGGTACTGCTTGTTCACAGCTGGCCCTCTTCTGCATCTGACAAAGTGTGTTGTAAGCTATACAAGCATATGCAGTATTAAAATTAGTTAATTGGTATGAAAAGCTATTACTTAATTTACACTTTGGCAATTCAGCAATTTAGTATTTATATTTATTTTGGCAACCACTTTAGAATAATTTCCAGGAGTACATGAAGCTTGTACAACATTGCTTTTTTTACCATGTTCAGCGTTTCCAGAACGACTTCTCCTCTTTTAGTTGTCTCATAAATCTTTGCTAGTAACATCAGGTTCTTAACATCCTTCTTCATTGAGGGCAGATCGTCAACTGGAGAATGAAACAAAAACTATCATTATTTTATAGCTGCATATTGTTTAGGCTATCAAGAAAATAATGACCAAGATTTTCTACTGTGCAAAGGTTTAATGGCCAGCAACACTCCAGACAAGTAATTTTGTATGGATGTGTTGAGAGACCTGGTGGGATATTAGAAAGCTGAACTGATAATGCCCTAGAATTAACACAGCCTGAATATTTGCTAGGGGTGTGCAGCGGCTCTCTGTGTACCCCATGTTAGAAGATGAATTGGGGTGAATAGGGGAAGGTACACACATTTCTAAGTCAGATCAAGCTGATAACAAGGCAACTTGAGTTGGATCAGTGGGCCCTTAACCTTCCGCATAGTTCTCTGCTCCCCCCGCTGGATTTTGTTCTTTTCTGAGAAATGAAACCAAGTTGATTAGGAAAGCACTCAGAGTTTGAGACGGGATGGCACGGAGAGATGGAGGGAATCTTTTGTTTTGACAAACACCTTTAGCTTTTAATCACAGTGAATTATTTTCCCAGGGCACTCCAATCATGGTGAGTTGAGGAAAGGATTAGAAACTGTGGGTTTTCCAGATGGATATGCCTTCTCTTATGCAAGTCTATCAAGAGAAAAACAAAATAGTTCTTTCTAGCAGACTGAATTTGGCCCTGAATAATGAATTGAATTGGAAAGACACAGGGCAGCTCCAAAATCAGTTTGGGCTGCTTCTGAAAGCTACAGATATAGTAGGGTTGCCAGGCTCAGGGCCTGAGAATGATTCTGTATCTTTAAGAGAAGAGAAAATTCAGCCAAGTGCAGGTTTTCTTGCAACTCTGTAATGGGAAAAACCACAAGGTGGAATTCTCCCTTCCCCCTGCACAACTTTTAAAGATATAGAAGACCTCTTGGTTGCAGTTTTGATGCAGTTTTGATCAAGCAGTGACATTAATGTGTGTGTGTATGTTGTTAACTCTCTTTTCAAGCACCAGTTTCCCAACTGAAATCACCCCACACCAAAGCTGCCATTAGTCCTGCTTTCGGGTTGGAAACCAAGCAAAGATAACTTTCTTTTTTCTCACAGTGTGGCTAATAGTAGCTTTGGAGGAGGATTTCAATATGTAAAATAGCATTGGGGAAAAGGGCAGAACACTTCTCCCACAGCACCTCTGTTCCAATTAAAGTCTGTCCCCCCCATCATTGATTTAAAGTGGGGGGGGTCAAGAAATTTGATCATGGACCTTTCACATCATGCCTTTTAGTTCTCTACCCTAAAAAACCCAAACCCATTATTTTACAAGGGCTGCCTGAACTTCCCACTGTTTGGCGGAAAAATGGAAATAATGGATATGAACATGAGCCAGCAGTATAGCGTGCCTGCTAAAACAAAAAGTGAATTACAGTTTTAGGCTGCATTAACAGAAGCATAACATCAGATCATAGAAAGTAATAGTTCCACTTTGTTCTGCACTCGACTGACTGCATCTGGAGTACTGTGTGTAGTTTGGGTGCCACTGCCACGTTTTAAGAGGACACTGACAAACTCAAGTATGTCTAGAGAAGGGCAACCAGGAAACTAAGGAGCTTGGAAAGTAATGTTGGTCTTACTGTGAATGGTAGTTCTCCTTGGGTGCTCAGACGTCTCCAAGTGGGATTTAACTCCTCCCATTGCCTGAAGGCAGAAAACACTGTGACTCAAAACACTTTATCAGACCTTACTTCCTGTTGGAGCCTCAGTTCCCTTGACAGATCCTGTTCAGGATGATCAAGCAGGTCATCAACCCAGAGTAAGGAAGCCCTGGCAAAGACTGATACAAGCGGTCATGGTCAAGGCAATTGCTTCACACATGTATTTTAGTGCCAGGACAAAACAACATTCTGTTGCATCTTTCAACTGGATTTTCCTGTCTTTAGGAAGGAGCAATTGAGAAGCCAGCGCAGTGATAGATACATCAATGGCTAGCAGCTTGATTTGATCCACGACCTCTTGTTCTAGGTTATAAAAGTTATTAGCATAATTTTTTGCTCTGCAATGGGATATCCCATTCTGACTTTATCATGGTTTTAAAGATTCCAGGATCTGGATTGCCTTAGCTGAAGACTGTTGTTCTGAGCAGTCAGTAGCTACTCTGGGAATGTCACCTGGGCTGGAGGAGCAAGGTCTAGGGAGGCCACAGCTTTACACAATAAAGGCAGAAAATCCACCTCATGAAAAGGCACATATTAACATACACATTTATCTCAGACCTGTCACTCCATTCACCACCCTCAGGATCTGAATTGTAGTCAGAAGGTGGGGCCCTTGGGATTGAATGAGAGTCTTTATGAAGAGGAGACTGGTAGTGTCTGCTGAGTTGGGTTCTTCATGCTGATCACAGTATGGTCTGTGGACTCAGAAGAGGAGTGCTGCTGCATACTAAGTGGGTGCTTTGGCTCTGGACTGGGAATGGGGGACACTGAAGAGAGCTGGGTGGCACAAATCTAGACCTGGAACGTTTATGCTAATGTGCTGGATGTAATTCTTTAACAGTATCTGCTAGCAGAGCCTCTTTAACTTGCTTAACAATGTCACTCTGCAGGGAAAAAAAGTAGTATTTGGTCATCAGAAAGGCCTTTACAGGAAGAGGTTCAGGGAAAGTGTCAATCTTGTCCCAAAGACCTGTTCCTCTTCAGAAAATCTACAATCATCTCCTGCTGGCTGGTTGCAGCAATCACAGCACCATGCGCCCTCTGGAGGCCATCATGCATAATGCATCAAGTCAATGCCAAAGCAAGCTAGCTGCCTCAGCAGCAGCACTGTGGAAAGAGGGGTCTCTGGGTTGGAGGTGGTCTTATGAGCCCAGGCTCCATGATCCACTGTGTCCAGAAGTGGTGGGAGTGCAGCCTCTGGTCAAAGCTACTGCTACACCTTGTAGGACCCAAACTGGAGCACTCTGAGTATTCAAGGGCTTCCTCAGGCTGAGGAGACATGAAAGCCAAATCTGTGGCTACCGCAGTGTGCTGTTTAGGGTTGTGGACCACCCGTATGTGTCATTTACAGGTGTTGGTCTAAGAAGCATTTCCCTTTCTTGCCAGTGGCATTGAGATTGTCTGGAGAAGGCAGAGGAGGTGGCAAGAAGCTGAGACAGCCAAAGGCAGGCAACAGATTGAGGCTGCAACAGGATGTGAGGTCTGACAAAGACTTGTTAAGTCAAAGGTTTCCTGCCTTTGTGTAATAGGGGAGAAATTGAATTCTATAAGAATAGTTGAAAGAGCTGGGTTGTTGTAGCATGGAGAAAAAGGTATGGGGAGATATGGTAATAGGCTGCAAATATCTGAAGGGCTGCCAAACTTGTTTCCTGTTGCTCCAGAGTGCAGGATGAGGCAAAGCTCAACATTAGCTATTTTAGCTAATAACATTAGCTAAACACTTTTTAGCTATAAAATCTGCCTGGCAGTGCCTTGGGAGGTAATGATTGCTTCTTTGCTAGAGGTATTTAAGCAGAGACTGGACAGTTATCTGTCAGGGATACTGTAGGTGCATCCAACACTGCAGATCTTGCACTGAGCAAGCAGTTGAACTTGATGGACTCCAAGTTCCTCTTTCAGCTCTGTGATGCTGTGACAGGCAGAAGTGACTCAAGGCCACCAAGCTTCATGACTGAGTAGGGATTTGAAGCTAAGTCTTTCCACACTCTAATCACTACACCATACTGACACAACACTACTGGCAAGCTTGGATGATGGTTTGCAATAAGCAATAGACTACCCTCTTCTTGCAAAGAGCCCAATCCTGCACTCTGTAAAACCTAGCCCTCCTATTGTGGATACCACGTGCCCTCTCTAGAGGACACTTGCATCATAACATTCCACTGATGTCAGGTATACCCAAACAGGAGTAGAGAAATCCCATGCAGGATGACATGAATTATTGTTCCATCTCCTTGTGGAACAAGTGAGGTGTCAACACACTGTTCTGCAAGCAGCAGGATTATTTAATATCTGGTCATAAACAAGTAGCCAATCAGGATCTTTCAATGTAGTAGTACTAGGATGACAGCTAGCCCGAGGTTGCTCCTATGCAAATGTTTAGTGAAGTGGACAATATAAAATGTTTCTGCCTGAAATCAAGATGAAAGCTCCAGTGTAAGATTCCAAGGAAAGAGAGACATTACCAGGGTCATGATCTAGTGCTTGGTTTAGAACTTTCTCTGCTTTGCCAAACTTTTTGAGCTTTAACAGGAGATCAGCAAGATCATGACACAAGAAGTCCTGCTCACTCATCTTAAGAGCAACTTCGTAGTAATTGATAGCCTGAAATAAACAAGTACATTTCAACTGATGAACTTCAGCTATGAGCTGCAAAGGAAATATATGTTTTGTGATATCTGCAAATCTTAAAGCTGAGTTATATGATCAGGAAAATCAGATGCTGCTGCTCTGCCACTTGGCTACAGGTTTGAATGCTCTTCAGTATATTGGGGAGTATTTGCAAGGGGAAAGGCCATAGTTAAGTGGAAGAGCACCTGCTTTCATGCAGAAGGTCCCAGGTTCAATCCCCAGCATCCGCAGGTAGGGCTAGGAGAGCAACCATGGAGAGTTGCTGCCAGTCAGCGTAAGATAATACTGAACTGTATTGACCAATTAGTCTGATTCGGTATAAGGCAGTTCCTATGTAAGAAAAAGTCCTGCACATAAAAAATATATATAATAGATATAATGTCAGGGAGAAGGCTAGGTAAAAACACATCTCCCCAATAGGATTTTTTAATTCTATTTTAAAAGGGGGAAGCATTCAAACATGCAGTCTCCAACTTTAGCCTTAAGTCGTATGGTCCAGTGAGGGCTACTCCACATGATTCTTCCGTTTGTGTAGCTTAGATTTCACTATTTCTTTCTCCCCCCCTTTGAAATTGAGTAGACAGCCTCACCAGTCTCCTGAGCTATACAAACATACTTGAATCGAGGTACAAATGCCTTGCTTGGCACTGTGGAGCTCTAGAACCAAGCAGACTGATCCTAGGTCATGTCCCTTAATACACATCTGAATGAAAAAAATCCATGGAAAAAAACCCATTCATTGGATAGATCGAGAGAGGACAATAGGCTGCTTGTTTCCCTGGCTTGGCCCTGTTCAACAAAAAGAATGATCTATTTCTGAACCTTGTTATATTGGTGGGTATACACAAATGCTTTCCCAATTTTCCTTGCCACTGTTGCATCCAAGGGATTCTTCTTCTGAGCTGCTTCATAAACTTCCAAAGCTTTCTCAGGCTAAAATAAATGACAAAAATGGCAGTCATTCATGTAACATTAATAAAGTTATTTTTGCAGTTTCGCATTTCTTGTTCTCCAGCGATGAGCAGCTTGAGCCTATGCTTGTTTCTTTGGAAGTCAGACCCACTGAGTACAACAGGAGTTACTCCTGAGTAAAAATGCACAGGACTGCAGTCTTAGTTTCAATTTCATTTGGAGAGATGGAAAAGCTCTGGTGAGGGAGTATCAAGAAGGAATTTTAGTGGAACATTTAGAAGCTCATCATGGGGTTTTTTATTTATGTGACCTTTGGGATTGATTGAATTTAAACTTGAAAGCCACTTTTATTGTTGAACTCTTTATACCCTGATCCAGGGAAACTTGCACACAATCCTGTGGAATCAGTGGGGCTTGTTAGTTACAAGTAGCTTAATATAAGTTTCATTTAGTGAAAAACTTGTTTTGTAACTGGCAGTATTGGCAGGCAGCTATGTCTGAAAGAGTTGGTAGTAGATTATAGCAGGCAGATTAGTTAAGAGGTCCACTCTAGACAAGAGGATAGGCAGAGGGCTGGACTTGGATCTCAGGTCAAAGGTCAAGGCCTACATTCTCAAAATGTGGGGCAAGTGTGAAGGTCCAGGATGAAAGAGGATCCTGAGAAATGCAAAGCTTTCCTTCACTCGCTCATCAAGAATTACTCCAGCATGCCAGGATCTCTGTACATATCTCTCATACAACAGTCAAAAAGTTCTGATTTGGGAGTCGGTCACATCTACCAGCGCAGTTACTCTAAGGAGGCCCAGGGTGAAGTCAGTCTACGGAGGCCCAAGTGAAAGGTAAAGGAGGAAAGTATTTTTTAAAGCACATTGCTCAGCAAAGGTGCTATGGAAAGGATAAGTAATAATTAAATCTTCTTTCCAGTGCAAGTTTCCTGGTGCTGAACAAACTTCTCACCCAATGCTGAATAACAATGACAATAACAACAAGCGTTTTTGTAGCACTTTGGGGTATTCAAAATGCTTCACACACATACCTGCAATCCAACATTTTAGATTTCTAAGTATAACATTTGCATTTTATTGGAAATGACTATAGTTTCACTGATCAAACCATTCCTGTACACTAACCTCTTGAATATTCATGTAGGCGTCACCCAAGAGAAGGCTTGTATGAGGACTCGGCATATTTTCACACAGCTCACTAGATAAAAAGAGGAATGTTATTTAAGAAATGACAAGCATACTCAGTGTACACAGCATGATTTTATAGCTTCACAAACAATTGAGAGAGAAAAATTGACATTTTGAAATTGGCACAGCTGCCTTAATTGCAATAGTTCCTACAATAAAATGGATACGACACATTATGAACTCCAAAATAGCACTAGAATTAAGCTAGTGAACTACCTTCCAAACATAACCTATATCTGCAGGATCAGATATATGTGATCAATTGGTGCTCCACTTGTAGAAGATTTAGTCCGATTCATGCATATATATGCATCACTTGACTTCTCTGTACCTGATGATTGGCTGCTGAATATGTGAACTGATTCCACTGAAAAGCATTATGCTTAATGAGGAGGTATGGAAGTTTTACTAGCCATTTACACCTGCAAACCATCCAATGATGAATATGCACGTGTGAAATAGCCCTAGGCACCTCATGCCTGTCTTGTGGCTATTTGTGCAGTGTCTACAATACAAAATAGTGTCCCTCAAGTGTAGATCCACTCTGTGGGAAGGACTCCATGGAGTGCCTTTCCTTGTTAGCAGATTTGTTCTTACTGCTATCTGGCAAGGATTCAGTTTCAAGTGACAAGCTCCCTGCCAGCAATTCTATTAAAAAGTAAGTTGCTTTACACAGGAGTCTGGGTGTCAAGGCTTGGAAGCAGGTAAATAGTTCAGTAGAGCTTCAAAGCATCCTGAAGAGCTGTGCCAGAGTGAGCAATTACATGTCAGATGGGGCCTTGTTGGCTTTTTAGGTCACCTGATCACTGCTGGGCTGAAGATAGCAGTGTACCTTCTGGGCCTGGCCCACTGTAATGCCTCAAAGTTCAGGCCAGAAGTTTCTCCCATTTTCAAGCTGTCCTGCTGGCACAAGGAGCAAAGCGGCTTTCAAAACCCCTGGTGTTTGACAGGTTTAGAAAAGAGCAACCAATATGATCAAGGTGTTGAAGCAATTCACCCATGAGGAAAGACAACAACATTCGGGGCTTTTTTGTTGAGACAAAGGGAAATAAGCATGGGGGGATGATGTCATGATAGAGGTGCATAAAATTATGCATGGTGGGAATCATGCGGACAGAGAAACACTTTCCCTCCTGTATCATAATACTAGAACCAGGGATCATCCACTAAAGTGGAATATTGGAAGATTCGGTAAGTGCTTCTCCTTGTTTCGTGAGCACTAAGGCCATCTAGCAAACATCAATGAATGAGAAGGAAAAGCAATCTTTGAAAGGTATTATTATTATTTAATTATTACATTTCTACCCCGCCTTTTTCATGATTGAAAACCCAAGGCGGCTTACATATGGTTCCCAGGCAATCTCCCATCCAGGCACTGACCAGACCTGCCTGCTTAGCTTCAGCAGGGTGCTGGCCTCATGTGCCTTCAGACCATAGCCTGGGACTGGTGAGAAGATGGGGCTTTCCTCCCCATTGTATCGCTGTGCTGAGGTTTCCCTCCTCCTAAGCCAGCATTGCAATGGGGAGGAAAATCACTCTCTCTGGTTTTCAGATATTGATCTCTGAAGAGCAGAGAGAGTGGTTTTCCTTCTCACCGCAGTGCTGGCATTGAAGGAGACGAACATGTCCTCTCAGCATAGTGATGTGATGGAGAGGAATCATCCCCTGCTCCTCTGCTGATTGATAGAAGAGTGTGGGGGGCTGTCTGAATGTGTTTGGCCCATTTGTTATATGTGGTGAATGTACACCCGAGAAGTGTGTGTGAGCCATGCCCACCTTGGCCATGCCAACCATAAGCATGCGGACCTGGTAGGAGTGGCTGATTTTTCAGCTCTTAGGCTGAAAAAGGTTAGACACCCCTGTTCTAAAATGTTAGGATAGTCTCCCAAATAATCCTTGCTCTAATGTTCTAGACTTCCTCCACCTAAAGCAAAAAATGAAAATGAATACTTGTAAATAGCAAAATTAACTTGAAATAACATTACCAATAGCATCCAATGTACAGTCTCTTATCCTTTCGGACCTGAAGGTAAATCTGAGCCATCTTTTCCTTAACTTCTGTGTAATATGGCTGGTTTGGTGTGATATTCCTCAACATAGTTAGGGCTAAATCCACTTCACCTTTGCTGAGAGCCAAATCTACATTAGCAACAGTGACACGGATTTCTTCTGATGTCCCATTAAATTCATTAATGGCATCCTGCATTATCTTGGTAGCTTCATGCTAGAATGTTACAAAAATACATAAAAACTCTTCACAAACTTAAATGCTATGGAGCAAAGGCAATGATAAAAATTACTGCTACTACTAATAATAATTAACATAGCAGTTTTTGAGTGTTCAAAGACCTTCACACACAGTAATGCCTCAGTTAAGAAATCCTCCAGGAACCAAGCTCCTTTTAACTATAAGGCCATCAAGTCCAACCCCCTGCTCAACGCAGCAATCCAAAGTAAAGCATACCCGACAGGTGGCTGTCCAGCTGCCTCTTGAATGCCTACAGTGTTGGAGAGCCCACCACCTCCCTAGGTAATTGGTTCCACTGGCGTATGGCTCTAACAGTTAGGAAGTTTTTCTTGATGTTCGGCTGAAATCTAGCTTCCTGTAACTTGAGCCCATTATTCTGTGTCCTGCACTCTGGGATGATCGAGAAGCCTCCTCTGTGTGGCAACCTTTCAAGTATTTAAAGGGTGCCATTATGTCTCCCCTCAGTCTTTTCTCAAGGCTAAACGTGCTGATTTCTTTCAGTCTCTCCTCATAAGACTTTGTTTTCAGTCCCGGTGATCCTTGTTGCCCTCCTCTGAACCTGTTCCAGTTGGTCTGCATCCTTCTTAAAGTGCGGTGTCCAGAACTGGATGCAGCACTCAAGATGAGGCTTAACCAGAGCTGAATAAAGGGGAACCAATACTTCACGTGATTTGGAAACTATACTATAAAATAGTATTTGCCTTTTTTGCAGCTGCATCACACGGTTGGCTCATATTCAGCTTGTGATCAACAACCACCCCAAGATCCTTCTTACATGTAGTACTGCTGAGCCAAATATCCCCCATTTTATAACTGTGCATTTGGTTTCTTTTTCCTAGGTATATAACTTTGCACTTATCCCTGTTAAATTTCATTGTTGTTTTCAGCCCAATGCTCTGGCCTATCAAGATCCCTTTGAATTTCGTTTCTGTCTTCCAAGGTATTAGCTACTCCTCCCAATTTTGTATTATCTGCAAATTTGAGAAGCATTCCCTACACCTCCTTGTTCAAGTCATTCATGGAAACGTTGAAGAGCACTGGGCCCAGGACCGAGCCCTGCGGTATCCCCCTCGTTACCTCCCCCCAGTTTGAGAAGGGACCATTGATAAGCACTCTTCAGTATGATTCTGGGAGCCAACTGTGGATCCACCTGATAGTTGTTCCATCCATCCCACGCTCAGCTAGCTTGCTAATCAGAATATCACGGGGCCCTCTGTCAAAAGCTTTGCTGAAGTTGAGATACATTATGTCCACAGCAGTCCCACAGTCTACCAGGGAGGTTACCTGATGGTTATCAGTATTACTATCCCCTCATTCCAGAAGGAGAGCTGAAGCTGAGAATGGCTTGCTTAAGGCTGAATGAGGTCATGGTAGAGGTGAAATGTGAACTGGAGACTTCCTGGTGCAACATTCAGCTTTTTAAAATTATTGTTATTATTGTATTTCTTACATGCTTATCTCTAATACACAGATACAAGGCAAATTACTAATCCACTTAACTCCCTTGAGCAGAGGCACAAATATTCAGAAACTAATAATTTGACATCTTGATTTATAACTCACATAAAACACTATCTACCAAACAGTTTTGATTCGTGTGTGAAGGTGACTTCATGGCGAAATGCACTGGAGCTGCATTTCCCCAGGTTTCGGAGTAAAAAGGGGCAGAGTTTGACTAGCGTTGTGTGTCTTCGGCTTCAGAAAACAGAAGAGGAGACACAATGTAGCCAGCACAACTGCAAGTATTTCTCTACCCTGAATGTGTTCATTAAGTTAGTTCTCAAGTCGAAAGGGTCTTGCTTCCTTTAAAAAACATTGACATTGGATTTACTGAGCAGATCATTTATAGAACGTCTTACCAGTTCCCCATTGAGTCGCAGAGCTTCGGCAAGTTCCAGGTAGATGGAGACTTGTTCACTCATAGTTATACAGGACCCCTGGCCTTTCTTAGTTTCCCCTTTCATTTGAGGTAAACTGATCAGCATTTTTAAGACTTTAATGGCTTCAGGATACTCCCCGGCTTTATTCAGTGCTCTAGCCTTGATGAAATGATACCATGGAGAATCACGAAGCTGCCAAAAATATGAAAAGGTGACACCACTAGGACAAACCACTAAGAACCTCATTCTGAAAACATTAGCCCTCAAATGGTTCATTGTGAATGTGTGTGGGCATGCACTCATGGTAGCCCAACTTTTAGAAGAGGCCATCTCTGTGTCTTGAGATTTACTGTCCTTGGTTGATTCCATATCCTCACTAGAGTCTGTTCAGCAAAGGACCCTAGCAACTGCTTCCTGTTCAGTAGAGAGGGACCCAACATTTATTGATGAATTGTCCCTTAATTCGTGGAAGGTGGGCTTTAATTACTAGTTTCCTTTTAAAATTGTTTCTTTTTACAACTAGATCTTTTTTTAAGAAAAACTGGGAAATAGCCTTGTTATGCAAAAAAGGGGGGGAAGAATGAGTGGAAACCAGTAATTAAATTATACCCTACCCTCAGGAGCAGGAATTAAGCCTGCAATCCTAATCCAATTTACCCCATTGCATTCAATAGGACTGACCTCTTAGCAGACAGAATTATTGTGCTGAAAGTGACAATTAAGGGGCAATTTATCATTAGCAATTCATCATTTATCATGTCGTGTAGTACTGAACAGGAACAATTAGTTGCAGAAGCCATAAGGACAAAGCTTCTAATTAAAGACAGTGGAGCCCTGCAAAGCCTCTGTAATGCTTTGCCAGTCCACACAGGACAAGCTAGCACTGCAATTACATTATATCGTGGTGCTGGTGGTGAGTCACAAATCAGGTCTAAAATAAGATGGGATGACAACACAGAAAACACTGATATACAGTGGGTTGGTAATGAGGTTTAGATTCTTTGTAAAAGGGAGTGAAGGATGACAGTTTCCAAATATAGTGCCCAAACTACCTGACCTGTTCTTTGCATGTGTGTACAATAGGGTTGGGGGACAATATCCACTAAACTGGATTTAGTATTGGATTCCGAATGAATTCGATAGTCTGCTATCTGTTCAGACCGGCACAGATTTCTTGTGGCAAGCCGCAGCTGTAATCAGCATAGTGCGGCTGCGGCTGCAATTGGCAAGTTATTTTTTTTTCAACCCCCCCCCATTTTACATAATTATCTTTGTAATCAAAGCTGCTGCATTTGTAACTGTAGGTGTGATAACAATCACCATTTATCCATTATATATTACGGAAAAAATGTGTTATTCTCGCTATACAACGCAAAACATACTGGCTGCCTGGCCTGCTCTAGGCTATACATGTTCTCAATGTTAATTGTCAAATCATCCTGCAGTTTCGTGTTTTTAAAACAAGACAGCTTCGAGTATTCTAAATCTCCATCCTCTTGCACGGGAAACATGATGATGATGAGACTGACCTACACTATCCACCTCCCACCATTACACTGTGACTGTAGACAGTACACCAGCCACACTTGGACAAAATCACCTTGTGTCCCCCAGTACAGGCTTTTGAATCTGTACTGCTGGTGTGTGTGTGTGTGCGTGTGAACAAGGTGGTACTAGTGGTGGTGGTGATGCTGGGGCAGTGCTGTTGACAAACTAATTCGACAATAGTGAATAGCGAAAGGGAAGAGAATCATTAGGCAGCACATCAGTTAGCCCGAGGCAAGAGACAGACTCAAAGGCGATTATCTGCCTCATTGATATGTACATAGGGAAAAGAACCACATGGAACACTGTGATCATTCATATAAGCATTTACACTAAAAATTATTCATTTTTTCCCCCGCCACTGAAAAAACCCATGTGGAACAGTGATCGTTTACGTAAGTGTTTACATTAACAATTATGCAATTTTTTCCTATCACCAACCCTCCCCCCACTGTGGATCAAATAAAATAAAAAAACACACACAGCAGATCAAATTGGGAAGTGCCAGAACAAGTGGGAACAAAAAAAGGGCGGGTCTGGATTGAACGACGGACTATCGGACTACAAGTTTATTGGAACTTGGCAGCGAACCCCATCCCTAGTGTACGAACAGGGACAAGGCCAGAGTAAATAGGGAGGCTGAGCTCACAAGCATTTAAAATGTTTATTTTGGGCTCCAGCTCACCTGAAAATTGTAGCTGACTCCTATTTCTAGTGAATGGACACATTCTTTGATGTTTCCTTGAGAGAGGTGGATCTGAGCCATAAGAAGATTGGCATCTGTTGATGTTGGATCCAATTCTAAACATCGCTGTAGGGTACCCTGGGCAGTTTCTAGTTCTCCTGCAAAATAGCCTAACATGTTATTTTGCTCTTGACATACAATTTTCTACAAATTACTCTTTTGTTATAAGTTCTCAAAATCTTATGCAGGCCTTCCTGAGAGAGCACAGTAGTTTACTAACTAGATCCCATTCTACTCTGTTTCGTTGAGGTGAAGACAGATGTAGTATTTTTGGAGCAGTAATGAAGCATTTTTATTTTTAAAAAAATTACCTCTCCTGAGATCTGAACACTTGGTTCTGCAAGTCTGCAGCATTTTCAGTTTCAGCTAGAAAAAAGCCAGTGTGAAGAATATATTGGCTAGTTCCTACAATGTCACCAGCACATCTCCTCCAATTCCTGGAGCACTTTTGCAACTGTTCTATAAACATTTTCAGGGCTTCTTTTTAATAAAGCAAAAGATAAATTTATCAGCAAAAACCACACGTTGCTTGCCTTTTTTTAAAAGGCAGATACCCTGCTTGAAGCATGAGGGGAAAAGCAAGACTGATGCCTGAACAAGAACCTGATTTACATAGGAAGCTGCCTTATACCAAGTCAGACCAATGATCCATCTAGCTCAGTGTAGTCTACATTGATTGGTAGTGGCTCTCTTGGGTTTCATATCGAGCCTTTCCCAGCCCTACCTGGGCATGCCAGGGATTGAACTTGGGACCTTATGCATGCAAAGTAGATGCTCTACTACTGAGCTACAGCCCTTCCCGAAATGACATGCATACAGATTTGCTGGTATGTATTATGTCATGCAAATTAAAAAGCTGGTCTGACACCATGAGTGCTCTTTAAATACTATCTTCTTCATCCTTATTGTTGTTAATGGGTTTTGCGGTGTGTGCTATCCCTCCTTTCCGATTAGGGCTAAGTGAGTAGCCATGTGAGCTGTCAGTTGTGAATAGGACAACTCCTGTTTTTAATGGGATTTTGCCATCTTGGGAATTGTAAAGTGCATAGCTCTGACTCTTTGTTCTTTGCATCCCAAAGTTGAAGATCAGAGCCATTATCTTGTCTTCTTAGCTTATGAAGATCAAAAATTTTAACTTAGATGCACATCAGTGAAAAGCTCATTCTCTGTAAGGAAATAAATGAGACTTCAGGCTCAGGCATATTCACAAGCAGCTACTTCCATTTAACAAACCCTGCCCACTTTTTATTTCTTGTTAACAAGGGAGGAATTCAATTGAGAAAGCAGAAATTCAGATTCCTTTTTAAAAATAATATCCTCCAACACCTGAACTTGTATCTTTGAAATGTTGTGAAAGCAACACTGTTCTTCCTAGGATGCTTCTGTCTAACACAGAGACTATTACTTCCATTCTGGAAAGCAGAAGCTGATTAGAGTCCTGGGAGGTAATCTTGCAAGACTTGATTTAACATGATCTTCCTTACAGGAAATGTAGTCCTATCTATACAGTATGTGTGAATGGTAGAGAAACAAAGAACTAATTCCTCAATAATCCCTACTGAAAGACCAAACATTTCTAACACATGCAAATGTATTTAAATGCATGACACCTCATTTTTACACAAGGTATCAAACTGGGTGAAAGGCTGATTTCTTCATTTGCATGGCACTGCCATAGTCTGAAGAAAGGATGTGCATTTTGCCCTCCACTACCAAGCAAAATCTCTACCTACAGAGCATCTTGGAGGTACATGCACACCCTCAGCAGATTGTGGGTGGATGTTTGAGAGGCTGCTGAAGTAGACTACAACTTCCCTTCAAACAAAAGCCCCTGCAATGGGTTTTGCGCTGAAGAGGGGAACAATGAAGGCTACCTTCTATCTGGCCTATCTAGCCCAGTACTGTCTACTCTGACTGGCAGTAGCTCTTCAGGGTCTCAGGCAGATGTGCCTGGTCCTTTTAACTGGAGATACAGAGCATATGCTCTACTAATGACCTATGGTCCTTGCCATCCTGAACCAATCACAGGGACTAACAGGTTCCTCCCACTGATGGGACCAAGTAAGAAGTCATTTCTCTGAGGCAAATAGGTCTTGGGCACCTAGTATGTGGAAAAGAAGGGTATAAATGGAATATTTTCCAGGATAAACGTCACAACTGAAGGAGAAGAGGAGGTGGCACAGACTGCCTATCCTTCAGCCTCAACTCCATTGTGAGGCCATGGAGAACAGACTGAGGAGCTCTTAGGGCATGGCAGGCATAGTCAAGGTCCCATAGCCAGACTCAGAACTTATGGAGGGGGAGAGAAATTGAGAAGAAACCTCACCCTGTCTGCCCTACCACTCCCTTCCCAAGTTGTCCCCACTTCTTTCTCATAAACACAGTTTAAGCAAAAAGAGCACTCACACAAAAAGGGAGACTTCTTTAAAGCCTTTTAATGTTCAGCCTTTATTGAGGTCAATTAAAAAAAAAATCTAACGGAAAAGTACTAATAATTTAAAATCCAAGGAATCGTTACTCCCCCCCCCCCCGAGTAGACAATTGGATCTCAACTTACCTGACAAATATTTAACCTGTGCCATTAGGAAAAGAGGTTCAATCATTCCAGGGGTGGCTTTCACAAGTGGATTCAAAATTATAGTTGCCTGCTTAAGAAGTGAAGATAAAACTTGACCTGGTAACCGAGGCTATGGGGGGGAAATTGTAATTACATATTCTCCAGAAAAATAAAATATAGGGCAAAATAAATTTGTTCAGTATACAATTCCTAAGTCTAGCCCAGGAATCCCCTGCTGTTTATGAACTTCAGTCTCACTAACCATCACACAAGACTTCCATGAACATACCTGGCAACTTATGGAATCATTTATAAATTATGATTTCACTATTTATTACAGAACAGAGAGGAATGAAGGAATGTATGACAATTAATCCAATATATTGTAGCAGAAATGTTACTGTGTTGTCAAGTGAAGAGCCAGCATTAGGTTTCTGAATAGCTAAGTATGTATCCTGTTCAGGCTGGTCCACAGAGAGTACTGGCAAAGCTTGGCAGGAGCCCAGTGAAGCTCACAGGAGAGCAGGACCATGGCCAGCTCACTGCAGAGTTGGATACAGAAGAAACAAAGGCGAGGTTCCCAATGATGTAACATAAAACACAAAACCAAAAATGCTGGAACCAATAACAAGGATGTGTGTACAAGCCACAGTCTATAAATGCAAACCAGGCAGTAATAAATACAAAAATGTAAAACACAGATAATGTGGACAAAACAATGTATAAATACGGAACAAATAAAAGTGAAACAGAACTCCAAAGTATATCAGTAATGAGCTCTCCAAGACTGCCAACTTGTTTCACAACAACAGAGGATGTAAGTACAAGGAATATGTCAAATGGCAGCTATCAATCCCTCAGTTTCATTTATCTGTTTTGCATTTTTCTACTTATTGCTGTCTGAGTTTTGCATTTATAAATTGTGGCTTGTACACACATCCTTATTATTGGTTCCAGCATTTTTTATTTTGTGTTTAATGTCGAGTTGGATGCAGAGTCAGGCAAGAGCAGCACACTCCGTCCATCAATGGTCTGGAGAGATTTAGCCTTACTTGTTAATTCGGTGTCGCAAGCTCTCCCCCCACTCCAAGAAATGGTTGGGACTCAGAGGGCACATGCCCTATTCACGCGGTCCTGATTCCAGTGGAAATTGTAAGGCTCCTATTGCCCCTTGATGTGGTGTGGTAGTGGAGAGATGCTCTCTTGCATTGCTAAGGGTTCTGAAGAGCAACATTTAGAGGAAGAATACAGGGATGCCTCCTCAGACTGTGCAGGTAAACATACTGCTAGTTCTCAGGGCTCCACGTCCATGCAAATCTCTCTCACTGGAAATGGTTCCTGAATCCAGTCTTTCTCATGCTTCATGACATCAGACCCCTTCGATAACAGAAGTCTAAACCCTGGGCCTGAACATACTCAATGGGCGCTGATGGATAAAATATGCTTTCTTCAATGAGTGGTGAGGGTTTTTTTAAAAACCCATGGCTACTAGCTGAATCCGAATCCAGGCAAAACCAAGTGTTATATGTGGGTGGTGCCCATGACCAAGAGCTGGCAGAGTTACTTGTTCTTAAAGGCGTTGCAGTCCCTTTGGAGCAGACACACAATATGGGGTGCTCTTGGAACCATTGCTATCACTTGAGGCCCATGTGACCCCGGTGGCAAGGAGCACCTACATCTGACTCGGCTTGGTGTACCAACTATGCCAATTCTGGAGAGGAACTGCCTGGCCATGGTCACTCATTGTCTGGTATCTTCCAAGCTACTGTTGCAATGCACTCTACATGGGGCTGCCCTTGAAGACAGTCCAGAAACTGCAAGTAGTGCAAAATGCTGAGAATGCTGGCAGGAACAGCAGACTGTGAGCATATTGCCTCTATCTTAAAATAGCTACACTGGTTGCCAATTGTTTTCTGGGCTTAATTCAAGATGCTTCACTTTGGCATTTAAAGCTCTAAATATCCTGGAAATCAAATATTTGCAAGAATGACTTCTTTCATATTCAACTACCTATGCTTTAAGGTCAGCAGGTGAGGCCCCCTTGGTGGTGCCTACACAGGATGGTGTGGGGTCCAGGGGAAGGGCCTTGGCAGTGACAGCTCCTCACATGTGGAACTCCCTCCCTACTGAGGTGCATCTGGCCCCATCTCTTAAAGCTTTAGCTGGTTACATAAGACGCACCATTTGCAGCAGACATTTGGAGGAGAAACCCGATTAGACTAGTAATTGTTATGTAGTGATTTGTTATGAGTTTTTTTAAAAGGTTGTATCTTTTTATGGATTTTATGTATTCTTTTTGACTTATTTGATTTTGTTGTAAACCACCATGTGGCTTGAGGAAATAGTAAATAAATCATCCAACTAACTAACTAACTAAATTCTGGCCACCCCACAACTACTTGGGTGGGTATGGAGAGAAACAGTTTGCAGCTGGAATGTAGCCAGCAAAGGAAACAGAGGTCTAGCAAGCTATAGGCTGGGAGAGCTGCAATTCTTGCCTTCTGTTTGCTTTAGAGAGAACTGATGCTGCTGTGAAGGCTAGCAGTCTGTCTGTCTGGTGCCAGCCAGCTTCCCCGTGCATGCTTAACTAGCACATTTGTAAATAAAGAGATGTTTCAAAAATACTGTAAGCAATGCTTAAAGTGGTTGGGGCTTCAGTTGTTGGAGGAAAGGGGAATGTATTTTTCCAAGTGCTTGCTTCTCCCTGCTCCATAAATAGCTGTGCCCTGAGTCAAGTTACTTTTATAGTGCTTGTATAATCATGCATCATGGGATGGTTTTACATCTATTGAAAAGAAATGGGATGACTGTAGGTGTAAACTGATTATAAGCAGGATGGCATTCCACCTCAACACATCCCACTTCGAACACCAAGTATTCAGCACTCCCTCTTCACAAGCAAGCTGTCTATGTCAAAGGCTGCCCCCTCCAATCCTACTGTTTGGAAAAGCAGGGAGCACAAAACAGAAGTTCCCACCTGTTTGGGACAGAAGATCAAATACTCTTTCACAATTTCAATCAAAAACATGGGGTTAAGCTTTTCATAGTATTCGATGCTCAGAGGAAGACCATGCAAAGCAGAAAAATGAAGTTCTGCAGCTTCGTTGAGAAAGGCACAGGCAGCCTGCTCATTCTTGTTTTTCCTTGAAGCAATCACAGCTTGAAGATAAGCTAGAACCTGTGAGAAACATTATACTACATTTTTACTGAACAAGATATTTATTTTATGATCAACCCAAAGCTTCTCTTTGGCTAATCTATGAAGATAGATCTGTGCAGATGTACAAATAAACTATGGTTTGGGGAGTTGGAGTGAAGGATTATATATTCCCTCCTCCTTAATACTTGGGGTCCACCAAACCCCACTGTTTCCAGCTTTGGGTGTTATTTGTGAGTGTGACCATCAGCTCAGGCTGGATTTGAACCCAGGAATGTACCTAAACTTGCTTTGAGAAACTAGTTTCAATTTTGTTTTGCCACTGTGTAAAGCAACAGGAGGGCCTTTGGGTGTATCCCTGCATGGAACTCCAAGAGCCCTCTAGGCCTCATCATCGGTCAAAATGGCCCACAGAGAGTTGAGATAGAAAAAAAGTGGATGTCATTCAATATAACAAGTGGTAGGAGGGAGGTGCCCAGAATGACAAAACAATATGATAAAAAGTCACAATTTTATTCCATTTTTATGAATAAAAATTATATAAAAAGCCCAACGCGTTTCGGCTATTCACATATAGCCTTCATCAGGGGATGACTGTTTAAATTCTTCCTTCAAAGTGATGGTATTGTTGATGTTATTCAAAAGATTACAAATTGTCAATAACACGTTCGTCAGGCTGAATCTGGTAAGTGTCCCTATGAATCAGCGGCATCCAGTAGCATCTGTCATGAACCACCCTGTTCAGATGTTATAAGTTCAGGTCTGTGGCTTCCTTTATGGAATCAATCCATCTCTTGTTTGGCCTTCCTCTTTTTCTACTCCCTTCTGTTTTCCCCAGCATTATGGTCTTTTCTAGTGAATCATGTCTTCTCATTATGTGTCCAAAGTATGATAACCTCAGTTTCATCATTTTAGCTTCTAGTGATAGTTCTGGTTTAATTTGTTCCAACACCCAATTATTTGTCTTTTTTGTGGTCCATGGTATCTGCAAAGCTTTCCTCCAACACCACATTTCAAATGAGCTGATTTTTCTCTTACT
The DNA here is from genome assembly GCF_030035675.1 of Rhineura floridana. Classification (NCBI taxonomy): domain Eukaryota; kingdom Metazoa; phylum Chordata; class Lepidosauria; order Squamata; family Rhineuridae; genus Rhineura; species Rhineura floridana. The sequence continues at coordinate 81,427,945 of NC_084489.1, read as the reverse complement.
CGTTTTTTTCACATCTTCACATTTTCAACGTTCACATCCATACATAGAGATCAGGAATACCATGGTCTCAATGATCCTGACTTTAGTGCTCAGTGATACATCTTAGCATTTGAGGACCTTTACTAGTTCCCTCATATCTGCCCTCCCCAGTCCTAGCCTTCTTCTAGTTTCTTGACTATTGTCTCCATTTTGGTTAATGACTGTGCCAAGGTATTGATAATCCTTGAGAAGTTCAATGTCCTCGTTGTTAACTTCAAAGTTACATAAATCTTCTGTTGTCATTACTTTAGTCTTCTTGATGTTCAGCTGTAGTCCTGTTTTTGTGCTTTCCTCTTTAACTTTCATCAGCATTCATTTCAAATCATTACTGGTTTCTGCTAGTAGTATGGTATCGTCTGCATATCTAAAATTATATTTATTTATTTATTTATTTCTGCGATTTATTTATCGCCCATCTGGCTGGAAACCGAGCCACTCTGAGCGATGTACAAAGTCATAATATATAAGTATCACAACATCAAAACAGCAATAAAACTAAAACAACAGGTAAAGGTTACTACAGTAAAATTCAATAAAGCTTCTGGCCCGTATAGTCCACAAGGTGCGTCATTTATTATTGATATTTCTCCCTCCAATTTTCACACCTCCTTCATCTTGGTCCAATCCTGCTTTTCATATGATATGTTCTGCGTATAGATTAAACAAATAAGGTGATAAAATACACCCGTCTCATACCCTTTCCGATGGGGAACCAGTCGGTTTCTCCATATTCTTTCCTTACAGTAGCCTGTTGTCCAGAATATAGGTTGTGCATCAGGACAATCAGATGCTGTGGCACCCCCATTTCTTTTAAATCATTCCATAGTATTTCATGATCTACACAATCAAAGGCTTTGCTGTAATCTATAAGCACAGGGTGATTTTCTTCTGAAATTCCTTGGTCCATTCTATTATCCAACGTATTTTTGCAATATTATCTGTGTACCTCTTCTTTTTCTAAATCCAGCTTAGACATCTGGTATTTCTCACTCCATATATGGTAAGTTTCAATTATGGTCCTCAAAATGAATTTAGGAGCATCCCTGGGTTCCTTCGGACCAAGGCTGGCAATGGTTGTAGAGGAAAATAATAAGCAACCCTGCAGCTCTTCCCAGTCCCTAGCAGCTGGTTTATTTTACATCCACACAATCGTACATGGTGAAGTCATATGAAAATGCTAAACAGCTAATATACTTACAGATTTGTCATCATACAATAAATGCATTTATTGTACAGTAGCCTAGACTACCTCCTAAGATAGTAGAAATTATAATCGTATATAACGTGATATAATTGTTATGATTCTGCAGAAACACTAAAACCCTGCAAATATTATTGTGTGACGAAAGAGTACATCTCTATGGCAAAGCACAGTCTATCCATCCAAAACCAGCATAGAATGTCATTGCAACTAAATGCTATGGATGAATTACAACTCTCATAATGTACTGGGAATGCTGACTAAGTGGCATATTGATGAGAGCAAAACCAATTAGGCTAGTCTAACACCCTTTTACATCATGATACATTTCAGCAAACTTATCTACAAGGCCAAGCGGTGCTGGGAGCAACCAGAGTACATGGGTAGTTACTAAACAGCTATACATGTGATATTGCCTATGGTAAGACTTCTGAGCCCAGCCAGCATGAAGTGAACTGAAATGTTACAGCAAGGACTGCTGCCTAATAATTCTGGTGACCTGGGGTGGCTGGGGCAGTTAACATGTCCAGTAGCATTCTTTGGCCAGATTCATCCCAGGGTCTGTCAGCTGCTGACCCCTTTGGATGTTTTTTGGAGCCTAGCAACATTAAGCTGTGTAGAAAATTACAGCAGAAGAGATGGCAGTGACCACCACCTAAAGAAGCAAGCAGTGACATGGGGTTGGGAGGGCGTTGACCTGCATTTGCCAGCTCATAATCTAGAGTAAGTGTATACACAAGAAATCAAAAGAAATAAGTGTAATCTAACTGAGGATTTCCCAATGGACTGTTGAACTTCCTTTAGAAACTCCAGTTGTTGCTCTGCTTCTTCTAATTTCCCTCCAAGCACCTGGCACCATATAACCCCTGAAAAGTAATTATCAGCAATAAGTTACATTTGCACAGGTATGGTAAAAACATACTTTCAATTATAAACACAAACATTTAATTGTAAATCATTATGCTTGACAGCATGAAAGTTCATATTAGAAAAGCGTCATGAATTAAGAGTAGGATAGAGAGGTGTCACTTGCCTCACATCCTATGCTACTTTAATTGCAGAAGCTCCTCTCTTTCCATTGCTACAGCCAAAATTTGTTGTTGTTATGTGACTTCAAGTCGATTATGACTTATGGCGACCCTATGAATCAGTGACCTCCAAGAGCATCTGTCATGAACCACCCTGTTCAGATCTTGCAAGTTCAGGTCTGTGGCTTCCTTTACGGAATCCATCCATCTCTTGTTTGGCCTTCTTCTTTTTCTACTCCCTTCTGTTTTTCCCAGCATTATGGTCTTTTCTAGTGAATTCTCATTATGTGTCCAAAAGTAGGATAACCTCAGTTTCATCATTTTAGCTTCTAATGACAGTTCTGGTTTAATTTGTTCTAACACCCAATTATTTGTCTTTTTCTCAGTCCGTGGTATGCACAAAGCTCTCCTCCAACACCACATTTCAAATGAGTGGATTTTTCTCTTATTTGCTTTTTTCACTGTCCAACTTTCACATCCATACATAGAGATTGGGAATGCCATGGTCTGAACGATCCTGACTTTAGTGTTCAGTGATATATCTTTGCATCTGAGGACCTTTTCTAGTTCTCTCGTAGCTGCCCTCCCCAGTCCTAGCCTTCTTCTGATTTCTTGACTATTGTCTCCATTTGGGTTAATCTGTGCTGAGATATTGATAATCCTTGACAAGTTCAATGTCCACAGCTGAAATGGCCCTTCACAATTGGACTTACAATTTGGCAATCTCAGCATTCCCATTTCCAATAATGGCAGCGGTTTCTAGCTCCACCCTGCACAACTTCTGATTCACCCAGCCAAATATATATGATGCACACCTGGAGCTCAATAAATCTATTTTTGGTTGCCTATCTGAGACGGTATAAACAAAGGGGCTGTCAAGCACCTGACAGGTATTGAATTGGGGAATCTTTCTTCTATTTTTGACCTCTGAAACAAAAATCAACAAGCATACCACCTCTCAAGACGGTACACCAATGGTGGTTCATGCTTGTCGAGGCTGGTAGGGCAGAAGCAGGGAAAGCCAAACAGTAAGTGGGGTTAGAGCCAAGGGCAGCTAGAGCCAATTAAATCTCATATTGTCCAGATCTTCCTCCTTGCTGAGTTCCTCAAGAACAACACTGAGATTAAGGAGCAGGAAGCTGACAACCAGTGCCACCCCCTGGACTGGTTGTTAGTAAGAAGGTAGGCAAGTGGGGATTGGCTGAGGGCAGGCTCAGGTTGGTGCGGCAGTGTTCCACTTGCTCTAATGGACCAGCCTCCACTGTAGTACACTAATCCTCTTGTCAACTGTCTGGGCAGGCTTGAGCTAGAAGCTGTTGCCAACGTGCCTATCATTAGATATAACAGCTGGGCAGGTCTGAGAAAGAGGCTGCTGCCAAATTACTTATTACCAGCTTCAAGTCACACGTCCCTGCCTGGGTGAATCAGGGCACAAAACTGATCATGTGGAAGTCTCACATGCCAACCTGAGAACTGGCAATTCTTAAGAGGATGTAGTGAGAGGTGGGATCTCCATAAGCATTTATGTGTAATTCACGGCTCTCTGTGGGAGTTAGATGCACACATTGCCTCCCTTATAGATACTGAGAATTCTCTCATGCCCTAAAACCATAAAGTGAGAAGATTCTCAGGAGAGAGTGCTATGGTTCTAACAAGACAGTCTGTGTCCAAGCTCATAAACATATCTGAGCTGTGGATCCTCTCTGCGTAATGGATGAGCAGGTACATGATTACCTCACCCTCCAGCATGCACATAGTGTAACATGTGATGTGACAGATCCTCATGTAGGACTGTATGCCCAAGGGACAAAATGGTGTGTCTTCCCCTCCCCCCCTTTCTGCCTTGTTTTGCATGGCAGAATTATCTGGCTAGAGCACATATGGCCTGCATACTGAGCCCTCCCATTAGATGTCCCATTATGTGTATTGTAGATGACAGATGTGTACCCACTCCTCCAGAGTCAAGGTAACTCCATAAACCAGACCTAAAAGTGACTTCGAGATGACATATGGTCCAAATTTTTATTATTTTTTTGGTTACATTGAAGAAAGACAGCTATTATTTAAACTAAAAAAAAATCTTATTGGCCTACCCGTCAGTGAATCTGCAGTGTTTTCGTCCAACTCTGAGGCTTTTCTATACCACATAGAAGCTTCCTTCCAGTTCCCCTGAAGGATTAGCAAATATCCTAACTCATTTGCATAATGTGCATCACTGGATATTACGTTGCCACCTGAGTCTTTAATAAACTCATACACTTCCCGGAGGATATCTTGATTCTTCCCGCACTAAATGTAACACAATTTAAAGGACCAAAAAACTGAATAAGTCATGCTCGTGAAACACATACATGATCAAAAAGCCATGTGGTGGGGTAGAAGCTTCAGAAATGTATAATTCTATTTGTTTGTTTTAAAAATGCGCATCATCAATCTATGCAACCAGCTTGTATGTTAGATTCCCCCCACATTTATAAGACTTTCTTTGGGGGAGGGGGAGAACATTTCAAATGGAGAAGGCACCAAAGATGAAAAGGAAAACAAATTATAACTAAGCAAGGTCATAGTAATGGTAAACATGCCCTTACCAGTCTACTGATTACAAACATTTTTTGAAGATGAAGTTCGGATCTTTGGGGCTCTTTCAACTCCAAAGCATCAATAAATTCTCTAAGCATTTGCAATGCCTGCATCAAAAAGTTCAGATTTTTAAAATCAGAGGCACTGCCCCTTCTTTTATCCAATACCTTGAATGACATAACATGACTTGTGGTAAGCAGGTCAAAGGCCAAAAACTATCTACACATTTTAAACATTCCATCATTAGGGTTAGACACTTGATTTCAAAAATGAAATCTGGGATACCGAAGAACAGGTTTCTTCACACCACGCTACATTTTTATATCTGTGAAACAAAGAAATTGAGTATATATATATGCTTAATATAAAGAATACAAAATGACAACACTACCAATGATAAGATAATCATCATCACATCATTGTGGACAAAGAGCACTATGAAGACTAAGATTATATTAAAAATCTAGAACACCAATTTTATAGACTAAATATCAGAAAATATATAATACTCACCAAAACTTTATTTCCAGTCATAGTAAGATGATTTATAACCATATACTGGAGTCCATCTATATCATTTGGATCCTTGCTTAGGATTCTTAAACAATAATTTGTTCAAAGATATTAGAAAGCAAAGTAAATGATAGCATAACCACTTATTCTCTATTATTGAAAGAAGAGCTAATATTAATCAAACTGACTTATTGCTACATAAGTCACACTCTGATAAAAGGAGAAAACCAATTTAAGTTTCTGAAAGGGAGAATTCTCTTAATTTTAAAAGAACAATTGGAGAGTGGGACAGGCTGCTTTAGAAAAAAATGGATTTTGAGAGACCTAGTAACATCTGCTGAAAATGGAAAGAACTAAAAGTTGAAAAGACTAAGGAATACCAGGCAATGTTAGTTGGAACAGAGAACATGGCGGCCCACACACTCTGTAAAGTATGGATGGAGCAGCTACTGGCCATTATGTTGCCCATTCATAAGAAAAATTATTACATTTAAATAACCACTTTATAGGGAAAGGATCACAGCCCAATAGTAGAGAACATGTTCTGCATGTGCAATGTTCCAGGTTCAATCCCTGACAGCTCCATATAGGACTAGGAAAGACTGAAATCCTAGAGCAACATTCCCCAAACTTCTGCCCTCCAGATGCTTTGGACTACAACTTGCATCATCCCTGACCATTGCCATGCCCAACCCTGACCTGGACACCAACTCCTCAAAGGATGAGTCAGACCTCGTATTGACCAAAGACTTGGGGGAGCAGTGGGGTCCCCTGTGGCCAGTCCTGGAGATCCTGAGAGTTTGGGGGAACCTCACCAGGGCTGCCTCTAAAGGATCTTCTTGAGAGGCCTTTGGGGTGGGTTCCAGTCCAAGGGCTAGCAGATGAGCCCCTGATGGGAGAGGTCAAGCCACCCTCCATCCCTTAAGACAAGACAACAGGCATATTAATATCCATGCTCAGGTTGTAGGCCCACAACGAAGCATGCACCTCAAGAGCCCAATGTCACTGTGTGAGTCAGGAGTAAAGGACTCCTTATGAGTAAGGAGACTCCTTGAGGGGCAACTTCCAGTGTAGAGGCAAGTCAAGCAGTATACAAAGGAAATGGCACATTCTAATTTCTTCTGTTGCTGAAAACCATCTCCTACCGTTTGCTTTCTTCTACAGTTTGCTCCCAGTCTTGCAGTGCTAAATGTAGCCTCATCTTGATGACAAGGGCTGGTGTAAAGAAAGGGAAAGTAACCACTAACTGGCTAACTATTTCCAGAGCACCTGAGTAATTCTGTTGCACCATGAAATATTTTGCCTATAGAGAGAGGGAAAGAAGGGGGGGGGAATCCACATCATTCAGAAAAGGCACTGAAGTGGCCTTGTGCCACTGCAACCAGTAGCCTCCCCCATCTGCACTCACATGGATCACAATGCAATGGCAGCCATCTTGCCTAGATCCAAAATGGATTTGTTATTCAAGCCTTTGTCACTGACCTAAAATAACTCCTTTTATTTTACCAGAGTTCTATAAATTCATTTTGCTTCGCAAATAAAAGAGAATATGAACTTAGTACGCACCAACAAAACCCTGCACCCCAATGAGAAAATAACAGCAATTCAAAAAGAAAATCAGATTTGCTTATGAATGAACTAAATGAACTTAACCCAAGATATTTTGGTTTCAGTCCACTGATTTCTGTGGTCAGTCAATCAATGACCCATTGTTTTCATCATAGCTTTATCAACTGATTTTAGAGTTGTTGTTGTTGTTATGTGCCTTCAAGTCGACTACGACTTATGGTGCCCCTATGAGTCAGTGACCTCCAATAGCATCTGTCGTGAACCACCCTGTTCAGATCTTGTAAGTTCAGGTCTGTGGCTTCCTTGATGGAATCCATCCATCTCTTGTTTGGCCTTCCTCTTTTTCTACTCCCTTCTGTTTTTCCCAGCATTATGGTCTTTTCTAGTGAATCATGTCTTCTTATTATGTGTCCAAAGTATGATAACTTCAGTTTCATCATTTTAGCTAGATGGGTTATTTTGTTGGTATGCTGGCTTATATGGGATGGAACTAGATACGTTTTAACTGGTTTTACTGTTGGATTTTAAGGGCTTCTATATGTATATGGTTGTAAACAGTTTTAAAGGGCAGCTTTGCCTAAAGAGCAATCTAAATACATTTAGATAGATAATTAAATGACATATGAACATCTACTCAGACCAAATCTACTGAATTTGGCTTTGTAGGATACAAGCAAGCCATCCTACATAGAGTTAGCCACACATATGGCAATTGATTGCAATGGGCTTCAGCACACCTAGCCCTGCACAGGACCAGGCTAAAGGATTTTGGATTTGCAGTAGCCTGAGGCCTCTGCCTCCAGAAATCTTAACAGTGTGGACATCAATCCTGAGAGAGAGAGATAATAAAACCAAAAGAAAACAACCTACCTTTCCCATCATTCCAAATATATCTGTATTGTCTTGAATTCCTTCATCCAAGTATTTGATAGATTTCTTAACAGCATGAGCTTTGTCACAAGTAACATATATCCATCCTTTCAAAACAAGTCCCTGCAGTGGTTGGAAAAAACAAATGCCTCTTCAGCAAAGTAATGAAACTCTGTAATTATAGCATTGGTGTACCAATAGCACGTCAACTGTGTGTTTCACATAAAATTACCTTTTTCATATACAAAAATTGAAACATAATTGAAAACCACATAAATAATAAAGTAATAAGCCTTTGGACCTTGATAACTTCCAAGACTTCCAATAAAATATGAATAAGAGCAAATAGCATCTTTCTGCCATATGGTCCAAAGGGATTCTTTCTTTGCTATTTCCCCAACCATCAAAGAAGCAAGGAGAAGAGAGTGTGATACAGTATCTGGATCACACTCCTAATTCAGGTTATAGGATTTGTATTAAAAGGTTCTCCCTTGAAAGACTGTACAATCAGCCCAGGACCCAGAAGTAAGACTTGGGAAGCTCATGAAGCCAGAAAAGGCCACAAGACTCATGAGAACTTATTCTTGAGCCATTCCAGGAAGCAATATCTTGAAGGACACACTACTGTGAAGACCTTTGCTGAAGAGGAAGCAGATCCCAGTGACAACTTTCCAGAATCCCCCTACCTCCTGCCCTCATTGCCATATCATATCTACAGGCAGCAAAGGATGAGACAGTTTTTATATTATGATTCATATACAGCTCTCAGAGGACAGATATTAGTGCCTGACAACCTGCTGAGGTTAGTCTGCTGTATACATCATACCAAAATAGTCCTATCAGTTTTAAAGTACTGTGATGTTTTTATTTCATTTAGTGTAATCCTATATCTATTCAGAATTAAGCTCCACAAAGGGCTTACTTCCAGGTAAGTGTTTATATCACACTTTTTTGCACTTGTGGGCCACCTGTGATGGTGGGTGGACTGTTGAGGGCTGCATACAAGTGGATGTGCCAGAGCTAGTGATGGGGCAAACCATTCTCACATACATACATAATTACAGGGGGGAGGAAGTTGCACAGGGAGACCGACGCTTCCTCCCCATCACAATTACTCTTCCACCCCTGTGGCAGACAAGGGAAAATTTGGCAGAGAGAGAACAGCTTGGATACTTGCAGCAGACTGTACTGAAAGCTTGTGACAGCAGCCTGCAGCCTGTGGACATGCGGCATAAAGGATTGCAAATTAAAAACCTCAGATGTTAAATTACTCTGGATATAAGATAGCTTATCTATTTTTTTACAGGCAACAAAATATCATTATACAGAAGCAAAACCACAGTCATATATGAAGAGCCCTGTTCGATCAGATCAAAGGTTCCTCTGATGTAGAGATTCTGGGCCAGCCATACGGCTCTGGGAAGTCCACAAGCAGCCTGCTGTATGTCCCCAGCCTTTGTGAACATTGTTTCATTTTGCTTTTACAGATGAGAACTGCTAATGAATGGTAAACCCCTCCTTCCATGAATTTGCCTAACAGTTTTTTAAAAAGTAGAAAAAGCATTTAAAAAGCAAAACAAAATAAATTTGCTTTAGGAGAATCTTGACTTTTATACACAGGTGGAAAATCCTCTTTATTAAATTTGACATCATTTTCAGTCCATCAAAAGTCTTTTGATGTCTAGTGGGTTGATAGTCAAGAATGTTTCAGACTGAAAGACCCAGTTTTAAAACATTTAAGTATCAAGCTATAATCCTCCTATGTAACACTTACCTGGGAGTGCGCATTTAACTGAATGGAAACTGCTGTGTAAACATTCAAAGAATAATCAAGTTTATAGACTGATTCACAATTATGTGAAAGAACCGGCCTGATTTCGTATTGAGCAATGAGAGACAAAGAGAAGATTAGGTAGAACACACAGTGGTGCTAGTTCAGAAGCCTGATCACATATACTCTATGCTTGAAGACTTCCCCAACAGAACAGATGGTTGGCACTATCAGCTTTGCCAGTGCTGAACGTCTGTCACAGTGGGAGAGGTGAAGGAGATGTCTAGAATCACTCTCTGCCTTCCCCAAACAGGAGAGAGTCTGGAGCTGTCAGAACTGACAGTGTTTACCATCTGTTTGGTAGTCTGTGCACATTCCAGGGTGACTATGCATACAACCTTGGCAGCTGGACAGATATCTCCTTGTTGCCAGCATCTTTTTGTATGCGTGAGTCCTTCTCATCCAGAAGGGCAATACATGTGGAACGCTGTCTTTGGACAAAGATCACATTTGCAAGACTAATATAACTATGCCTTGCTGGCTTATACTCTACAAAGTATTTAATAGGTGTGATACATTTCAGAGTTCAGGTGGAGTGATCTATTCCGCTCTACCTCTCTTGCTCCATTAGACACTTTCAGCATTTTGTCGACATACTCCTTTGCTTTATCATTTCTGTTCATTAGCCACAGAAACATTCCAGCATAATACAATGCATTACTTCCAGCAGTCTTCCTTGTTTCCTTTAATTTGGTTTCCAAGTCCAAAACAGCAGAGGAATCTGAAAGTAAACAGGGCAGATGGTGTTCTCCACTTATCTTGTTGTCACATATCACAAGTTAGTTCAACACGGAAGCTCCCGGGGCTTTTTGTGTTGTGTAAGAGCAGCAGTCAAGGAGCAAGATATATGGAGGACTGCTGAAAACACACAGAGGGATCCTACACCAATCAACTATCTTAGTACAATGGATTTTTAAATTACTATGGATCACCAAATCTTTGTGGTGTTCTTTTTCTATTTTATTTTACATCATAAATAATTTGTTTCTTCAATCCTTCCAAATGTTTGGCTATTTTAAGGAAAGAAAATAATAAAAAGGTATGTTTAAGGCCTTCTTTAGTGACAGAACTACAGGAGCCAAGCTAATATAAACAGGAAGAGAATTCCACAACTGCGGGGCTAACACTGAGAAGGTTCCATCTTCTGTGCTTACCAACCTAACTGATTTCACCAGTAGGCATATAAGTAGGATCTCAGAGGCAGATCTTAGATTATGGACAGGGCCATACAGATATAGATGGCCCTTAAGATAATCTGTTTCTAAACTGTTTAATATCGGCACTTTGAACTGGGCCTGGAAATGTATTGGTAGCAACTGGCACAGAAGTGATGACACTTGTTCAGACCTTTTAGCCTCCATTAAGTATCCTGGTGGCTGCATTTTGCACCAACTGAAATTTATGAGCCATTTTCAGAGACAGCCCAGTGTAAAATGCATTGCAGCAGTCCAGTTTGCAAGTAACTGGAGTACAGGTGCTAAAGGCCAGGTACTGCTGCTCCAGATAGGGCCGCAGCTGGCATACTAGCCTGCGCTGGTAGAATACACTCCTGGCCACTGCCACTATGTGTGCCTCTCCAGACAGCGACATGTCCAAGAGTATTCCCAAGCCATATATCTGGTCCTGGAGTGTAACTCTCTTCTGCAACTCCTCTATCCAACAGACCTTCCAATCTACAGGACTTCTGTTTTATCTGGTTTACGTTTCAGTTCACTCTCTCTAATCCATCTCAAAATTTCATCCAGGTACCTGTTCAGTAGTTCAACAACCTCCCTAGAATTTGGAGGTGGAAAAGAAAGTACAGTTGTAGATCATTAGCATATTTATGGTAGCATAGCCCAAACCTCCAGATGACTTTCCTCAGCAGCTTCAAACAGATGTCAAAGAGTATTAAGGATAAAATTAAAACCCGAGGCATGCCTGAAGCCAGAGGCCACTAAGTGGAATAGAACTCCCCCAACCCTACTTTCTATGGACAAATCCAAGGAGGACTGGAGTCATTGTAATACAATGCCTCCTAAGACAGCTCATACAAGCAAGACAAAAGGATACTACAGTGAAATAAAAAGTTGCAATACATGAACAATGAAGCATCTTTATAGATTTGATAAGAAAATAATGAAGAAATTTTAACACAAATAATTGGTATATAGCCTCAGCAATGCCCCTACTCCCAAATCACTTCTTCAATAGGCAAACTGGAGCAAAAAGAATCTTACACTCAGTAAATGATGGCAAGCTACCAACCAGTGATTCAAAAAATATGTGGTCTCATCCTATTGAGATAGGTTTGTCTGACTTTGAATGGAATTAGGCTGATAAAGTCTCATTAATTATAAAATCATGTAAAACAATTGGGAAAACTAAGCTACATCATGAAGTGGGAAACTTTTAAATACTTGTAGAATTAAGGATCTTCTTTGATATTGTTATTATGCATGTGAAAACTGATTAAGTGCTTTTGAAACTGATAAAACTTTCAAAACCAGTTTTGATATAGCACAAGGATATTAAAATGTGCCAAAGCACCCTGGGCATACCAAAGTCATCCTCAGTTGGTCATTATTCCCAGAGAGTAGAGTTAATGATAACTGTAACTAGCAAAACTGTCTATTGAAGAGTTTATAGGCCAACTCACAGTCACATTAAAAGTGAATGAGACTAGCGCTCTCCCAGGCTCCATGCCTTCAAACCTGCCATAACCAGATGGCAGGATCACACCCACTTTTTGATGGTTTTTAAAAACAGAACAAAACACTACCTCCACCTCAATTTTTTCATTTGATTGATTTTAATACCATTCTTGCAAACATGCTGAATCTTTCATTTCAGGCAATTTCTAACAAATGTCACAACAAGTATTTTTAGCAGTCCTGAACGACTCACCAACATTTTCACATCTTTTGTGAGCATAAATGAGCCCGAGGAGGCAGCATAAGGAAACATCTACATGGCGCTTCCGAGCATTCTCTAATAGTGAGATGCCTTCTTGGATTCGGCCTGCAAGGATGTAACACAATTCATCCATTAGTTGTTAGCAGTCACCGCTTTATCATAAATGTACACATTTTGGAGGAGAAAACCTCTTAGGCTGCAATCCTATAAACACTTACCTGACCCATTGAAGTTAAAGGGGCTTACTTCTGAGCAGACACGCATAGGATTGCATTGTTAGTATGGCCAGACTTTGTGGTGGGCTATCAGAGTGGTCAAAAATACCACTGAGATATACACAAGCATGGTGAGCTCTCTCGGTTTTCACTTTCCCATGATTATCTGGGGCCAGCTTTCTAATGTACAATGTAGCTTTCCAGTCTTTGATATGTTTTGGTTTTGATTTTTTAAAAATTTCCAGTTCTCATGTTTCCTTAATATGTAGAGTTCTGATCCATGCAAAAACTACAGGCAGTTTTCTCATTTAGGCTTCCACACTATGTTTTGTTAGGCTTTCACATTGTGTTTTGTTTTTAGAATGATGCACTTTCAATATTTATTGATTTCAAATATTTACCAAGAAGCAATGTTCCAAAACCCTTGAAAAACTGCAACACTGGATCATTAGCATGTTTTGACAGTTCGATGTTTGTCACTTGAACAACGTAGTTGAAGTATTTTTCTTGAGCATAGTACAGAATTCTGGCCTTGAGGATGACAGAAAGAGAAGTGGGGTTTTTATATTTTTGTTTAATTCACTACACTAAGGAAAAGCTTCACTAAATAAAGGGCAGGGTTGCCAAACTTTCCATGGGCCACTCAAATTGCCCCTTAAATCTGTAGATGTTGGCAGATGATTTTCTCTCTCATGCTATGAAAAAGAATTACCTACTAATTTCTACAGATCAAACTGTGTTAATGGAACAAGAGCAGACCAGGTCACATTTCCCCCTAATTTTTCTGCAAGACAGATGAAGAGTGCAAAGACTTTATTGCTGATCCTAAACATCACTGATCGTCTCATGATCTTGTGTGGAGAGCATAACCCGGCCATAAATGACTAGCAGTCAGCAGTCAAAGGGTGCAGTCAAATTCAGCCCTTTAAGTTTCCCTCTAGGAATCTCCTTCCAGATGATGGTTTGGTGGTATTTTACACTGTAGCTGGTTTATTTTCTATCCCACTCTCTTCCAAGGTAGTGTGCATGGTGTGTCCCGTCCCCATATTTTATTCTCACAACAATCCTGTGAAGTAGGCCAGGCTGTGCAAAAGAGGGGCGTGGCCCAAGGTCAGTGTAAGGGTCATTTTGTCAGCCGCCTGCACCACGCCCAACGGAAAGGCACAATTTGCAAGATATATCTCACAAATAAAGAATTAATTCTCACAAATAAACAGGACGACACAAAGCATGGCGCCAATCATGGCTAAGCCTTGAGGAGGGTTCTCTTCCTTTGAAATAAAAGTGAGGAAAGGGCGGGGACGTACCACGGCCTGAGGGTCTTGGTCAGCCATGGCGCTGACAGGAACCCCGAGAAAAAAAAATCAACTGCCGCAACCGCCACCAAGACTAGACTAGCACCTCCATAGTATAACCGACGAAGCTCGAGCCGCGCCCCCTTCTCCCGAACACCCAATCGTCGCCTGGCGTGCGTAGTTACCTTCAGGCCGCGCCCCTCGTTGCTAAGCGAGTCACACGCACAGGATTCTCCGCCTCCTCCGGCGCACAGACCCCGCCTCCCAGTGGCACCAGAAGCCGGCCCACAGGACGGAGCCGTTACTAAGCCTCCCCCTCCGCCTCTCAGGGATGGCCTTAGCCTATAGGGCGCGAGCGTGTCCTTCTGCCGGCCTCTTGCCCTTCGCGCATGCTCAGTCGGCGCTGCAGCGTTGGAACTTGGCAGCCGATGCTCGACGGCCGCTGAGGTGAAGGAAGAGGATGATGGGTGCGTTGCTTCCGAGCTCCTGAGCGTGCCCTCTCTGTAGCCATGGGGCTGGGCGCCAGCTCGGAAGTCCCCGACGGGGGCTCCGAGGGATATCATGTGCACGGGGTAAGAACGAATTCCCTTGGTGGGCTCGCCCAAGCAGGAGGGCTCGATGGAGGCTGCCGGAGGCTTCCCATCACATCGACAGCCTGGCTGGTATGCAGGACGGGGTATTCCTCTCCTCATTACTGTCATTATTTCGTGGAGAGCAGGGTCTATCCGCAGTTTATTATAACCAAATGGAACCGCCATACACAGAGGCAGTCTATCTCCGAATACCAGCTACTGGGAACAAGCAAGTAGGGAGAGCATAATAAGGAGCCTTTCATCAGCCCGAAGGGCTATCGATTCCAGCATCTGGCTTCTGACAGCTACCTACATACCATACTTCCCCCCTCCCCTTTTCTATTGATGTTTTTAAGGATTTGTTTTATGGATTTGTTTATGTATGGTTCTTTGTGTGTTCTTGTGTTTTTAAATTTCTATATGGTTTTAAGAGTGTTTTGTATTTTTAAATTTATGTAATCTGCCTCGGGACCAGCATTCCTGATGAGATGCAGATAATAATAAAAATAACATTTAAAGCACATTACAAACATATTATCCCCCCCCCCAAAAAAAAGAATCCTGGAAGCTGTAGTTTGTTAAGAGTGCTGGGGATTGTAGTTCTGTGAGGGGTAAACTTTGGTTCCCAGAATTCTTTGGGGGAAAATAATGTGCTTTAAATGTATGGTGTGTATGCAGCTGTGGCCAGCCTGATGCCCACAAGCAGGGCAGAAGGGCAATAACCATCTCCCACCGTTGCACACACACACACTCTCTCTACCTATTAGCACAGAGGCTTTATGTAGCTATCATGGCTAATAGCAATTCACAGATTAATCCTCCTGAGTTCTTTCCCCCTTAATCCCCTTCTAAAGTCATTGGCCATCACTGTGTCCTGCAGTGACAAAGTTATTTACTTGTTTGTATTATTTATGAGCTGCCTTAAAACAAAATGTTCTCTGGGTGGTTCACAGAGTAAAAGCAGATTTTTTTAAAAAAAAAATGCAATAAGACAATAAAAATATATTAAGTGCAACCTTAAAATATCACTAACTAAGATTTTAAAAAATCATCGTTTGAATTCTATATGTTAATCTTGCCTTGTGTAAAAGAAATGCTTCATTTTGTCCCTTGAAATTGATTGCCTGTCAGTTTTATTGGGTGAACCTGAGTTCTATCTAGCATTGTGAGAGAGGGAGGCAAACCTCTCTTTGACTTTCTCTACACCATGCAGGATCGTTTTCATCGTCATGCCCTGCTTTTTAAGTTTTGATGGGGAAAATGTGCTGGATCACATGGAGCTTGGGTTGGACTCAAAACGGACAATTTTTTGATTTCAATTAAAAATCCCAGTGTCTAAAAATAACATATTGACCCCTTGGCATTCATAATTTTCTTAGCTGTATAATGAAATTGTCTTCTAAATGTATAAGGCTGTTGACAAAAATCTTGTCATTGGCTTTTAGGATTTTGAAATAAGTTTTTTGCTCTACCTGTGTGTGAATACGGATATGAAATGTAGCAGGGGAAAATGCAATTCTTAAGCCACTTATACAAGATCACCTTTAAAATGCTAGATTATGTTATCTGTGCCAGTCCATTTTTTGAAAGGTGTTTGCAGAAGCTTCATCTTATAATATGGAAGTTCCTAATGTGAATCATCCTCTTTATTTGCTTGTGTACAACATTTTATTTATTTTGCGATGTTTATATTGCCTTTCAGGGCTACAGAGATTCCCTTCAGGCAGTTCACATTATAAAATTAATTAAAAGAATACAATACAAATTTCATAATAAAAATAATTTCATCTAAAAACAAGTGGTACAATAGAATGGAGGGGGATATTAGCTACTAAATTATTCTTTAAAAGCTCAGACCAGTCTCAAATTAATTGTTTACAAACTTATGTAAACAGCTAGGTAGGTCTTTGGAGTATGTTTTAAAGCAAACAATGAGGGGCAAAGTGCACTTCCCGTAGGAAGGAATTCCATAATGGTGAGGCCACTACCGAGAAGGCCCTCTTGTACCCACCAGCCTAGCAGATTCTGCAAGCAGGGTCTGTTTGCTGATCTTAAGGGCTGGGCAGATTCATATGGGTGCAGGTAGTTTTTCAAGATGTTTGTTGCTTTAAAGGTAACAGCTAGTACTTTGAATCTTGCCTGGATTTGGAGCACACAGTACTAACCTGTGGAGTTGGGAATTTATGTTATTTCATGTTAGTATATTCTTCTGACAGGAGTGATTGTGTTGGGTTACTCTCCCCTTCCCATGTGCTCAGTACTCCTTGCTGTGAATGTTCTAGAATAATATGTACTGTCTCATGAGATTTGTTCCTGTGGGTGAGAATGGTTAGCAGTTAGGTCTTGGAATGGACCATGTTGTACTTGTGTTCTCCTGTTGTGTGCAGAAGTGATAAACCACAATTCAGAAATAATTTTCTGCTGCATGCTACTGTGTGTGTGTGTTTAGTGTAGGGTTGCCAGGTCCATGGCCTGAGACTGATCCTGTATCTTTAGGAGAAGAGAAGGTCAGCCAAGTGGAGGTGTTCTTGCAACACTGTAGTGGGAAAAACCACAAGGTGGAATTCTCTCTTCCTGCTCCACAACTTTTAAAGATACAGAAGACCTCTTGTTTGCCAGGCCTAGCCTCCAAGAGGTCTTCTGTATCTTTAAAAGGTGTGCAGGGAGAAGGGAGAATTCCACCTTGTGGTTTTTTCCATTACAGGGTTGCAAGAACACCTGCACTTGGCTGACTTTCTTTTCTCTTAAAGATTATTTATTTATTTATTTATTTATGTATTTGTATTTGTATACCGCCCCATAGCCAAAGCTCTCTGGGTGGTTTTCAGCAACTAAAAACATTAAAAACAAATATACAAATTTAAAACACATCTTTTAAAAACAATTTAAAACACAATTTAAAAAATGTAAAACAATTTTAAAAACACATGCTAAAATGCCTGGGAGAAGAGGAAAGTCTTGACCTGGCGCTGAAAAGATAACAGTGATGGTGCCAGGCACACCTCGTCATAAACATCATTCCATAATTTGGGGGCCGCCACTGAGAAGGCCTTCTCCCTTGTTGCCACCCTCTGAGCTTCCCTTGGAGTAGGCACCCAGAGGAGGGCCTTAGATGTTGAGTGTAGTGTACGGGTGGATTCATATCGGGAGAGGCGTTCGTAAGAACATAAGAAGAGCCTGCTGGATCAGGCCAGTGGCCCATCTAGTCCAGCATCCTGTTCTCACAGTGGCCAACCAGGTGCCTGGGGGAAGCCCGCAAGCAGGACCCGAGTGCAAGAACACTCTCCCCTCCTGAGGCTTCCGGCAACTGGTTTTCAGAAGCATGCTGCCTCTGACTAGGGTGGCAGAGCACAGCCATCACGGCTAGTAGCCATTGACAGCCCCGTCCTCCATGAATTTGTCTAATCTTCTTTTAAAGCCGTCCAAGCTGGTGGCCATTATTGCATCTTGTGGGAGCAAATTCCATAGTTTAACTATGCGCTGAGTAAAGAAGTACTTCCTTTTATCTGTCCTGAATCTTCCAACATTCAGCTTCTTTGAATGTCCACGAGTACTAGTATTATGAGAGAGGGAGAAGAACTTTTCTCTATCCACTTTCTCAATGCCATGCATAATTTTATACACTTCTATCATGTCTCCTCTGACCCGCCTTTTCTCTAAACTAAAAAGCCCCAAATGCTGCAACCTTTCCTCGTAAGGGAGTCGCTCCATCCCCTTGATCATTCTGGTTGCCCTCTTCTGAACCTTTTCCAACTCTATAATATCCTTTTTGAGATGAGGCGACAAGAACTGTACACAGTATTCCAAATGCGGCCGCACCATAGATTTATACAACGGCATTATGATATCGGCTGTTTTATTTTCAATACCTTTCCTAATTATCCCTAGCATGGAATTTGCCTTTTTCACAGCTGCCGCACACTGGGTCGACATTTTCATCGTGATGTCCACTACAACCCCGAGGTCTCTCTCCTGGTCGGTCACCGCCAGTTCAGACCCCACGAGCGTATATGTGAAATTAAGATTTTTTGCTCCAATATGCATAATTTTACACTTGTTTATATTGAATTGCATTTGCCATTTTTCCGCCCATTCACTCAGTTTGGAGATATCTTTTTGGAGCTCTTCACAATCCCTTTTTGTTTTAACAACCCTGAACAATTTAGTGTCGTCAGCAAACTTGGCCACTTCACTGCTCACTCCTAATTCTAGGTCATTAATGAACAAGTTGAAAAGTACAGGTCCCAATACCGATCCTTGAGGGACTCCACTTTCTACAGCCCTCCATTGGGAGAACTGTCCGTTTATTCCTACTCTCTGCTTTCTGCTTCTTAACCAATTCCTTATCCACAAGAGGACCTCTCCTCTTATTCCATGACTGCTAAGCTTCCTCAGAAGTCTTTGGTGAGGTACCTTGTCAAACGCTTTTTGAAAGTCTAAGTACACTATGTCCACTGGATCACCTCTATCTATATGCTTGTTGACACTCTCAAAGAATTCTAATAGGTTACTGAGACAGGACTTTCCCTTGCAGAAGCCATGCTGGCTCTGCTTCAGCAAGGCTTGTTCTTCTACGTGCTTAGTTAATGTAGCTTTAATAATACTTTCTACCAGTTTTCCAGGGACAGAAGCTAACTGGCCTGTAATTTCCGGGATCCCCTCTGGATCCCTTTTTGAAGATTGGCGTTACATTTGCCACTTTCCAGTCCTCAGGCACGGAGGAGGACCCGAGGGACAAGTTACATATTTTAGTTAGCAGATCAGCAATTTCACATTTGAGTTCTTTGAGAACTCTCGGGTGGATGCCATCCGGGCCCGGTGATTTGTCAGTTTTTATATTGTCCATTAAGCCTAGAACTTCCTCTCTCGTTACCACTATTTGTCTCAGTTCCTCAGAATCCCTTCCTGTAAATGTTAGTTCAGGTTCAGGGATCTGCCCTATATCTTCCACTGTGAAGACAGATGCAAAGAATTCATTTAGCTTCTCTGCAATCTCCTTATCGTTCTTTAGTACACCTTTGACTCCCTTATCATCCAAGGGTCCAATCGCCTCCCTAGATGGTCTCCTGCTTTGAATGTATTTATAGAATTTTTTGTTGTTGGTTTTTATGTTCTTAGCAATGTGCTCCTCAAATTCTTTTTTAGCATCCCTTATTGTCTTCTTGCATTTCTTTTGCCAGAGTTTGTGTTCTTTTTTATTTTCTTCATTTGGACAAGACTTCCATTTTCTGAAGGAAGACTTTTTGCCTCTAAGAGCTTCCTTGACTTTGCTCGTTAACCATGCTGGCATCTTCTTGGCCCTGGCAGTACCTTTTCTGATCTGCGGTATGCACTCCAGTTGAGCTTCTAATATAGTTCCATCAGGTATTGTGGTCCCAAGCCGTGTAAGGCTTTATAGGTTAAAACCAGCACCTTGAATTGAGCTCGGAAACATACAGGCAGCCAATGCAAGTGGGCCAGAATCGGTTTTATATGTTCGGACCGTCTGGTCCCTGTTACCAATCTGGCTGCTGCATTTTGCACAAGCTGCAGTAAAGATACAGGATCAGTCTCAGGGATTGAACCTGGCAGCCCTAGTTCAGACACATCTAGGGGAATAGGAACACGTTGCCATTGGTCAAGGCTATTTTGCCCTGTCTAGTGTGCTCTCTCCTCACAGTTAGCTATTTTTATCCTCCGAACTACTTGGCATACTGTCTGATTATCCAGTTATGACACCCTTTTCTCTTCCATTTGTGTACAAAAACATTTGGTTCCTTTGGAAGCCATAAGCTTTCAAGTAAAACAGACTGTTAAGAATAATTTCATGCAGATGTGCATTGCCTAATTCTAACAGAAGATCGACTGCTTTGAGGTAGAAGGGCCTCCCAGAGAAGGCATGCCTTGCCCCTTTATTGTTAACAGTGCTGCTTCTGTGGTGTTCTTAAAGTAACATCTCTTAAATGTGGGTTTTTCCATACAGACGTTTGGTTGTGTCACATGTCTCACAGGTTTCCATGAGAATTAAGTGCAACTCGCTTAGTTTAGATCCAACCTCTAGTACTTAGCTGTGCTTGCAGTTTTTTCAGGCTACGTTACACAGGCTTAACAGATGCACAGGTGTACCTGTTTGTACATGTCGTCATTCAATAAATCCACCACAAACTGCTCCCAATTGCAGGTGAATAATCTGAGCACATCTCAACTATGTTCTGTGGTTAAAGCTAAGCAGGCCTTTCAACCTGATAGTTGGTGTCTGGCTGGGCGATTATTTGGGGGCCCTTGCGTAAGCTGTTGTGAACATCCTGAAGGAAAAGTGGGGTATAATAAATGCTGGCAATTGTGAGGAGTCCTGGTTGCAGCTGAAAATACATGAAGCACTCTGTTTTTCTTTCTAATGTCTGCCCGATTTTGCAACAAAAGTTTTCATTTTGAGTATGGGTATATAATTGAACACACACACAGAGATATATATATAGGTCTCATTAAGATCAATGTGAATATGTCAAATATGTCCCAAAGCACAATCTGAAGGCATGTGATGCAGCCAATTTTAAAACGGTGGATTCCGACACTTCTCTTGCTGTTTACTGTATCATAAAACAGAATGTGTAAGCCACTCTGAATGAATGTTTAACATGGAAAAAAGTGTGTGTGTATATGTATGTATGTGTATATATAAATGGAGGCAATGGTAAACCATATCTGAATACCTGTTACCATGAAAACCCGATTCATAGGGTCGCCATAAGTCGGGACGACTTGAAGGCAGTCCAGTCCATATAACTGAATTGAGAGGTAGACCAACTTTGCCTGGACAGCTTGAAAGCTGTCAAGCATGGAGGCAGCTGTAAATCAGTATTTCCCAGCTGACATTTTGTACGTTACTTATGCTGGAGATACCCGATGTCTTCTTTGAAGGAAGAGCTTAATATTTCTGCCTCTGACTTGCACTACCCAGTGCTCTTTCTCTGCTGGGTACTTTGTCTTCCATTGGTTCTCTCTTTGGCTGTTACGAAACTGCATCTCTCTGATGCATGCCCCATTTTTGGGAATGGTCGTAGCAGAGTAGTGGAGCATTTGCTTTGCATGCAGACGATCCCAGATTCAGTCCTTGACATTTCCAAACAGGAATGGGAGAGGCTCCTGCAGAAACACTGCCGGTCAGTGTAGACAGTACTGAGCAGGCTGGAGCAATGGTCTGATTTGGTATAAGGCCATTTCTTAAGCTGCTTTTGGCTTCTGTTTAGTAGGGAGGAGAGGGATTCTGAGGAATGCATCTGTCTGGCTTGTTAGGATGGATGGCTGTGGTATTTTTGCTCTAGGCCAGAAGAACCTCTCCTAGCTGACAAAAGAGAAGTCTCTGATTGTTCATAAGTATGCTTGGTATGAACACTTCATGCATTAAGCTGCCAACTTAATTTAGAACACGTGCTTCTGCTGGCATTCTTTTCATTTGATTGATGTATGCGTAAAACTACAATTTTGCAGGTTCAGGAAAACTCCCCCGCTCAGCAGGCTGGACTGGAGCCGTTCTTTGATTTCATTCTCACTATAGGACACACCAGGCTGGTAAGTACCTAAACAAAAGTTGCTCTTCAAGGAGAGTTTTTAATGATGACTTCTTTCAGGTATCCATGTGTTGGTACAATAAACAAATATGTCCCAAAGCACAATCTGAAGGCATGTGATGCAGCCAATTTTCTAAAGTCTGGGTATTGTCAGTACTTGGATAGGAGACGTCCCCCCCAAAAAAATCCCTCGGCGTGTATGCTTCCTTTATGTCTGTAGTAAAGAAAGGTAGGGCATAAAAGGAACTAATGAATAAATAAAAGCTAGGAGTTGGCAAACAGAGGTCCCGGATCCATATCTAGTCCCGATAGGTGCAGTTGCCAACTTGGAGGTGAAAGAAATATGGCAAAAGTGGCATTTGCGTCAATGGCATTTGGTAACAGACCACTTCAAGGGATGGGGATTGTGGTGTTGCCCCACATCCAGGGCTGTGGAGTAGGTATGCCAAACCTTAGACTCCGACTCCTCTATTTTTCTACTGTCCGACTCCAGCTCCACCCAAAATTGCTTCCGACTCCACAGCCCTGGAAAGGACTGTAAATGTCTTTTTAAATTGGAAGCTCTCGTAGCATTTTTATCGCTGCCTGAATATGCGCTGATCTTGGCATCACAGCATTTGTCTTCACCTGGGTCCTGTGTCATACACTGACACACAAAATGTTTTCCATCTTGAGTTATGGTGAAATGCTCAACTACAGCTGACTTCATGGGAAGCTTCTTTGACATTGTGAATTTATATTTTTTAAAAAATTGTCAGTCAAAATTTATTTTGAAGCCACCCAAAATTGCTTCTGACTCCACATCCCTGCCCACATCCCATTGTTTCCTTCTTGGAAGGGACTTCTAGGAAACATAGTGGCCACCCAGGGCTGTACTCTGTTACAGGGGTATCTGCTTGGAAGTTGAGGTTGCCCCTGTGCAGGGTTTGGTTGGTCTTAGAAAGCTCAGAATGGCAGAGCATGAAGTTGCAAGTAGGTCCTCCCTATTCATGGCTGTGAAAGCGGAAAGCGCCCTAGGTGCTCATGATGTTTAATCTGGCATGGCTGGCCATGGGTGCCCTGTGTGAACAAAGGCTTCAGGTGTGCTGCTTTTGATTGCCTTGGGCAAAGCAGGCCTCGCTCCTCTGAGTCTGCAAGAGATTTGGGACCAGTTTCTGTAGCCAGGGTTTCATAAGTGTTTTTTTTTTTTAACAAATCACTTTGGGGAGTTCCATCCTTTATTTATTTATTAAATTTATATCCCACCCTTCCTCCCAGAAAGAACACATGATGGCAAACAAAAACACTAAAAACACTCTAAAACATATTAAAAACAAAAGAATTTAAAACATATTAAAATAAAGCTTCTTTAAAAACATATTAAAAAAACATCATGAAAAACATCTTTTTCTATTTAAAAAAAAGAGCTTTAAAAAATCTAAAAAAGTAATTCCAACACAGACGCAGACTGGGATAAGATCTCTACTTAATAGGCTTGTTAAAAGAGGACAGTTTCCAGTAGGTGTCAGAAAGATAACAGAGATGGCGCCTGTCTAATATTTAAGGGGAAGGAATTCCAAAGGGTAGGTGCCATGACACTAAAGATCTGCTTCCTATGTTGTGCGGAACGGACCTCCTGATAAGGTAGTATCTGCAGGAAGCCCTCCTCTGCAGAGCACAGAGATCGACTGGATCTATAAAGGTTAAGATGATCTTTCAGGTATCCTGGTTCCAAGCTGCTTTTCTTTAATGATTTTATTTAATTCTTGGGGGCCTTGCGGATCACATGCTTCCCCACCCCCCAGAGGTCCTGCTCCTTTTCCTCTCACTTTCAGAGTTACCTTAACATTACGCAGCAAACCTCCGGTGAACTCGAGAGGACTCGCTTGGCACGGGGCTGCACTGTTCACTGTGCAGAAGTTTGGCACTTACTATTATTCTCTTTAGTTCTGGCCTGTTTAGTTTTAAGCTGTTAAATGAGGCGCCTGATTTACTCATATGTTCTGTTTGAACGGATTTCTGTGGATTTGTTTTCTGTATTTATTGACATTATTTTGTTCTTTTTAAAGTGTTTGTTATTATTCATTTGGTGTGTTGTAGACCACTTTGGGGACTATTTTGTGGGAAAGTGGCATGTAAATAAGTTGATGATATGATTTATTTTACAGTTTTGCATCCTGATCCCATTGCATGCTTTTTCGGGAGTACTTACTTTGGTTTAACTGTTTTTAATATTTTCTTTTTCAATTGTAACTAGCCCTAGTATCTCATGGTGAAGGGTGGGGAAAATATCTAAATATTTATTTATTTAGAAGACTAGAGCTGCAGTCCAATGCACACTTACCTGGAAGTAAGTCCCATTGAACCCTGTTGAGCTTATTTATTTATTTATTTCATTTATATCCTGTCCTTTCTCCCAGTAGGAGCTCAGGGCAAAATAACTAAAAACACTTTAAAACATCATAAAAACAGACTGTAAAATATATTAAAACAGCCATTAAAACAAAACATCTTTACAAACATTTTTAAAAGCTTTAAAAAATACATATTTTTAAAAAAGGTTTAAAAACATATTAAAAAGCAATTCCGACACAGACTGGGATAAGGTCTTTACTTAAAAGGCTTGTTGAAAGAGGAAAGTCTTCAGTAGGCACCGAAAGATAACAGAGAGGGTGCCTGTCTAATATTTAAGGGGAGGGAATCCCAAAGGGTAGGTACCACCACACTGAAAGTCCGCTTCCTATGTTGTGCAGAATGGACCTCCTGAAGAGATGGTATCTGCAGCAGGCCCTCATCTGCAGAACACAGAGATTGTGTGGGTGTATAAGGGGTAAGACGATCTTTCAGGTATCTTGATTCCAAGCTACATATACCAAAATCAGAACCTGGCCTGATAGCTAATGGGTAGACAGTGCATTTCTTTCAGCAGGGGGGTAACATATTGGTGATACCCTGCCCCAGTGAGCAATTGCGCTGCTGCATTTTGTACCAGCTGCTGCTTCCAGACCAACCTTAAGAGCAGCCCCAAATAGAGCGCATTACAGTAATGCAGCCTGGAGGTTACCAGTGCATGGACCACAGTGGTCAGACTGTCCTGGTCCAGAAATGGCTGCAGCTGTCTTACCAACTGAAGCTGGTAAAAGGCACTCCTAGGCACTGAGGTCATCTGGGGCTCTAGTGACAAAGATGGATTCATGAGCACTCCATACTACGAACCTTCAGAGGGAGTACAACCCCATCCAAAGCAGGCAATTGACCAATTATCTGAATTCGGGAACCACCAACCCACAATGCCTCTGTCTTGCTAGGATTCAGACTCAATTTATTGGCCCTCAGCCAGCCCACCACCAAATTGAGGCACTGGTCCAGAGCTTGCATATATCTGTTGCCTCTGAGGTTTTGATTATGGATGGTACAAACAGTGCCATATTGAGGATTTGAAGGGATATTTACTTCTGACATGAGATGTGGCCGGACTTCTTCTGTAGCAAATACTTGGGCACACTTGCGTGAGTTGGGATCTGTTTGTGCTGCAAACATCTCTAGTTCATCAGAGTTGGTAGTTGTGTCACCCTGTAGAGGGCAGGGAGGGTGGGCGTTGACCCATTGCCATGTCACAAAACCTGTTTCCAGCACTTGTTCAAATATGACCCTGTGAATAATTAACGTGTTAGAAGCTGCTTGGCTTGCCTACGTGATGGCTACCAAATGTGGTTTTTGAGAATTGCTTTTATGATCTTCTTCTAACCATGCTTACGCAGAAACAACTCCTGCTTATTTCAGTGGGATTTACTTTCAAGTAAGCATCCTTATTGTTAAAATGACCTCAAAATCGCACTGCTTTTTAAAAATGGGAATATAAGCAACCTAGATGAAAATTTAAGCAACTCATCTATCTGTCTGAAACTGAGGCACATTCAGTCCCCCTACAGTTTCTCCTTTTGTTGCATCCCCTGTACGCGAATGGCTTCTTGTTTTGAATCTGTGCTGACTGTTCTTTTTGAATGAATAAATGTGTGATGATCTGATGTTTGAACCCACCGTTGCAAGTTGTTAGATGATTTTCTAAATAAAAAATAAAACTGTATTCACTAATAGGCAAAAAACCTTGCGGTTTAAGAATGTACCTATAGCCCACAGCTATTTCTATCAAACTTTAAAAAGCAGGGAAATTGGGCAGCTCTAGTGAATGCACCAGGGGAGCAGGAGACCTGAACTCCTCTCTGAGATATTGTACTGCCCTACAAATTGGTCAAAATGCAACCACCATTTGGGTTGGTCTTTCACAGTCCAATCCACTTGCTGTGTAGCTTGGAAGAATTTGGTAATGTGCCTCTGAGCATATGGTGAGTGGTGGCAACACCTGCAGTCAGCCCAAATAATAGATTTCTCAGTCTTGGTCACACTGCCGTCACATTTTCTAGCTTATTTCCACACATGCACAGGCTGCAGTAAGGCAGCTCCTCCATCCCCAAATAAGCATTGTTCCAAAATCATATTTGGTCTCTGACCCACACAAAAGTTCACTGGGCAGCTTAAATTCTTTGATGTTCAGAAGCCTTTTCTTTTCTAAGTTGATTGAGACAAATGAGTAAATTCCATAGGTGGAATAATCAGCCAAATGTATGCAATGATATTCTGCCCCTTCACATAGCCTCTGTAAATCATTCTTTAAACCAGTTTCTTGCATTGCAGGCTTGACAGTTTGTTGGCTGCTGCTTCCAGAAGCAAAGTTCTGATATTTTCTTGTCTGGTTGGTTTTTTTTAGAACAAAGAAGGGGACACCTTAAAAGACCTGCTGAAAGCCAATGTGGAGAAGGCTGTGAAACTGGAGGTCTATAACATAAAAACAATGAAAGTGCGTGAGGTGGAGGTGGTCCCCAGCAATATGTGGGGAGGGCAAGGACTTCTGGGCGCCAGCGTGAGGTTCTGTAGCTTTCAAGGAGCCAGTGAGCACGTGTGGCACGTGCTGGTAAGTAGGGAACAATGGTTGCCCTTGTTCAAAATGACAAAGAGTTCTGGGGTACCTTAAAGACAAAGAAATTCTGTTCTAAAATTTAGCTGTTAGCCTTTAAGGTGCCACAAGTTTTTGCTGCAACAGACGAACACTTCTGTCCGTTTGAAAATTGTTTCCTAAGATGGTTAGCTCTGAGTTTGTTTTCTTCCTCTTTTGCCCCTTACCTGGTGATATTTTCTTGTATTAACATTTTTCAAACTTCCCCCATAGGGAAGACTTTCAGTGGTAACTTGTCTGCTACTGAACCTCCTAAGCATATTTCAGAGTATTCTAGTGTTCACCGGCTGGGCCTCGGTGGTGCTCATTTCTTCCCTCCTTCCCAGAAAGGGTCTCCTCACATGCAGCATTTCAAAAAGAGGCTGGTAATGGCGGACAAGCTTTCTCTCCTAAAACTGGTTCTCCATTAACAATCTCTTACTGTGGATGAGCTTCCAAGGGTTTCTAGGATCAGTGTTTGCAAACCACTGGATATAGACTTTTTGTGCCTTGATTTGTTTACTCGATGTAGTTAACATGACTGATCCCTGTTTCTCTAGGATGTGGAGCCTGCTTCTCCTGCAGCGCTGGCTGGCCTGAAGCCGCACACTGATTACATTGTTGGATCGGATCAGATACTGCAGGAGGTAAAGTGAACTGTGTGAGTCATCGGTGGCACCATCAGTTGGAGGGGGCGTGGGTGGTGGTGGACAGTTTTCAGAGATTGATGCTGCACTCCTATAACTACCTAACTGGGAGAAAGCCCTATTAAATCCAGCTTCTGAGTGGACATGTCCAGGATTGCACTGTGATCGTCCTGGCAAATATTTCCCAGGCTTCAGCTCTCCTGCACATGCAGTCTCTTTACCAACCTATTTGCGGTGGTACAGTATGAAAACTTCTGTGTGCAAAAATTGTACCTTTGTTTTTAAATATCCATCCTTTTCTGTTCTTTGAAGTAGTTTTTAGGAAAGCTGCATGTGAAAAAAAATAGAAAATTCAAAAAAGGAAAAAGATGGATCCATCTCCACAGATATTTCCCCTGAACTATGGGTTTTCATACGGAAAGCGGGATTGGACCAAGATGAAGGTGTGAAAATTGGAGGGAGAAATATCAATAATTTTAGATATGCAGACAATACCATACTACTAGCAGAAACCAGTAATGATTTGAAACGAATGCTGAGGAAAGTTAAAGAGGAAAGCACAAAAGCAGGACTACAGCTGAACGTCAAGAAGACTAAAGTAATGGCAACAGAAGATTTATGTAACTTTACAGTTGACAACAAGGACATTGAACTTGTCAAGGATTATCAATACCTTGGCACAGTCATTAACCAAAAAGGAGATAATAGTCAAGAAATTAGAAGAAGGCTAGGACTGGGGAGGGCAGCTATGAGAGAACTAGAAAAGGTTTTCAAATGCTAAGATGTATCACTGAACACTAAAGTCAGGATCATTCAGACCATGGTATTCCCGATCTCTATGTATGGATGTGAAAGTTGGATGTGAAAAAAGTGGATAAGAGAAAACTCCTTTGAAATGCGGTATTGGAGGAGAGTTTTGCACATACTATGGACTGCGAAAAAGACAAATAATTGGGTGTTAGAACAAATTAAACCAGAACTGTCACTAGAAGCTAAAATGATGAAACTGAGATTATCCTACTTTGGACACATCATGAGAAGACATGATTCACTAGAAAAGACTATAATCCTGGGAAAAACAGGAGTAGAAAAAGAGGAAGGCCAAACAAGAGATGGATTGATTCCGTAAAGGAAGCCACAGACCTGAACTTACAAGATCTGAACAGGGTGGTTCACGACAGATGCTATTGGAGGCCACTGATTCATAGGGTCGCCATAAGTTGTAATCGACTTGAAGGCACATAACAACAACAAAGGGCTTGGGGAATCAGCTCAACTCTCTGTGGGCCATTTTCACCAATGATGATGAGGCCCAGAGCGCTGTTGGGCTTCCATGCAAGGGTACACCCAAAGGCCTTGTGTCCATTCCCACATTCCTTCTGTTGCTTTGCACAATGGCCACAATCACTAGGATGTTCAATTCACAGCTTTTATTATGGATTGAGCATTACTGCACACTCTTAATTACCCCCCAACAATGCCAGAGATGCGTCTTCCTAAAGATTGATGCAGCCTCCCTAGATTAGGGCTTTAGACTGTGACCAGTCACCTGTGGTCCCACTCAAGAGGACTTCAGTGCCTGGTAAATTCAGTTCCTTGTCTGGCAGCTTTACCTTGACCTTGTTGTTAAGTGCCTTCAAGTCGATTACGACTTATGGTAACCCTATGAGTCAGTGACCTCCAATAGCATCTGTCGTGAACAACCCTGTTCAGATCTTGTAAGTTCAGGTCTGTGGCTTCCTTTATGGAATCAATCCATCTCGTTTGGCCTTCCTCTTTTTCTACTCACTTCTGTTTTTCCCAGCATTATTGTCTTGTCTAGTGAATCGTGTCTTCTCATAATGTGTCCAAAGTATGATAACCTCAGTTTCATTAATTTAGCTTCTAGTGATAGTTCTGGTTTAATCTGTTCTAAAACCCAATTAACATAGAGTAGACCCACTGAAATTAATGAACCTAAGTCATGTCCATTAACGTCAATGAGTCTGCTCCTGAGTAGGACTAGCATTGAATACCACCTAATCAGTTTTTGTCCTACAGGACCAGGATGCCTGTCAATCACATGATGGGGGAGGTTATGGAGTGCAGCTATTGTGCTGATGACAAACATCTCTCTCTCTCTCAGTCAGAAGATTTCTTCTCACTAATTGAATCCCACGAGGGGAAACCCTTGAAGCTGATGGTCTATAACACAGAATCTGATTCCTGTCGAGAGGTTTTTGTAACCCCCAATGGAGCCTGGGGTGGTGAAGGAAGGTATGGATCCCTGAGTGACATCATAAAATCTGTACATGTGGTTAGGACTTAGCCAAAATGTGGCAAGCTAAGAATCTTTTCCTTATTCAGTGAACAGAATGCTGTGTCTAATTATAGCTCAATAATAACTTTTGGAAAGAACTAAAAGCATTTGAATCGCAGTTTGCTTTCCTGTTGAGTTGCTCAGAAGACTGTATCCCCATGGAATCTACAGTGTGGGCGAATCATGCACACTAGGAAGCTATTACAGTTCTGTTGTCTTGCGTTACCACCATGGAACACTTGCCTTGGCACCACCTCAATATGAGTTGCTATATAGAACACAGAAGCAGCAGGGTTATTATCCAGGGGGTTTACATTCTTAACGTGCTAGATACAACCGTGGCATCTGGTGGCTCCGCTGTCAGTGGGGCAGTAGGATCCACTCTGGGTTTTAGTCAGAATTTTCAAGGAGCTGTCCCAGGTGCTTGAGCTTCAGTTCAGACTAAAATCTGGAGCAGATTCCACCGACATGAAGCTACCAGCTGACACTGAAATAAAATATGAAAGACAGATGCAGGTCCAAGGCGGCCTTTGGCCGATATGTCAGGGATGGAGCGGAGGACGGTTAGCAGGCAGCCTAGAAACAGGACCAGAGGAGGTGGTTTGATAAGAGATGTGGTGGTAGCCCAGGAATAGAGAGAGATGCCTATAACCCAGGGCTCATGTTTTACTCTTCCAGTCACAGCAATTGCACCCTACACGACTGCTACATTCCCTTGAGTTAGAAGCAAAGAGGAGGAGCACAGGAACCTCTGGATCTGGATTTTGGGGTTGTGAAAGGGTCAGGGCTGTGTTTCAAACACCCACCACCACTTATATTTTCCTGCAAGTTTAGGGGAGACAATCTCCTTTTCCTACCTTGCTGCCAATCAGGCTTCAGTAGCGGAGACCCAGTTCATGAATGCATGTTTTAATGCTGTGTGATGGCCAAAGGGTAGACTGCAGTGGTGTGATTCTAGCCTACTCTCAGCCTGCCTCTTTATAAACAGCTCAATTTCACTCAGCTTCCATTTCCTAGTTCCTGCTAAACCTGCAATACGTAAGCTGCGATCTTGCAGGGGGAGTGGAGAAATCCAGTAGTAATTGAACAGTGCCTTTCTTGGCTATGTGCCACTCCTTTTATTGGCTGGACAGAGGTGCCTGCCAATCTGTGTCAAGAGTCTTTAAAACTGGAATGTTGTCGAACATTCTGTTGCCCGTCTAACCATGCATGATGCTACACTACTTGTGTGGAGACAAGTCTGCTTGCAAGTAGTTGAAGTAGGATAAAGCCGAAATGTTTCTTTTATGCACAGTTGTCTCTTCCCTTTCAATTACTTAAACCTTCATAAACTCTCTTGAAACTGGCTGCTGGGGCTGATGTGCATTTGTGATCGCTCATGAGACGTTGGGTCTCTCTTCCTCCCCTCCCACCATGCCTAGATCTTGTTGGTGTCAGGCATTGTGCTGAGGGAGAAGTGGAGGAAAGCAAGTTGTCCTGTTCCCCGAGGAGGGACAGATGTGGGCTGGAAGCTCCCTCAATCTGGAACTAGTATTAATTACTTGCAGCCTTAAGGCATGTCCTCACCTCAAGGTTAGAGTGGGGAACAAAAGAGGGCTGGTGGCCACATACTTCAGCTTAGAGAGAAGCGAACCACCCCTGTTCCCAGGTGAGAGAGCTCTTTGAAATCATTATGTAGTAATTTATATTTTTAAAACAATGTTCAAGGGGGCAAGTCTGTTTCTTATAATCAAGTTCTTTTTATTTGCCTCCTTGTACAGTTTAGGATGCGGCATTGGATATGGTTATTTGCACAGAATTCCAACGCAGTCTGTTCTACCAAAGAAAAAGCCAGAAGCTGGGCCCCCTCCTCCTTTGCTCTTGGGAGACACACCTCCCGAACCACCAACTAATGGCTATACAGAGGTAAAGCATTTCACACTGAAAGAAGGCTCCAGGGTTTGTTCCTAGAACTGTGGCCAATCACTTACCTTTTCTCTCCCCTTCCTATCTTTATTCCTTTTTCCAGAGGGACATGTGTCCCACACTCCTGCTCTGGATCATCTGAGGGGACCATTGTGTAGGGTTTGCTGGGCTGATTGATTTGTATTGCACTGCTGGGTCAGCGAGGAGAGGAGGCTTTCCTTCTTGTAAATTCTTGCCAGTGTGAGCTAGTCTGGCCAGCTAGTTGGTATTTGAGGAATGTCTCCCACCTTGAAGCAGCAATCCTTAGTGATACAGAATGTGTTTCTTGTTCTGAAGCACGCAACTCCTTTTTTAAAAAAATTGACATCTTTATTTCAGGCTCCTCTGTTGGCATCCAGCTTCCAAAGCGAAGAAGCTGCAAGCTTAGAGTACAACACAGATGACAGTGTAAATATGTATCCAATAGAAAATTCTCTTCATCCTCCTCCACCTGTCCAGAGAGTCATGGATCCAGGTAATCTGTTCACCTGTTGTCCTTTAGAGCATAAAACGTGGCTGGCTGGCTTTTATATGAAAGTGTGCATGCCAAAATTCTGCAACGAGGAAGAGCTGTGTTGACTATGAATTTGCATAATCTAGTCTGCTCCTGCGTAGAGGAAGGAACAATACAGGGCCTGAAGGGAATACTACCATGAGTGTTGTATTGTCCAACTCCTGCACTGACAGGATCTTCAGAGCTTCACATGAATCACATATGTCACAAACGGTGCAGGAAGGACTTAGGAGGACCTTTCCAGAGGCCGTTGTCAGAGTAGCAATGAACTAGTGCTGCGCTTTAAGCTGGGCCAAATAACACCTATTGATTTCAGCATATTTGGACCAGGTTGTACATGGCTGAGAGGGGTGGCCAGAAGTCTATGATGAGGTTCTAAGTTTGGGTAGTGTCTGGGGATAGGAAAGAAATTACACCTTTTAAATCAATGGGCTTTTGCAAATTGTTGTCTCTGCTTCTCCCTCTTCGCTCTCAGGTTTTATAGATATGTCTGGAGCTTCTTTTCCTGAATTAATTGACTTAGTGAAAACAGTCAATGTGCCTTCCTCTACTTCTTTCAACTTAACAGAAACTGTCACAGCAACCGATGGCTTGCTAGCTAACAGGGGAGTTCATTCACACTTTGGTAAGCAGATTCTAAAACTTTTGATTTTTGTGTTTGAATTAGAAACTCAAAGGATGGCAGCCTTTACTATGTGGGTTTTAGTAAAACTAGGTGATTTCTGACCACTTTAATTTTAGTTTGCTTTTTCCTCCAATATGGAGGGTGATCCAGTGGACATAGATAGAGGTGATCCAGTAGACATAGTGTACTTAGACTTTCAAAAAGCTTTTGACAAGGTACCTCACCAAAGACTTCTGAGGAAGCTTAGCAGTCATGAAATAAGAGGAGAGGTCCTCTTGTGGATAAGGAATTGGTTAAGAAGCAGGAAGCAGAGAGTAGGAATAAATGTACAGTTCTCCCAATGGAGGGCTGTAGAAAGTGGAGTCCCTCAAGGATCGGTATTGGGACCTGTACTTTTCAACTTGTTCATTAATGACCTAGAATTAGGAGTGAGCAGTGAAGTGGCCAAGTTTGCTGACGACACTAAATTGTTCAGGGTTGTTAAAACAAAAAGGGATTGCGAAGAGCTCCAAAAAGACCTCTCCAAACTGAGTGAATGGGCGGAAAAATGGCAAATGCAATTCAATATAAACAAGTGTAAAATTATGCATATTGGAGCAAAAAATCTGAATTTCACATATACGCTCATGGGGTCTGAACTGGCGGTGACCGACCAGGAGAAAGACCTCGGGGTTGTAGTGGACAGCACGATGAAAATGTCGACCCAGTGTGCGGCAGCTGTGAAAAAGGCAAATTCCATGCTAGCGATAATTAGGAAAGGTATTGAAAATAAAACAGCCGATATCATAATGCCGTTGTATAAATCTATGGTGCAGCCGCATTTGGAATACTGTGTACAGTTCTGGTCGCCTCATCTCATAAAGGATATTATAGAGTTGGAAAAGGTTCAGAAGAGGGCAACCAGAATGATCAAGGGGATGGAGCGACTCCCTTACGAGGAAAGGTTGCAGCATTTGGGGCTTTTTAGTTTAGGGAAAAGGCGGGTCAGAGGAGACATGATAGAAGTGTATAAAATTATGCATGGCATTGAGAAAGTGGATAGGGAAAAGTTTTTCTCCCTCTCTCATATACTATAACTCATAGACATTCCAAGAAGCTGAATGTTGGAAGATTCAGGACAGACAAAAGGAAGTACTTCTTTACTCAGTGCATAATTAAACTATGGAATTTGCTCCCACAAGATGCAGTAATGGCCACCAGCTTGGACGGCTTTAAAAGAAGATTAGACAAATTCATGGAGGACAGGGCTATCAATGGCTACTAGCCATTATGGCTGTGCTCTGCCACCCTAGTCAGAGGCAGCATGCTTCTGAAAACCAGTTGCCGGAAGCCTCAGGAGGGGAGAGTGTTCTTGCACTCGGGTCCTGCTTGCGGGCTTCCCCCAGGCACCTGGCTGGCCACTGTGAGAACAGGATGCTGGACTAGATGGGCCACTGGCCTGATCCAGCAGGCTCTTCTTATGTTCTTATGAGGTTCAAAGTGTTTATAACAAAAAAGTAAACTTAAGAAACACACAAATCCAGCACAGACATATTAATGCTAAGATCAGATCTGGCATATCATTACTAAAAGCCATTTATATATATAAAAAACAGTAATAAAGAACTTGTGGTACTTTGAAGACTAAGGGTGATAATCAACACAAGTCATACTTAGAGTAGACATGTTGAATGATTTCACTGATCTCATTGATTTTCAATGTGTCTGCTCTTCCTTCATTAATTGGTTTATATGGCTTTTGGGGCAAGGTCCCCAAAGCGGTGAACGGAATAGCACTGAAGAAAATATACTAAAAGTTGCAGGAAATACAAATTCAAAAGCACAATACAATAAATCAATAAAAATATGAAACAGCCCAGGCATACCATAAATCACACTGTATACATGTATGAGTTGCATTTGTGCTCCCACCACAAACACAACTGCCATCAACAAACCAGAGCCCACACAGTCAACTTTCCCCTGGAAGCAGCGGTAGCTGTTTGTGGCAAAGTTCTCAGTCTCCCTCTAGAGCGGGGCTGGCTGACTCAACCTTCTGACTCTTCAACAGGCTGCAGTTCTCCAGGAGCAGGTGCAGTAAACAACTGCTAGGGAGGCTAAAGTTGGTATTCACCTCCAGGCCAGCAGTAGCCCTATTATAGCTACCTGCTGCTGTTGAGCGTGACAGTTGGATATCAGCCGAAAAAATGTATTAAGGCATAAGCTTCTCCCTTGACAGGTGTTATCTAACATATAATCATCTTACACTGGTTAATATCTCCAGTTACAGCTATTCTGAATGGCTACAGTGCTTATGTTGCATATGTGTAAGCTCCTGTCAGACTGTACTTGTTAGAGCTTTGGCTATGGGGCAATATATATATATATATATAAATTAAATAAATCACAACCGTTTGATCCTGCTCTTCACGCCCTATCTTTTCTCTCTATACACCTCTCTTCATGCATCTGATGATGGAGACTGTCTGAAAGCTTATGCCAACTAACTTGTTGGCTTGAGCATGGCATAAGATTCTTATTTTTGCAAGGAACAGATTAACACGGCTACTAAAACAACCAACATGTTAATAGCAGCTTGTTGAAATGAACAGCAAGGGCGTGGAAGGATGTTTTTCTCCTAGTCGTGTTTGCAAACCAGCAGGACACAACCCACGCTCTTGGATGAAATCTGGATCCGTTTCAATCCGGTTTTAGGTCCGGTTTTGGCACTGAAACAGCCTTGGTCGCCCTGTATGATGACCTTTGTCGGGAGAGGGACAGGGGGAGTGTGACTCTGTTGATTCTCCTTGATCTCTCAGCGGCGTTTGATACCATCGACCATGGTATCCTTCTGGGGAGGCTCGCGGAGTTGGGGGCACTGCTTGGCAGTGGCTCCGCTCCTACTTAGCGGATCGTCGCCAGAAGGTAGTGCTTGGGGAACATTGCTCGACACCCTGGACTCTCCATTGTGGAGTCCCTCAGGGGTCAGTTTTGTCCCCCTTGCTTTTTAACATCTACATGCAGCCTCTGGGTGCGGTCATCAGGAGTTTTGGAGTGCGTTGCCATCAGTACGCTGATGACACGCAGCTCTACTTCTCCTTTTCACCTTCTTCAGGTGAGGCTGTTGATGTGCTGAA
Organism: Rhineura floridana; assembly: GCF_030035675.1. Classification (NCBI taxonomy): domain Eukaryota; kingdom Metazoa; phylum Chordata; class Lepidosauria; order Squamata; family Rhineuridae; genus Rhineura; species Rhineura floridana. The sequence continues at coordinate 81,391,670 of NC_084489.1, read as the reverse complement.
CCGTTGCCTGACCGCGATAATGGACTGGATGAGAGCTAATAAATTGAAACTCAATCCAGACAAGACTGAGACACTGTTAGTGAGCTCTTTCCCTGCCCAGATGGTGGATGTTTCTCCTGTTCTAGATGGGGTTACACTCCCCTTGAAGGAACAGGTTCGTAGTTTGGGGGTCCTTTTTGACCCTTCCTTGTCGCTTGAGGCTCAAGTGGCCTCGGTGGCACGGAACGCGTTCTACCTTCTTTGCTTAGTAGCCCAACTACGCCCCTATCTGGACAGTGATGATCTTGCCTCAGTTGTTCACGCTCTGGTAACTTCTAGACTGGATTACTGTAATGCGCTCTACGTTGGGCTGCCCTTGAAGACTGTTTGGCAGCTTCAGCTAGTGCAAAATGCGGCAGCCAGGCTGTTGACGAGGACCAATCGGTCTGCGCATATAACACCTGTCCTGGCTCGCTTGCACTGGCTACCTATTTGTTTCCGAGCCAGATTCAAGGTGCTGGTTTTGACCTATAAAGCCTTACATGGTGTGGGACCGCAATACCTTGTGGAACGCCTCTCCCGCTATGAACCTACCCGCTCACTTCGTTCAGTATCCAAGGCCCTCCTCCGGGTACCAACTCACCAGGATGCCCGGAGGATTGTTACTAGATCTAGGGCCTTTTCTGTGGTGGCCCCCGAACTGTGGAACAGCTTACCGGAGGAGATACGCCTGGCGCCTACGGTTCTTTCTTTTAGGCGCCAGGTTAAGACCTGGTTATACTCCCAGGCATTTTAATGTTCAATGTTTTTATGTTTAATGTTTTAGTTTAATTTTGTTGCTCTTTATTATTGATTTTATTCTAATATTGTATTTTAATCTTGTTTTGTACACCGCCCAGAGAGCTATTAGCTATGGGCGGTTTAGAAATGAAAATAAATAAATAAACAAACAAACAAACAAACCTGGCAAGCAAAAGTACCCGGGTCGGCTCTTTTTGAGGCAGTTGATAACAGTAGGGAGACATGTGCTGTTTCTTTCTTCTCCTCCCCCCCCCCAATCTTTGGGGAATTATACTAGTTTTTTGTGTTGTGAGTCACAATTGTCCATAAAGTTATGTGTAAAGTACACTGGCCATTTTAATAATCCTCATGCACTAGTGAGACACTCTGCCTATGAGAATAGCTGAGGTGCAAAATGACCTGGCAACCAAAGAGTGTGGTGTAGGGGTTAATGTGTTGGACTACAACCTGGGAGACCTGGGTTCAAATCCTCACTGTGCCATTAAGTTTGCTGGGTGACCTTGGGCCTTCACAGTCTCTCAACCTAACTTGCCTCACAGCGTTATTGTGGGGATAAAATGGGGAGGGAGAAGAACCATGCACCCAGAGAGGGAAGGTGGGATATAAATGTAATAAAGTGTGTGTCCCTATCCCAGATACCTGCTTTTGGAGATTTCCTGCCACCAGCTTCATAATACTGGGTTGGGAGGGGGAGATGTGTTACTCATTTGGCCATGGTGGGCAAACGTCAGGCTTATCGGATTTTTTTTTACTTCATTAACTTCAAAATGTACCAACCACAGCCAGGCATAAAGGACATACAGCTAGAATTAAAGAACAGGTTGCTTCTGAACACATTCTGAGCCTAGGAATTAATTTTCCATGCCAGAACTGAATTGAGCACAACATTCTTTCAGAAAAAAGGACACTCTTGGCTAGCTTTTTTTCATTTCAGCAGCCTAATTTAGCTGGAAACATTCATTTTGTTATATAGTTAATTGGGAGTTGGAAACCCTTGCAGATCTACAAGTCACATGGCAGTCTACTAGTAGATCCTGATCTGCCTCCCTACTTTAAATAAGCGAGTTGAAATCTGATAAGTAGGGCAAGCATGTTTGCTCATAATTTCGCAAGGTTAATTCTGGAGAACACATAGTTTGAGTTCATGTTGCTTTCCTCAGTCATCTGTAGGGGACTAGTGTTGTGAGAATTATAGGCATCACTTTTGCTGTAACTAGATTTTTAACTTCTGTTTTTCAGACCAGACCTCTATTCCAGTCTCTGAAGATTCAACATCTTATGTAGAGGGCTTGAGTCCTCAGCCAGAGTTGAATGAAGTGATGCCTTCAGTTTCTCCTCTACCATCCCCTCCTATGGATATCTCTGTAAATGTAACATCTAATGCTGATGCCGGTGCTCAAGAAACTGTTCTGCTTTCAGATAGAACTGAATTTGTAATGCCCGAAGTGTTACATCCTGACAATGAGGATGAAAATGCCCAGACTCTGATGGAAGAAAGTGAACAGAACTAGGTTCAGAAATGACACCACTTGTCATGTGCTCTAAGGATATTAATACTAGAAAATATGCCTTTAATGCCCAGAAACATCCATTCTGTTGCTGTATTACAGCAAGTGTAAGAATTTAAACTGTGTCCAGGAGCATCTAGACAGTCTCTCATTGTTTGATGGGTTTGGACATTTGTGTAACTCCTGCTCAGCAATAACACTAGCAATTTGATATGGAATAAGTTCTTTTTAAAAATGCTAACTTCTAGGAACTGTTAATCTCTATATCCTAAACTGTTAAGCAAGATTGTTGCAAAAAAGTGCAGCTAATAGCACACCAGTTTGATTTTTAGTAGAGCTTTTTAACCCTTTCTGGGTTTCAGTTTTAATTGTGACCATTGTTCACTGATTTTATTTTTCATCTCACATCATTTCATTTCAGTGTTTTCTAAATAACTTTCTAACCTGACCCATTTTAACGCCAATGTAGAAAATGCTGACTCATGATAAAAATAGTATGTTTAATTTGCTTTTCAAATTCCAAGGCTATAACCCAGCTTCCCCTTCCCCAGAGTCACAGTGCTTGTCTGCAGAAGGGCTGCCTTGAACTCATAGCTCCCTCCCAGGCAGATCCAAGTGAGATGTGATATCCTCTCCACTCTGTGGCACATTTGTAGTTTCTGGGAGATGTGGAAGCATACACAGACCTGACCACTGTACATATATGCCAAAGAAGGAAGGAAACATTCTGCTGTAACAAGAGTTTGAACTGAAACTATTTTATTCTTTTGGATACCTTACTTGTTACTGAAACAATCTTGTAACTGATGGGAAGGCCTTGAAAAAGTCGTTTCAAGGTGAAAATACTTGAGCAATGTAGTTTTAGACTTGGAATTAGATGTTGCTGAAATCTTTCTTTTCAACCTTTGTAAATTAAAGGCTGTGATCCTAAATATGTATGTATGGGTAAAAATAAGTTAATGAGATTTTAACTTCTGTTGCTTGCATATTAAGTGTGTTTTGATGAAAGGTAGCTGTTGACTTCAACAAATAAGCCAACATCATATGGAGGTTGGTTCCTCTCTAAGCTCTGGCCCTGCTAAACGTTAACATGGCTTTGTTCAATATGAATAGTAGAAATAATTGATTACAGTGGCTGTGTTGAATTGTATCTTCCAAAATGTTTTTTGATTCACTGATTTTATTTCTTGAAGATAAGAAAAACCATTTTTGGAAAATAGTGCTTAGAGGTTGTTGAAGGCCCAGTCATATATTGGATAGACTTTCTAGAACTGTGCTAGTACTCTTGGCATACTCAGTAATACCAGGCAGCTTCCACTCCAGGCAAGTGTGCATTCAACTAATCATTCATATACCGATGAACTATGGTAGTTCAACTTCAGTATCTTAACAGTAGTAGCCTTAGAACCATTAGTAACCCTTGAATTTAACAGGAATATTATACTATATAAGCCATTATACATTTTTCTATTAAAACTGGTTTATTTATACAACCTAGATTTTAACATACCACTCGTGTAGGCAAAGTACTTTTCAAATAGTCTGCTTTCAGATAGCTTTTTATGTAAGCAACCCTTGTTCTTTAAGAGAAACATTCCTGTTGAACATTTGATCAAGGTTACTAGTCAATCACCATTTATTTGTGTTAAATGAATACCATGCCCAAGGTGCAATTAGAAAGGTGCTCTTGCAGATGCACCATGCAGTCAATGGTCTGAATGCCATTTTTTCAGGATGCTACCACATTTCTGGTATTGCAAAACCTCTGTTCCTTCCAAGTTTAATAGCATAGCATAAGCACTTTCCCAAGTACATTACTGCTAAATAGAACAGGGAGAGGTTTAACAGCCTAGAAAACAATGGAGCAGGACTGTGATTAGACAGCCACATCTCCCCCCCCCCCCGGGATGAATGGCAGCAACACAATTCTTGCCTTCAGTCAGTGTGAAGTTAGATGTGGCTTCTCCATAAGGTTATATTCTCTCTGCCCTAAACCAGGGGTGGCTACCCCTTTTCAGCCTATAGGCCACATTGACCCAGAGATCAGTTGCCAAAGTGAACATGGCCAAAGTCAACACTCCCACCCATCTCCCATTGTCTCTTATTAAACTCATTCCATTATTCCCATACCATATTAATTTTCACTTCTATGCCAGTTAATGTGCTTATTATTTACTTTCCACCCTACTCTTACTCATTAATTTCCACTTCATTAACTTGTTTGTGCTAAGCCAAATATTTCTCCATGGATGTTCACAGGAATTTTTTATTGTGCAGTTGCTTTTGGGCTGCTTGCATCTGACTAGGAGTGTCACACTTAGGCTGTTGGCAGAAGTGACTGGATCTCTCCAGCAACAACAGCAGAATAAAAGCTGCTGAGAGCTTGCAGCATGGAAGAGACAGGAAGGCAATGTTTTGGGCACAGAATGTTACTATTTTGCACTAGTTTATGTACAATGTGGAAAAGTCAGAAAAATGTTTTTAAAAATTGCTGCTGCTGACAAAATTGGGGCAGAGGGCCTGCAGGTTAGCCACCCTTGTCCTTGACTTTCTGTAGGAATGCTGGTCATTGACCATGATGAAGAAATATTAAAGAACCTTCCGCAAGTCCTAGAAGCTCACAGAGGTGTGCTTTAATGTTTCTTTTTATAAACTATAAGAGACCCAATCCAGTATATCCAAATGGTATCTGTATATTACCTAACACAAGTATATAATCGCGTATAAAATCCCAATTAACAATACGTACAACGAATCTTCATAGCTGATCACTGGTAAATAAGGGAGTGATGGCACACAGTTATAAACTGACAAAAAGGTTCCTGAGGCTTATGGAGTGAAGCCAGAATTTCAGTTTGTGTAAAAATCGATTTTATTTTGATAGTTTTATATAATTTAAGGAAATTATTGAATGCTTGTATTTCTGTAAACTGCTTAGTTTTCTGTTACACACAGAACATTTTTATTAATAAATATGTCAAAACTCCACTTAGTGACAAGTGGTACATGTACAATCTTGCTTAAAATTTGCAATACCATGTTATCAAGCAGAGAACATGTATTTTTAGGAAGCAGCTTTCTATGAAGGATGATATAGCAATTTTGAACTGTAGCTAATATAATTATTTTGGAAAGACTAGTGATGAACATCCATTCAAGTAGGAACTTGACAAATAACTTTCTACTAAGAAACTGGAAGCCATTACCTACAGAAGCTTGGGGCACTCACTGTTGTAATACTATTTACGAGTGATCCATTGTGTGGATTCATAGTATCTGCTAACTAGGATTTTGTATGCGGTTGTGTACTTGTATTAGATAACATAAAAGGTGGAAGGCAACGTAGGAATTTTCTGTGTTCTTTTTCTAGGACTAAGATCTCAGAACTGCCAAGACTAACTTGCATCAAACAGCATTAAAACCAACGTGGATTCTGAAACACAAACTTGTTTAAAGTACTATCTGCAGAAGTTAAGTTTCCAATTTGGTCCTGCTTATTCACTAGCTTCTCGAGTAACTTAAATCTTGTACTTAACGGTTTCAGAGTTTTGGGCACCTAGGCAAATATAGTTCGCTTGGGAACAGAACCAGGAAGAACTTACATGGGAGTTTTCTGCTTCACAGGCCTTGCAGACTTGAGTATTTCACACAGTAAGGGTCCAGTTCTCAATGATTTAAGGTGAACAGGAATTGCATCTAGTATGGAAGGTATTGCAATGGGCGTTTTAGACTGTATACATGCATCAGGGTACAGGAATGCATCTAAGGCCCCACATCAATGAATTTTCTGTGGCAGTAGGAATGAATGCTTATGCATTCTGCATGTGATCCACCAGTAGTCATATATTAATAATAATAATAATATTTTATTTCTAAGTTGCCTATCTGGCCGTGTTAACAGCCACTCTAGGCGACATACAAATTACGTCCAGCCACAGCCATTCCATCTAGTTCCAGCAGAAAGTGTTTAGCCAGCAAGGCCCCCTCTACTGGCCTGTCTGGAACCAGCTGCCATGCTTCATCAAATAATTATTGGACGCTGCGTTATACCAAATCATACTTTTGATTTATCTAGCTCAATATTTATCTATACAGAATGGCAGCAGCTCTCCTGAGTCCTTGGAGATGGGAGAGACCTGACCTGCATGCAAAGCTGGTGGTCTACCACCAAACTACAATTGAAGGAAGCAGGACGGAACCTAATGAGGTAGCCTGATTTGAGGACTAAGCTGAGACACTCTTAAATATGGATGTACATACATACCTGATAAACTTCTTGCACATGAAGCTGGCAATGCAGTCTACAAGTCGGTACTTGTGTGCTAAGGTCCACAGAGTTGTACTGTACCTTGCTTTTCGCATCAGGAATTTGAAAGAGCTTCCAAAGTTTTCAGACAAGATCACAACCTTTTTTTAAAAAAAATGACCAAAGCTACTTAGAAATGTTAGCTAAAGTTTATTTCTATACAATTGTTCAGTACATGTTCATCCTTTTGGCATTGCAGGCCCTCTGTCAATCTTTCCTGAAACTACATTGCTGGGATTGTAGAAAATCAAGTTTAGAATCTTGGCTGGATTTTTAAAACACACACAAAAAGGGAGGGGGATAGGGGAGAGTTAAAGTTAACTTTCAACAAAGACATGAAGGAGAGCACAAAATTCAGAATTAAATCTATATGAACAAAGCTCTCCCCTCCAATATTAATAAATTCAATTCGGGACAAATTTACAGTTCAGTTTAACCAACTTCACTAAAGTATGCAGTGTAGCACAGATGTGGCAGACTAGATTGCCGTACACAAATGGGATTTACAAATGGATTATGATGCCAAGATGGGAAAGGCACATGCAAGCTTAATTCTGAAGCAGAACTTGTTTAGAGTAGTGCTTCATGTCATCTGGAGGACAAGTAGCTAACGATTTAGGGATAATCCAAATCTTACTTTTGTAGCATGACAGTCACTTTGACAATCTGATGTGTATAAAACAAGCATTGCATGGGTACTTGCCACCCTAAGATAAAAATTAAGAGGAAACTATCCAAAAGGTATTGTCATGTTGCATATTTTCACACTACTGTATGAAGACCACTATTCCTTGACACACCTGAAAAAGGAGTCTAATGACTCATAAGTATCAGACTCCGAATATTTTCCTTTTGGTGGTGGTTCACGCAACACAAGTTTGTGGACAACTTTTATAACAGCATGTAAGCAGTATATAACTAATACTACTACTAGCTGCCAGAGTACGGCATCTGCACTACGGGAAGTATTCACAGTATCCCACCTGATGCTCAATTACTTAAGCAGATCCCGTGCTGCCAATACAATGCAGGAATTGGGGCTTACCAGTTATCTCCCAACAATGACTCATAAGCAAGATGCTTTGCAGACCATAGCTCTACATTCAGCTGCCACTATCCAGGAAGGAAGAAAGGAATACTCATCTGTTTGGAGGTGGAACCTATCCTTACCATACTGCCCTTAAAAAGGCACTTGTGCTTCTGTTTCAAATAAAAACCATTTTACAGTATTTTGTCACTGGGATGTTTTCCAGTTAAACTTTGAATTCAGACTCAATTTTCTTGCCCAGAATTTCCCTACCTCCCCCCAAATAAGTTAGACTTTACAAGAGTATGAGAATATGAAAAAGCTGTAAAATGTTTTTAGAAATGGAAAAGAACAGCTAAGCTGTATACAGCTTGCAACATCAACAAAAACTTCCAAAAATGCATATAAAAACCATTGGAGGAAAATCTGGAAGCCGTTTTCCCCCCTATCATGACAATGGTATTGTTACTACAGTTTTCTAGAATATGCCAATATGTTAAAATGTCTAGCACAAATACTTGGAATTGTGATCAATGCACCACTTTAAGGGGTAAAATGGACTACAGAAGTTACATTTTAAAACTCTACTGAAAGTTGTTGAAATTTTCCATTATGATGCACTGCACCACTGTACTGACCCTGTAATCATACAATCTATGTATTTTTGTTCCAAGTACCAAAATGGTTTCCTACAAGATCACAGCTGAAAGACAATCAACAAGTCTAAGGGAGTTCACCCCTTTGGCTTATATTATAGAGACTCAACTGTACAACAGATTTTTCTTCTCTAGGAGATCTTTCCTGAGAAGTGGCCAAAATGTACTCTTCATGAAAAGTATGCACTGTATACATGGAATGTATTAACAAAGTACAGCACATGCAGTTTTTACACGGAGAATGAGTTAGCAACAGGGCCGAGAAACCATTTTCCTATTAAGCTTGAGCAGATGAAGGTATGATAAACCTTGGGAATAAAAACTAAAATAAGAACCCCCCAGACACCTGCCCTGGACCATCTGGTCGCTGTACACCTCAGAAATGGGAACCATTCACAGGCTTCTCATGTCACTCCCACTTGTACCTTGATAAGGACAGACTTTCATTTAGGTCATAGAGATTCGTCTATATCACAGATTTATTAGTCACATCATTTCAAGTAGATTCTGTCCACACTGAGGCACTAGAAGAAGTGTCAGATCTAAGGGTTTCAGATGGCTTCTAGAGCATTACAGCTGGAACCAGTACAGGAAGCTCAAGTCAGTTCATGAGCAGTTGGGTCCGCCACATGGCTCACGTCGACTTCTGGCGGTAGTGGAGAGTCAAGTCACCCCCACTCTTCCATATGAAATGCTTGACGGTGCGAAGGTCCATATTTGGATCCAATACCTGTCACACAAAACCAGTTGGGTTTTTCGTGAGATTCTGACCCCTCTTAAGTTTTGATTTCCCAACATATGTATCCATGCTAAAAAAAATATTCCATATTCATCCCAGGGATGGTACATGTATACCCCTAGTGATACTAGCATAGGCAAATCCCACAATCTGCTATGGAAGTAGCAAACATTCATGGGCCTTCCACACGATATATAATGTCTTCTATTTCCGTGTCTGCTATGAGAAGGCTTGTATTACAGATCCTAGGATAACTATTTAGGAATCTCATTTTTTGTGGCAGAAAATTCCAAATTCAGCAATCACACAGGTATATCGACTGCTGTGACTTTGCAAAGGAAGCAACTACATCCTCCTTATGGCAAAAGTAAAGTTTTTTCCACCCCTTTAGTGCCAAGGAAGCAGCTTAGCCCAGCCCTGCTTGTTTTCCACCATATTAATGAACTCTAGAAATGGGTTCATCTCTCAGAAACAGCTCTGTGGAAAAGATACCAGACTGCATGTTTAGGCTATATTACATGACCTAGAACATGTTCAGTCATTCTGATTCCTCAGCTTGCTCAACATAGAATCATAGAACAGTAGAGTTGGAAAGAGCCTATAAGGCCATTGAGTCCAATCCCCTGCTCAATGCAGGAATCCAAATTAAAGCATGCCCAACAGGTGCTTCCTGAATACCTCCAGTGTTGGAGAGCCCACCACCTCCCTAGATAATTGGTTCCATTGTCGTACCACTCTAACAGTTGGGAAGTTTTTCCTGATGTTCACCGAAATCTGGCTTCCTGTAACTTGAGGACACTATTCTGTGTCCTGCACTCTGGGATGATCATGAAGAGATCCTGGCCTTCCTCTGTGTGATGACCTTTCAAGTAATTGAAGAGTGCTATCATCTTTCCCCTCAGTCTTGCACTTATCCCTGTTAAATTTCATTCTGTCGTTTTCAGCCCAATGCTCCAGCCCCAAGATCCCTTTGAATTTTGTTTGTCTTCCAAGGTATTAGCTATCCCTCCCAATTTTGTATCAACTGCAAATTTCATAAGCATTTCCTGCACCTCCTCATCCAAGTAATTAATAAAAATGTTGAAAAGCACTGGACCCAGGACCGAGCCCTGCGGTACCCCACTCATTACCTCCCTCAGTTTGAGAAGGAACCATTGATAAGCACTTAAGAGTACGATTCTGTAGCCAATGGAGAGTACGATTCTGTAGTCAACTGTGGATCCACCTGATAGTTATTCCATCCAGCCTACATTTAGCTAGCTTGCTAATCAGTATGTCATTGGGCACTTTGTCAAAAGTTTTCCTGATGTCAAAATACAGTCCACAGCATTCCCACAGTCTACCAGGGAAGTTACCCGATCAAAAAGTGAGATAAAATTAATCTGGCAGGATTTGTTTGTTTTTGGCTCTGGGCTCCTACTGTGAGGAAGGGCTGGATATAAATATAATAAATAAATAAATCCATGCTGGCTTCTAGTAATCACTGCATTGTTTTCAAAGTGCTTATAGAGTGACCGCTTTATAATCTGCTCTAGAATTTTCCCAGGGATTGATGCCAGACTGGCTGGTCTGTTATTTCCCAGGTTCCTCTGGCCTCAGAGATAGCAAGCAAAACACAATTTGCTTACAGGCATCAATGAATGTAGACTTTTAAAAAGGCTTCTTGGAGTAAGTTCACACATTCAGAAAGGAACTTTCATCATGACAGCCAAGAGAGATGAACCATCATTTGTAAAGAACACAACTAAGTTCACTAATAGGCAAAAAAAACCACCTTGCGGTTTAAGAACGTACCTATAGCCAACAGATATTTCTATCGAACTTTTAAAAGCAGGGGAATTGGGCAGCTATAGTGAATGCACCAGGGGAGCAGGAGACCTAACCTTCTCTCTAAGATATTGTACTGCCCTACAAATTTGTCAAAATGTAAACACAATTTGAGTTAATCTTTCACAGTCCAATCAACTTCCCGAGTAGCTTGGAAGAATTTGGTACATGTGCCTCTGACCATATGGTGAGTAGTGGCAACACCTGCAATCAGCCCAGATGTGCTGTGCTGATCTTGTTTTAGCAGGGAGGAAGCAACAATACTAGTTGATATAGTTCAGATAGTCACTTTAAATATGTTTGATTTACTTTGCAGTTTTAGTGAAGTTTCCTATAGTAAATATTTTCTCTCTGACTGACTGTTTTGTGTATTGCCTTGAAAATTTAGATGATTGTTAAGCAAGTGTTTCTGAGTTCAGGACTATAGGTTTTGTAAGGTTTTGTTTTGAAATGAGCATATGGGGAGCATCAGAATGGCATGGGGGTATTTTCAATTTAACATTGCGGAATGCGAAAAATCCATGCTGACTATAGATACAGCCACTCTTGTGGCTGTATGATGAAAAGCTTTGTCATATGAGAAATGTGCTAATGGGAGCTGCCAGATAGCATGCCTTGGCCACCAACAAATTGTGAGACTAAGAAATACTACTTGAGAATTTCAAAGCCAACTGCTCTCTGAATGCCCTTGTTCCAGACACCAAGTCAATTCTACAAGAGGGAATTTGCCAGTGAACCCCCTTTTGAGTTGTTTCCTCTCTCTTGATGGTTGAGACTGTCTACTGCAAGAGAACATGCAAAGAGAGGCCTTGATACCCGGGTATTGGAGAATCTTTTCTCATTCTGAGGTGATGGATAAGCTCAACCAGTGGGAGACACCAGTTATTGAGGGCAAAAGCTAACCAGTTTTGGACTGAGCCAGTTTGAGTTTTCGAGAACATGCAACAAATTATGTGTTCCTATACTACAAACACAACCCCAGCTTTTCTTCTTCTCCACACACAGCTCATAGGACTTCAAGACCCTCACCAGCCTCCCCCATCATCAATCAAAATATCCTGCCCTCCTTCCAAGGAGCTCAGAGTGGCACACAATCACCTCCACTCCACTAGATCCTCAAAACAACCAGCAAGGTTGGTTTACCTGGTCCTGGCACAAGAGTTCAATTTTCTCCTCTGCTAAAACAGCGATGTCTTCTTCTTTTTCTTGTTCCCCAGCCTTTTCATTATTGGAAGAGCTAGTTGTCTGAGATTCATTGTCCAGATTTATTATTTTTTCATAAACATGCTCCATCACCTTCCTAACTTGCAACATGTCACTGGCTGACAGTCGATCCCTGTGGAAAGAAAGCGGATTGGGAGTTGACACATGAAGATTTAGCTGATCATGGCTGATCCATGCTCCTGGAAATCAATAGTAGTTTTACACTTTTATTTTACACTTACTTCTTTAATGTTTTTGCTCCAGAAGAGGAATGAGGTTGGAGGTAGAAAGGAATCTTATTAAATTTTGGCATATTTTTCTACAAAATAAGAAAGAGGAAATCATTACATTTTGCTTATAACAAGTACATTTACTTTCATCTTAAATGAGAAATTAAACTTCTCAAGTGGGTGAGTTTTTATCTCTCTAATAAAATGCTTTTTCATTTTTTTTAAGCAAAGACTTAATGATGTTTCACTACCTTAGGCACAAGATATATTTTTGTTAATGTTCATACTACCCTAAGTGTAAGCTCAACAACTGGAATCATTGGCTATTTTGAAGGTTTTTAGTTAAGGTAACAAAATATATGAAATCACAACAAAAACTGTATATAAGGTGCATGCTTTTAAAACCTTCAAAATGCTTTGAGGTTAACATATTCCAAATACCCTTATTTGGGCACAGACATCAAAAACATAAATATGGCCCTTAATAGTCAATGATTTTTTTAAAAAATAAAACTCTAGACCAGTCTTCACCAAGCTGGTACCCTCCACATATTTTGGACTACAACTTCCATGGGGCTGGTAGGCGCTGCAGCCCAAAACATCTGGAGGGCACCAGCTTGGCAAAGGCTGCTCTAGACTTTCTCGCTAGTCCAGAGTATGTAAAGAGCCACTTACATCCACAGTGATGTCAATTACCCATTGTGGCACAGTTTCGTTGAGGAGCATGGATTCAGTTTCACCACCGGAATCCCGACATAACAACCTAAATGGAAAGAGTTTCAAAATGTGGTGCATTGTAGAATTAAAGTGAAAAAAATCCTGAATTCATTTCTGCGCAAAAACAAGCAGTGAGGGTATGAAAACAAGGAAGTAACAAGTTATAAAGTCTGCTAAATAGAAACAAACATGTTTTAACATATTAGGATGAATTTGCACCAGCAGCTAGGGACACACGTTCCACATTAAATTATTCCTGAGAACACTTTTAAGCTACATGTCTAAATTAACTTCATTGGCACAGACAATTAAAAGCTAGTCCAAAACTACCAACTGTCTCATACCATCTTACTATAACACCTTGAAGGGACCCCAACGTTTAAGGATGAAGAGGAAAATTAGTCTAACCATCCAAGTGATATAGTCAGGAATGGGTTAACCCCTGTGGTATGTAAGGAGACAGCACTTAAAATATGGTATCAGGAAGGGAGGAAAGGTCCCAACTTTTTAATTTCAGCTTCTCAGAAAATATGGAACTCTTCCACTGTTAACTTGCACCAAAAGACATCCTTATGGCTAGATACCAGTGTACAGAGGCAAAAAAAATGTTAATGAATAAAACATCCCCAGGAAGTCCCGAAATAAATAGGCAGCCAGGCAGGGCATACAAAAGGAAGCCTCGGCATCATAAATGGACCAGAATCCTCCTGTGACAAAGTGTCCCTTGAGTGGGACAGACTAGCTTTCCAAAGCCAAAAGGGAAATTCAGGGTAGCTTTTCCTTAACAGAATAGGTCCCCCTTTTCAACACTGCAGAGTAAGCAGAGACATCAGGGGCACGTATAGAGCCTTGCTCCCTTCTGTAGGTATCTCCCCTTTCCTGGCAGCATCCACCTCACTGGGGTTTGGATTAAGTGTTCTCACCTCCTTGCTCCTGCAGCACTCAAAACCCTTCCTATTCTCTAAAAGGAGTTTTCAGCTGGTGCATTTCCCTTTGAACATGAGATGGGAGAGTGCACTGGCCTCAAGCAATGCCCACATACTTGCTAGGAACCTGGTGATATCTGTTGAGACTAATTCCCATGTGTTTTTAGTCTGCCCTGACGCTAGTACGGCCAAGGCAGAAGGATGAAGCTGAGCAAGGGAATCCGGAGGGTTGGGAACTCTTTTCACCCCCTTAGCAGGAACTCCTCCGGAGTCCCTCACAATGATCAGGGGTGGGAAATGGTTGTCCAGCAACATCTGGAGGGCCACAACCCCCTTGTCCTCAACCACTGTCCATACTGGCTGGGGCTGGTAAGAACTGGGAGCCCAGAACATCCAAACGACCACAGGTCAGCTAACCCTACATGAGATCCACTGAGGAAATTCAGAGTGAAAGAATTCATGTAAATTATAAAAGGCTGAGATGAGAACGGGGTAGTGGGGATAATGCTGTGCCCATTCTCACATCTGAGGTAACTTAAGAGGCCTTGGGGGAATGGAAAGGGATAGGAGAAGGATATGGGCCAGCCCCCTTTGCTGGCGTTGGCTATTTTAAGATCTTTTTCGCTGGCAAGGAGCCCTTCCTGGGCAATGGACCCGTCAGCTTAACTGGGTTATCAGCCTTGCAACTGGAAGCCCTTCTGGGACAACTTCCTTTCTGTTGTTATTATTAGATTTATATCCCACCCTTTCTTCCAGTAGGAGCCCAGGGCGGCAGTATGTCCCTTCATAGCTCCTGCTACAGAAAAGGCGGCAATTTAGAGGCAGAAGAAATTACCCATGCCTTTCCTACTACTTGGTGGGGATGGAGGGATCTGGTAGATTGTGAGAATAAGAAACATCATTTTACCTAGAGAGAGAAAAAATTGCTGCTGAGGATGCAAAAGCACTGTTCTCCAGTTAGGTGGCAAGAAAACTGGGGAGGGACAGTGGTGGGACCGATTCTCACCTCGTGAGGAAAGATCTGCCTTGTGACAAAACTCACTCTTGACTACTCATGTAGTAAGAAAGAGTGTGAGAGCCTTTGGGATGGCACCATGAACAAGATCTTATTAAAATGCTGAAATTCCATTTGTGAAAACATGCCTTGCTCCTTCACAGTGTATATGCAGAGAGAATGAAGGACATGGCAAGAGAGACTGTGCCCTTGACAGTCAACTTGCTTATGTTCCATAAGTGCACTTCACATATGCTTTCTTAATAATCCCTACAACAATGCTATAAACACAGGCCAATGTCATCCCCTATTGCAGATGGTGAGCGGGGGATCAGGCTGAGTGTCTGGGGCTCGCCTAGCTCCCTCTAATGAGTTCATGACAGAGGTTAGATCTCAGTCGCAGCACCGTCACTAAGCCACACCGCCTATCAAAAAGAACAAGTTTCCTCAATTGCTTTAACTTCTGCAAACGAAGTGGCTTGATTTACAACCAACGAACTGCCGGCCCAAACATGGGACGGCAGACACGCTCCCCTGCCCAACCTCCCCAACATTGTTTTTTAGAACTTTTGTACCTAAACAAAGTGCGTCCTCCAGCTTCACCAAAAATAACTGGTGTGTGTGGTGGCACTTGGAAGTATCCATTTCCTTTCTGTACTCTGTTCTCCTGCTCACCGTTCACTATTACAGGGTGGGGAGAAACACATCACAGAGCATTAAGGATATACAGTAACTCAATTAAAAAAACAAGTCTGTCCCATTTCATCACAGCAAGTGATTTAAAGATCAAATCTCATTTTAACAGCAGTTATCAAAGAGACCAAGAACTGACATCCGCCCAACTTTCCTCCTCTTAGAAGTCTAGAAAGATCAGAAATCAATCCTCCTTTATTTATAAAAAATTTGTATACCACTATTTTGTTAAAAACATCAAAGCAGTTTACATTTTTAAAACAGTTGTTTGTTTTTACAAACGACACTACTACTACTACTATTATTTGATTTATATCCTGCCCTTCCTCCCAGCAGGAGTCCAGGGTGGCAAACAAAAGCACCAAAAACATTAAAACATCATAACAAACTAAAACACATTAAAGCAAAATATCTTCAAAAATGTTACTTAAAAAAAGCTATGAAAACATCTTCTAAGATTAAAAACATTTTTAAAAAGAAGGTTTAAGCAATTCCAACACAGATGCAGACTGGGTTAGGTCTCTACTTAAAAGGCTTGTTAAAAGAGGAAGGTCTTCAATAGGCCCTGAAAAGATAACAGAGATGGCACCTGTCTAATATTTAAAGGGAGGGAATTCCACAGGGTAGATGCTGCCACACTGAAGGTCCTACACTAGTACTACAATCCTATGCATATCATCTACACACAAACAGGGCTTGCTGAATTCAGCGGGACTTGCTCTTATGTGTGAATAGGATTATAGCCTTAAAAGTTTTTGTACATTTACTAAATCTGGCAGTTGAATGAGTGAAGTACTACAGTGTTTAATTCAGTATAAACACAACCTTTCTTCTTTCTATACTTCATTAACAACATATGAGAGTTTCCAAAAAGAAGTTGGTATAACTGAATAGTGTTTTTAAATTGTTCCAGGCCTTTTAAAATAGATTTATTAACCTAAAGCCTCATCGAGGGTGGTATATAAGGGTAAAAAAAATCACAATTTTTATTTATAAAATACTTGCAGTTGTGTTTAAAATATGCCACCAGCAGCTGGCAACTTGTAATCAGTGCCAAATTGCATTAGGCAAAGCTTCCTGCTCTTCTGTGAAAATGGAAAAATAAAAGCTGTTCCATAAACTCAACAAGTTGTTCACAGTATGTGTTCAATTGTTGCAAAAAAAGCATGTTCTTAATTGCCTGCATAAGCCTGGTGAAACAGAAAGGTTTTCAGCAGGCGCTTAAAAGTTAAAACAGAAGGCGCCTGCTGAATCTGTTGGCAGAGCATACTCATGGATTATTCTTCGTATTTACATATCAAAGCTTACTGTACATACTGAAAGATTTTGCCAAAATGCTCAGGTGAAAGAAAGTCTAACATTTGCACAGAGAAAACTCACCATGGTTCATCTCATTTTCTTCTTCATCCATAGGATTGATATGCGTTCTAGGCCAATACTCTAAGAGGGCCTGTAGCAAAAGCCCTCCAAGGTTCACTGTATTTTGTAACACAGAAATGAAGAGGGGGAAAATTATCCCTAATATTTATATAAATTAAGAAAGAAATAAGGGTTTTTTAAAATAGTGAATTATTAGTATTAGTCAAAGACATTAAAGGCTGCAATCCAAAGAACCGTGCAACTACTTCCAGATACCCAAGGGAGGCTGTTTCTTTTTCTTGACATGCAGCCCCTTCAACACCAGCCTTTTTTTAAAAAAAAATGGAGGAAACCTTCAAAAGCAGATTTATGATATGGCATTGGAGTTTGCTGTTCAAAGAGGCAAACTCAACAGGCATGCTCAGGCCTTTGTGTGCATCCAATGTAGCTCCTTGGATCTGGGCCTTTTAACTAATTTCTCATCTAAAGCTCAGAAGTTAGTTCTCAAGGAGACTTTATTGGAGGGCATTTGTTGAAAACAGAAGTCCTGATATTGCAAGCTGATTTGCCTGAAAGATCAGGAAATAATTTCCAGTCCATGCAGAGGAATGATGTGCTTCCTACACCTTTACAGACTACATTTCTAAGAGTAGTGCAGAACTGTGGACAAAGACAAACTGGGCAGTCTGAGACAAGCAAGGGTTAGGTTTCCAAAGAAAACCAAGTAACACAAGTTGCCATGGCAATAAGTCTCAATTCAGAAAATTCTCTCAAGCATCTGACAGAAAAAAAGCTAAGTATGTTTATAGCATTTACACATTTCATAAATATGGCCGCATACAAATAAGATTTGTCTTTTAATAAAATAATGATGTCAGCACACACTCACATTTTGGATCAGAGCCATCTGGACTGCTAAACCCAGCATCTTTTGCTGAGACCCAAGCTGCAAAGCAGTCACTCTCATCTAAAGTAATTGTCAACATCTGTCAAAACAAGACCATTGGGAGGAATGCAATATGAGCGCACAACTTACACAAAACTTTGACAAGACACTTTGATGATACAAGGATTACATGCAGATGACAGCATCTGTCATCTCATCATATCTATTATTAGTTTTACAAGGTCAGACAGTAAGATCTTTGAACAGTTGTTGCTACATTTCCACAACAATTAGTATTCACCAACACGCTAAATATAACTTGTCAAACAAATGTGTATTTAGATTGAAACCATGCATAAAAAAAACTTTAAACTGTTACACTCTTGAAAAGAACCTCCAGCCTAAAGATCTAAACACACCCGGCAAGGGTCCCGATTCGGCACACAAGGCCATTTTCCCCGTGCCAAATCCACCCAATCACACCTGACGGTGTGGAGAGATAAAGATGCTGCTGCAAAGGTATAATCAGGAGCCTTAAACCACACTTCCATTTATTCCTTGGCAAGTGGGCCTTGTATTTGCCACTGCTGGGATCACTTCCACTCAGGAGCTCCCAAGTACATCTGATCCCTGCCTGACGCAGCACAGATGATGGGCTTATCAGCAGTGACTGCAAGCTCTGCTTTTGGCAGGGATCTTCCTTTAAAGCCCAGCCAAAACTCAACGCTGTGCTGCAAAAGAGAAATGGTCAACCTGATACCATGGTGACATCTGGAAATTGACAGGTATTTCCTTAGAAAACTTTGGAGGCAAAATATGCATGTGTAAGGAAAAAGGAATTTGACACACTCTCTAGCAATTAACATGAACAGACCCCAATATTCCATATCAGTATTTTTTTAGTTACTTTCAAGATAACTACCTTCTAGTCTCAATAATCCCAAAGGCATCTTATAAACAGATTATACAGTACAATACACTATTAACCAACTGGTCTTTTGGTGGTTCTGGTGCAACTAGAAGACAATGTTAAAGACTCTTATCTTTCTGATGCTTCTGCTCCTGCAATTCCTGTTTTCCCCCCAAGACAGTAAAGAAAAACAGAAAGCCATGAAGCACAGGAAGAGAGGAAACATCCAGATGCACACATTTTTCAAAAAAAATTAAGCACAGTGTGCTTCAAACAATTGTTTTCCCCCCGGAGTGCTCTTGAACATCAAATTCCAACCTGGTATCTGCACAACACTGCAACCTGGGCTTAATTTATAAATGAATGAATGAATAAATCTTTATTGTTCAGAGCCATAGGCCGCCACAATTAAATTCATTTAAAAGGAAAATACCAAAAAAATTAAAATACAAATCATATGACAGTAAAACGCAGATTCAACAACATAGAGTAGAAAAATATAAATACATTTCAAATAAAATTTCCACTCCTGAGCAGTAGATACCCTGACCCACCTCAGGTCTTAGTGTATAGATGCTACACATTTTTTCTTGTCACCTGGACATTTCCTCCCTTCTTCTGAGCAGAAACACACAAAACAATCTATATAATACACGTAATCCCATTTCATATTTTAAAAATTAAAACTGGAGTAACTGTCATTAGTTTAGAAAAAGGTAAGTAAGCGGGGCATGATAAAGGTATCTGAGATTATGCATGGTGTGGATTGAGAGATGTTTTTCTCCTTCCTTTGTAATACAAGGAGTCAGAGCAATCCGATGAAGCTGAATGTTGGAAGATTCAGGACAGATAAAAGAAAACACTTCTTTACACAGCGCGTAGTTAAACTATGAAACTCACTTTAAAGGAGGATTAAACAAATTCATGGAGGATAAGGCTATCAATGGCTATTAGCCATAATAGCCATGCTCTGCCTCCACAGTTGAAGGCAATATGCTTCTGAATACCAGTTGCTGGAAACCTCAGGAGGGGAGAGTGCTATTGCACTCATATCCTGCCTGCAAGCTTCCCATAGGTATCTGGTTGGCTACTGCGAGAAAAAGATGCTGAATTAGATGTGCTTTTGGCCTGATCCAGGAGGGCCCTTTAAAAAAGGTTTAGGATCCCTACTGGGCCTAATTAGGCCTGCAGGTCAACAGTTCTCTGCTGGTGATGTATTGGAGAGAGAGTGTGGTGTCATGGTAACGGTGTCAGAGTAGGACCGGAGAAATGCAGGCTCAAATTCCAGCCATAAAGCTGATTGGGTGACTTTGGCTAGTCACTATGTCTTGGTGGTGGTGGTGGTGGGGTAGCACCATGTGTGCTGCCTGGAGCTAGACAGGAAAGATGGGATGTAAAACATAATTCATCCTCACCACGACATTGAAATATTAAGGTGTGCCTTACCCCAGTTTTTAAGTCTACTGAAAACCAGTTTGGCACATATACCATCTTAAACCTTTTCTTAATTTCTTCTTCAAAGTCCACTTTCCCAAGATCTTCTACTTTACATGCCTGTATAATGACAAGACCAAGAACCAATGATGGTTACGCGGTACAGAAGACCCATATATCAATGAGCTTGCACTCGCTGGTGAAGAGCTAGTTCTGAATGCTGTCTCCTGCTTACTATGAATTGTATCCAGCGGTGTCGTTCAGCCTGATGGCAAGACCTCCATTAGCAGAGCAGAGAAGAAAGCCGTTCTCAGCGTTTTCTCCTCCCTGCTCCCACTCCTGAATCCCCACACCCTCTGGAATAAGGTCCTAAATCCTTCAGAGAAGATTTAGTGGGAGTTGAGCCTGGTGGGGGAAAGCAATTGCTGAAAGTTGCTACCCATCCTATTCCAATGATGGAACCCTTACTGCCAGTTAAGAGATACTGTTGGATACAACTGCATGTCTCCAATTTTTTTTTAAAAAAAAACACCCAATGACGTTTCAAAGACGAGCAAGGGAAAGCAGCTTTCTGAAAACACTCTAGCAGTAAGCAAGAGGCATTGCCACTGATTTTTCTCCAGGAACTGCTCAGCTGTAATTAACTACCTGATAGGTTGGAACGATGATTTTTGAGGGGTGGGGAAGATAATTTTAGATAATTTTTTGAAGTATAGAGAAGCTCCTTGCTTAAAAAAGGGTGTACTGAATTCAGGCCACCTCCTGATTAAATCTGTAAGTACTTCTCTTAAAAAATATAGCTAACACAGATCCATGATGAAACATGACCGATATAAAGTTGCAAAAAACAGCTATAAAGGATGCTGCCTTTTTGTCTTCCAATAGCAGCACCTGGTGGATCCCACTCCAAATGGTACTGGCCAACCCAAGTTAGACGGAAAACATTAATCTACTACATATGGAGCAGTTAACATAAGACATTCTCATCACACATATCTGGCCTGCGCCTTACACCTACCTTCAACACGTCCCAGTATGCCACGTTGCTGTTTGTGTCTTTGGTTAATATGTGTCTTTTGTCATTGAGAATGTGGCACTGAGTAATACTAGCACCCCCTGGCAAGAAGAGGGGGGGGAGAGAAAGTAACCACATAAATCAGACAATCCATACAAATCTAATGCTCTAAAATAGTCTGAAAAGCAGGAACACATGCATGAAAAAGAGCAGCCCAAAGGTGTGGGGGGAGGAAGATTCCATCTGAACTGCGTTTTAATTTTTCAATACTCAAAATTAATGTTTTGCACCTCTAGAAGTACTATGCAGAATTTTATATTGAGTCTGGGTACAGTACCAGAGGTCTTGGCCTGGATTCCTGAATTGTCAGGTTTTCCATTTAAAGGGGTGAGAAACAAAAGACCACAACACAAACCGAGGTGCCCATCATTCATGACTAGTGACAGTTCAAAACTTGCAGGTAATTTCTACCAGACAGCACTGAAATCAAAAGGAGTGGAACTTCTGAGGTTTGTGTGGCTCTCTAGCCCTCTTTACTTAATCCCAATCATGATTATAGATAACAAAAGCCACTGAAGCAACAGATTGATAATCCACACAAAAGTTTGCAAAAAGACTAAATCTGAATCAAGTACCATTTATTTTTCTGTCCTCTGCCGTCTCTGCCAACTCCAAAGTAACACTCCAAGTAATTATTCCAATATTAATCTCACCTTTAATAACTTGGTCAGGCTGTGTACAAAGGGGTGTGATTGGGTTTGTGCAGTCATTGTCATAGTCCCCTGAAGCTCTAAAATTGTGAATTCCCTTCAAAGTCTAAAAAACAAATGCAGGGGGAGAAGAAGCAAAAGGAACGTGATTAGAGTCCGCTGCACAATAGAAACATGGTTCTCCTTTGCCTATTCCTTTTTTCCAAGGGGCTTAGGTTTTCTGGGAAACAAGTGTCCAGTTTCCATGATGGCCCTTGTGCAAGAACCACAAACATCCAGACTGCACTGAACCACAGGCAGAGGGCATGACAAATCAAGGTGCAAAATTAACCGAGAAGGCTGAAGCAACAAGCAGGTCATGGCCACACTCCACAGGGCAAGGTATGTGGCGCAGGAGAAGAATCAGTGGGTGATATCCAGCGTTAGCCATACTCAGAGTAGATAATCAATTTCAATGGGTCTACTCAGAATATGACCAATAGTGGGTATCACCCAGTGATGCATGCATACTTTGATAGGATGGAGAGTCTCCAACTTTGCCCAAATGAGCCTATCTAAATTGAGATAATGACCATGGAGCCTCCCAAGGTTAACAGGAAAGGAGCAACCACATACAACTCTGCAAAAAGGAAAAGAAAAGTCCATGTGAATTTGCACAGGTTTAATGCATTTCTTACCCACTTATGCACAGATGATTTAGTTGTTGCAACCCAAAGAGCTGGGGGAGGATCAGCTGATCGATCTAGCTCCATCTGAATAATCAAGAAATGAAATTATTATACCCTCTTTCAACTGGTCCATACCTGTACAAAACAGACTCCTTTAAACCTACTGGAATGTGTTTCATTAGTAGCAAGGAGGAATAGAATCTACTACTGAACTAGGTCTCATGTTCAGAAATCAGTAGTAGCAGAACTGACAGATTTGTTTTTGAAATCAAAGTGTCAGATTTCCGTATGCCTAGGATTTTAACATTAGAAGTATTTAAAAACTGAAATTTACACATAGGCTTTATCACAACACACAGCACTGTTCTAATACCTCCTATATGTACCTGCTTATCGCTCCATCTCATAAAGGCTGGGTCTACCATCCATCTCAGGGGAAGGCATGGTATTCTTAAATATCTTTAGTTTCTAGAGGAGCTTTCCAAAGTTACATCATAATTTCAGTAATCTTGTAAGTGTTTCTAGTTTTGCTGTACACTTTCATTACTCCACCACTGTTAAGTGGTTTAAATATTGTAAAGTATTGAGGAACAGATCTGAAGGTTGACGCCATTATTAAGATTACTACACTGGCTTAACATACACAAATTTGGGAATAAAAATCCACATTTAAGCCACAGTTGTAGCCAGATTACTGATTTCAGAATACAATGTAAAAAACAACAGTTTTCATAAGAACAACCCACCATGTTTCATGTTAAGAATCTGGCATACATTCCTCACCACAAAGAAACAATTTTTCTAGTGGTGCCAGAGAGCAAAACTTTGCTGGATTGAGCAATATGCGATACTGAAGAGAAAGTGTCCTGAGTATTTATGTCACATATAGATGCAACTCAGCAAATAGTGAGGAAAATCTTTAACTATGCCCTCTCCACAAATGATGACCCAAATTATATTGTGCATTTTTACAACGGCCACCCAGGACAGTCAGAAGTATCAGATACAAGCAATAGAGCAGCTCTGCTGACAGAAAGCTTCTCCAAGACGTATGAAAAAAGGTTAAATATACTACCTTAAGAACTGGTGCCTTTTCTTCACAAATAAGCACCCGAATATCAGGATTTCGTAGATCTGTACAATATATCTTTCTGTCTCTTCCACCAGAATAAACATGAGTGAAGGCTTCATTGACCTGAAGTGCCCACACACCTTCATCGTGGACTCTGTATGTAGCTATACACCTCTGCTGACCAAGGGACCAGAGTCTGATTGTCCCATCAGAACTACCAGAAAGACACTGTAACAAGAGTGATTGTTAAGCTTAAAACCACTGCATATCCAATACAAGAGTGAGCGAATGTACAACTCCGTAGAGTCACTGTGCAAGTCTAGTTTTTCAATATGCTTTTCTTCCATTCAATCTGTTTTCCACATAGACTGTTAAAAAGTTATAAACTCATCAGTTTTGTTTTGTAACTGAAATAATGTACACACAAAAAACTTATCCATGTCCAACAATTCTGTTTTAGCTTGTTGGCTCTAAAATGTATTTAATTACAGCTGTTAATTTGCTCAGACATTAAACAAAAATTCAACATCTAGGAAGTGTGCTTTGTTTAAATGTATTTTTATTTATTTGTTTATTTATTAAATATATTCTAAATATATAGAGAAAGAACATCTATTGTGGAACAGGCGTTCCATAGAGGGAGGAAATGTTACTGCATTATAGATAAAATACTCCCCATACAACTAGCAGTACAAACTAGTACAAATACGTACCTGTGTCCCATCTCTGTTCAATAGCAAAGCTTTAACATTGTCAGTGTGCCCCTTGAGTTTCATAAGTTTTGCACAAGTTCTTGGATCCCAAACCCTTAACACCTGTTGATGGGGGGGGAAAAAGAGCATCCTGATACAGCACTTCTGAATTACGTGTTATCTAAACTCAAACTTTCTTCCTTTCCCTTAAAGAAATCTATTTTCAAAACACCTTCAAACTACTACTGATTCTATTTAGGCGAGAGGCACCAGCCTGGGTTTACCTTTTCAAAAGTTCTTGGTTGTCATCTACGCTGGGAGGCTTTCCGCCATCCCAAGTAATAGTTTAATGATTCCCAGGGCTTGGGGGAGGAGCGGAAAGGATAACTGAGTGCTGCCGGATAAGCTTTACTATGACAAGAGTGGGAAACAGCAGGACTGGGGACTGAATGTGGCCCTCCAGACCTCTCTATCTGGCCCTCACTATGTCACAACTTCACCGGCTCTTCTCTATGCCCTCCTTGAATGCTTCAGTCTAGCTTGAATGCATCCTTGAACTGTGGTAACACCTCCTGCTTACCTGGATGGAGAGATGGATGGGCAGGTGTAGAAACCTCTGACACATGTGTCTGGAATGCAGCATACTGCAACTTCATTACAAGTCACATCCACTGATCTGTCCACTTTGTTTTTGGCAAGGTTTCCCACAACAGAATGCAGGCCTGGGGCTGAAAATGGTCTCCCACCCCTGCACTATGATGAAGTGGAGGTAGCAGGAGTCAGAGAGTGGGTATCTTGAATTGTTGTTCAATGACTGTTGTCCTATGGGCCTTTATATGCCCCACCTCCAACCCACTCCCTCCACATACACATCAGTGGGGCACTTCTGTGGTGCACGAAGAAACAGAGACGACTAGGAGAATGCAAGCACAAGCATCTTTTTTTTGGGGGGGGGGATAAAATGTACTTTAACTACTCCTTAATTTCCCTCATCACCTTAATCTTGGAGGAAAGGAATCAAGATGAAGGGGGTCGAGTGCAGGCACATGGGACACAATTCTCCAGCAACTCAGTGGGATATGGCTGTATTATGAACCATCCAGCTCCAATAAGCACACTGCTGGATCAGACAAACGGTCCACCTAACCAAGTTGAATACAAGCTTCCCAGAGTGTGGGAATGTTTCATAAAATTCATGCGAATGCAGCGTGTAATAGGAATTGTTCCTGCCCCAACAATTAAACACTGAAACTTTATAGTAAGAGATTCTAAATTAATAAGTTGTGTACAAATTGCACCAAGCTTTGGTGGGGTGGGGAATCTTGTTTACCTTTTCAGTGGACCCTGATACAATTACTGTTCCCATCTGATTCATGGCAAGACTGTAGATGGAATCTTTGTTCCCACTAAGAGAAGAAGCTATTGAAAACAAATGAAACATCATTTTGGATAAAACATTTCAAACAAGCACTTGGAGTAACCAATTTATTGACAATATAGAGCAGTTGTGTACAGCATTAAGAATTTACATATTGCTGACAGAAGATATTTTTCAGCCAAAATTTTATCTTTATATAGTCATGCTATACTTTAAAATACCCCACTGAACCACACTGCAGGAGGAAAGCATTTTAAGTGCATGTTGTCCTGTAAATTTAAGTAAAAAATAAAATAAAAATGGAATTCTCATAACCATGTAGGCACACAGAGTAAGACTGGGGGGAGTTGCAAGTTTCTAGCTTTATGTCAGTAGACACACTTAGATCCCAACAGAGATCTTAATTTACTGTAGTGGTTAAGGTGTTGGGCTACGACCTGGGAGACCACGGTTCGAATCCCCACACAGCCATGCAGCTCCCTGGGTGCCCTTGGGCCAGTCACTGCCTCTCAGCCTCAGAGGAAGGCAATGGTAAACCCCCTCTGGATACCGCTTACCATGAAAACCCTGTTCATAGGGTCGCCATAAGTCAGGATTGACTTGAAGGCAGTCCATTTCATTTTTCAGTAAGTGACTGACAGTTGCTATAACACACCAAGGCAAGTGTTGTAGCAATCTCCTCTCCTGGGGTGGCTGGGCATCTACTCAAGAGAAGCCCACGAAAACTATGAGTTTCTACAGGCAGAAACACAGACAGCCCCTGTCCAGGTTCCAGGAACATATGGGTCAGTTGGTCCCTGTTGTTGTTCCTATCGTTAATAGCAGGCATTTCATTAGTCCTCAACGCACTGAATTGTATTTTATTTATTTACTTCCTTATATTTATATCCCACCTTTCTTGCATCATGGAATCTAGTGTGATGTGCATGTGGTTCCCAGGCAGTCAGCCACCCAGGCACTGATCAGACCTGTTTAGCTTCAGCAAGGTGATGACCTCATGTGCCTTCTTCAGACCATACCCTTTTAGATCACTTATTTGATCACTTTTAGATCACTTATTAGCTTCAAAACTGCCCTAGTATTTCTTTTAAATGCTTGTTGAAGTCATTTAAAGACTCAGTGAAAACTCAATCTATCTATTTTGTTTTAGCTGTGAATTATTGCTCCAAAACAGCTATAGCCCATTATCTGTCAGCAGTTACGTTTTTCAACTGATTAGCAGAAAGAATGGTGAGAGGTTACAAGAAATCTTCCTCCAAGTCAGATAAAAAGGCCTTGCACAGATCAGCTTGAGGTTAGTTCCTCTGGATACTTACTCGTGACAGTGTTATTTGAGGCAGTCAGTGCTGTTAACGTATTTACATCCCAGAGGAATATCTGTCGGTCCAGCCCAGCAGATGCTACCAGTTCTTTATCTTTTGCATACGCTAAGGCTTTCACATAATCCTAAAATAAGTAGACAAATGATATACACAATCAGTGCATAATACACAAGAAGACATTGGCACTACTGACAACCGCAGCTATTACTTATTACTGTAGCATTTCTATACTTCCTATTACCTTATGGGTCCTTAGTGTTGACATGCAAAATCCCTTATGTGCATTCCATACTTTAACAGTAGTATCAGACGAAGCAGATATCACTACAAAGAAAAAATGTAAAACATATTATGTTTCTGTAGTAAGTAAGAAGGTAAATCAGTTCAACCTTCAAAAATTAGAACTTGCATTCTGTGTTTACTTGCAAGTAACTTGATACATCTTGCTATGCTAAAAACACATGTGAAATGATACAAGAGCTGGTGTACCTTCAGCTCTGGAACGTGGTCTCTGGAGGGACCCACCAGACCACCTCTCTTCATTGTTTCCAATGCTAGGTAAACACATCTGTTTTGTAAGGCATTCTCCTCTAACATTTAATATTCTTCTATGATTTTTCTATCATTTCATCTTTCATATTTTATTGTGATCTATTTGTAATACACTTCTGGAAACTACTTCACTACATTTGTGAAGCAGTAGTCTATACATCTTCAAATTAAAAACTACTAAGCTACTTTACAAGGCTGTTGTAAGACTACTTGAGACTGTGTATGTGAAGCATTCTGAGACCATACAAAAAATCTATATATGTTCTAATTAGGATATACTGACATACACATTATTTTTTATTATTATTTATTGAACTTTTATCCCACCCTCCTCCTGAAAGAACCCATGAAACTCATACACTGTTCAAAAAGGAAGGTACTTACAGGTTTTGCCATTGCAACAGAGTACAATATCATTCACCCAGTCTGTATGATGTTCCATAGATGCTATGTAAGGGTCTTGCTGGAATTAAAAAAAGAAAGTTCTGAGTTCTCGCTCCTGTTTCATGGGAAATGTCTTTGGTGCCACCTGAACCCTCAGACAATTTTAGCCATTGTTTCAGAGCAATTACTCCCCCTCCCCACTTTTTTACCTGTAGATTAAAATACAAAAGAAGGAGTAACAGCAATTAATAATTAAATCAAAGACCAAAGTGTGAATTTGATCTCCCATTATTATATTAAGGAAAACAATGAATAGGATCTCATTTCATCTCCAAATTTCTCATTCCAGAAGGAAATTACGACAAATTTGTTTTCAAACATTATGTTTTCTCTTGCTCAGACACACTAAGTTAGCTTATACATCATTAGCTTATACTTTATTAGCTTACACATTATTGCTATGTCCCAGATTCTAAAAAAACATTCTGATGGGCAAGGGCACAGCAATTACTTTTAATGTCCAAACTGAGTCAGTGAACCTCACTCTGGAAATTCAGGAAAGAAGCCAGAGTTTAGCTCCTATCATAATGCTCTTATTGTTTTTAAAAGCTATATGCTAACTCCAAGGAACTAAAATACACACTGGATCTGAAGGGGTGCTTCTGGGAGTTGCCATTTCCCCTATTAGGCAGCACCAAGTCCTTCTTCTTCAGTCTCTAGATGGAAGGGACTGAACTAACTCACTAACAGCCAAGTATCAGAAGACACAAACACTTCAACGTATCCATAATATATTGCAGTTTAAGAACTTTAAGAACCAAACTTGGCTGAAAAGGGATATATAAATGCAAACAATGCTCATCAACTTTGTGAAACTATGCTAAAGAAAGCCCCCGTTGGTATGTCACTCCAGTCCGGATAGCATTGATAAACCATACTATGTCCCCCCAAGCATTGGAGGGGATGTAACACACCTGATATGTACCACTACATGCAAACCTTCTGGACTTCGATATTTGATGAAATTCAAATAATCACCAACCAGGACCTGATAGGATACCACAACTGGCCATTCTGAATTTTTTTCACAGATTCCAATAAGGATTAGCAACGCAAAAAATGTATTCGTCACTTACTTATGGCTGCTGGAATCATCATCACTGAACACTGGAGGGATTAACACTCTTCAAAACTGTTACCAGAAAGTCTGGCACATACCCTTCATGGAAAAGCTTGCCTCAAAGTTAACAGAAGTGAAGGGGTCCACTAAACAGGACATCTTTGTAGACTCCTGGTACCCCTTCATCAAAAATGTTAACCAAGCCAACAAAGCTGGGTCCCACCTTCTCCTTATGCTAATAATTGGAATGCGTGATGTACACAAGTTCTTTTTCACAAAAAACAATACCACTTGACTAGACCAACCTACCTTATACCTGAAGCCACTTCGTTTTTATTCTTTTCATTTTAGGTTTTATTATACATAAATAAACATATATGTGTGTATAAATATTCCTTTTTTGAGGATGTATTTGTTTGGTCATATTTTTTCTTGCTTACATGCCACTGCCCGGGAAGGGAGGGATTGGGACTTTGTGGGGGGTAGTTTATTCTGGTTTATTTCTTGTTTGCTCTGAACTTGGAAACCCATATCTGATTTCTAGTATGAGAATAATTCCATTCTATTGTTTCTTTGATATACTGTAATGCTGATTTTTCATTCTGTGAAAGGTATTTTTAAAGATGTATATGATCTTTATGTTCAAAATGCTAAATAAAATAAATTAAAAATGCAAGTTATGCAAACTTACTGGGTTTTGTTTTCTAAAAAAACATGAAGATGCTAAGAGTACTCAGAAACAACAGAAAGTTTACAATGCTTGCAAAGACAATATAAAGGTGGTTGTTAGTAGCTTAAGAGAATCTTCATTAGCTACATCTAACATTCAAAGCACATCTTTTAAAGCTACGCTTCTATGTTTGGTTTACCTTGTGCTGGTTGACGCTCCATATCCTGATGATGGAGTCTCGGCCTGCCGTAAAAAGTCTGTTTAATGCTGGGTCCAGCTGCAGTGCATTTACCCCATTTCGATTGTACTTCTCTACCTCGTCTCTAATTACATAGGAGACCTAAAATGTGTTGACAGAAATCCAATTAAAGCATTAAGAAGCTTCAGATAGAAGTATTTCACTTTGCCCACTCATTCTCAACTACACTTCCCATTAATTAAAAAAAATCATCAACTGGCATGCATCAACAATCCTATGCATCATCTACAAAGGAGTAATTAAGGTATTAAAAAAAGACAGTGAGAGTATGCATGTAAAACCTTTGTCCAAGTCTGCAAGATATCTGTAGAAGAGGGGGGAAAGACTATTCCTCAGTTTTAGATTTTTTATAGAAATGACATACCGGAGCAAGAAATATCTGCAAATGAAATTTTGCAGCTGACAACAGGGAACTGCTTTTTGTCTTGTTTTATTTGCTTGGGAGTATAGGTATTTTACCTATGGGGGTGGCTGATCATCTCCAATTTTTCTTCTGTGAAATGGGTATTTCATGCTGCCCACAGCCATTTTGGATTTGCAAAAGTGTCCCGGAGCTCAAAAGGGTTCAAGACCTGTCTTATACAAGATCAGGGCTGGCTCTAGGGGTTTTTCTTTTTGGGGGGGGGGTTGGAGGCGGGAGATCCTTTGTAACATGCCTGCAGGTGGGCATAGCAGTAGCACTCTGAGTAAGAACTGCGAGAACCATTTTGCATTCTCACAATGCCCCAGAGGAATATTATGTTGACATCACTGTGCGAAATTAAAATGGCAGAGTATAGTATTCAGAGTATTCAGAGCGCCAACCACCAGAGAGGGGGAAATGTAGGAGGGGGCTATGATGTTCCATACCTTTATGTTATACTATTTATTGCTTATGTATTCTAGTATTTATGGTTAAAAAAAAAGTTAATTTTACACTGTTCATGGCAAGTGGTGAGTGTTGGGGGGTGAGTGAGGGATTAGAGTGTGTTGGTGGGTGATTGGCTAAGTGACTTACAGTTGAATGTTTATAGTTAAGTATATAGACAAGTGTATGATTTCTTCCTAAATATATATCGTGTCACACTTACAAAAGGGGCAGCTCTGGCTACCTGTGTCTGTGTGTGTGCGTGTAGGTAGGGGTAGTTCTGGTGACCCATGGACAATGGGAGATACCAGTTTAAATTTTTTGCACATTCACCACCTCAGAAACATAGTCTATTTAAGTGTTTACACTAATGTTATAAAATATGTATTTTACATTTACTACTTTTGTGGAGTAATACAGTCTACATCTGTTTTGGAATTGTTTTTAAGGTTTCATCACTTGCTGTTTGCTGCCCATCACCATCTAGCAAAGCTCACTTCCTTCCTGCTAGTAAATGCACAGCCCCAATCTCCTTTCACTTTGTCTTCTCCTCCGCCACCTCCTCCTCCCTTAAAAACTCTTTCATCTGAAACACCAATTGTTCCACTTCCTTTAACCCAGAGCTTGGAAGATTGCTTTTAAAAAGTAATAAATTACAGTTACATGGCCCAAAAAGTAGTAATTACCGTTACAATTGCTCTGAAAGTAACTGATTACTTTATTTTTCCTCCAAAGTAATCACTACAATTACATTTCAGTTACTAAAACAAAATACCTACAAGGTGCTGGCCTTGGCTGCTGCACATCTAAGTAGCCTAAAACAACATTAAAAATAAACAAACACATACAGAGGTAGTAGAATAATGATTTTTATTCATAAGATAGCAATGGTGGTCTCTCCACTGGTGGGGAGGGAGGCAGAGGCCACTACTCAGATCTCTGCACGTCAAACCAAGTGCAAACCCCCCCCACTCAGCCAGCCAGCATAATCTCTGTCACTCAACCACCTCCCAGACCCTGCCCTGCCACCAACTAAGGGACACTCACTCCAGCAAACATTTTCCCCTGAGATACAAAAAAATACTGTAAATGCAGCACAGTAGCCAGAGAGTGGTGGAGGCCACTTTGTGTGCCAAGTGCAAACACAGTATTCACACACACACACACACTGTCATCTTTCACCTCCACAGTTTTTTCTCCATTCTGCTGCTGCCTCCTTCTCCTCCTTTATTCATGTTCCTGACCTCCGGAGTCTTTTTCTCTCCACTCCATTCTTCACCACCATTATCTGTTTTTTAAAATAATTGTTTTCTCCACTCCACCCCATCTCACTCTCTGCCTCCTCCCTCATCGCCTCCTACCCATCCATAGAGCATGAGGAGAGAGCGACACTGCACAGAAGCCCAGTTTGAGGCACATGATTTTCATCCACAAATCAGAGGAGCAGAAGACTTCCCCTGCTCCCCCCCCCCAAGTAATGCCCAAAAGTAATGCTGGAAACATTACAATTACTCCACAAAAGTGGTAAAATTACTCCTAGTTCTATTACAATCAAAATGTAAAGGAATTACCCACTTGCTCCTCAAAAAAGTAATGAATTACAAATAATTAGTTACTTGTAACTAGTTACTTCCAAGCTCTGCTTTAACCACCTTGTTTCCAGGACAGTCCCTTCTCAGATTCTGCTCTCCCAATCCACATATCATACAGTTCCTTCTGAATGCAACAGTTCTGTTTGAAGAAACAGAAGTTTCTTTTTGCTTCAGTTACCTCCTTCATCAACTTCCTCTTCCCTTCCCTTCATTACCTATTCTACGTCTTTCTTTCAGCCTCAGTGCATCTGGGCTCCTTGTCCCCATCTGCCGCTCTTCTCTGAGAAGTTTCAATCCCAACCAAATGGACAACTCTGTTCACAGACACTAGAATGCAAACTGTTTAGGTTCCCCAACAAACAGAACACCCCAAGTGTTCATGCCAGATCAGCAAACTGAATGCTACAAGCACTATTTACATATTTTAGGAATACTCAGTTCCCAAAATTTAGTCGAGATCATTTACATGAGCCCAAAGACAGAATTCTGTCAACATCAAAAGAAGCTAGTGAAACCTGGAAAATTACATAATTTATCACTTTTGTGCAGCAAAAACAGCTTATCTATGCTGAGTCAGATTTCCAAGAATAATGTGGCATTTTGCAAGCAGAGGGTACCAATAGTTTTCCATACTACAATAGAAAATAGTTTGTTATCCAGGATTAAGAATCTCAATCCCTTTCAGGTTTGGGAACAGGCAATAAAAGATATGTTTTGTGTCTGAATGTAGAGGAGTGCCTCTACCATTCAACTTTCTTGGAAGCAAAGACTCGCAGGGAGACAAGAACCTGCAGATGCAGGTACATTATCTAGAAAGACAGAAGGTCTTACTAGCATGTTGACATTCTTAAATGAAGAACTGTATTTTACATCAAAAGTTGCATATATTTATACCTTGGAAGAAAGCTATGGTTCCAAAAGTGTCACAACCTGGATCCATACAGAATAGGTCAGGAAGAGGAATGGTCTCATGACCATTTTTGTGTGTGTTGCTTGGACAGATAAGTGAATATACTCCTAAGACGACACTGAAATTCATCCAACCAAATGCTGCACAGTTGCAAAACTCATGACCGACAGAAATTTCTGTGCATTCATCAAGGCAGTGCATACTGAAATATTTCATCACTGAAAAAAGGCCACTGGCTGTTTTGTACTAAGTCAGGACTTGTAGGACATCATATAGAGGCACAAAAGGCAGCTACCTCGCCAAAGTGAAGCTAGGGTGGGTCTGGTTGATGCCTGGATGGAATCCCACATAAGCCACTCTGAATTCCATGATGGAAGAAAGATGGGATACAAATGTAATAAATAAATTCACTAATAGGCAAAAAAACTTCCAGTTTAAGAACGTACCTATAGCCAACAGATGCTTCTGTCAAACTTATTTGATCGTTTGCATGCTTATTGAGTTCAATGGGATTTACTCCCATGCAATCATGCTTGAAAATGAAATGGACTGTCTTCAGGTAGGATGCAAAAAAACTGGAACGGGTTCAGAGGATGGCAACAAAGAAGATCAGGGGACTGGAAACAAAGCCCTATGAGAAGAGACTGAAAGAACTGGGCATGTTTAGCCTGGAGAAGAGAAGACTGAGGAGAGATATGATAGCACTCTTCAAGTACATGAAAGGTTGTCACATAGAGGAGGGCCGGGATCTCTTCTTGATCGTCCCAGAGTGCAGGACACAGAATAATGGGCTCAAGTTGCAGGAAGCCAGATTTCGACTGGACATCAGGAAAAACTTCCTAACTGTTAGAGCCATACGACAATGGAACCAATAACCTAGAGAGGTAGTGGGCTCTCCGACATTGGAGGCATTCAAGAGGCAGCTGGACAGCCATCTGGACAGCCATCTGTCGGGAATGCTTTGATTTGGATTCCTGCATTGAGCAGGGGGTTGGACTTGATGGCCTTGTAGGCCTCTTCCAACTCTACTATTCTATGATTCTAACTTATGGCAATCCTATGAACAGAGTTTTCATGGTAAGCGGTATTCAGAGGGGGTTTGCCATGGCGTTCCTCTGAGGCTGAGAGGCAGTGACTGGCCCAAGGTCACCGAGTGAGCTTCATGGCTGTGTGGGGATTCAAACCCTGGTCTCCCAGAATAGGCAAAACTGATAATGGGGGAGGAGGAGGGGGAGGGCGGTGAGGGGGAAGGAAGGGGTTGGAAAGGGATGGGGGAGGGGAAGGGAAGAGTAAAGGAAGAGGAAGGGAAGGGGCAAGAGGGAGAGAATAGGAGGAAGGAGGGCAGGTTTGATCATTTGCATGCTTTTTGAATTCAGTGGGATTTACCTGTACAATGTTGCTTAGGATATGTGAAATTGACCTGGGGAGGGGCAGGGAGTGGAGGAGGCGGACAGGAATGGGAGGGGAAGGGCTGGAAATTGGATGGGAGGACACTGGGCAAAGGGGAAGTCCCTTTCCTTTCCAAAAGGAAAACATTGTGAACAGTATCATTCTTTTTCAGAGTTTCCCCCACCTTTTTATTCTACAGCAGGCACATGTAGTCTCCCACCCAAATTTAAACCAAAGCTGTCTCTGGCCAAATGCACATCAGGCCTTTATTTCACTTTAGACAGTCATGGAAAGAATCCTGGGAAGTGTAGTTAGTGAAGGGTGCTGAGAGTTGCTAGGAGAGGCCCTGTTCCCCTCACAGAGCTTCAATCAGTGGTTGACTGTTAAATCACTCTGGCCGCTGGAGCTCTGTGAGGGGAACAGGGCCTCTCCTAGCAACTCTCAGCACCCTTCACTAACTACACTTCCCAGGATTCTTTGGGAGACATCATGACTGTCTAAAGAAATAAAGGTCTGGCATGGGTGTGGCCCCGATTAGCCAAGCCAAGCCAAGCAGCTGTGAGTCTTGCTTTTAGAACACTAACAGTTGGTTCTTACTGAGCATGCCTGACATTATCATTGAGTTCAATGGAAAATTTATTAAATTAAGTAAAAATCAGCTAGGAATTTTTTAAGTTTTAAACTTCAAAAGATGAAGGTCAGAGTATTGGGCAAGGTCAGTAATAGGTTTACAGGTACTCTGTGAACATGGCTAATTTGTAATTAATTTCAACAGATTATGAGAACTCTGACAGAAAAAAGCCCAAAAGGGATCTGTTTTCCCCCTCTCTTTTGACATTTCGAACTCTCAATTCTCTGACTGTTTTGTGTATCGCTATGAAAATTTAGAGGGTTGTTAAACAAGTGTTTCTGAGTTCAGGACTATAATTTTTGTAAGGTTTTTTTCTGAAATAAGCTTATGAGAAGCATCAGAATGGCATGGGGGTATTTTTGATTTAACATTGCGGAATGCAAAAAATCCATGCTGACTGTAGTATACAGCCACCCTTATGGCTGTATAATTAAAATAAAAGTAATTGGAGCCAGTTTGCTAAAGCCTTTACAGTTGCGCAATAAGTAATTTAAGTAAATTATATTAATCCTGGCCAACCCTTTGCAGTTAACCACTGAAAACCACTGCTGTTAGAAAGCCACACTGAGAATATCAACTTTCTAGAGAGCGCTTCCTCAGCCACATGTAGAAAGGAGCACTGCCAATTTTGAGAAGGAATTTATTTGGGATCATAGGCAGGAGAAACAAATATCATGCTATGCAACAGAAGCTACAGCAAGAGTTCTTCTACGTGAGTGCTATGATCATTTCATGCCATGGAAAAAGTTGTGAAATCTTAGCTCAAATGCCTATACCCCACCATAAAACTGGGGGGTGCCTTCTGCAGAGAACAGGTGTGGAGAACCTTTGGCCCTCCAAATGTTGCTGAACTACAACTCCCACCATCCATGAACATTAGTCATGCTTGCTTGGGCTGATGGGAGTTGTAATTCAGCAACATTTGGAGGGCCAAAGGTTTCCCATTCCTAACACAGAAGATTACATGTACCTCTATAGCAGAGATAGGTAAATAGGCTGATGGATGCAGGTTTTCTATTATTTTAACACATTGCACTTTGTTGGCTTTTACTATATTCTAAATTGTTACCCACTCTGAGACCATTTATAAAGAAGGTTGGGATACAAACTGTGTTAACAATAACAACAACAACAATAATATCAATAACAATAAAATGTTTTCATGCAGGTGGTAAGGAAAGAAAAAATAGGAGAAAGTGGGCGGCAGAAAAAGGATCTAACCACTTTGGGCTCTGCCGAACCAGCAAGCAGCCCTTGACAGATTATGTTTACTTCTGAAGTAACACAGTCTGACAGATAAAGGGTTCCTTGCCCTTGCTCTATCACTTTATCTAACCCTTAGCTAAGGACCTTCAAAACAAAAATGTTCACGGGGCAGCAGACAATTCTCACTAACATCAGTTTGCTTCAAGCACAACATGTTGGGATATTCCAAGAAGAGATGTATTATTTTAATCCATACACTCTTGAAAAGATGTGGTCAGAATATTGCCAATTCTATTATGGAAGGAAATGCAAATGATCTGGATCTTAACAGTTTCACACAATTTCCAAAATCTGAAATCTGCTAATGGATTTGCCTTTTATGGTTATAGTTACAATTATCTCTACAAAAGTGTGTTGCATAATAGGGAAAGAGGCCATTAGTCCCATTTATTTCAGCAGAAATGTCTTGAAAACTGCAACAAATTGCTGCTGATGAGAATAAGCATCAGCAATGTGCAATTAGGTATTTTAAATCCATTTCTTTATTATCTAAAGTACTGGATAGCCAGAGTGCTACAAGCAAGGGCCACAGTAAAACCAAATATCCCAAATGCCAAATGGCCTGCAAATATCCCATTGCCAAGGGTTCACGAATCTCAGTTTGGCTGATTAGCCAAGCCTTTATCTGTCCTTGCTACAAGCCTCTGGCATGTGTATAAGGCTTTGGAGAGAGGCTGGAATTTCTCTCATCTGTGGTGAGAAAAGCAAGAAACAACAGAAGTCTCTTCTGCAATTTCTCATACGAACACAAATTTTGGCAAAGAAATGCAAGCAGATAACGGATTAAAAAGGAATGTTGGCTAATATTAAAATAAATATTTTAAGTTTTTCAGGAATAAATAAACCCTGCTAGGGCGGCAGTTGAGACTGTTAAGACAACAAAAGAGCCAAAGGTGTACTAAAGTAGGATAAGGAGATTGCAGAGCTGAATTAATTCTTTGCACCTGTGTTCACAGAGGAAAATGTAGGGCAGATTCCTGTGCCTAAACTAACTTTCTCAGGAGTTTGAAAAACTAGGGCAAATAGCACTGACTATAACAAAACTGGTTAATTGGTTAATTTTAAAAATTGGTTAATTTTAAAATTAGCAAATCATCGGGTCCAGATGGTATCCATCCAAGGGTTCTTAAAAGGCTGGCAATTTCATATTTAAGGTCTTCAACAAAAATATTTAACTTGTCCCCAAGATTAGCTTCCATATGAAGTCTGGAAAGTTCCTGGTAAATTGCTGAAAAGCATTATTAAAGATAAAATTATCAAGCACACAGAAGGACATCTTGATGCATCAACATAGCTTCTGCAAAGGTAAATCCTGTCTCACTAACCTTTTAGGGCCAGAATGGGAAACCTTTGGCCTACCCAATACTGCTGGACCGCAGCTACCATCATCCTTGAATACTGGCCATGCTGGCTGGGGCTGATGGAAATTGGAGGGCCAAAGGTTTTAGAATTCGTGCGTCAACAGGTATGTAGATAAGGGTAATCTGGTGGACACTGTGTACACAGACCTTCAACAAAGTCTCTCACCAAAGGTTCCTGAGCAAACTCAGTAGCCAAGGGGTAAGAGGGCAGGTCCCTTATGGATTAACAACTGGTTAAGAGAACAGGAAACAGTAGAAAAAAATGGACAATTCCCATAACTGAGAAATAAGTGTACTCCCAAGGCTCAGTATTGGTCCTAGAGCTTTTTAACTTCATAAATGAAGTAATATTAGAGGTGAGAAATGGGGTGGCCAAATTATTCAGCGTGGTAGAGGCAGACAGGGATTTGTGAAAAGATTCTCTCCAAACTGGGTGAATAGGCATTAAAATGGCAAACAGTTCAATATATAGACAAGTAAAAAGTTGCACCTTGAGGAAAAGATTCCTAACTTCACATATACACTGATGGGGTCTGACTGATAAAAAATGAGACCGTGGGGGTCATAAGTTGATGGCTCAATGAAGATTTCGACCCAGTGTAAAAAAGATTCTGTGTTAGGAATCATTAGGAAAGGAATCAAGAACAAAAATAAAACTGTGTATGTTGCAATGCCTTCTTATAAATTCATTTTGCAATTATGCTCAGAACACTGTAGAAGCATAAGAAGCTTCACCATGAGTCAGGCCACTGGTCCATCTAGCTCAGTACTGTCCACACTGACTGGCAGTGGCTCTCTGGGTTTCAGGCAGGACTATCTACAAGACCTATCTGGAGATGCCAGGGATGGAACTTGGGACCTTCTGCATGCAAGGCAGATGCTCTGCCACTGAGTACAGTGTATGCTTCTGGTTGCTCAACTTAAAAAAATTATAGAGCTGGAAAAGATGCAAAAAAAGAGCAACCAAAATGATCCAGAGGCTGGAGCGACTCAACATTTGGATTTTTTTAGTTTAGAATAAAAAAGGTGAGAAGGGGGACACATGACAGAGGTATATAAAATTATACATGGTATGAGAAAGTGAATATGGAGGAGCTTTTCTTCCTCTCATAACACTAGAACCAGGGGTCATCAAATAAAGCTGAATGGTGGGATATTCAGGATGGGCAAAAAGAGCTATTATTATTATTTAGATTTATTAGTCGCTTGATATCCAAAGGTCCCCCAAGCGACTTACACAATGTTAAAAAACAAACAAAACACTCTATAAAAACATAATAAACAATAAAACAGCAACAGCATCTCCTACTTTGCTATACAACACATATTTAAGAATTTGCTTCCACAAGATGTGTTGACGCCACAAGCATGAACAGCTTTAAAAGGTGATTAGACAAATTAATGGAGGAGAAGGTTATCATTCATTATAGCTGTACACTACCTCCAGGACCAGAGACATAATGCCTTTAAATACCAGTCACTAGGCAGCAGCAGGAGAGGACTACTGAGCTTATGTCCAGCTGGAGGGCTTCCTATAGGCACCTGGATGACCCCTGTGGGAACAGGATGCTGGACTAGATGCTCATTTGCTCTGATCCAGCAGGGCTCCTCTTATGTTGCCTCAGTACCTTTGAGCTGAAGAGCTTGTTACAAATGGAATAAACTGAAAAATGGAAGAGAAGTGTAGACTTCTAAGAACAAGTCCTCTGCTTTTTAGAGGGCTCATGGGAGAGGCAAAGTATTTTCTCACATGGTTTTTCCTGCTGCAGTTTCTTCAAACCTGTGGACACATTAAACAATTGCCACTCCCTCAAGCCCTCTGAACAGAAGTCTTAGAAGATGCATTCTCTTGCTTGTGATGTGCTCTGAAAAAGTGAAAAAACTCACACTGTTTCTTTCCTTCTCCAAGGCAAGGAGTCTGTCACAAGCTGCTTGGGAGTCCTCTTTGCCCTGGTGAGCAGAATTGTGAATGTATGCCCATTGCTGTATTTTTGACATTTATATCCAGCTTTTCTCCCAAGATTCAAAGTGGCTATCATTAGCGGACTCCTCTAGGATGCACACCTTAAGGTGGTGAGAGGGTTTGAGAGTGTCAAAGAAGCTGAGAGCAATGCCGGCAGGAGTCTAGACCAAGAGGCTAGACTCCAAGCAGGGGCACCCAAGGCTGAGTGGTCAAAGCTGAGACACCAGACTAAGATGCATCAAAGAAGGCAATTGTAAACCTCCTCTGAATACCTCTTACCACGAAAACCCTAAGAACAGAGTGTCCAAAATGCAACATGAGACAGTGGTGGATGATGAGACCCCTAGGTCAGATGGCACTCATCGAGCTACTGGGGAAGAATAACGGACAAGCACAAGTAGCGCTGTGACTAATGATGCAACCGAATCAAAGCTGAACGAAAGCCCAGAGGCTGATGCACACAGATGCGAAAGGAGAGGCTGGAGTTGTATGACGTACACAATAGGAACATGGAATATGAAAAGCATGAACCAGTGAAAGTTAGAAATTGTCAAGCAAGAAATGGAAAGCATCAGCATTACAATAATTGGTGTGAGTGAATTAAAATAGACCAGAATGGGACATTTTCAGGCAACTACAAAAAATGTATGCAGGAAATGATAAATTAAGAAGAAACGGGGTAGCTTTAAAAGTGAGCAATGATGTAGCAAAAGCAATTAGGAGCTACAACGCAAGGTCTCTGCGAGTGATATCAATGAGATTAAGCATGAAACCTATTAACAAAACCATCATCCAAGTCTACGCTCCAACGGCAAACACAGAAGAAGAGAAATTGGAGAGATTTTACGGAGAAGTACAGGAAGAAGTGGATCACACACCAAAACAAGCTGATAATAATGGGGGGGGCTGGAATGCAAAAGGAGGGAACAAAACAAGAAATTGTGGGAAAATAGGGTTTA
This sequence comes from Rhineura floridana, assembly GCF_030035675.1. Taxonomy (NCBI): domain Eukaryota; kingdom Metazoa; phylum Chordata; class Lepidosauria; order Squamata; family Rhineuridae; genus Rhineura; species Rhineura floridana. Next base: position 81,350,715 of record NC_084489.1, on the reverse strand, counting down.
GGAGACAGAAATGAAGCAGGACAGAGACTTACTGAATTCTGTGAACCCACATTTTTTGAGCAACCAAAAAGATGACTGTACACATGGACATCACCAAATGGCCAATATAGGAATCAAATTGATTATATAATTAGTAGCAGAAGATGGAGAAGTTCCATACTTTCTGCGAAAACAAGACCAGGAACAGACTGGTCACAAGTTGTATGTTTATTTATGAATGTATTTATGTACCACCCTCACAAAACATTGGGGCAATGTGCATGCAGCAACATAAAAAAATCCTTTAAAAGCAATAAAAAACAATCATTAAAATAGCAGGCTACTCAAACTTTTAAACTGCATAGCTCTGTTGCCACAAAAAAAGTCTTCAAGATAAGCCTGGAAGTCAAAAGCAAGGCTGCCTGCTGAATCCGTGCTGGAAGAGTGTTCCAGAGCATGGGACCAGTGATACTAAACCTCTGGCTGAGGCCAGTTAGGCCTCTGTAATAGCACTCCTATAGACAACTATACATCAAAACCAGCACCTTGAACTTAGCCCAGTAGCTGATTGGCAGACAGTGCAATTCCTTCACCAGTGGGGTAACATGCTGGTGATATCCTGCCCCAGTGAGCAGTTGAGTTACCACATTTTGCACCAGCTGCAGTTTCTGAACCAAGCTCAAGGACAGCCCCACAAAAAGCGCATCACAGTAATCTAGGGTGGTTACCACCACATTTGTTTCTTGTAAACACATTTTTTGAGCAACCAAAAAGACAACTCTACACGTGGACATCACCAAATGGTCAATATAGGAATCAAATTGATTACTGTATATAATTAGAAGCAGAAGATGGAGAAGTTCCATACTTTCTGCAAAAACAAGACCAGGAGCAGACTGTGGCACAGATAGTGAACTTGTAATATTGAAAATCAGAGTAAAGGTAAAGAAGAAGAACAAAGGAATCATCATGACAAAATACAGTCTAAATAACATCCCAGAAGAATTTAAAGATCAAATAAGGAACTGATTTCAGGCTTTAAACTTAGCTGATAGAGAACCAGAAGAACTATGGATTGAAGTCAGAGACAATATCAGGGAAGACTGCAAAAACACAACACCTCTAGTTAAAAAGTGAGGAAGACCTCAATGGATGACTGAAGAAACTCCTAAAATGGTTCAAGAGAGAAGGAAAGCAAAAACAAAAGGAGAGAGTAACATGGATTGGTCAGAACCGTAAATGCAACAATACAGCGACTAGTATGTAGTGACAAAGAGAACCATTACAATAGTTATTGTATAGAAATAGAAGAGGACGACAAAAAAGCTAGAACAAGAGCCCTATTCCAAAAGATTAGAGAAATGAAAGGGAAATTTAAACCACAAGTAAGGATGTTGAATAATCAACAGGGGAACACACTGACTGACCGAGATGAAATAAAAGGAAGATGGAAGCAATTATTCATTAAGAACCAGAAATTTTAGAATGTGCGGTGAAAGCTGCTCTTAAAATACTTGGAAGAAACAAATCACCAGGAACAGATGGCATACCAATGGAGTTGCTACAAGTTACTGAGACAGAATCTGTCCAAATTTTGACAAAAATTTGTCAACAAATATGGAAAACTAAACAATGGCCCACAGACTGCAAGCATTCAATATATATCCCAATTGCAAAGAAACAGGACCCCAGGGAATGCAGTAATTATCAAACTATTGCCTTATCCCATGCAAATAAAGTAATGCTCAAGATTCTGCAACAAAGGCTCTCACCATATATGGAGTGAGAAATGCCAGATGTCCAAGCTGGATTTAGAAAAGGAAGAGGTACCAGAGATCTTATCGCAAACATCAGTTGGATAATGTAACAGACCAAGGAATTTCAGAAGAAAATCACCCTGTACTTTATAGATTACAGCAAAGCCTTTGATTATGTAGATCATGAAAAACTATGAAATGCTTTAAAAGAAATGGGGATGCCACAGCATCTGATTGTCCTGATGCGCAAGCTATACTTTGGACAAGGCGGCAGAATTTGGACAAACTGATTGGCTCCCCATTGGAAAGGAAAACTTGGCCTCTTTCAGAAATGTAGTTGTGGCTCCAAGCATTGAATGAAGTGTGTAGGGCAGGAGAAAGGCATCACTGTGATAGGCTCTGCCCTGCAAGTTCCAACGTATGCCTGCAGACACATATTGCAAACATGCACCTGAACACAAAGCTTGTCAGCACAGCAACACTGCCCTGTACCATCACACCTGTACATTCATTCAACATGTGGAGCCACAGCCACAAGAGAAAAGGGCTCTTGTGGGAGGCTTTGTAGAAGCATTAAAGCCAGATCATGACCCTTACCCTAAACTGGAAAAACAATTCTCAGCATCCGTCTGATAGTTCAAAACATCACAAACTGAGGAAAATGTGCAATATACCAAATAAAGGTCTCTTCTGCGGAGTTCTAGGAAGTTCCCCAACCCAAAATACTGAACCACCGCCTTCAGTTTGAAACAGACAAATCTTGAGAGCAAGTAAGACTTTGCAAAGCCACAGAAGTTATCCTGCCTTTCCTCAAAGGTGCTCAGAGTGATATAACAAAATGTTCTCCTCCCTCCCTCCACTATTTTATCCTCACAATATCCCTGTGAGAAAGTTACAATGAGATATAACGTTTGGCCCAATTATCACCCAATAAGCTTCATGGTTGTGGGGATTTGAACCCAGTTCTCCTTGATACTAGCCCAAGATATTAACCATTACACAACACAGGCCTATTACATAGTGAAACTTTACAATAAACTGAGCCATAAAGAGACAATTAACTGAAAGATATGAACAGAGATAAGTTGAGGGTGTCTGTAGAGGAAAACATCATCACAATATTGGAAGTGTCAGTTTATATATGAGATACCCAACTACCAAGAATCATAAGAGATACACACATAAACATAGGAAGCTGCCTTATACAGAGTCAGGTCATTAGTCCATCATCTTCAGTATTGTCTATACTGACTGGCAGCAACTCTCCTGGAGATGGTGGGAACTGAACTTGGAACCTGCATGCACAGCAGATGCTCTACCACTGAGCTACAGTCTTCCTTAACTGAAATTACATTATACCTCTGTGTAGATTTTAATTGTAAATTATTTTTGGGAACAAGGCATCTGAGGAGTAGGGTATAAATAAGATGCACAAACACAGCCCAAAACGAGATAACAGACTGAAGTAGTAAAATTCCAGACTGGACTCTCAAACTGTAGATGGAAAGATCACATTTTTTTCAGTGTTCTCTCAAGTAAGTTACTCTTCACACAATTTTTGTATTTATCAGTTTTACCTCTCACCTTTTCTCGTAAGCGCTCTAAGCAAAGCACATAGTTTTTCCCTCACACACCCCAATTTTATCTCACAACAACCCTGTTAGGCAGTGACACAGTGACTACACAAAGTCACACACAGTGAGATTTATTGCTAAGTGATGATTTGAACTTGGCTCTTCCCAGCCCTAGACCGGCACTAGTCACTACACCACACTGGCTTTAAATCGCTTCACATGATGTGTTCGTTTACTAGGGCGGAGGAAAGGTGGTCTGATTTTTTTTAAAATATACCTATATATTGAAGAAGGAGAAAAAAGCAGACAGGAGTATAACCCCCCCCCGTCACCTGAAGTAATGAAGCCCAGAAACATGACCATCTCAGTATGACTGATGCGTGAAACAAAAGATGACCACAGCGGAAAGCATCTTGCAAAAGGTGTCCCTGAAGGAGGAGGTGAACCTGCCGCTAGTTTCCCACCCCCTTTTGCTTTTCAGACACCTACAGCTCATAATGATGGGGGACGGGGGGAGGATTTTACGGCAATTTCCTAGCTCCTGGAGCATCCCTCCAGGGCGAGGCCACTCCGCCCTGCGCCCCCAGCTCTTCCCGCGCTTCCTCCAGTCCGCCCCCTTCCTCACCCCACCCCAACCGGACACGTTCATCGTCCTCTCCCCGGCCCCTTCTCCCTTCAGCGAAGCCGCGGGTTTCCACTCTGTCCTTCGCCACCTTTCTGCCAGCCTCCCCTTATAACCGGCGCCCTGCTACGGTGCCTTAACCTGCACTTTCCGCCGCCCCGCCGTATTCTGTCGGTGATGAGCCGCCATCTTGCATGTTGACACTCTGTCGTCACGTCCGAGGGGGAGGTTTAAGGGAGTCCGGAAGTCCCGCCTCAGGCGGCTGCTATTACTGCCGCCGCACCCCTTTCAAATATCCGGCAAGGTGGGGACGGCGGAGGCCAGTCATGGGAAGGGAAAGGATGAAGGACGGTAGGGGAAGAGGCGTGGCTTGCGCGGTTGCTATGGCAGCCGTTATTGTGAAGCAGCCCTCCCACGCTGGCGGCGAACCGGCCGAGAGGGAGATATTTATGTTTGTCTCGCGAGATTTGTGGAGGGAGGAGCTAGTCTTATTAGACTGAGGAGGGAGATGTGACAGTTGGAAGCTCTGCACGTGCTGTTCCTTTTCCTTCCGTTTCTCCTCGCCGAGATGGAAAAAGGGCGCGCACTTGCGCAACGTTAACAACGCTCGTTCTGTGGTGTTTTGTTTCGGTTATGTGTTGTTTTAGTCAGAATTCTCGTCCTTGTGGTGCCTTGTCTAAAGCTCCTTCCCATGTTTGCCCATATTCCCTTCCTTATTGTCCTTGACACAGGCTTAAGACCGGCTCCTACTCTTTATGTTTAATCACCTGTACATTGTTGCTTTCTTTATGGATTCACCACAAAACTTGCAGGGCACTTGCACACTTAACATATCTGGGCAGTATTCAACTAAATCCTCAGATTAGGCCCATTCAGTAGTGTAATGGAAATTTCAGAGATGTAGGATCCCTTCATAGTAGTTGCAGCCACACCCCCTTCTAAGATTAAACAACCTTCTAAAATCAGAATAATCTAGCTGCGCTTGAATACTGTACTGCTTTCTGCTTCTGTACCACTGTCACCATTTGACTCTCCTTTCTCACTGTAAAGAGATATTGCTTGAATTACTGAATTCAGTGTCTGCACATTTATTTCCTACAGCTACAAAGTGCTTGATGATGTAGATGGGATGGTACGTCAGGATTCACTGTCTCCCGCAATTATAGAATTCTCCCTCTCCATATTGTAGCTTTTTGAAGTAGGAAGCAATAAGAACTCCTTGGCTCCAATCAACAGGAAAGGACAAGGAAGCAAGCTAGACTCTTAGTGGCTAAACACACTCCCATTTCATGCTGATTGGCTCATAGGATGCTGGAGACGTAGGGATCCTGCTGGGACCTGTCTCCCAAAAAAGTAAGGGGTCTAAGACCTCCCCCTAGATCCTGGATAGCTACACTCCTGGGCCCATTGAAATGAATTAGGCTAAGTTATCCATGTCTATTAACTTCAGTGGCTCTGCTTTGAGTAGGACTAAGTGTTGAATACTACCCTTTATTTTTGTGTATTTATCGCCCAGCTTCAGAGTAGCTAATGCATACCCCCCAATATAGACTATTCACTGAAGTTTCCCTGCCAAATGCACCCCCAAATTATTGGCCTTGATTTGCTGACAGTGTAGTAGAAAGGAGCCCAATGTGTGGGGGGGTGCAAGGAGAGGAGGCAGCCTCGTGGCATCTTAATCCAAGGGTCACCAACATGGCACCCATGGGCATGCATGTGCCCACAGAGGCCTTTGCTGACCCCACAGGGATGCATCCCCCACCACCCACACCACCCCAGTTGCAGTTTGGCTTGGCAGAATTCTTCCGTATCCAATATAATTGGTTGTGGGCTGCCCACAACAGATTATCCAGTTTGCATATGTGCTGCCCATGGGCCCAAACAGGTTGCCAATCCCGACTTGACTAGTTACTCTAGCATAATCCTTCATGAACTACAGCATCACATGCATGAACTGCTATCCAAAGTTAACAGGTATTGTAACAAGGTTTGTAAACAGCGAGGTCAGAGGGAAATAAAAATAGAAAAAGTACAGTAATGCCTCAGTTAACAGAGTAGATACGTTCCTGGACATTACTTCTTTAACAGGAACTTTGTGACCGGAGGTAGGAATATTATGGAAAGAATTAGGTTCATACACCCATTCAAAGATACTGGGGGCAGCTTCAACAGGGGCTTTAAAGGGTGCCTACCTGGCACCCCCGCTCTAGGATGCACACCTTAATGTGGTGAGGGGGTTTGAGAGTAGTGAAGAAGCTGAGAGCAATGCTGTCAGGAGTCTAGAACAAGAGGCTAGACTTCTAGCAGGGGCACCCAAGGCAGAATGGTCAAAGCTGAGACACCAGACTAGAATGCATCCAGACTCAGAGGAAAGCAATGGTAAACCACCTCTGAATACCCTTTACCATGAAAATGCTATGAATAAACTATCCAAAATGCAACATGAGATAGTGCTGGAAGATGAGACCCCCGCAGGTCAGATGGCACTCAGCGAGGTACTGGGGAAGAACAACGAACAAGTACGAGTAAGCCAGAGCTTGGAAAAGTTACTTTTTTGAACTACAACTCCCGTCAGCCCCAGCCAGCATGGCCATTGGATTGGGCTGATGGGAGTTGTAGTTCAAAAAAGTAACTTTTCCAAGCTCTGCAGTAGTACTATGACTAATGATGCAACTGGGTCAAAGCCAGAAGGAAGCCCAGAGGCTGATGCGCACAGATGCGAAAGGAGTGGCCGGAGTTGTACGACATACACAGTAGGATCATGGAATGTGAGAAGCATGAAACAGGAAAAGTTAGAAATTGTCAAACAAGAAATGGAACGTATCAACATTACAATACTTGGCGTGAGTGAATTAAAATGGATGCGGATGGGACATTTTCAACTTCTTGTTGTTATGTGCCTTCAAGTCGATTACAACTTATGGCGACCCTATGGGTGGGGACTGGGCAGAGGGAAAGCCCCTTTCCTTTCCAAAAGGAAAACATTGTGAACAGTATCATTGTCAGAGTTTCCCCCACCTTTTTATTTTACAGCAGGTACGTGTAGTCTCCCACCCAAATTTAAACCAAAGCTGTCTCTGACCATATCCACACCAGACCTTTATTTTACTTTAGACAGTCAAGGCTTCCCCCAAAGAATCCTGGGAAGTGTAGTTTGTGAAGGGTGCTGCGAGGCGCTAGGAGATGCCCTATGCCCTTCACAGAGCTACAATCGCCAGAAGAGGGGCTGACTGTTAAAGGACTGTGGCCACTAGAGCTCTGTGAGGGGAATAGCAGTCTTCTCTCAGTACCCTTCACAAAGTACACTTCCCAGGATCCTTTGGGGGAAGCCATGGCTGTCTAAAGTGAAATAAAGGTCTGGTGTGGGTGTGGCCCCCTGATTAGGCAAGTCAAGCAGCTGTGAGTCTGGCTTTTAGAACACTGACAGTTGGTTCTTACTGAGCATGCCCAGCCTTATCATTGAATTCAATGCAAAATTTCTTAATTTAAAATCAGCCAGGCATTTTTTCAACTTTTAAACTGCAAAAGATGAAGGTCAGAGTATGTGGCGAGCTCAGTAATAGGATTACAGCTACTCTGTGAACATGGCTGATTTTTAATTAATTTCAACAAATTATGAAACTACTGACAAAAAAGTCGAACAAGGGTCTGGATTTTTTTCTTTTGTTTTACACTTTGAACTCTTGATTCTCTCTGAGTGTTTTGTGTATTGCCATTAGAGGATTGTTAAGCAAGTGTTTCTGAGTTCAGGACTATAAATTATGTAAGGTTTTGTTTTGAAATGAGCTTATGGGAAGCATCAGAATGGCATGGGGGGTATTTTCAATTTAACATTGCAGAATGTGAAAAATCCATGCTGGCTATACTATACAGCCACTCTTGTGGCTGTATAATCCCAGTGTTAGTTGTTTGGAATATTCTTATTTGCATTTTTGTAGCACTACAGGGCTTGGAAAAGTTACTTTTTTGAACTACAACTCCCATCAGCCCAATCCAGTGGCCATGCTGGCTGGGGCTGATGGGAGTTGTAGTTCAAAAAAGTAACTTTTCCAAGCTCTGACTAACATGATGAATTTGTTATTCAGAACATTAGCCTGATTTGAGTGGGCAAAAAGAGTGGCAGGGATGATGGTGTTGCATAAAGCTTCTCATTTATTAACTGCTTACTAGGCCATTTAAAAGGCCAAGGAGTGCTTTGGGCAACACTGACTTTAATGTGTACGTGTCTTAAAAGCTGTTCATACCCTGTTATTCTCTAAAGACTGTTAGGCATTTAAAATACTTTAAATCACAGCATCTTGTATCTTTCTATGTTAGAATAGAAGGAAACAGGAGTCTACTTTTTATTTTGAAACATACTTTATCAATTAAAATGTAGAGCGGTGCCAGAGGATATCACCAGCTTATTCGGGAAATTAAGTTCCTTGGCCATAAACTCTCAGACATTTGTGAGCATTGTGGGGAAATCAACGGCTACTGTATGTATGAAAAGATGTGCCACTGCAACTCAAAAAGGATATTGCAGAGCTTGAAAAGGTTCAGAAAAGCGCAACCAGAATTATCAAGGGGATGGAGCAACTCCCTTATGAAGAAAAGTTGCAGCATTTGGGGCTTTTTAGTTTAGAGAAGTGTTAGAAGTGTGTAGAATTATGTATGGCATGGAGAAAATGGATAGAGAAAGGTTTTGCTCCATCATAACACTAGGACTCATGGACATCCCATGAAACTGAAAGTCAGAAGATTCAGGACAGGCAAAAGAAAGTACTTCTTTACACACTGCATAGTTAAACGATGGAATTTGCTTCCACAGGAGGGATGGCCACCAACTTGGATGGCTTTAAAAGCGTATTAGACAGATTCATGGCTATCAATGGCTACTAGCCATGATGAAGGCAGAGGATAGTCTGAGAGGCAGGTGATAGGTGAGAGGCAGGATGCTTCCAAATACCAGTTGCTGGAAACCACCGCAAGGGAGAGTGCTCTTTGCACTCAGATCCTGTTTGCGGGTTTCCTAAGGGCAAGTGGTTGGCTACTGTGAGAACAGGATGCTGGACTAGATGGGCCATTGGCTTGATCTAGCAGGCTCTTCTTATGTTCTCTATTACCAGCAACATGTTTAAGAGACAAACTCTTTCATAAGGAAGTGTTCTTTACAGTTTCTCTCAATATAGATGGCCAGACAATGTTTATTAATATGTTGAAGTCAGATCAATAGACAAAATTATGACTGACTAAAACAACAATATGCAACAGTAAATCTTTAAAAATCACCACCATATATATCACGACCCCCTTTTTTCTCATCCAGGTTTTAGGCCATGGAAAAACAGGCAGTACAAACAGATTGTTTTGGTGTGTCTGTAGCCCACTTGTGGAGGAAAAAGACAAATAAAGGGGAAATGCTCTGAGAGAATATTTCAAGTGCAAAAAAGCCCTGCCTAATTTCTGTTGTAGTAAAAACTGTTGTAGTAAAAAACTTAAGCCATAAAAGGATTGGGCATACTGTAATAATATTGTACTGACATAATTCTGGGGGTGCTGCTGGATTCATCTTTGTTGCTAGAGGCCCAGGTGACCTCAGTGGTTAGGAGTGACATTCAGCTTTGACTGGTAAAACAGCTATGGCTGTTTGTGGACCAGGATAGCCTAACCACGGTTGTCCATGTGTTGGTAACCACCCAAGGTTACTGTGATGCGCTTTTTGTTGGGCTGTCTTTGAGGTTGGTTCAGAAGCTGCAGCTGGTGCAAAATGTGGTAACTCAACTGCTCACTGGGGCAGGATATCACCAGCATGTTACCCCACTGGTGAAGGAATTGCACTGTCTGCCAGTCAGCTACTGGGCTAAGTTCAAGGTGCTGGTTTTGATGTATAGTTGTCTATAGGAGTGCTATTACAGAGGTCTGGCTGGTCTCAACCAGAGGTTGGGCATTTGGTATCACTGGTCTCATGTTGTGGAACACTCTTCCAGTACAGATTCAGCAGGCAGCCTTGCTTTTGACTTTCAGGCTTCTCTTGAAGACTTTTTTATGGCAAAAGAGCTATGCAGTTTAAAATTTTCTTGAGTAGCCTATTTTAATGATTGTTTTCTATTGCTTTTAAATATTTTTTGTGTGTTGCTGCAGGTGTATCGCCCCAATGTTTTGTGAGAGGGTGGTATATAAATACTTTTATAAATAAACAAATATACAACTTGTGACCAGGATACCTTGTTATGTTGTAGAGCTAAACACTATCTCTCATATGCCTGTGGTTAGCAAGGACAGCTATTGTGGCCTGTTCAAAAGCTGGCAACCTATCAGAGGTATCCAGTAAGAAAAAAGTTGGATGATTTGATATCAATATATAAAAAATGCTTATTTTTAGTTTTTTAAAACATATTTTAATTGGTTTTCACATAAAAGTTAAGTAAAGCAACAATACAAATGAAGCAAATTCCTTGCTGTCGAAAAGAACAAAGCAATACAAACATGACCCCCCCACCCCAACCTCCACACTAAATAAAATAGATCCAACAAAATCAGCAGAATAATTTGAGTGAGAAATGAAAGGAAATCACTGACATATACAAGTATAATCAATCAAATCAATCTCAAATAAAAAACAAGATCAAATAACATGTTCTCTTTTCCAGATAAAGAATCAGTTACAAGGATCACAAGCAGATGTTTGTCTCTGGGGTAGCATCAACCATGCTCAGCTATACCAACAAAATCAATAAAGCCAAACCAAACCTTTGTAAATGTGTCTTTTTTCTTTTGACCTCTAACCACCTTGACTTTCTGGGTTATTTTCTCCAAAACAGTCAAGTGCTAGACCTTTTCATACTGCTCATCTATTGTAGGATCCTTGCAGTCCTTCCAGTGTCTGGCTATAATGTTCCTCACAGCTACCAACAGGTGGCAAATGAAGTCCTTACAAAGTAAATCCAGATCTAAACCAAGAAGTAAACGTAACAGTGCAAAACCTGGAGTAGGATGAACTCATTGTTTAGTGATGGAGCTGATTTCCTGGAATACCCAAGTCCAAAACTGTAACTTTACAACACTCCCACCACATATGTAAATATGTCCCAGTAACCTGGCATCTCCAACAAAGTGGGGATGACCTGGCAACGATATAAGAGAGCCTTCTAGGGATTAAATATCACCTATGTAATACTTTTAAAGTAGATGCCGTGATTTCAGCTGAAGCGGACTTAATCCTTGCAGGTCTTGCTCTCTTTATTTTCTGTTTCTTACTATTCTAAAGGTTGCAATCCTGTAGTCACTTGTCTTGGAACAAGTCTAACCCGTGAACTCAATGGAACTTATCTGGGGTAGATATGGCTAGGATTGTGCTGTTGGTCTGTCTGTGCAGGTGTATTGCAGTGTGACAAGCCCAATGCGTCCCTAAGAAATGGGAAGAAAGGCTCTGTAGGCTCTTATGGATATGTCTGAATTCAGAACTGAACTCATGAATGAGATCAGATTCTGCTAATCTCTTTGAATCTCATCATGCTACATTTTTCTATAGCATTCATATTAATATATACACCAAAGAGGACTTTTAAAGGAAGGAAACAAATATTCAATTGATATCAAAGTTGGATTGGGACCGAAAATAAATGTTAGATGATAGACAATACTGGCTCACTAAGTACATATTTAAGAGACTGCAAGACAATATTATCTAATTGCCCTTTTCCCTTGGTTCTGGTGAGCAAAACCTTTTTGTGTTATTAGCTTCACAGTGTTTCTGCAGTGATGAAATAACTCATCCCTCCCTATTAAAAAGTTGATAATGTAGAATGATTACCATCTCCATTTGCTTCCTCACATTATTTTGTTTCCTGTAATATCTCCTGAAATCTAATTTATTTATTTCAAGCTAAAAAAACATACTCCTCCTCTTCCTTCACATTCCATTCTGCCACAAGTCTACGCAAATTACACTTTCAGCGGCAGGAAAAGCAAGAAAGAGATTTCTTAGAATAATGTGGAATTTGGCAAAACAAGGTGAACTGTTTGTGTTTTTTGGAAAAGATTAACTTGGGGAAAATTCTGCTATTGAAATGAAGTGAATCTGGATGCTGCTACACAGAAAAATGTAAGTAATCACGGTGGAAACAATTGTGTACTGGGAAATCAGAAAATGATGTGAAACAATGTGGACAATGTCTTCATACTTGGTTTCATAAAAATATGCACAGTTATTTGTATCAGTTTAGATAGGAATGGCGCTATCTAAAATAATTTCTAGCTTAAAATATTTTAGATAGAATTCTGAGAAGGCACTATGAAGTTATTGATTCAACATCTACCTCTGAGACATGGTACATGGCTTGTTAAGGTTCTAGCTTCATGGTTTGTGTGTGTTTTACAAAATTGTATAGATTTTAGTCTCTTATATTATGAAACAGATTTCTCTTATGTTTGAAAAGAAGTGATGTGTATTACTACTGTTCCTGTCTGCATGCCATTTTTTGTCCTCTAGGCGCAGCATCCCGACTTGATTTCAGATCTGAGTTTTATTTTTCAATCATACACTCGAGGATTAAAGCTGAGCCTCTTGCATTGGTGAAGCCACCAGTGTGTCTCAGCGTGTCTTTTTCAAATTCATTGCAAGACATATTCTTAACTTTTACTCTAAATTCCTCTATGTTTTGGGTCTCGCCTTTTTGTTTTGAAGCCTTTTCAAGTGTCTGTGTCTGCAGCAGACTTATTTTGTTAAATTTCATTTTATGCCTTTACTTAGTATGAAGTATATTATTTTTATTTCTGAGTTTCTCCTTGATATGGAGCTGAGAAGCAAAAGAGATGAGGCAGAGATCAAACTAATTTATTCATAAGTGGATGCACTAGTATACCATTTAGGGTTGCCAGGTCAGAAGCATCCCAAAACCTGAGATTTTAGGGGCGGGCCTGAGTGATGTCATGGGGTGGGCCTGAGTGATGTCATGGGGCGGGCCCAAGTGATGTCATTAAGCATGATACATTAAGCATCAGTCACAGATGCTTGGAGCGTACAATTAAAAAAATATCTGACTGGAAATTAAGCTAGACATCTAAGCTAAAAGATGGAGCCTGGGTAGGGAACATTTAATCTAGCCTACTTGCTTTCAGCAAGAAGGGTTTAAGTGCCTTCAGGCCAGGCCAGTCACCAGAAGGCCACTGTAGGAAGAAAGGAGCCTAGTGTTGTGGAGATGTTAGATGGGAGCATTCGGGAGTAAAGATGGAAGCCCCTGAAGGCTGCAATTCTAAACACACGTACTAAGGGACTAAGCCCCCATAGAACTCAACAGGACTTACTTCTGAGTAGATATAGTTTGGATTGTGCTGTTGGTAAAGCTTGACTAGGGATCCTCTGCAAAGACATCCATCTCCAAGCACGGTTGGCAACCCCCTGCCTGGAATGCCCTGCCCTTATCTTTTAATGTGGCTGCTCCAAACTTCTTTACAGATTTGACCCTTCACTTCAGAAAGAGGTCTGAGAAATGAGTAAGGGTAAGAAGATTCTCTACCCTTTCTGTCTACCCTGTGGGCTGCTATAAACTCACTTTGACCACCAACCCAATTCCAATGAGTAATAATACTGTGATGCTTTCCTAAATGCAATACCATACCAAACATAACAAGATTCCTATGAGTAAGGCAGACAACTTACCATCCCACAACCAGTCAGGATTCATAACCGAAAACCAAAACTAAAAAAATCCTTGCAGCCAGTCAGTTAATGCAGAATGCTGCGGCATGATTGCTGACATGAGTGAGATCCTGTCAGCACATAATACCTCTGCTCTGAAATCTGCATTGGTTGCTGATTTGCTATCAGGCCAAGTTCAAGCTGTGCTTTCCATGTTATGGGTGCCACATAGTACTTGTTCTGCTCTTGTAAGAAATCAGTCCTGTAAAGTGGCAGCATTTTGGATACTCTGTTCATATGGTTTTCGTGGTAAGAGGTATTCAGAGGTGGTTTACCATTGCCTTCCTCTGACTTTGGACACATATACTTTGGACACATAATGAGAAGACATGATTCACTAGAAAAGACAATACAGAAAAACAGAAGGGAGTAGAAAAAGAGGAAGACCAAACAAGAGACAGATTGATTCCATAAAAGAAGCCACAGACCTGAACTTACAAGATCTGAGCAGGGTGGTTCATGACAGATGCTATTGGAGGTCACTGATTCATAGAGTCGCCATAAGTCAAAATTGACTTGAAGGCACATAATAACAACGAAGTGGCAGCACCTATGCTTTGGAACTCCTTGCCTATTAACATTAGGCAGATGCCTCTTTTCAGCACCTACTAAAATAATTTTTGTTTAGGCAAGCCTATCCATGCATGTAGAAGCTATTGTGTTTTTAAATGTTTTTAACTCATTATTGGTTTTATTAATTTGAATGTTTTTCAATCCATGTCTTTAACTGTCTTTGCCAATAATGTTATAGTTTTAATTCTTTCTGTAAACCGCTTTGAGATTTTTACAATAAAGCAGTCTATAACTGTTGTAAATAAAATACATAAATAAATTTTGGAGTCACAGCTTTTAAAAAGGTTTTGTTTTAATATATTTTAAAGTCTGTTTTTATGATTTTTAAAGTGTATTTAGTGCATTTGTTTGCCACCCTGGGCTCCTACTGGGAGGAAGGGCGGGATATAAATCAAATAATAAATAAATAAACTTCATTCACTCAACCCAAAATTCAGAATCATGCCACTTTAAGCTGTTTTGCAACTGTTTATACTTTTTTGTGTGGTTATTGGTTTTTAAAGGGATTTATTTCTTATTGTGAGCTGCCTTGGTTTCCAATTACCAACACTACCTGGTGATTGGAAAGGCTCCACACACACACACACACACTTGCAGGTGTAAAAATACACCCCATATAATAGTTTACAGTATTGTCAAACCAGTTGGTCATTGAGGAACATTTTTTTTAAAAATCAGTGTTAGTTTCCTACATAACAAAAACTGTGATACCTAGGTAAATCCTGCTTAATTGCTTTAAAATAGGATTGGAGAAGGAAAGAAAGATTTACAACACAAACACAAGTCTGTGCTATGTTTACTCAAAAGTCCCATTAGTTTACAGCACAATCCTAACCATGTCTACTCAAAAGTAAGTCCTAATGGCGTTCAATGGGGTTTACTCCAGGTACATGGAAAGCAAGTATTGGATTAAATACTTTCATATTTCATAGCCCAGGGTCTGATTCTTGCACACAAGAGAAAAAAACTTTAAGCCATATTACTTTCGCAAACTGCAAAACCTCAAAGCCACTATTTTCTGACCTAGAAATTAAGCCTAGGCATGCTTGGATCAACAAGTCACAACCTGGCTTCATTAATTGGCTACAATCCTCAAAGGGCGGGGTTAGAGCCAGAGCTTGGAAAAGTTACTTTTTAAAAACTACAACTCCCATCAGCCCCAGCCAGCATGGCCACTGGATTGGGCTGATGGGAGTTGTAGTTAGAGCTAGGAGCTGTTCTAAAGATCTGTAAAACAGATTTAACAGTCGCGTGGGGGGCAGTTGACTTTTTGGTGTATATCTCTGGAACCAGACCACCTAGAAACTTAATTTTTTTTTAATTGAAGCGGAGAGTCCAGAGATTAAGGGGTGCTAGCTGGAGGGCCCCCCAAAAAACCAGAGACTCCAGCCAAAAAACAGAGACCTGGTAACCCTAATACCATTTCAAATGGAAAACTGGCATACCAACTCACAAGAACATTTTACAATTTTGTAGATGCTCCAACTTACTTGTGAAGTGCCATCGTATAGTTTTATTGTTTTTTTGTTTTAGTGTACAGTAAGATTTGTGACAAGATCAGAGCTTGGAAAAGTTATTTTTTTGAACTACATCTCCCATCAGCCCAATCCAGTGACCATGCAGGCTGGGGCTGATGGGAGTTGTAGTCCAAAAAAAGTAACTTTTCCAAGCTCTGGACAAGATACTGTGTGCTTCTGATTCCAGGATCAAATTACACATAACAGTGGTGACAACATATTTTGAATTACTTATCTGCCTTGTTCACATGTAAAGTGGCGGTGGGGCCTGCTTTTTAACCAATGATGTGAGGTGCAAACCTTTATGTGGAAAATGTTCTACTCCTATATTTTTCTGCAGAAAAAAATTCTCGACTTCTAAAAATGCATTGTTTCACGACATTAATTACAAAGCAGTTCTAACCCACTAATTAGCAATGCTGCAGGGGTTGGGATAAGGCAAGAGATACCCCTCCACCAGGCTGGGATGGGGGTAGGGTTGCCAGCCCCATGGCCTGAGACTCATCCTGTATCTTTAGGAGAAGAGAAAGTCAGCCAAGTGCAGGTGTTCTGGTAACATTGTAATGGGAAAAACCACAAGGTGGAATTCTCCCTCCCCTCCTCCACAACTTTTAAAGATACAGAAGACCTCTTGGAGGCCGGACCTGGCAATCAAGAGGTCTTCTGTATCTTTAAAAGTTGTGGAGGGGGGAAAGGAGAATTCCACCTTGTGGTTTTTCTCATTACAGGGTTGCAAGAACACCTGCACTTGGCTGACTTTCTCTTCTCCTAAAGATACAGGATGAGTCTCAGGCCAAGAACCTGGCAACCCTAGATGGGGGAGCCTTACCATCATGGCTCTACTCAGTACCGCCCTTAGGCACAGGGAAGTGGGGCAGTTGCCCCAGGCCCCGCGCTTTGGGGAGGGCCCGCACTTGGCAATCTGTGGCCAAGATTTGGCATGTGATGGACATGACCCTGGCACCACCACCACGAGTGGCAGACACTCTTCGCGCGGACCACGTCCCATGTTAAGGAGACGGCGAGGCGGCACACGCGCAGATCTAACTTTCGCATTTGATAACAAGCGCGCGCACGCACTCTGCTCGCCCATCCTTTCACATAGACCCGACTCAGAAGGCGGGGGGGGGGAGGCAAAAGAGGTCATCCCGCTGGCATGCCTGCCTGCCTCTGTTCTGTGTGCTCCTCTCCTCGGCGTTTCTCTCACCAACCAGTGGTGTACCAAGGGGGGGCAGTCCACCCCAGGTGCAGGCAGTAAGGGGGTGCATTGTCTGTAGAGGCTCCAACCCACTCTGACCTAGCCGCCTAAGGCCAGCCGATCCTTCTGCGGTCGTGTGCGCTCTGAAGCGCTGTCGAACACTGCTGGGCCATACTCCGGACGGAGTGGGCCGTGCACAAGCTATTTCGAGGGCAGGAATGGATGGGTGGAAGGGCCACGGCTGGGGGGTGGATTAGATGAGGAACGGAGCTACCACAGGCCGCTCACCCAGCACTCCTTTCCAGCACTTCGAATTAACACCTGAGCGACTCATTTGTTTTTGTCTCCGCTCCTCCTCCCTCTACCTCTTTCCATATGCAGCAGGGCCGCTGCTTCTCCTACCCTTCAGGTTTTCAATCTCTTGTATCTGTTCCTGACTGTTGTTCCACCCAGCCAGGCACCCGCAAAAAACATTAAAACCAGAGCATTCTCCCAAGGAGTGCTTACCTGATTTAGAGGAACCCCCCCCCCCATATATCCCTGCGTGCCTAAGGCTAGGAGTATGGAAAGAAAGATTCATCTCCCCCATTCTCTCCCCTTTTTTCAAATGTAACTTTCAAAGCTGGGGGGGGGGAATACTATTTTTATTAACCTTTTTAACTCTGTGAGCCTGAAATCCCATCGACAGGAGTCCCACTGAACTCAGTTGGAGTTTCTTCCGAGTAAGCCTGCATGTGCTGGAGCTGCACACATATTCAACACACACTAAATCCCACTGCACTCAAATAGATTTAGGCTGCAGTCCTTTACCCACTTACCTGGGACTCAGTGGGATTTTCTTCTGAGCTGACAGAACAGAGCTGGATATTATTTTTGAGTCCCAGGTAAGTGGGTAAAGTTTTTATTGTGTTTTTGATGGTTTTTATTATAGGATTTTTTTCGTTGCAAGCTGCTTTGATTTTTTTAAAAAATGAGATAGCAGTACACAAGTATGTTTACAAATTAATAAATTGGAACGTGGGAAGCTGCCTCATACTGAGTCAGACCACTGGTCCATCTAACTCAGTGCTGTCTACACTGACTGGAAGCAGCTCTCCAGGGTTTCAGGCAGCAGAAGTTCAACTGGGGCTTAAACCTGGGACCTTCTGCAGGTAAGGTAGGTGCTCTGTTACTGACCTACAGCCTTTCCCCATGGTTAGTCACTCTGCAAACAGGTGATCAGCACAACAACACTGCAATCCTATACACATGTGAGTAAACATGTGTAGGATTATGCCTGCTGAAGTGCTAGTCCAAGGCTGAAAATCTAAGTACAATTTTTGATTCCAGACAGGGACTTAGTATCACAAATGGGTGCAGCCCCCTAACAAGATGTATGGGTGGTAACTCTGCTAAACTTAATCCAATAGTAAGTACATTTGTGTTCAATGAGACTTACTCCCTGGTAAGGCTGGACACAAAATTATAGCTTAACTGTGCAATACTGTGCACATTTCACATAGTCAGAGACAAAGTGCCAACTGATCTCTATGGGAGGAGGGATGACTGGCTAGTGAGAGTTTGTCTTTAAGGTGGGGTGTGTGTGTGTGAACCTGGTATCCTCCAGATGTTGTGGAACTCCAGCTCCCATCAGCCCCCCCCAACCAATGCTCCAGAGGGCCAAAGGTTAGCAATCTTTATTTTCAAGTGTCACAAAAGTCTTTGTTTCAAGGGAATTGGGCAGCAGTGCAGTGGCAAATTCAGAAGTGCAGGGTCCCTTCATGACAGTCACGCCGCTCCCTCTTCTAAGATTATACAATCTTCTAAGATCATATAATAAAATGAGCATTCAGTCTCCTACTTTGTTTGGAGTTCTGTTGAGCGATGAATGCAGGATGAGGGTATGTCTCTGAGGTTCAGCGCGATCACTATATATTGTATATTTTCTTCTATCACTTCCGGTCATACAAAAAAATCTCAGAGTGAATATAGTACTCAAAAAAGCTGTGAGGTTAACACCCATATAGCTTTCACCTTGTATCCCTAAGATGTAACCTTGCACATCATTAAGACTGCCCTTCTCCAAGATGTTCAAGGTGGTGAACATAGTTCTTTCCCCCTCCACATTTTATCCTCACAATAACCCTGTGAGGTAGGTCAGGCTGAGAATGACTGGTCCAAGGTCACCCAGTGACAATGCATCCGCCAGTGAGAATTTCTGGACTAAGCATGAGGGTGGGTATGCACTCTCCCGCGTTGGCTGGTGGGGAATGGTGGCTTCTTTACCTTACTTGTGACAGAGAGAATACAAGTCAACTGGAACTATAGTTTATGTCAAAGGCTGACAGGAGATAAAGTGGTTTACGGTGGGGAACAAGTTGCGAAGAAACAAGGACAACATAGGCTGATCTCAAATTAAGGTGGTAAACCAGGGGTGGCTAACTTGTGGCCCTCCAGATATGGCTGGACTACAACTCTCATCACCCTTGGCTATTGGCCATGCTAGCTTGGATTGATGGGAGTTGGAGTCAAACAACATCTGGAGGCCACAGATCCCCCTAGCTTGTGGTAAATCTTTATATGGGGAGTAGTACTACATCTGACTTCAGATGGGTGCTTACAGGTTCTGAGCCTAACTTTCTCCCTCCCTGATATGCACAGGGATTTTAAAATTAATTATTATAATTATTTGTATGGAGGACCACTCAATCATGTGAGCCCACCCCATCTGTGGTTATTATTATTGCTGATTATTATTGAAAATAATTTTGTTGTATAGAGGGGGGGTGTTAAAAAATGATCTGCTCCGGGTGTCAACTACGCTAGGTACGCCACTGTCGCCAACCCACCTTGCGCTTTTGCCAAGCACGCACCGCCTCCTCCTGCGACTGCCTTGAGTCTCTGCGGGCACTATGAAAAAGCTTCCGTGCTTGTTCGCTCTCTTTTATTCCCTCGGCCTACAGCGGGAATTTCCCAGCTCTTTCAGAATGAAACTAGAAGCACCTTATTCCCATCAGCTCTGGGAACAGATCCCCGGAATCTCCTGGAGGGAGTGGAGGACCCAGAGTGTCAACAACTAAAACATAAATACCACTACATCTCCTTTTTTCTTAGTTCATCTTTTGTTTACGTTGTGATAATTTCATTTTAATTTCGTAGATCTATCTATAATTTATTATTATTATTTTAGATATTTATAATGAATGCAAGTCGAGATCGAGATAAAAACAGAAAATACGAAAGTGGTGCTCATGGGGGGCCCCCAACTATATTTTTGCCCGGGCCCTGCACATGCTAAGGGCGGGCCTGGCTCTACTGGACACAAAACTCCCCCATCCCTCTGAGAGGGACCCAGTCTCGTTTCATCTGTGCCAACCTGGAGCTGGTGCAGCAAAAGAGAAGAGGAAAAACCCTGCACCCCCACCTTCTGTGCTGGCTAGTACGAGTGTTTGGGCTTTGGTTGTGATAGTGGCTCCACCCCGCTGCTCCCCACTCCCATTTGGGACTGCATAATGAATGAACCCGATGCAAGTCAAACCAGGCAAGCAGAATGGATACAATACAAGTCAAATATGAAATTTAAAAAAATCAGATATCTATACAGCACATAAAATTAACA
Organism: Rhineura floridana; assembly: GCF_030035675.1. NCBI lineage: Eukaryota > Metazoa > Chordata > Lepidosauria > Squamata > Rhineuridae > Rhineura > Rhineura floridana. The sequence continues at coordinate 81,330,215 of NC_084489.1, read as the reverse complement.
TATGTAAGCTTTGTTTACTACTTGTAAGTCAAATAAACAAGCTAAATCTGATCCTCATTGATATCACTGAAATTTTCCATTTCAATTTTTTTTGAAAAACCCACATCACTACCTATAACATCAAAAGAGGCATGTGGCCAAGGGAAATAAACCTCCCCATAAACTGTCACTCCAGTCATTTTTCTCCCTAATGAGCTAGGCTGGTATCTGAGCCAGGATGGACAAAGAGGTGCCTGGGGCAATGGATTTCAGGAGAATACAGAATGTAAGGGAGGATACAGCTTTCTCAACCACGTGCCTCTTACATGTGAATAGGGCAAATGCATGGGTAAAAAACAGCTGCCACTACCACATTTAGTTTGATTCTTAAAAGTGGAGATAATTTAGTACTTGAATGCTGCTTCATAAAGTGCGTTTTTGTGCTCCAAGCCTGCGGTTTAAATTTCTGTGCAATGCACACTGGCATTCTCAGTTCACAAAATATATCTTGAGTCTATTTAAGGTAGGAGTTGATATCCAAGTAAGTCATTCTCAGAATAGACCCACTGAATAAGTTGCTTAAGCTCCGAAGTGGCCCAATTCATTTGTCTTTTGTTCTTAGCTAAACTGTATGCGAAATGAGAACTCATTGGTAAAAAGTTGCATATACATTTTGTGGAAAAAATAATGTGATCATTCTGGTATCTAGTGGAAGCCGTTAAACATTGTCATATATTGTTGATGCCAATGATATCAAAAAGTCTCCAAAATCATCTGAATTATGTGACCTTTGCTATCAGTTTTACTCCTGTTGTAATCAGAATATTTGTTTGTTCCCAGTGCAAAAAGATGCCAAACTTTTCTTTTTCAACGGCTAATAACTTCCTCCGTTTCACTCCTGAAACCTTGGATCAAATTAAAAAGAGAATCGCTGAGAAGGAAGCAAAGCGTGCCAAGGCCTTAGAGGACTATAATGAAGAGCAAGAAGAAAATATTCGACCACAGCTTGATCTGAAAGTTTTTAAAAAGCTACCTGTTCTTTATGGAAAACCCCCACCTTGGCTCATTGGAGAACCACTGGAAGATGTCGACCCCTATTACAGGGATCATGAGGTTATACAGTTGCTTTAAAAGACATGATATCTTTGACATAAAATATTTTTCTGAAACAAAAACTAAAGTGCTGCAAAATCTTGTGGCGGCCAAACTAGAATTTGCAAGTGTATTTCAGAACAGGGCTGAAAACATTGATTAATCTGTCTATATTCATTGATAAATGTGATTAAATCTTTAAGCATAGTTTCCAAGTTTAAAGGAACACGTCTATTCATTGTTGACATTGCTATAAATTGTTTGTGCACAACTTGGGCACCATTAAATGGTACTATATGCACATTGGAGCAGGTCGATGGATAGTATCCTAAATATTCTATGTCATTTTTTCAGATTAACAAGCCTGCAGAAATGTATGCAGTTATGAACATTTAACTATTAATTTTATGGCACTTACATGCACTTTATTATATGCAATATTACAACCAGAGATCTCTTCTTGCATGACCAGCATGTTGTATTTCTTCTTCATGCATTGAGAAAGGGGCCCTTTCACTGTGCACAGCAAAGAAATGCGGTGAGCTGGCAAAGCAGGAAAAGAGCCCCTTTTTCAATATGCAGTCAGCCAGAGGAGAGAAACCAGAGGCTGCTCTGGCTGCCACCAAGATGTATGGGAGCACAGAACAGGTCCCCTGTCTCTTTGACGGAGATGGGACCTTCAGCCCACCACCTTTGCCAAGTACTAAATCCTCAAACCTCTCACCTAATCCTCTTTTTTAAGCACTGCAATTGTGACTAACATGTATGAATATGGTGTGCAATGTGTGTATATTTTAGTCCAGTCAACCACAATACGCAGTTCCTGGCCACTTTTCCTTCAGAGAATTCAACCTTCAATGGGGAAAATATTCCCTACACTACACCTATGCATGGCACTTCTTTATGTATGTACTTGATAAGTTTATATCCACTTTTTGAAAAATCTCCTTCAAGCAGTTTTCACTACATCAGCAATTGCTTTGCAAACATTACAATATGTAGCAACCACCAGCTTCCAAACTAAAATAAAGAAATATGACTGATTGGTGTCATTATAACATATAAGATAAAGGATAAAAATAGAAGTAAAAACAAATCTTTCCATGAAACAGCAAAGCAACATTGAAATCTAAGACCCACAATTTCTACTGCTGAGAAATTCTACGGCACAACCCTGATCTTTATTATTAATTAATTAATTAATTTGTTTATTATTTAATTTGTTTCCTGCCTTTCCTCCCAGCAGGAGCCCAGGGCGGCAAATAAAGCACTAAAAACACTTTAAAACATCATAAAAACAGATCTTAAAATACATTAAAACACAACAGCGTTAAAAACATTTTTTTAAAAACAACTTTAAAAAAGGGTTAAAAACATTATTAAAAACATATTAAGCAATTCTAACACAGACGCATTGGGGCTGACGGTGCCTTTTTGCCATGAAAAATAACAACCAGAGATCTAATCACTAATCTGTCATCCTTGTGTGTTTGACCCTCAGTGAACAGCTGCCACAGCTGTCCCTGTTTTATATGCCTCTCCTGGTCATGATGATGGCGCTGTTGCTAGTGTGCTGTATAAACAGAGTGAGTTGTAGAAAAGAGGTACTTCTGTGATTGCTTGCATCTACAGTCCACATAGGTCTGGTATTTTCCCCCAGTCAATATTTATGAGATTGCATTGGGTTTATATTTGTAGACAGCAGTTATGCCATGTAAGTGCAGATTTTGTTTTTGTTTTAAAAAAAGCTTTATAAAAAGTATGTGATATTTTAAATGCATTTACATCTGTTTTACAGATTTTTATGGTGTTGTCAGCCCGGAACAGAATCTTTCGGTTCACTGCCACCAAAGCCTTGTTTTTATTGAGTCCCTTCCATCCACTGAGAAGACTAGCTGTGAAAATTTTGATACATACATATCCTTCTAGTGGCTTTCTTTCATTCCAGCTCTCACATACTGAATTCATGAAGATCTGGTATTTATAATGATTGTTGTTGTTATGTGCCTTCAAGTCTTGTGAAGTCTTCAAGACTTGTGGCGACCCTATGAATCAGTGACCTCCAAGAGCATCTGTCATGAACCACCCTATTCAGATCTTGTAAGTTCAGGTCTGTGGTTTCCTTTATGGAATCTATCCATCTTTTGTTTGGCCTTCCTCTTTTTCTACTCCCTTCTGTTTTTCCCACCATTATGGTCTTTTCTAGTGAATCATGTCTTCTCATTAAGTGTCCAAAGTATGATAACCTCAGTTTCATCATTTTTACTTCTAGTGATACTTCTGGTTTAATTTGTTCTAACACCCAATTATTTGTCTTTTTCGCAGTCCATGGTATGCGCAAAGCTCTCCTGCAACACCACATTTCAAAGGAGTTGCTTTTTCTCTTATCCCCTTTTTTCACTGTCCAACTTTCACATCCATACATAGAGATCGGGAATACCATGGTCTGAATGATCCTGACTTTAGTGTTCAGTGATACATCTTTGCATTTGAGGACCTTTTCTGGTTCTCTCATAGCTACCCTCCCCAGTCCTAGCCTTCTTCTGATTTCTTGACTATTGTCTCCATTTTGGTTAATGACTGTGCCAAGGTATTGATAATCCTTGACAAGTTATAATGATATATAGGCATTTGTATCTATTTCCTAGGATTACCACAAGTGAAAAGGTGTGCCCCAATGAACAGCAGTGGGGAACCTGTGACCCTCCAGATGCTGCTGAATGCCATCTCCCATAATCCTTGGCCATTGGCTCTGCTGGCTGGGGCTGATGGGAGCTGGAGTCGAACAGTATCTGGAGGACCCCAGGTTCCCCATCTCCGCAATAAAACATTATGTAGGAATTTAGTGAGTGGGCTTTCTTCATGTTCCAGGTCAAACAGATTATCTTATTTGAGTTGGAAGTGAATTTTCTAATAGGTTAGATTAGCTAGTGACCTTTCAGGTTAACTTCCACTTCAAAACAACCAAGAACCCACATTTATAATCTCTGTAAGCTCCAAGTGTAACTGTAGGATGGCAAATGATTTGATTGTGTAACTGTTCCATATTCTCTTCACTGCACTCAACTGTTCTTACAAAGGATAGAAGGATCTGACAGTTTTGATTCTGTTTCGCATTTTTCTGATCTTAAATTCAGTTCTCCACATTTCTGCAGCAATTTGTGATTTTTTAAAAAATCCTCATGAAAATCCTTTGGCATTCTAGTGTCAATTTCTCCTAATGAGCATAGTTTTGGATGCAGTTTTGACTGATGTACACATTTTTTGCAAGCAATTTCTCCTAATGTTATGCATTCTTGTATGTTATTTTCACTAATAACATTAGTATTGTGTTGTTTTTACTAATATATGCACATTTCCCCATAATATATGCATTTTTGTAAATATCCTTTGGTTGGAGAACTGCATCACAAAATTCAGATAGTGTGAATTTCGAAGGATTGCTTTGTTTTTATTCTCTTACTGTTTCAGAAACTACAAATTTGTTAGATTTGGCTTTAAATGTGAACTGAATTGAATTCCGCCCCTCCCGTCCCTAGTTCATACCTTCCCCTAACGCCTTGGTTTATTCTATAACTGGACACATTACTCCTGTTTTTAAGGTCTGAAGTGTTCAGGCTAAACATGGAAGAGGGGAGCTTCCCCACACCCCCTACTTCCATACATTCAGCAGACAGTCTCAACACATTTTAAGTGTTGTGGGACTGGGCACATGGTGAGCTGGGCAGCTTTGGAGGACAATTTAAGGTGGCAATCATTTCCCCTCTAAATCTTCTTGTTTACCAGAGCTCTTGTTTGGGTTAGATGTGGATTTTGTTAGAGAATCAAAGCAAGACTGCCTGCTGTTAAAAAGGCTGAAAGGAGATTTCCTTCAACTTCAAGCGCGTGAAAGAGCCCGTAGGAACTTCCTTGTACCAGTCTTGATGCTGACTAGAATCTGAGGTTCATAACAATTATTATGCTGAACAAATAAGAAACCATTAAAGTTAAACTTGAGAGAATATTTCATTTTTTGAAATGATTCCTTTAATTTAAAAATACAATAATAAGAAACATTAATCACATCTATTTTTGTTATTCACATTTTACTACCTGTATAACGATTGACAATATTAGTAAGCTCTTCTTTTTCAGTGAAATGCCATTTCCTTAACTCATAACTTACATTATTCATCACATTCATAACATGTGTTGTTCTTCTCAATTGTGTTGTTATGACTTTAAACAAGCCTCCAGAAAGTTTCAAAAATGCTGAGTAAGTATCACTGCACACTTCATGCACAATAAATTAATCTATGGATCAAATGAAAAAGCACTGCAAGATCAAACAACCAGAAGCAAAAGATAATGTGGTATGATGTGAGGGCTGACTATGTGAAGGTAAGATTTATGTAGCACAGGCTTCTGGCTGGAGGCAGACAATGTTTTTTAAGGGCCAAACTAAATGGGATATTGCAGGTTTGTGTTGATATTCCCCATATCTCTTATTTTAAAGTAGATGGGGGTGATTCATATTGGGGCCACGGCACTGGGGAAGGGGGGGGTTGAACCTTTTCACCAGAAGTATTTTCTTTATTTAAATGCCCCCATCCAAACTGTTTATTTGCATTAGTAAGAAGTACCCATAACGTTTTCCATGAAGTGACAAACAGCAGTTCTCAACAACATGGACCCAACAAGTCAAATGTGGCCATCTAGTAATGTATGGTAGCAACTCACCAAGAGTTCTGTAAATCTCCTGTTTATGCTGCTTTGCCTGGGACTGTGCAGGTGAGAGGTATATGCATGTGGTGTGTGTGTGTGATACAGCAAGCCACACTGCGTGACAGGTGGGCTGTGTTCCACTTTTTGGATCGTACATTGTGATCTAGCAGCTCGCTCAGAGCTGGAAGTAGTTAAATATTGACTCATATAATGGAATATGTAATCCCATCTTTCCCTGTAATGCCATCCTAGCACTTCTTTTCCTTGGGCTTCATTTGAGAGATTACACAAAATTCATGGAAGCATTCAATATCCTTCCTGCCCGCCTCACTCCTAATGATGTTGTTTCCATGGCTTCTTTGCTTTTCAGGATTGCTTTCACAGTTATTTATACAGCTGAATTTGCCATAAAAGTAGTGGCAAGAGGATTTGCTTTGAATGAATTCACATATCTGCGAGACCCCTGGAATGTGCTGGATTTATTTGTTTTAATTATGACGTAAGTTTCAGTGTTCCTTCTTTGCAGTTTAGAATTTTGCACACAGGTGGAAAGCTAAGACCAGAATTCTTCCGCTAACTTTCCATGTTGAGGACCTGCTGACCTATGGAGCATTTAAAAACATAGTAGCCCACCTTCCTTGAAAGGTGCAGTCACCTCCACACCATACATTTAAAGCACATCACTTCCCCCAAAGAATCCTGGAAACTGTAGTTAAGGGTGCTGGGAATTGTAGCTCTGTGAGGGGTAAATTACAGTTCCCTGGATTCTTTGGGGGAAGCCATGACTGTTAAAGTACTGTAAATGTATGGTGTGGATATGACTGTAGTTTGGCTACTTATCTGCTAATTCTGGCTACTATTAAGTAGACTTCATGTTGTGCGTTGTGTTGTGCCATGAGAGTTGTTTTGGACTTGTACCAAATTTTAACTTCCTTTCTGTACAATTGTAATATCTGTACAACTGCAAACACCTTATGAGGCAGCCAGTCACTTAACCGCTGGACGGAGGTTTACTTCAGTATAGGGCTGAATGCTAGTACAGGGCATGGAGGAATGGAATTGTATCTGTGGACCTACCCCCTGCATTCAGCACAATGTCTGCACGAGAGCCTACACCTATACAAAATGGAGCCCTCTATGTGAAAAGCATGTGCTCTACCACTTCTCCAGAGCCCTTTCCCAAAACAATATGCACACATATGAAGCTTCTTTATCTGAATCAGATGATAGATTTGTCTAGCCCACTTCTGTATGCTCGGACTTGCAGCAACTCTCCAGGCCCTGCTACTTGAGATTCTTTTTTAACTGGAAGTACCAGGGATGGAACCCAGTGCCTATGGAATGCTAATCATGTGCTCAGTCCCTCAGCTGTAGCCCATATGCCACCCTAACAACCCTTTGTATAGAGGGAGCAGGATTTCTTGGAGCAGGCCGGCATATGTTCACATTGCAAACTGTAGTTACCGGTAGTGTTGTCTTATAAAATGTGGAGCCTGCCAATTTCTTTCCCAATCTTTTTCATTTTTCAGATATCCAGCCTTGTTTTGTACTTTTGGTAGCATTTCAGTTATCCGAATATTCAGGGTTCTGAGAACTTTAAAAGCTGTTTCTGTAATCCCAGGTGAGAAGCTCTTTTTCTTGCTTTCTCTGTTTTACTTACTAAATTTGTATACCACCACTCACTCAAGGGTTTCACAGTTGCTTACAAAAAAATAACCAAAGAAACAGTTAAGAGCAATCCATTATGAAAACTCAATAACACAATAAATCAACCAAGAGAAGATCAAAATATACGAAACAGCAATTCCAGTCAATCAAGCTAGCAACTGAAAGCATGGGTAGTAACAAGATTTTCTGGGCCTGGTACACTGTATGTAGATTGCACTCTCTGGCCTACCTGTGAAAGAGGACATTTATTTATTTATTTATTTTAATTTGTATCCTGCCCTTCCTCCCAGCAAGAGGCCAGGGCAGCAAACAAAGCGCTAAAAACACTTTAAAACATCATAAAAACAGATCTTAAAACACATTAAAACAAAACAGCGTTAAAAACATAAAAAAACTTTTTAAAAGGGTTAAAAACATATTAAGCAATTCTAACACAGATGCAGACTGGGATAGGTCTCAGCCTAATACATTTGCATAAATCAGAAGCCACATACATAATAAAGTGTCTGACAGACAGAATGTGAACAGGTGAAACTTTCCCCATAATTGTATTTCCATACTAGAAGAGGATTAACCTGTTGAATTGCTGCTTGCCATATAGCTGTTAAAGGCAACATGACCCTGCTTTCCTTCCCAGTGCCAACCATAAACCAAAGCCTAGGCTGCAAAATGGTACCTACGTACCTAGGAGTAAACCCCATTACACACAAAGAGGCTTCTGAGTTAACATATATAACACTGTACTGTAAGTTACAGTGAATTCTTAATGAGTACCTGGATGTTAGCTTCTGCACAGCAGGAGATATGCCTCAGCCTCTGCAAAGGCTTCACATTCTTCATTTGCCTTTTTTTTTTGGAAGGGGGAGGTCTTTAAAATCCACCTGTGCTTATTGTGTAGGAATATTTGCAGAAAGTAATGTCTAGAGGGTACCAGATCTCAGCTGAACCCACTACAGGAAAGATGCATCCTGGTTACTAGGAAAAAAGGAAGGAGAACCTATGGAGATTCCAAGGGCTAGAAAATGAGATAGAAGCAGGAAAAGTGCACTGAAGGGGAGGGGGAAACAGTAACTCTTTAGGACCCCACTATTGCCTGGTGTCCAGACAACTCACTCATCATTAATCAGATAATTTTAGACTCTGGATTTAATGGCCTTATTCCAAAATGTGATAAGCTATCCCTGCTGCATCTGGCCCTCCTGCTGATTCTGGTGAGAGGGGCCTGTATGTTTGCCTCAAAGTCTTGCCCTGTCAAGCACCACTGCTTATAGAACAAAGCTGAACCTTCAATAGCGCCAGAAAGGGATAGGGAGCTAGTTTAAACCCCGGAGCACTTCCAATCTAGGAGACAGACCTTCTCCAAAGGTGAGTCACTATCTTATCCCTTACCATCCAGAAGCTTAACTTCTGTCCCTGGAAAACTGGTAGAAAGTATGATTAAAGCTAGATTAACTAAGCACATAGAAGAACAAGCCTTGCTGAAGCAGAGCCAGCATGGCTTCTGCAAGGGAAAGTCCTGTCTCAGTAACCTATTAGAATTCTTTGAGAGTGTCAACAAGCATATAGATAGAGGTGATCCAGTGGACATAGTGTACTTAGACTTTCAAAAAGCGTTTGACAAGGTACCTCACCAAAGGCTTCTGAGGAAGCTTAGCAGTCATGGAATAAGAGGAGAGGTCCTCTTGTGGATAAGGAATTGGTTAAGAAGCAGAAAGCAGAGAGTAGGAATAAACGGACAGTTCTCCCAATGGAGGGCTGTAGAAAGTGGAGTCCCTCAAGGATTGGTATTGGGACCTGTACTTTTCAACTTGTTCATTAATGACCTAGAATTAGGAGTGAGCAGTGAAGTGGCCAAGTTTGCTGACGACACTAAATTGTTCAGGGTTGTTAAAACAAAAAGGGATTGCGAAGAGCTCCAAAAAGACCTCTCCAAACTGAGTGAATGGGCAGAAAAATGGCAGATGCAATTCAATATAAACAAGTGTAAAATTATGCATATTGGAGCAAAAAATCTGAATTTCACATATACGCTTATGGGGTCTGAACTGGCGGTGACCGACCAGGAGAGAGACCTCGGGGTTGTGGTGGACAGCACGATGAAAATGTCGACCCAGTGTGCGGCAGCTGTGAAAAAGGCAAATTCCATGCTAGCAATAATTAGGAAAGTTATTGAAAATAAAACAGCCGATATCATAATGCCGTTGTATAAATCTATGGTGCGACCGCATTTGGAATACTGTGTACAGTTCTGGTCGCCTCATCTCAGAAAGGATATTATAGAGTTGGAAAAGGTTCAGAAGAGGGCAACCAGAATGATCAAGGGGATGGAGCGACTCCCTTACGAGGAAAGGTTGCAGCATTTGGGGCTTTTTAGTTTAGAGAAAAGGCGGGTCAGAGGAGACATGATAGAAGTGTATAAAATTATGCATGGCATTGAGAAAGTGGATAGAGAAAAGTTCTTCTCCCTCTCTCATAATACTAGAACTCGTGGACATTCAAAGAAGCTGAATGTTGGAAGATTCAGGACAGACAAAAGGAAGTACTTCTTTACTCAGCGCATAGTTAAACTATGGAATTTGCTCCCACAAGATGCAGTAATGGCCACCAGCTTGGATGGCTTTAAAAAAAGATTAGACAAATTCATGGAGGACAGGGCTATCAATGGCTACTAGCCATGATGGCTGTGCTCTGCCACCCTAGTCAGAGGCAGCATGCTTCTGAAAACCAGTTGCCGGAAGCCTCAGGAGGGGAGAGTGTTCTTGCACTCGGGTCCTGCTTGCGGGCTTCCCCCAGGCACCTGGTTGGCCACTGTGAGAACAGGATGCTGGACTAGATGGGCCACTGGCCTGATCCAGCAGGCTCTTCTTATGTTCTTATGTTCTTCTTATGTTCCCCTGCTCACAGCACACCTTACAATAGTTGGACTTTCCAATAAGCATAGACCATTTAAGAAGGATGCAGACAAACTGGGGTGGGTTCAGAGGAGGGCAACAAGGATGATCAGGAGACTGGAGACAAAACCCTATGAGGAGAGACTGAAAGAACTGGGCACGTTTAGCCTGGAGAAGAGAAGACTGAGGGGAGATATGATAGCACTCTTCAAGTAAATGAAATGATGCCACATAGAGGAGGGTCAGGATCTCTTCTTGATCGTCCCAGAGTGCAGGACACAGAATAATGGGCTCAACCTGCAGGAAGCCAGATTTAGGTTGAACATCAGGAAAAACGTCCTAATTTAATGTTAGAGCAGTATGACAATGGCACCAATTACTTAGGGAGGTGGTAGGGTCTCCAACCCTGGAGGCATTCAAGAGGCAGCTGGACAGCCACCTGTCGGGTATGCTTTTACCTGGATTCCTACATTGAGCAGAGTTTGGACTTGATGACCACATAGGCCCCTTCCAACTCTACTGTTATATCATTCATTTCCTTAAGGATAGTGGCTGAGAAACATGATCAAAATGGGGAACAGTTTTTGCTCTCCATTATCAGCCTGTATAATGTTGATTTTTCTGTTCATAGGGCTGAAAGTCATTATTACCTCACTCCTTCAGTCTATCAAGAAACTTGCCAATGTGATGCTCCTGACAGTTTTCTTCTTGGCTGTCTTTGCCCTAGTTGGCCTCCTACTCTTCATGGGCAACTTAAAATATAAATGTGTTCATAATTCTTATCTTAATGTGAGTGTCAACCAGGATTCATGCATGCCAGAGGATCCAGGTAAATTGTTTTCCCTACACCTGCTTAAAATAAGTTGTATACCATTGTCAACATCTTTAACATATTGCTCGCAGAACTCTGTTGCTGTTTGTACTGCCAAAATGGTGTTTTCCTTGCAGATGGTTGGGTGAACAGATTTGTCCATATTGAAAAAAGCCTATTCTTAAACTGGCATTTATAAAACAATATAATGGCACCTCCTGCCCAGGCTTCTGTGTGGTTTTGAAGTTTCATCAAACCATGCTGAGTCAGATCTACCCTTTACATTTTGCTAGCATCCGTACTTATTTACAGTACTTATCTGTACTGCATTTATTATTTGAATTTATATCCTGCCCTTCCTCCTGAAGGAGCCCAGGGCAGCAAACACATCAACATGACATTTTAATAGCAATAGCAAAAAAAAAAGGCAATCGAAAAACAATTGCACATAAAAACACTCTAAAAACAGTTATAGATAAAAATATTCCTCCATCCAGTGATCTCTGGATTGCTAAGAACAGTCTCCTTCAGACATCAAATGCATGGGTAAATAGAAATGTTTTTAAGTTCCTCCTGAAAATCAATAATCAGGGAGGCCGATGCACATCACTGGGGAGGGCATTCCACAAAGGAGGAGCCACCACTGAAAAGGCTCTGTCATGGGTCAACATCAGTCAAGCAGCCCCAGTGACGGCACCACCCACAAGGCCTCACCTGCCAATTGTAGGGTCCAAAATGGTTGATATTGGGGAAGGCATTCTTTTAGGTACTTGGATCCTAGTCCCTTTAAGGCTTTATATTCTAGGCCTAACACCTTGAATTAGGCCTGGTAGCTCACTGGTAGCCAGTGCAATGCTTTCAGGACCGGTGACACATGGTACTATCGGGCTTGTGCAAGGTCTTCTTCTTCTTCTACTACTACTACTACTACTACTAATAATAATAATAATAATAATAATGCGGTCATAAGGCTTGGGCTGAACTCTGTACCCACTTACCTGGGAATAAGCCCCACTGAAATCAGTAAGAATTTTCAGTAGACATGTATAAGATTGCACTGTTAACCAGTTTCAAGATCATTTGGTCCAGTTCCTTTTCCTGACATCTCTCTCATTAAATCATGAATGGAGATGTGTATTTTATTTAAAAGATCTTTAACCTGTGTTTCAGGACACAGTACCCTCATAGGGCAGCTTAGGATACTCAAACCCAGGAAACGTATGAAAATACAATTACAACACACACACACATACACACCAGCAGCACAATTTAGCCATGTACAGAGTTGAATAAATGAGTTGTATTCAACTAAGTCCTACTCAGAGCAGACCCGTTGAAATTAATGAATCCAAGTTAGTCATGTCTATTACCTTAAATGGGTCTACTCGCAGTAGGACTAGTATTAAATATTGCCCAATGTATCTTCAGAGGATTATTTGTTGTCGTTTGAAGACGTGGGTTCCAAAGATGTGGAGCCTGGGGTTTGACATCTGTTGATAATGGGCCTGCCCTCCACTCTTGTTTTTTTCTGTCTGATATGAGCTGTAAGACTTTAAGACAGAGAGACCACAAGATTTAGTGGACTGGAACTCATCAGATGTATATTATTGGTGTTTCTCTTTATTTTGCACATGTACATGTGGGTTTTTGTCACTATGTAGAGCACATTGCTGAATTACTGTTCTTTGTCATCTCAGTTCTCTCCTCAGGAATAAACTAGACTTCATTTTGAGATCTACCTGTGCTGTGGCAATGTCCCCCTTTCCCTGACAGCCCTTGAGCTCCATCACACATTGTTCTAGAGGGCCCTGATCCTCTGGAGAGATTTTTTTTGGGGGGGGAGTGACTATAGCTACAGGAAGGAGAAGGGATTGATAAATTTTCCTTGTCTTTGGATAATTTGCTATATAATATTTTTACACTCAAAACGGCTTACAGCAAGACAACAATGGATATACGTTATGAAGAGAACAACCCCACCTCCACCCCATAGTCAACATTTTCTATCAGAAAGGAATCTGGATTTCAATGTTACATTAAGCTTTCAAAGTCCTCCTCCCACAATGTTCAGCAAACAAAACAAACATCCCATCTTCAAGACCACCTCCACCAAGTGACTGAAAGAACCTCTGCTAAGGAGGAGAGTGGTAACTAATGTGACTAGCATCCATACCAGGGAAACCAACCAGCTAGGGAAACATTTTTCATGTTGGTGAAATTTTCAACAGAATCCAGTGGGGCGTTTTGTTGTTGTTGCTTCTTCCGCATGATTTCCATTTTTAAAAAATGAAAAGTTATTCAAAAGAAGCAACCTGTATTAAAGGTAACTCTGGATATCAAATGGAAAGGACAGAGACTGTAGTCTTAACAATTAGCCATTTCATTATCCTCGGAAAATGAAGCTGAATGGAGAATGACTGTGTGGAATTCAGGGATGAGCCAGTCACTCCGTTCAATATGAGACAAGATAAATAATGGGAATATTTCTTGATATGAAAAGAAATGGTGGTGGGAAATCAGGTCACTCATACCAATTATACACACACACACGTTTGCTCTACAAAAGTGAATGATTGCCTACACACATACTGCACGTACAGACCACACTTACCCATGCACATTCTCACCACACAGGGACATTTACCAGACATACAGCTCACACACTCATCAGAAATGCAGTCAGACTGCACTCCCTCCCTCACACACAGAGAGTCAAATACACATATACTCATACAAACACACATGCAGACCAGGCAGGCTGCTTTTTTTCTTGCAGTGGAAAGGGAATCCATATATGGGTTGTCTCTCCCACTCACTCCATGAGGCAAGATACGCAAACTGATGACACTTACCCTGAGAGTAGGAGGAGACTCACCTCAGTTCCTTCTTGCCTAGCTCCCAGAGAAGGTCCTTGACAACTTCGTTGTCTCCTTCACGGGCTTGGCATCTTCTAGTTTCTGACTCTGTCTCTTTTCTCCTTAAGAGGGGAGGAGATTAGACTTCACTTATTGAGCTTAGTCCTTCTAGCTTTGGCATGAGCAGCCTGGCCTTATCTGCGGACTCCTCTGATGAGTCAAGAGGAACCCAACCCATCCATGGTGGTGGTTCTGCCTCTGGAGCAATGGCATTCTGGCAGGATCAGAGAAACCCCAAGAGGAGAGTCAGGACCCCACTAAGATGAAGGATGATACTCTGGTGAGGCGGGGGTATGAGCCTTCATCTAGTCCTGTGTCCCCCCCCCATGATCAGAGGCAAAGCCCCTACTCCACAAGGAGTGCTGTTTCCTCTGCTGCCTTTGGGACCACTGCTCTTTTGAGGGACGTTTGCTGAGCAGCCACCCGGAGTTCGGTCTTGACCTATGTGAGGCACTACAAACTTAGTGTGCTTGCATCAGCTGAAGTGTCCTTCAGCAGGCAGGTATTGCAGCAATAGGGGGGACAGGGCTCAGTACAGCTCAGCCAACTAGGGGATCCCTGGATCTATCCTATCCATGGGTCTCCTCCATTGCAGGAAAATAGAATGTTGGACATATTGTGATAAGGTCATTTTCTGCAGGGGATGGAGCAGATCAGACCTTCTCAGTGCTGTGTTCGGTTCAATGTAAGTAGTTAAACGATAGGGGAAGGGTTAGGGCTGTGTTCCCTGTTTTTGTTATTTTCTGCTCTTGTTTCATTCACTTCTCTTCTACTCGCCAGTTGCCTTGCCATGATAGCGTACTATTCTGTCAGCTGTGGCGCCTGCAAAGTGAGGAGGACTGCCCTCCCACTCTTTGGTTGTCTTCCTGCCTAGTAGAGCAAGTGGGAGGGACAATCATGCCTAAACACCCTCAAACCCTGCAGAAAATGACCTTATAACAGAAATTCCAACATTTTAAGATCCCAATTAGATTGGGAGATAAAGCTGCAGGAGTTGGTGGGCTACTTTGCGTGGCTTGGGAGGTGGGATCTGGCCTGCAGACCGCAGGCGAGTCACCCCTGGTATAGAGTTGGTTATCCAGCTGATAACTGTGCCCATTGAATCTTAATGGAGGAAGATACTTCAAA
The DNA here is from genome assembly GCF_030035675.1 of Rhineura floridana. Lineage (NCBI taxonomy): Eukaryota > Metazoa > Chordata > Lepidosauria > Squamata > Rhineuridae > Rhineura > Rhineura floridana. The sequence continues at coordinate 81,315,027 of NC_084489.1, read as the reverse complement.
TAACTTCTTTTACTTTTGCTTCCAGAAATGTACCAGAAAGTGAAAGACTCTTCTGACATATTGCTGTGTGGATACACGTCAAATGGCACGTAAGTGTAGCTGAGAGCCAAACTAGACAGGATGTTAATTGGATTAATGTAATTAGTTTTAAAAATTTAAATAGTAGCTGTGGGTGATTGGATGGGTTCATCATGGCCCCCTGTGCTAGTGAAAATCGCCCCTCCTCAAGCTGCTGTTCTATATAGATTAGGGATAGAAAAACCTGTCAATTTCAGTTCTCTCAGTTTCTCATTTTTCCAATCTTAAATTCAGTTTTCCACATTTCTGCAGCAATTTGTGATTTTTTTAAAATCCTCATGAAAATTCTGCAGCATTTTGCTGCGAATTTCACCAAGTAAACACATTTTTGTAGGCAGTTTTCACTAATGTATACATTTTTGAAAACACTTTCATGTCATATAATGCATTTTTGTATGTTGTTTTCACTCATATGTTCGTTTTTATGCACTTTCTCCTAACATCCAGTTTTGTAAACATTGTTTCGCAAACTATATTGTGAAATTCAAATAAGGGTGAATTTCAGAGGATAGCTATGTTTTGGTTCTCATACAGTTTTTGAAAGTGCAAATTTGAGAGATGCAAACTGAATCGAATTTCTTGCCCATCCCTAACGTAGACGGAGGAGGATATCCAGAGTGGATTTTCTCTTCTTCCTCATTCTCAAAGGCAGAGTTTATTCAGAAGGAGAACCCCCCCAGGGCCGGTCCCTGCCTGCTGTTGAGACAAAGCTGTCTAATCCAAACTTCATCCAAGAATGTGCCTTCATTGGCCTAATTAGCATAGGGACAGAACTCTACTCCGTATGCCAGTTCTTAGATAGCCAGGGAGGGAAGTGAGCCAATCATAAGAACATAAGAGAGCCCTGTTGGATCAGTCCAATAGCCCATCATCCTGTTCTCACAGTGGCCAACTAGTCTTTGGATCCAGAGACATCTTCAGGCAAACAGAAGTAGGTAAACAAGACCATGCATGATAAAAAGTACTTCTGCCTAGAGTGGGCCTCCCCCTGCCTCACAGCTTCCCCTAACTCCAGGGCAGCTGCCTCAGCAGCAGCAGATCCAAGTCAAGGCGATGATATAGGCAGCAATGTGGAGTTTTGCCTCCATGCCTCATTGGTTGCAGGCATTCAGAAGGTCTGCACTGTGGCACCTTGCCTCCTTGCTCTTCCTGTTACTGAGCAGAAGCTGCTGCTGTCCTGTCCTCGGCTCCCCTCTGGTTGGAGGAAGGAAGCAAAAGAAACCTTGCACCTTTAAAAAGAAGTGCCCTCTGTGCTTTGCAGAGGGCCGTTTTGGAGAAGCACTACAGGCTTCGCTGCCAGGAAAGGGCCAAGGGAACGGATCTAGATATCCACATAATCAAGGTTTCCCACTGACAAATTTCACACACACACACTGGCCCCAATAGTAGATGGATCTGGCTTCTGGAAAGGGATCAGAAACAGAAGAATTCTACTGGATCAGATCTCACAAAGCCCAACCTGATGCTTCTGTCGATCACCCTCTCCCACTGTGGTTTTCCAGCAACTGGGATGCATAGGCATGCTGCCTCCAATCCCCAAGGTAGTACAGAGCCATCATGACTACTCATTGTGTCAGAATGTAAGACAAACCTTCCAAAGGGCAACAGACTTTCCAAGCATCCAGGACAGATGTGGGGAACCTTTGGCCCTCCGGATGTTGCTGAGCAACCCCAGCGAGCATGGTCAATGGCCAGAGAAGATAGGAGTTGGAGTTCTGCAACATCTGGAGGGCCGAAAGTTCCCCACATCTACCCTAGTCTGCAAGTGAGCCTTCACAAGAGGCTATGCCCAAACACACAAAAAAGTCTCTGCCCTTTTCTTGGCTAGCTGCAAGTAAGATTGCACAGTCCTCACCTTCATCTTTTCATTAGAGGAGCAACACAGCGGAATTCACAAACAGTGCACAGGTTCCCTCATGGGATCTCTGGAAGCGTGCTAGTTTACAAACCCATTGAGCCACTGAAATAAGTCTCTTCAGATCACGTTCCTTATCACAATTGCATCTGCCAGGTAAGTGTTAAAGCCTAGGAATATTGCCCATTAAGAAACATCTCTGTATATTCCACAGCACCAGGGTGGTCCTTCATCCAGACCTTTCTGCCTCCACCCCTACTAGCAGCTGTTCCCTCTTGGACTTAGGGATAGGATGGACCAGTCTCTGTCCTATGCCTTTAACAGCTTTCTCTGCACTTAAATATTAGCCAATAAAACTTTTCCATAGCGGGGGCACAGACATTGCTACCCATCATAGGGACCAGTCAAAATGTTGACAATTCTGGATTGGTTTGATTTGAATAAATTAATAAACCTTGTTCTGAGTTGATGTTGAGACTGGAACAAAACCAAGCACTTAGGTATGTTTGAGAAAGATATGAATGGCCAGTTTCACTAAACCATTGGGTTGTGAGTAGGAATTGGTGAGCATTACAATTCAGTTTGCATTTCAAGCAGAATTTATCAAATCTGCATTTTCCGAAACAATATGAGAACTGAAGCACATCCATCCTTTGATATTTGCACATATTTTAATTTTGTGATGCAGTTTGCCAACCAAATAATGTTTCAAAAATGCACATAGGAGAAAGTGTGCATAAAAATGAATATATGAGTGAAAATAACATACAAAAATGCATTAGCTGATGAGCAATGCAAAGATGTGTACAGTAGTCAAGACTCCCTACAAAAACCTGTTTATTAGGAGAAAGTTGCTCTAAAATGCTGGAGAATTTTCATGAGGATTTTAAAAAAAAATTAACTAATTGCTGCAGAAATGTGGAGAACTGAGCTTAAGATCAGAAAAATGAGAAACTGAGAGAACTGAAGTTGACAGACTTTCCATCCCTAGTTGTGTGGTATGCAGTAAGAGAAATCTTTTACTTAAAAGTTATTGAGATAACATAATGTGCAATCTTTTATTAATAGCTCTGAATGTCAAACTGGCTATTTTTGTCGAAAACATGGGGGAAATCCTGACTATGGGTACACAAGTTTTGATCATTTTGGCTGGGCCTTTCTTTCATTGTTCCGACTGATGACACAAGACAGCTGGGAACGTCTTTATCGGCAGGTAAAACCTTTTTTATTTTATTTTTTTATTGATGAGACTGTTGCGTGTAATTTTTAGAATGTGGGATGATGTAAATATTTTTTCATACTGTCTTAATACTCTGTTTTATATTTCTTAATGCCCAATTTGATATTTATCTTCATTAGTTTACTTTGATCTGAATGGAAAGCATTGTCAGATTTGGCAATCTGTATAATCCCAGTCAATGGTTATTACCTTTATTCTTCTTATTTTTATTTTTCCTTTTACATCTGTTTGAAACATTACTAATATATTTTTAAATCTCATTTGTTTTATCCTCCACGCTGTGAAAAGAAATTGCTTTTCTTATAGCCAAAAGTATTAATCAATGTACTGTATTAGTACTTTATTAATTAATACATTAATTAATATTAAGCCCCTCTACGAGTGCTTCCTCAAAATGAAATTCAGAACGTGTCAAGGAGGGAGGGGGCCTTTTTGGCAGGGGCCCCTCATCTGTGGAATGCTGTTCCTAAACAAGCTCACATAGTGCCTTCACACAATCCTCTCAGCAGGCACTCTTGGTGTTATAGTCCATGTCTCATCAGGACAGACAAAAGGAAGTACTTCTTTACTCAGCGCATAGTTAAACTATGGAATTTGCTCCCACAAGATGCAGTAAAGGCCACCAGCTTGGACGGCTTTAAAAGAAGATTAGACAAATTCATGGAGGACAGGGCTATCCATGGCTACTAGCCGTGATGGCTGTGCTGTGCCACCCTAGTCAGAGGCAGCATGCTTCTGAAAACCAGTTGCCGGAAGCCTCAGGAGGGGAGAGTGTTCTTGCACTCGGGTCCTGCTTGCGGGCTTCCCCCAGGCACCTGGTTGGCCACTGTGAGAACAGGATGCTGGACTAGATGGGCCACTGGCCTGATCCAGCAGGCTCTTCTTATGTTCTTATGTTCTTAACAATAAAGGGCAACTGCCATTTGTCAGTGTCAATATGCCGTCTACCATACCATCCATCACCGATTTTGTGGTTGATGGGTGTGTGTGTATCGACACATATAGCATTCTTGTGGTGAGCTCAGCCCACAGTATGGTGATCTTGGAGAGGGTCTTTTCTGTTGTGTGTTCCCCACATCCCACCCACCCAAGGGACTCGGGAATTCCCTTCCCATGGAAGCCTGGCTGGCAGAGACTGATGGGCTTCTACTGGCAGATTAAAAAAAAATCTCCCTGGCCTTTGGAACAAACTAGTAGCCACCGGTGGTTGGTTGGTCTCCTGCTGTTGCGCTATTACTGTTTTATGAATTGGATGGTTTTAACATTTGTTTTTATTCTTTGCACATTGCATTGCTGAAAACCTGCCAGGAACCATGTTGGCATGATAAAGGGTGTTCGGCAAGTTTGGAGAAATAAATAATAAATTTAAAATCCTAAGTAATGTAAAAGTTAGAATAATTTTTCAAACTAGGGAGCAGAATACAGAGGAGGAGACTTACAGACTCTTGAGTCAGGTTTCATAGTTTGGGTGTGGCCATAGAGTCAATTCTCTAATACATCCCGACCAATCTACCCTCAGCTGAGGAATGGACAGATCTGATTAAATTTTGTCTTGTGTATTTTGCGGACAAAATACCGCAAAGACGGTTCCTTTCTGTTCAATTAATACTTATTCATACTGGCAGTATGCACAAAATTCTCTAATGCAAAAAGAAAAAGTACTTGCATTTATGAGGTAGTCTGAATGATACATTTAAACATACAAAAATATAAAAATATATAGCTCAGGGGTTTTTTAACACTATTTAGCAGCTTAGCTAGAAAGCATAGTGGCTGCCACACAGATTGAAATGGGGTTGGAAATATCCCTGTTATTTTGTGCTTTACAGGTTATCAGAACATCTGGGAAAACCTATGTCATCTTTTTTGTGATAATCATCTTTCTGTGCTCATTTTATCTATTTAATTTAATCCTGGCTGTTGTAACAATGGCATATGAAGAGCAAAACAAGGCAACACTTGCACACACAAAGGCAAGGGAGATGTTGCTTCGTGAAGCAAAAGAATTACTAAGGAAGGAAAAGGTTTGTAATTTTGTTTTAAAAAAGGATAATATATTAAGCCTAATTGCCTTTATATTTGTTGCTCTTGTTAACAATGGAAATAAAATGTGTATAATTCTATTGTTGAAACTTCAGCCATAATCATAATACTTCATAATACTAATACATAATGAGCTCTTCTGGGAGGAAGGGGAGAATATAAATTTAATTAATGAATATAAATGTAAATATAAATATAATAATGATGACAACAACAACAATAACAATACTTAATTATTATTGATGAAGTTCCAACAATAGAATTTAATACTTAATAATTATTAAATTTCTGTAGTGGAAGTGGAAAAATATTGCAAACACTACCATATGAATAAAATGAAATATGTTAATGGATTTAACAATCAAACAGTATTATTACTGTTGATTAAATTTATATCCTGCCCTTCCTCCTAAAAGGAGCCCAGAGTAGCAAACAAGTGATAAAACAATCTTAAAACATCTTAAAAACAGTTCCAATACAGATGCAGACTGGGATAAAGATCTCTACTTAAAAGGCTTGTTGGAAATAAATATTCTGTTTAGGGCAGAGCTAGACGTTGTTGCTGAGACAATGTTTCCAATAGTGCTAAATGTTCACAAGTTGCTATAATGGGACTCACATTTCTTACATACATGTAAAGAAGCCTATGTGTTGCAGTGGTTGGAAGATTCTGCTATTTGGTCTCAGAGGAAGTCTCTCCCCATGCTAACTACCTTCAAGCAGAACAGGCTTGCACAAAATAAGACTAGTATTTCCTCACCTTGATTACTAGTCATGCACTAATTGTGTTTACTTGAACATTGTCTATTTCAGGAATTGGCTTTCAAAAGGCAGGTTGCCTCATCAGATGAAAACCCTGAAATGCCAAATGTAGAATCCAATAAGAAGAAGGAAAGAAAAAGCAAGAGGAGAAAGCAACACAAAGGCCCAGAGCCCAAAACCTATGGGGAAGATGAAACCATGTTTTATGCACCACCTGATAAAAGTCAAAAGGAGCTTGTAAGTTTTAGTGGCAACAACTTTCCTGGCTCATTTGTATATGTGAACATAGAAGGGAGTGCAAATGGATCAGTGTTGTACACGAAAGTTTAACTTAAGGGCAATTTGAATATAGGAAGAGTTGAAGGGGGCAACAATTGTAAATACTGAGCTGAAAAGAACCTCTCCTCACTAAAATCAACATTCATCTTATTCTTACAATACTGAATTCAATTTTTTGCTTCAACATCTTCATTTTATCTCAGAATCCATTTGTACCCCTTCACACCTGTTTCTGAAAATACCTGATATCATTGGTACTAATTTTGCTCCTTTATTTAACCAAAACAAACATCTGCTAATTCAGTTGCATGTTAGTATTTGAAAGCTATTGCATGTCTCCTGTCAAATACTGAACACTATTATGCACCAGCTGCCTTCACATTTTAAACACTATCACAGGCGTGAGGAACGTTTGGCCTTCCAGACGTTGCTCAACTACAGCTCCCATCAGCCCCATCAGGAAGGGCAATGGCGTGGTGATGGGAATTATAATTCATCAACATTTGAAGGGCCAAAATTCCCCACAACTGTTGTGTCAGCTATTACATACTGTTAAATAATGAATGCATTTTGACATAATGTCAAAGATTATTGGATGTAAAACACTATTGTATGTACTCCAATCTATGAGTAATAGGAGATCTCAGGGGTCCCAGTGTATACCTTTGGTTTGGTCCTTGAAATGAATGTCACTGGAGGTAGATGTTGTTTTCTGTGATAAAAGAAATAGAAGAAAATATTGAAGCTTCAAATAACATGCATATAATTAAGCAATCATTATGGCATGTAAAACTAGCAATGCTTTTAACTATTATTCAACTCCACTTTGATTTATAAGCTAGAACTCCCACCAGCTCCAACTTGTTAAAAGCTTATATAAATGCTACAATTACATAGCAACTTAAGCTAAATAATAAGAAAAATGAAAAAAGACATATTATAGCTACCTATCCAAGCAGGATTTTAAAGGAATAAGGTTCTGTAAACTCAGGAGGGAATTGAGAATTGAATTCAGGATCCAGTGAATAAGATCCAGAAAGTCCAGAAGTAAAGGGAAAGGTAAAAAGAAGAAAGGTGTTTAAGCCTTACCAAGGAATAGGCAAAAATATAGAAAGAATAATTTTATTTATTTATTTATTAAATTGATATCCCACCCTTCCTCCCAGAAGCAACCCAGGGCAGCAAAAAAGTGCTAAAACACTAAAAACATCTTTAAAAATCTTAAAAACAAAACATCTTTAAAAATCTTAAAAACAAAACATCTTTAAAAAATCTTTTCAAAAATCTTTTCAAAACATCTTCAAAAACAATTCAAACACAGATGCTAATTGGGATAAGGTCTGTACTTAAAAGGCTTGTTGAAAGAGGAAGGTCTTCAGTAGACGCCAAAAATAGAGCCAGCCCCCATCTAATATTTAAAGGGAGGTAATTCCAAAGAGTAGGTGCCACAACACTAGAGGTCTGTTTCCTATGACCTTCTGATGGGATGGTATCTGCAGGAGCTTCTCACCTGCAGAGTGCAGTGACCGACTGGGTATCTAAGAGGTAAGACAATCTTTCAGATATCCTGGTCCCAAGCTGTAGATAAGCTGAATATATATAACTACAAATGTTAAACCTGGGACTCTGGCATTTTCAGGGGGGAAATGGCCATAACACCTTCAGTACTGAAGAAGAGACAGGTTCAGAGCAAGAAATCTCTTCTCTTAAAGAGAAGGCAAAAGGCAATTTGGGCTCCAAAAAGCCCGGAGCAAGCAAACTTAGAGCTAAGCTTTGGGGTGGGGGTAGAATTAAGCAAAGAGGAAGAAGTGAAGCTGAGATGCAGTCTCTCTTTGATCCCTCTACACCAACAAATTTCTGCTTTGCCCACCTTCTCCTCACTAAAATTTAGTTCTGCATTGATAAATGACAAGTCAGGGCAGACACCTGTAAAAACCATTTCAGTGTTCCCAAGCATCATCAGGGACACTAATGAAAGTCACTCAGAGCTGCTAACCAGCCTTGCATCTTCTTCATGGAACATGGACTCAGCTCAGCTGAGCCTTTCTGTTCTCATGTTCTAGCAGTGGCACCCAGGGGCATGCTGGATGTGAGGAGTACCATACCTTACATCTCTGCACAGGCACATGATCTCCACTTGACCAAAGCATTGCCAGCCTGTCTGTTTCTCATGTCCCAGCAAGGCAGAGACATTTCTGCCCTCAGAGCAGATATTCAGGCCCGCTTAAACCACAAACCAGAGTTTCTTGAATTGAATTGAAACTTGACCAATGTTTGCTTCACTTCCTTTTCATAACTCTGTGGGGTGATCAGTTCACTCATTGTATCTTGATATGTACTGAGGCTCCAGACCATTTAGCAATGAGGTTATTGCATAATCCTCCCACTGTTGATAACTCTGTGACTTGATAACTCGGGATAGAACTATAACTTTGAAAGTTAATCGCTGTTGTCTTTCGTGCAGCCTTTCATGTAACAGAAAGAATCTATATATATCTTCCAAATGATACAGGGATATATGCCTTCCATCGCCATTTCCCCTATATGTTGCTTTGCAGGTTTCCACCTACGCTGTGTGAGATTGGTCCAAAGTTCACATGGATGCCTGCTTTCGTACGACTGCTATAGTTTATTGACCATCATACCAAAAATAGTTCAGACTCTGCCTTATATAAAGGATGTGTACACACCATACATTTAAAGCTCATGGCTTCCCCCAAATAATCCTGGGAACTGCAGTTTGCCCCTCACAGGGTTACAATTTCCAGCACTCTTAACAAACTACAGTTCCCAGGATTCATGTGCTTTAAATGTATGGTGTATATGCATCCAAAATCCTCACCAGCGGAAGATGCTGGCTTGGACAGAACACTCTGCTTTTATGAGCAAGAATGATATATAATTCTGCAGTGAGGTGGGTTTTGGAATCTTCCTTCATCTCTGGCTGCACCCTCCCCTCCCAACTCCATCACACACTGCAAATACACAGGAGTTACTACAAATACACAGGAGTTACTTTTTGGGTTGCAGGTGGGTGGGAGGGAAAAACTGTGACCCCTGCAATGTGCAAGCAGAAATGCAGGTAGGTCTTTGGATCCAAGTCTCTGTTTCCTAGCATTCCCATAACATTAGAAATACAATTTATGAACCAGCTAATTCTGGTGTTAGCTATGTTGAGAAGGACTTTATGCTACTAACCACATTTCATTTTAGATCTCTTTGAGGGTTTATTATTCTTTCTGCTCCTACGTTAGTTCATTGGGGATTGTGTAAATTAATGGAGAGATGGAAGTGTCGCTTCAAATATTCACTTTTTGATTTGTTTTCTGCACCCACAGAAAGAGCTGTTAATGTCCTATCGCCTATCAGTTGACACTCATAGCGACCCATTGCAAAGACAACGGTTAAGAAGTGCTGCTAATGTCATCAGCAAAACAATGGGTAAGTTTAAAAACAGTTTTAAAGAGGCCATGGGTAAGTTCGTCAGCACTTTTAAGTATTTTGTGGAAAAAATAAACATCCTAAACAGCATATTTTAAACAGAAAATTATGCAGGAAAAGGAGGAGGGTAATTGGCTCAGGAGTGAGGGCCACTCACTGGAATATCCCAGGTTCATGCTGTCTCTACAAATCTTCACTTATTTGAATAAATCATGAAATGTAAAAAACATTTTAAAATTGATGGAGTTGTAGGGTTTTTGTTTTTTGCTTTATTTCTGAGTCTGTAGCATTTATTGCCATCATGTTTTCATATGAATTTCAGCAGTCAGTATTGATATTACCACTTGGGTCATTATTGATGATATTGTTGTTACTACTTGGGTCGAGTACAAGCTTCTGGTTTTGGTGTACAAAGCCCTATGCAGCTTGGGACCAGAATACTTAAAAGATGGTCTTACCCCTTATATACCCAGTCGATCACTGCACTCTGCAGGTGAGGGTCTCCTGCAAATACCATCTTATCAGGAGGTCCGTTCCGCACAGCATAGGAAACGGACCTTTAGTGTTGTGGCACCTACCCTTTGGAATTTCCTCCCCTTAAATATTAGACAGGCACCATCTCTATTACCTTTTTGGTGCCTATTGAAGACCTTCCTCTTTCAACAAGCCTTTTACGTTGAGACCTTATCCCAGTGTGTGTTTGTGTTGGAATTGTTTTTTTAGATGTTTATAAAGCTTTTTTTAAAAAGATGTTTTTTAAAGTTCTGTTTTAATATGTTTTTAAAAATGTTTTGTTTCAATATATTTTAAAGTCTGTTTTTAAGATGTTTTAGGGTGTTTTTAATTTTTTCTTTGCCGCCCTGGGCTCCTTCTGGGAGGAAGGGTGGGATATAAATTTAATAATAATTTAATAAATAGTAATTATAGTGTAGAGTGTTAAATTATAGCCATAATACATTGAGCACCAAGTTAAGGAAGTCCCTTTTGTTTTAATGGGCTTAAGTGTGTTTAAGTGTGTGTTTGGTTGTAGTCTTTCATTCCCTTTCATAAGGTACGACTGCATGCTTACCACCAGATCTTCATTAGCATACCAAACCAATGTTGTTTGCTCCACATATCCCACTTTCATCCTATATGAGACATTTAAGCTGTAATCTAATACACACTTACCTAGGAGTAAGTCCCATTGAACCCAATGGAGCTTACTTCTGAGTAGACATGTATTGGATTGCAACCTGAATTATAATACAGTGGGTTCTGAATCATTGCATTAGAAAAAGCTGTGCAGAAAAGTTATCAGCCATCACGCCTCTTCCTCAGCTTGTGTGGGATGATGAGGGATTTCCTCCCAGAGGGAGGAAGGGTTGGATATAAATAAAATAATAAATAAAAATAAATAAATTTGAGTGGGGTATGTGCAGATGCTTTTCAAGTTAACTGTGTGTGTGTATGAGAAGAATTACCTGTGTTTTAGCTGAAATTGTTCTCTTGTTTCATAACTTACGTGTAATTGTGTTCCTGTTGTCATTTAGAATGGAAAGAATCAAAACTGGAATTCCCTCCCTGCTTCAAACGTGCTGTCCAAAAGTATCTCATTTGGCAATGTTGCCCACCCTGGGTGCAAATAAAGAAAACTGTGAAGAAAGTAATGATAAATCCTTTTACTGAACTGTTTATCACGCTGTGTATTATAGTGAATACTCTGTTAATGGCATTCAAAAACATTCCCTTTTCACCAGAAGTGGTTTCTCAAGGAAACAATGTAAGTGAAGTCAAATCTGAATTAAGCTACATGACAAGAAATACTTTTTTTATTCTTTTGCTGTTGGAGAACTTTGTTGCTGTTTTGTGGAATGCCTCTGAACTAAATTTTGTACCTAGAAATTACACTGTTTGTACAATTTTGTAATCAACATTTTGTGTGTAGGAATAATTTCTTCTCCTGCCATTCTAAATGAAATCAAGCAGTTATATAGTGAAGTGGGGAAAATGCTGCACACCTGGAATAGCTAATGTTAATGCACAAATTTCTCAGTGTTTGAAGTCCAGTTCAAGCATTAGTGCCAGCAACAATTCAACGGGTAGAGGAGCACATGGGCACATCTTCTACTGTCCTTCTGAAAGAATGTATGACAATTGGGAATGAGTGGATCTGTCCATTTTGCTTTCCTTCAGTCTCTCATGTTTCCAAACTTAAGTTTGGTTTTCTGCCTTTCCAAATCACTGTGCAAATTATTTTTTTTAAAGTCCTCATGAAAATTCACTTTTTTGCTTTAGTGCAAAATTTATCCTAATATAAGAATTTTTGTATGGAATTTTGCCTAATATAACCCTTTTGCAAAGCAATTTCCTCGGGTAGAATACAGTTTTGCATTCCTTTTTGCAGAATACTGTTTTTGCTAATATATTCACATTTTGCCCCAGTATATGCATTTTTGTACACATTATTTGGCTGGAGGACTTCATTGCACATTTCAGGGAAGTGTGAATTTCAAAGGATGGCTGTGTCTTGGTTATGTTTCAGAAAGTTCACATTGGATAGGTTCGCCTCTAAATGTGAACTGAATCCAATTTCTCCCCCAGCCCTACTTGCAAGTCCTTCAAGTAGAGCCCATACATGATGGAACACCTAAATGTGTGTTGCTATGCAGCAGCAGTGAAAAAGACCTACTTCTGTGCCACCATTGCATCCTCAAATAGCTGTCCAGTAGAGCTATTCCAAGTGGTGAGATAGCGGAAGGGTTTTTTGAGCCATCAAAAGCCTTTTGCAACAACTTTGCAAGGCACTTCTTATGTTTTTGGCTATATGTCCATTCACACATGCTTAAATGAGGCATTATCCTACATGGCTAGGAATAACACTCACAATTTGGCATGACAAGCAACTGTTAATCTACTGTTGTGGGAAGGAAAGCAGGTATGGCTAACCTGTGGCCCCCAGATGTTGTTGGACCCAAACTCCCATCATCCCTGATCATTGGCCATGCTGGCTAGGGTTAATGAAAGTTGGAGTCTAACAACATCTAGATGGCCACAGTTTAGCCACCCCTTTCCTAAAGGTATAGCTTGAAAGAATACTGTATTTCATTATGCCTTCATTATGTTCTGAAATAATTTCACTCTTGCAGGTTTTTACTGCCATATTTACAGTTGAAATGATCTTCAAAATCATTGCACTTGATCCCTACTACTATTTTCAAGAAGCTTGGAATATTTTTGACTTCTTTTTGGTTATCATGGGCATAATACACTTGATGCTTGATTTCCGGCTACCGACTTTCAGAATGGTAATGATGAATCTTTTTCGTTTACGTCAGTGTAAATCTTCCACATTGATCTATGAAATCTAGAGCTTTCTTCCTTGAATTTTTTTTAAAAGAAAGTGCATATATGTGGCAAATAAATGAGTGGTGGCAATCAAATTGTTAACATGCTTAATGTCATGGCCCCGTCGGAGGACTCATCACATGAGGATGACTCAGGAGTAACAGCAGCAGACCCAGAAGGAGAAACGGAGGAAACTCCTGAGAACCCAGCTCCTTCTCCCCCTCAGCTGCAGAGCACCCCAGACACAGCTGAAGCCCTTCAGCCAGACGCAGACAGTGAACAGTTACTCCCCCCTCACCTGCAGAACGTAGACAACAGAAGGTCAGGCAGAAGAGGGGCAGGCCTGTCCACTTAAGGCCAAAACGCTGATGGCTCACACCTGCTGACAAACATGCTCCTTAAAAGACAAACCTTGGCTTCAGCTTGTGGCTGACTACAATGTCAGGAGTGGCTTTGTGTGTTTCCAGAGTCCCTGAACCTTATCTTGGACTGACCCCTTGGCAATTGAACCCGGACCTCTACTGACCTCGCTTCTGGACTTCTGGCTTGGCACATAAGCTTGGAAAGGGCCTTGCCCTTATCACGCTTCATCCTTGTTAGCCTGGCAGATTTACAACCAAGCTGCCAGCTAAGGACTTTCCCACCCTGCTAAATACCCAGGAATTTCCAGCCCTGCCTGCACTGCTGTCTCAGTGCAGAGCTGACACTTAACATATAGGACTGTTATGAAGTCTCTGAGAGGCTTTAAAAATGCCTTCTTACCTGTTTTAGAGGAACGAAATAGTAAATAGCATTGGTCATATCCATATAATACATTTAAAGCACATGGCTTTCCCCAAAGAATCCTGAGAACTGTAGATTACACCTCACACAGCTACAATCTCTAGCACCTTTAACAAATTACAGTTCCCAGGATTGTTTGGGGGAAGCAATGTGCTTTAAGGGTATGTTGTGGATATGGCCAATGAAAAGCCAAATATTCAAAGTTAGCATAACTCTCAGCCAATTATATTCTTCTGTATAAAATTGCTCATGTTTAGCAGCTTTTGCCACAAACTGAGCCACCGCCTTCTTTTTGGCAATGTGTTTGACCATAATTTGTAATGTTTTAAACCACATTTTCTGGTTTGGTTATAATAAATGTGTGACTATTAGGATTAATAATTAGGACTAATGAAATGACTGTGCTGCCTTAGGGCTAGACAACATCAAGTGAAATAAAATGTGGCAAGGAGTGCAATCATAGACAACCCTTTTCAGGGTGTTCTTTGGAGTACAGGATTGTCATAGGAGAATCCTAGTTCATTAGATAGGTGTTCTGTGAAGAAGAGGGTTTACTTAAAAGCATCCTAATCTAGAGAGAGAAATCTACATGTTGAAACATGCTACCATCATATTGATCTCCTCTCCTTCTCAGGAACAGGAACTGCAAGCATAAATCAGTTATGCATTCCAATGCAAGTGCCATCTATCTTCACTAGATTGGTTTTGAATGACTGTACATCAAAAAGTGTATTTACATCTTCATTTTGATGCAAATAGTTAGGCTGAATTAAAAAATGGGAAGAACAAGAGCCCTATTCCAAAAGATTAGAGAAATGAAAGGGAAATGTAAACCAAGAGTAGGGATGTTGAATAATCAACCAGGGAACACACTGACTGACCGAGATGAAATAAAAGGAAGATGGAAGCAATACACTGAAGAACTCTATAAAAGAGAAGCCAGGATGATATATTCATTCATGGAGGAACCGTATGAGGAAGAACCAGAAATTTTAGAATGAGAGGTGAAAGCTGCTCTTAAAATACTTGGAAAAAACAAAATCACCAGGAACAGATGGCATACCAATAGAGTTGCTACAAGCTACTGAGACTGAATCTGTCCAAATTTTGACAAAAAAGTGTCAACAAATATGGAAAACTAAACAGTGGCCCACAGACTGGAAGCGTTCAATATATATCCCAATTCCAAAGAAAGGGGATCCTGGGAATGCAGTAATTATCGAACTATTGCCTTTATATCCCATGCAAGTAAAGTAATGCTCACGATTTTACAATAAAGGCTCTTACCATATATGGAGCGAGAAATGCCAGACGTCCAAGCTGGATTTAGAAAGAGAAGAGGCACCAGAGATCATATCGCAAACATACATTGGATAATGGAACGGACCAAGGAATTTCAGAAGAAAATCTCCCTGTACTTTATAGATTACAGCAAAGCTTTTCACTGTGTAGATCATGAAAAACTATGGAATTCTTTAAAAGAAATGGGGGTACCACAGCTTCTGATTGTCCTGATGAGCAACCTAACTCTGTACAAGAGGCTACTGTAAGGACACAATATGGAAAAACCGACTGGTTCCCAGTCGGAAAGGGTGTGAGACAGGGGTGTAATTTATCACCCTATTTATTTAATCTGTACGCAGAACATATCATACGAAAGACGGATTGGACCAAAATGAAGGAGGTGTGAAAATTGGAGGGAGAAATATCAATAATTTTAGATATGCAGACGATACCATACTACTAGCAGAAACCAGTAATGATTTGAAACAAATGCTGATGAAAGTTAAAGAGGAAAGCGCAAAAGCAGGACTACAGCTGAACATCAAAAAGACTAAAGTAATGACAGCAGAAGATTTATGCAACTTTAAAGTTGACAATGAGGACATTGCACTTGTCAAGGATTATCAATACCTCGGCACAGTCATTAACCAAAATGGAGACAATAGTCAAGAAATCAGAAGAAGGCTAGGACTGGGGAGGGCAGCTATGAGAGAACTAGAAAAGGTCCTCAAATGCAAAGATATATCACTGAACACCAAAGTCAGGATCATTCAGACCATGGTATTCCCGATCACTGTGTATGGATGTGAAAGTTGGACAGTGAAAAAAGTGGATAAGAGAAAAATCAACTCCTTTGAAATGTGGTGTTGGAGGAGAGCTTTGCGGGTACCATGGACTGTGAAAAAGACGAATAATTGGGTGTTAGAACAAATTAAACCAGAACTGTCATTAGAAGCTAAAATGATGAAACAGCTTATACTTTGGACACTTAATGAGAAGACAGGATTCACTAGAAAAGACAATAATGCTGGGAAAACAGAAGGGAGTAGAAAAAGAGGAAGGCCAAACGAGATGGATTGATTCCATAAAGGAAACCACAGACCTGAACGTACAAGATCTGAACAGGGTGGTCCATGACAGATGCTCTTGGAGGTCACTGATTCATAGGGTCGCTATAAGTCTATCTGTAGACCAATCTCTCTTATTTTTAAAGAACTCAATAATGGAAAAGCAAATCGTAACTTTCTCTTTTCTGTTGCTATTTTCTCCCTATCCCCTTTCCTCACCCTACAGCTGAGAATCTTCAAGTTGTCAAAGTTTTGGCCGGCATTAAATAAGCTCATGAAAATAATGTGGAAATCAGTGGGCCCACTAGGTAACCTCACCCTTGTTTTGATTTTCACCGTATTCATTTTTGCTGTGGTTGGCAAGCAGGGCTTTGGGCAATGCTACACAAATGCTCAAGTGAACTGTACCATTTGTGTCAGTGACAATATTAATGCCACCAATCAATGTAAATTACGATGGCATATGGAAGACTTCTTACATTCATTCCTTATTATATTCCGGATTCTGTGTGGCGAATGGATCCAAACCATGTGGGGCTGTATGGAAGTTGCTGTGGATGGATGGTGCATTGTTCTGTTCATGCTGGTCCTGGTGTTAGGAAACCTAGTGGTAAGTTTCCAAACATTTTCTTGATTCCATGGGACATATTTAAATTTATCTCTTTAGTCGGGTTGTTTTTAAGAACATTTTACACAAATTTAGCTACATTTTGGAAGCTTTCTTCTCAAAGGGTCAGATAAGTTCTTTGTCTGGAGATGGGGTTGTTCAGCTTTAGAATCGGATAGGAATGCATAACACGAAATTCTGGTGGAAGGAGGAACTTCTTCCTCTTGCCTCCATCAGAGGTCATTAGCCCTCTACATATTTCCATCTGTGAGGAAAAGATTTGCTTCTCCCCTTCAGGGGATCCTTCTCCACTGAGGAGGTCTCAGGCCTACCTAAAGGACTTCCTTGGAATTTCTACACTGCGTTTTTTACATCCCTATACATTGTCTCCAGATGAAAGGGATTTTTAAAATCTGCATAGAGATTATAACTTTTCAGAGGTTTTGAGGCAATGTGTTAGAGAGCAATAATTTCCTGTGGTACTTTTCTCTCTCTCTCCCTGCCTCCATTGCCTCCAAAGTCATATTAGTTTGGCTGGTTTCGAGCAGTACCTCAGAAAATCTGTAGTAAGTTCTTAATGAGGAGTGCCTATGAGATCACTGGACATGAGTAATACTTTCCCCTTCCACTATATCTGGAGTTTTAGTTAAATATTTAGTATGTAAGTGAATGTATGCATATCCACTTATCAAAATGCGTGGATATCTAGTATTGTTATGCAACCTCTTTAAATCGTACTGATCATACTTGTGATAAGTCACACTCCCTGTTCCTGCATACTTGGGGCATTTTTAAGACCTCAGTTAGGATCAGGAGAATATCTATGAATGAGAAGTTGTTTTTCCTGGCAGACTCACCCACATAGCCCACATTGGGTTATCAGCCTCTACTAGCCCAGGCAGGAAATCTCTCTTGTTAATTTGAATGCTGCTCCTCCTTTCCCTCCCAGCATCTCCTCAGTTTCGATTTCCTGCCAGCCCATGCAGACATCTTTACTCATTCTCCGGCTTTTGTTTCTGGTTTGCTATTAGGCTTTATTGGTTTTTTCGCTTCAAGAATTTTCTCTATTGTCTCCAGGGCCAGCTCTAAAGGGCAGCAAAGTTGGGCCCTGACCAAGGGCCCTGTGGCCCAGAGAGGTCCCTGAAGGGCCCGTCTTTAGGGTGGGGGAGTAGTGCTCCCCTTGCATGATTTGCAGCAGAATCACTGCCGTGGATCGCACAGCCTGCCCATTCCCTTGCTCCACCTACCTTTCCTGTGTTTTGTGGCTGCGTGCGCAGCATTGCCCTTAACCAAGAAGGCAGCCGAGGTTTCCCTAAGAGGCTGAAGCATCCACCGCCATCTTGGTTGATGGCAGCCCTGAGTGTGCGTAGTATGCATGCGTGCCATTAACCAAAATGGCAGTGGAGGCTTCAGCCCCTTAGGGAAATCTCAGCTGCCATCTTGGTTAAGGGCAGTGCTGCACGCACAGCCACAAAACACAGGACAGAAAGATAGGCAGAGTGAGGGAATGGGCAGGCTGTGCGATCCACGGCAGCTGGTGCCGGTGTGTGAAAATTTCTGGTTTTTTTCTGAAAAAAACAGGAAAAACCCATTTTTTCCATGGCTTCAAAATTTCTGGAAATTTTACATCTCTACTCAGGACTGACCCTTCTTATATCACTAAAGTCATAGGTCTGAGGAACTGATCCTCTCTTTTGCCCTAGCCCATCAATCCATCTAAAAAGTTATGGCATAAATTGGATGTGAGGCAGGCACTTAAAATGTACACTAAACACACCAAAACATTTAGGTTGACCACTAGTCTGTTTGTTTCCTTCCATGCCTCCACCTTGGGGGAAAAGGCCCAATTGGCAACCATTGCCAAATGGATCAGAGCCTGTATTGCAGTAGCTTATGAATCCTAACAGGGCTTCTGGTCACATTACAGCTCATTCCACCAGGACAGCAGCAACGTCTGCAGCTTTAGCCACAAACGCCAGCATTGCAGAAATCTGCAGAGCAGCCACCTGGGCAGTGCCATCTACATTCACTAGATCAGCCTTTCCCAACTAGTGGGCCACCAGATGTTGTTGGACCAGAATTCCCATCTTTCCTGACCATTGGCAATGCTGGTTGAGGCTGATGGGAGTTGTGGTCCAACAACATCTGGTGGCACACTAGTTGGGAAAGGCTGCACTAGACACTATAAAGTGGCCACTTATGCTTCTCAAGTGGCCTTTGGATGGTGTGTTCTCCAATCTGTACCATCTTCATAGTAAGCAGAGCTGCAAGTTCCCACCCAAAACTGACTTAGGCTCTGGTAAGTCCCAGTGTGGGCTATGTGGCTAAGTCTGCCAGGAAAATGCACTGTTGGTCACTTACCATGAAGGGTCTTTTTCTGGCGGAGAAAGCACACATAGCCACGCCTCACCTTGCCCTCATCCGCTCACTCTGTCAACATACAGGTTCTTCCTGGTAGGTTACATGTCACACTGTTCTGTTTTGGGGGGCATGGCCTGGTTCTGTGTTATGTTTTTCTAAGGTTTTACTCCACAGGTCCACACAGTCGTAGGGCTGGGCCAGAAGGGAAAGTGAGGAGACACTAAGACGGAAAGGCGGACCATTCACATTAACAAAAGAGATTTCCTGCCTGGGCTAGAGGAGGCTGATAACCAGTATGGGCTATGTGGGCTTCGTCTGCCAGAAAAAGACTCTTCATGGCATTGTGAAATAGTTGTATCTCCCAGTTTAACATAGTAGTAGCTATACGATGTGGAACATAGAAAAAAATGCTTTCTCAACACACCATGGAAAGATTGTTGACAAGGAAATCCTATATATGTCTACTCAGAAGTAAGCCCTGTTGAGTTCAGTGAATATCGAGTAGCAGCCTAAATGTGTTACTTCCCAAATGCCCTTTCCACTCTCATTGATTATTGTATCTGGTTACTTTTCATTCAGGTCCTCAACCTGTTTATCGCTTTACTTCTCAGTTCCTTCAGTAGCAGTAATCCAGAAACTGAGGCAGATGAAAAGGGAGCTAAACCTCAGGTGAACTTGGCTCACATTCACAGGGGGTTGCAATTTGTCAAAGGTTTGCTGTGGAATCGGTGTTGCAATGTACTCATGCAAAAGCTGAAGACAGGAAGTCCAAAGAACAAGGAGGTGACTATTAACATCCAAAAGGACGGTGCCACGGAGCCTGTAAAAGCAGTTCAGCAGAACTATGCAAGTGGTAAAAATTGGGAGACATCGCCAATGGATAATTTGATGGCAGACTCTAATAAATTCGTCTGTATCCCCCTTGCTGAAGCAGAGTCCCCAAGTGAAGAGGAAGAGTTTGCAGTCACAGAAACTGATTGCAACAAACAGGTATGAAACAGGCCCTGCAACTGGAACTTTTTAAAAAAAATATCTGGTAGAATGTTGGCATAGGTAATTCTTGCCAAGAGGCAAACATGGCAAACAAATAATTCCAAGTATGTACCAATACATTATGCCTCCATGTCATATACAATACATTTTTAAGTTTGTACATTTGTTGACTGATGAACTGAATTCTATTTCTGTTTGTATAAGAAGGCTTTGAAAATTGGTACTGCAGCTTCTTGTGTATGCTGTCTGGAAAGTTTTGGAACAAACATTTTACCTTCGTACCTTTCCCTAGGAGAACCAGTTGCGAAAGAGGAGAGAGAAATTCAAAAGGTCCAGACAGAGACTATCTTCTCAGATTTCTGAAAGTACAAGTGTTTGGCCTTTGGATGTTCCCAGGGTAAGGCAAACAAAAATAGTCATAGTGGTTTTAGTGCTTGCTGAGAGTGGCATTCTGCACTCTGAGGAAACGGGGGGGTTCTATTTTTATATTGCAGATTTTTTTTTAATTTCTCCCATTGAGGTGTTGGGGTATGCCCTTCCTCTGAGGAGAGCTGTCTTCATTTTTGTGTTGGGAGGAAAAGGGGGCTCACCCCTTGATCACCAGATGACTTCCTGCCTTTGTGTGGGTTGACAGGCTATAGCAGGGCTGTGTTCAGCAGCTTTCGATACCATGTTTTTTCTCTTGAGTGGCTGTCCGAGTTGGGGGTGGCTGGTATTGCCTTGCAGTGGTTCTAGTCCTACGTGGATGGTTGTCTTGCAAGGGTGATACTTAAAACCATTGAGTGTGATCATCCAGAGTTTGGGAGTTTGTTGTCAGTAATTGTCATGGCCCCATCAGAGGACTCCTCAGATGAGGACGACTCGGGAGTAACAGCAGCAGACCCAGGAGCAGCAGGAGACATGGAGGAGCCTCCTGAGAATCCAGTTCCTTCTGCCCCTCAGCTGCAGAGCACCCCAGGGACAGCAGAGGCCCTGCAGCCAGACACAGACAGTGAACAGGATACTCCCCCCTCACCTGCAGAACGTAGACAGCAGAAGGTCAGGCAGAAGAGAGGCAGGCCTGTCTCCTTAAGGCCCAAATGCTGAGGGCTCACACCTGCTGTCCATCCTGCTCTTTATAAGGCACACCTTGGCTGCAGCTTGTTGCTGACTGCAACATCAGGCATGGCTTTGTGCAGACCTAGTTTCCCTGCAGCATCTCTTTGACTGACCTCCTTGGCAATTGATCCCGGACCTCCACTGACCTCGCTTCTGGACTTCTGACTTGGCAAGTACGCTTCGGATAGGCCTGGCAGATTTACAACCCGACTGCTGGCTAAGGACTTTCCTTCCCTGCCAAAGACCCAGGAATTTCCAGCCCCCCCTGACACTGCTGAGGCAGTGTAGAGCTGACAGTAATATGCTGACCACACACAGCTCTGCTTCTCCTTTACATCTGCAGGTGTGGCAGTGGATGTGCTAGATCAATGTTTGGCCTCAGTAATGGACTGGATGAGAGCCAACAAACTGAAACTAATCTAGATAAGACTGAGGCACTGAGGTGGTTCCCTAGACTGGATGGATGGGATGTGGCCTGCTCTGGATGGGGTTACACTCCCTCTGAAGGAGCAGGTATGTAGCTTGGGGATACTGTCGCTTGAGGCTCAAGCGGCTTTGGTGGCGTGGAATACCTTCCATCAGTTTTGACTGATGGCACTATCTGGACCACGGACAGCCTAACCTCTGTTGTCTACACACTGGTAACCGATAGGTTAGACTACTGCAATGCATTATAAGTGGGGCTGCCTTTGAAGATGGTTTGGAAACTGCAGCTGGTGAAGAATTTGGCAGCCAGATTGTTGACCAGGGTAAGGTGGTCTGAACATATATCACCAATCTAGCATGGCTGTACTAGCTACCAGTTAGTCTCCGGGCTCAATTCAATGTGCTGGCTTTGAACCCAATACCTCAAGGACTTCCTCTCCCTATATGAACCAACTTGGATGCTGCAATCGTCATTGGAGGGCCTTCTTCGTGTGCCTCCTCCATGAGACGTTCAGAGGGTGGCAACACAAAAAGGACCTTTTAAGTGGTAGACCCCTGGCTATGGAATGTTCTCCACAAGGAGGCATGCCTGGCACCATCCTTATCCACTTTTAGGCACCAGGCAAAGTGCTTTCTCTTTTCCCAGGCCTTTGGCCCTTGATGTGGGGGTCATGGCTATTGATCACCTCTTCTAGTGGGCCAGGACCTGTATACTTGCCCTTTATTTGTATTGATTGTGTCTGCTTTAACTAGTTTTTAATTGTTAGAGGTGTTTTTTGCTTTGATTGATTCTGTTGTTTTTAACTAGCTAATGTAGTTTGCTTTCGGCCGGTCCTTGTTGAGAAAAGCGAACAGCAAATATAACAAGAAATAATAATAATAATAAATTTGGAACTCCAAATGTGACTGCTGGGCCGCTTCCTGCTCATTTAGTCTTAAGCAGCCTAGAGCTGCAGTGAAGGGGCCCTGTAGCATCAACTGTCTTAGTAGGCATTACACTGGACCTCTTGTCGGCTGTGGGCACCTGTCCTATAGTGGATGTCTCTAATCACAAAGCATGTGCTATTCTGCTGAGATGCAACCCTTCGCCATCACTGATCAGTTACATTGAGAGGGTACTGTTTTTTCTTACTTTGTTCTCATGCCCAGAGGTTGGATGTTGACACCAGCTGTTCTGAGGCCAGCACAGCAGATGGGAAGTCTCCTGCCTGCTATTTGCCTGCAATCAAGAAAGAGCCTAAGGACTGTTTTCCACAAGGTGAAAGACCCAAATTTCTTCACACAGAATATGATTTCAAAAATTATTATTTTAATCAGTAGCGGTCAGTTGGGGCAAGGTGATCAAGAAGGCTGTAGTGGCTGTCCAACTGTAGGTACATTATCTATTTAGTTCATTTATGAAACACTTCCCATGAGGCATCCCAAAGCGATTTACAATATAATAACATATATAAAAAAACAGTGACATTTATAAAAACAGTTAAAACTATTGCATATATAAAAACCATTTTAAAATGTACAGTATATAAATATAAAAATGCTTTAAAACAATAACAGGAGCACATACATAAAATCAATTCAAATCCAAGACAGAAACCAATTAGGATAAAGATTTTAGAAGGCTTATTGAAAGAAGAACTATGTTTCCTGTCTGATATGTAATGGAAAGGAATTTCAAAGAGTAAGAATGGAGCTACTGACAGGATGGTATCTGCAGGATGCTGTCTCCTGCAGAACACAGTGGTCAGTTTTAGGTATCTGGAAGAAGCATACTATCTAGACCCATTTCAGCCTGACTTATCATAGAATCATAGAATAGTAGAGTTAGAAGGGGCCTGGGTACAGCTCTAGTCACCCCGACTGATGACCTTTATCAAGAGAGATTTAGGAAAAGCGCTATCCTGTTTATTCTCTTTGACTTCTTGGCAGTATTTGATACCATTGACCATGGTATCCTCCAGGAATTGCCCTGGGGGTTGAGTGTTCTGTATTACAGTGGTTCTGCTCCTTTCTACAGGGCTGTTGCTAGAGAATACGATTGTGAAACTTTGGTTCAGCCCCATGGCATCTATATTGTGGGGATCCTGCAAGGTTCTATCATGTTCCCAATACTGTTCCCCAATGTTACCAATATTCAGATGACATTCATCGGAGAGGATCTAAGGAAGCGTCTTTCTGATCCACTCCCTGGCTATTTATTCTGGTCTGTGATTGGGCACCAGCCATTAGCAACTCACTGGCTGGTACCTTTTCTGCAAGTAGATCTTCTCATGAGCAAACATTCCAGTGTACTAGTTCACATAAGAAGCTCATTCTGCATTCTGTGCATGTGCTGCTTGTACTCATTACATAAAAGACCACCAGCAGAATGTTCCAGGGGTAGGAAGGAAAGAGGAAATAATTTGCAAAGATACTGAGTATTACAAATATATCCTGATTTCCTACTCATTTTCAAGATACTGATAATTTCTACATTTGGTTTCTCTTTATTTCAGTTTTTGTCAAGTTGTTCCCCTGTTCAGTGAATATTGATAAATTTCCAGGCAACACTTGGTGGAGGTTTAGAAAAACCTGCTACAAAATTGCAAAGCACAATTGGTTTGAATCATTTATCATATTTATGATATTACTGAGCAGCGGTGCTCTGGTAAGTTTACTCTGATATCCTCTCAAAATAAGAATATTATAACTTTGTTTTGGGGCCGTGGTCAGCTCTGGTCTCCCCTACCCCCAATAGTTGCTGGAATCTGTTTGATAGGATGATAGGTGGTATTTTTGTATTTGTACTTGATATTATTTAATCTTACTTATTGAAATTATTTAATCATTCTTCAAACATACAGTATTCCATTTTATTAATGTGTAAATAATAATATAAATGTTCTTAGGAAAACAGTGGCCAGGATTCAAAGAACATGTAGCTAGTTCTGTGTGCCCAAGGAGGCTTTGGGCTTGTGCTTCTTGAACAGCAGCCATTCATTTTACATGACAAAACCATTTTTGAAAGTGGAGGTCCTGTCAGAAAAAAATCATGCCAGACATGCACCTAAAGCAGCTCTTTGGATCCCAACTGTTACAAGCAAGTGTGAATGGCATTTTAAAAAATACTTTCTTTTTAAAATGCCATTCTTTTAAAAATATATGTTTATAATTGTAAGAGTATTTTACAGAATAACCCAGTTAATCCATTGTTAGGATTTCCTTCAGAATTCTCCAAACTCGGTTCCACTGGTATGAACTAACCACCAAGGGATCTTTATTAATAGTGCAGAAACTCAGACAAAATGAGTGTAAAGCACTAAAACATTTTTATTCTGATGTCCTACACCAAGCTTGGCACACGGTTAGTTCATGTTAACGTACTTCTTACACAGCAAAAGAAAACAAACAGTTTATCTGTATGGTCCAGACATGTAAACTCAAACAGATCACAATTCAGTACTTAGTCTTTGTTTCTATGGAGTTGGTCAGAACTCTGAGTACAGGCAAGAGACTGGTAGTCATCAAAAGTGGTATGCTGTACCCCTATTTTGTACAGTCTTGTTTCTATTTCCTCAAGGACTCGTAATCAGGTCTTTATATAGCCACTAGCTAAAGTCCAGTTTGACTCACGGACCCTCTGCTATCTCAAGATAAAGTGTCCTTGTGGTAAACAATCCCCTGTTTGAGGATCATATCATGTTCAACATTTTGGCTTGAAATGTCCATATAAGAGAATCGCAGCATGCTTGTACGCATGGAATGTGATTCATTGTTCCTGTTTCATAACAATTTGACATATACTAGCCCCTTAACCTGCATTTCCCCAAAATATTCATTTTTGATACACAATCCAATCAATTATATTTTGCTCCTGCTCATTCTTTACAGCCTGCCTGATTAGGCCCCTGTGGATTTCCAGTTCATCAATGGGGTTTTTCCCTCTTGCAGGCTTTTACTGGCATCAGCTGGGTTCTCACAGCAATAGACAGTTACAGCTAGAATCACAAGCCCAGCATAGGCATAACTGTCAAGGATCCCTTAGGCCACTACTGGGGTCTTAAGAATGGTCTTTATTTGACATCAAAACGCCACACCTGTACAAATAATGTCCTAGTATATAATATTTTTGTAAGGCATCATGCTGTGGTCATGTGACAGCCTTCTAACTTCAGGGACGTAGTGGCAGCGGCTGAGGCCAGTGACCAAGCAAAAAGGGAGGGAAGAGAAGAGAGGGGAGACCAGGCGGAGATTGTGAGAGCAACCAGGCAGCAGCAGAGGGAGGGAGGGAGGGAGGAAGGAAGGAGGGTGAGCAGGCAGGGAACAGGGAGGTAAGACTGGGCAGAGAGCGGGAGAATGAGTAGTAGTTTGCTGCGGCTGCGGCTGCTGCTGCTGCCACCACCACCACCAAGGCTGAGGCTGGCAACCAAATGAGGAGGGATGGAGGAGGGTAAGCAGGCAGGCAGGCAAGTGGGTCGGTGGGGAGGCGAGAATAAGCAGAAAGTGGGAGAACGAGTGGCCGGCAGTGACGTGGGCAAGCCACAACGTGACAAGGCAGGGCAGCCTTCCTATGCTGCTCACCTGGGGGAAGGTGCCTCGGTCTGGGGGGGGCACCTTCACGATCTGGGGGAGGGTGAAAGCTGTCATGGTGACCTGAGGGAAAGGGAGGGAGAGGGGGTTGGCATGTGAAGCATGCAGGGTGGAGCCCCTAGTAGGTTAAAAAATTCTACATTACAGCTTAATTGGTGGATTTTACTCAGAAAAAAAATCAGTTTGGGTTTGGACATGGGAACATATACTGAGCCTCAGAGAAAGATATTGTAGTACTTCCTTCTTAAACTTTAATCAGCTGGAAGATGTCCCCGATGAATGCCAAAAGAATGGGTTGCACTCTTCTTCATCAGCTAGCACAAAGTTAAAACACCTCAGTACAGAGTTCTAAATCACATCTGACTTCTGAAATTCTAGATCTTTGAAGACATTTACCTTAACAAGAGAAAGACCATAAAAATGATACTGGAATATGCAGATATTTTTTTTTTCTACATTTTTTTGCTGGAGATGCTTCTGAAATTGGTGGCTTATGGCTTCAGGAAGTATTTTACTAGTGCCTGGTGCTGGCTTGATTTCTTTATTGTATGTGTAAGTATCACATTTAATCTTATTGTACTGCATGCTGCTGTAATGTAGAATTATGCAAAGTGGTTACCCTACTCAGATATCCATGTAAAAATCAGGGCCAGACCCACCCCTGGGTAGAGTGAGGTGGCTGCCTCAGGCAGCTGGTTTTGGGTGTCCTGAAAGGGCAGCAAATTGTCAGTTATTTCATTATTATTTTGGTTTTACTGCTAGGGACAGGTGATGGGGAGGTTGCCTCAGGCAGCTTGGTTAGCCTTGGACACTATGTGCATCTTGACTTGGGATGAAGGAATTTGCTGTTCTGCCTCAGGCAACAAAATATCTGAATAAAATCATTGATCAATGTCATTGACCTATGATATAGGAAAGACGTTAGGTAGAGGCAGAGAGCCAAGCGGGTGGGAAATCTACTGTGTTCAGGGTTCCACACAGATATGCAAGGAGTTCCTTAGTAAACAAATCAGCATGGAAAGTGTTTTCTGAAGATAGAATGTTTGAAAACCATGATTCCAAATTTATGCTTGACAGGTAAACAGCCAGTGGGTTTTTTTTTAATGATCACAGGTTTCCTGTCCTTTGGTAACGACAACATTCAAGGGAAAAGATCTGTGTGACAGTAGTATCTCAATAAAATCTCTCAGAACTCTGAGAGCCCTTAGACCCCTTCGAGCACTGTCCAGATTCAAAGGAATAAAGGTACTAAGTACATTTTTTCTTCAACCTGCTCCACAAAGCCGAAGTTGTGTTGTGGTGGGACTAGGAATGGACAATTCTATCCCTGTATATCCCACCCTGTTTCTGTATGTAGACATTTTAAAGTACATCCCACTCTGTATCTTTGCAGATTTTTTTAGGATAATTCCAAGGTAATCTTAAAAGATCCACATAAAATAGTCACATAACACCCCCCCATACATAGACAAAATGAGTACTTACGAAGTGAACTGAGAGCTTTCTCTCTTTTCCTATTTTAACACTGTAAAGCTATTTGGACATACAGCTTCTTCTTGCACAATTTTAAGAAGTGTTGTTTTTTTGCCTGGAACAGCAGAGGTGCTGCACTTTGAAGCTGCTCCAAGTACGCACAGTTGGGAAAAGAACTGAGCACTGAATATTGTATTGACTATCAACCTGCCTGTTATCTCTGTTTACCCCAGATAGCATGCCATCCCATTGGTTATAACGCCATCTACCTTCCAAAGGCAAGAATGCACTGGAGTCAAGACCTGGGTTGCTCCTGCCCCCTCCTCCAGTTCATTCTTGCCTTCGTCCAAGGCAGTTCTTACCTATATGTTGTGAGTTGTTTATGTGGGGAGTGAGTGATTGAGGAGGGTGTGAGGAGTGTGAAAGTGCGGGGCTTCCTAATTCCCTTTGGGTCTTCACTAGTCTTAGCAGAATTCATCTTTATTCAACTTTTTAAACTTTTAAAACTTTTCCTCCTCTCTGAGTCTCCTCTGCGGGGCTGGCGGCGGCTGCCCCATGCACCTCCCTTTTTCAGAGAGCCAGCTGCCAGCTGTTTCCTTCACAGGACTTGCAGCTGCGGTTCCGGAGAGCCAGTGGTTTTTTTCACGGGCTCGTGGTTGCAGCCTCTAAGGAGCGTTAATCCATCCTCCCTCACTGTTTACTTTGTGGGGCTCAAAGCTGCGGGCCTGGAGGATTGTTAAAGCCTCCTGTGGCTCCTCTCCCTCACTTTTTACATGCTGGGGCTCATGGTTGTGGCCCCAGAGGAGCATACTGTAGCTTGTGGCAAAGGCTCTGGTCAATTGCTGGGGCAGCGGAACATACTGGAGCATGTGGCTGCGGCTCCAGTCATCTGCTGGGGCGGTGGCGCTTGTTGCCATGGCCCATCTGGAGCACACGGCTGCAGCTCTCTTCAGAGCTTGCAGTGGTGTTGGCTCTCTTCGGAGCTTGCATTGGCGGCAGCTCTGAGCGGTTGGCATTCCTGTCAAACACCCGCCATTTGCCCACCATTTTTACGGCTTCTTGGATCTTGTCCTCCTCAGCCACTCGTGTCCGCCATTTTGTTTTCCTATTTTCCCGCCTTTGTGTGCACCTGCCATTTTGTTTTTTTTGTTTTCCCCACTCTTTTTCTTAAGAGGGATTTTTAGCCTTTTTGTCTGTTTTTAATCATCCTCTGTTGTTAAGAAACATTGTTAGTATGCCCTCCACATAGGGGCCTGTATATTTAAGGACATATATAAAGATACTGCACTCCTCGTTCACGTGCATGTATAACATGGCAGATCAAGCACCAGAGGCAGGCCAGGCACCATTTGCAGAACAGCAATGAAAAGCCATCGCCACGCCTCAACACAAGCCTACAAGGCACAAAGCTTCTATCACCATTCCAAGGCTGTGGCCAAAACTAAACACTCTTCTACCCAGATGGCTGCTAGGCGAGCACGATATGTGTCATTTCCAACCTTGGAGGAAGAACTCTTTACCTCGGCCACTGTTATGGGGCAGGAGACTGGTCAGGAGAGATTAACAGCCCTCTTTCACTCACCTGTAGGGTCATTGGAGGAAGACTTTGAAGGTTTCCCTTATAAGACATCCTTGGACCGTCAGCCTCAAACCACTTCAATGGCTAGGGCCCAAGTATCTCACCAGTGTGATGCTATTGTCTCATTTCTGCCTCAACAGGTGCAACCAGTGACTCTAGATCCCCAGATGGGCACAGACTATCCTCTGCTGGGGTTGCAGTTGACTCCGGAATTTGTCTGTCTGCTGAAGGATGCCCTGTTGGGCTCTTTCTTGCGAACAGATAGCAGATCCTTGGAGGCTGCCAACGAGGCTGGATCTTCTCTCGCAGGGACCGATTTGGCACCCTGATCCAGACTGGTTGACTCTGATGGCTTGGAGTTTGAGCGAACACAGTTGATCCGCACAGGTCTATCACAGGAGGTTATTGATACCGTTCTGGCCTCTAGACAGCTGTCGACAAATCACATTTACCAGAGTACATGGTCTGCTTTTTCTGATTGGTGTGCTTCCCAGACTCTTTGACCTTCGCAAGCCACTGTCCAACAAGTCTTACAGTTCCTTCATAGAGGTCTGAAGATGGGATTGAAAGCCAACACCTTGCATCACCAGGCTTCTACTATATCTTCAATTTTGTTAATTCTTCAAGTGTTCCCATGGGCTCGCATCCACTGATTAAATGTTTTTTAAAGGGAGCTGCTTCCCTGTCTCTGGCAGTGTGTCACCTTTTTCCATCCTGGAGTTTACAGAAAGTGCTGCAAACTCTGCAGTGCCCACCCTTTGAGCCCCTCAGGATGGTGCCTTTGCAACTGCTTTCCTTCAAGGTCTTTTTTCTGGTGGCTGTCACTTTGGTGAGAAGAGTGTCAGAGTTGGGTGCATTGTCATCGGCCCACCATCTCTGTGTATTTCATAAGGACTCAGTTGTGTTACACCCTGATCTGTCCTTTCAAAAGTTATCTCTGTGTTCCACTGTCGCCGGGACATTGTACTTCCATTGTTCTGTCCTAATCCTGTTCATCCACTCAAGAAAGCTTGGCACTCTTTAGATGTTTGAAGAGCCCTTAAGATTTACCTGCTCTGTATCCAGGACATAAGGCTAACAGACTCCTTGTTTGTATCCTTTCACCCTAGAACGCTGGGGAGGGGGGGAAGTGACTAAATCCACCTTATATTTTTGGTTGTGTGCCTGCATTGCCCTGGCCTATGAGTTGCTTAAGCTTCCGGTGCCTCGCAATATTATGGCGCACTCGACTAGATCGGCAGCTACTATGGCTGCATTTGCAACCAAGCACCTCTTGCAGATATTTGCAGAGCAGTGGTATGGTCTACCCCAGACTCATTTATCAGACAGTATAAGATAGACTGCTATGCCTCTGCCAACACTTCTTTTGGGATGCGTGTCCTGCAACAGGTTGTTTCTCATATGTAGGCAGTGGGTGGTTCCTCCCTATTGGGTCTGCTTTGATACATCCCATGTGATGGCATACTAACTGGGGAAAACAGACCATTGGTCTCACCTGAAAGGTGGTTTTCCCTGGGTGTATTGCACGTTTCATACACGTTTTTAGTGGTAAGGTTACAATTTCAATAAGTTCATAATGTGTGATGAGTCAAGATGTTTTTGTATATGTTTTGGATGCTGCTGCTCCTTCGTTTGGGCAGTTGCCCTTATTTTCCTTGCTGTTTTGCCTGCTGCTTATTACTGCTGGTCAGATATCTCACTTTGGTCTCATCACGAATGAACTGGAGGGGGGGGGGCAGGAGCAGCCCAGGTCTTGACTTCAGTGCATTCTTGCCTTCGGACATTAGATGGCGCTATAACCCACATGATACTTGGGAAAACCACCTTTCAGGTGAGACCAATGGTCCGTTTTAAAAGGCAGCCTTTTAATTCTGGTTTTATGAATGGAAAACTGTTAGTGACTTGCTCAAAGCCATCTATTGACCAGGGATTTAAACCCAGGTCCCTATAGCAGACTTCAGAACCATATTCACTACATCACTGATGCTTATTGCAAAACAAGGTGCAGAGAACAGTTGTCCACATTGAGTCATGTAATTGCCCCACGTTTATCAAATTGCTGGGCTATGAGCTATCATTGCTCATATCCATTGGTTGACCTATTCTGTTCACTGAGTTACTGATTGTGTCTTTCATTTTCTCATTTAAGGTTGTAGTGAGTGCGCTCGTAGGAGCTGTCCCTTCCATTGGAAATGTGATGCTTGTCTGTGTTGTTCTCTGGCTCCCATTTAATATCCTAGGAGTACAACTGTTTGGAGGGAAATTTGCGAGCTGCACCAACACATCTGTTCCAGTTGCAAATAAAACGGATTGTGAATTCCACAATTTCAGATGGATCAATAAGGCTGTCAACTTTGATCATGTTGGGAATGGGTATCTGGCTCTCCTCCAGGTGGTATGTTCAGTTGCTCATAGATTCTGTGGCAGGAAAACAATCTTGAGAAGGCACATGTTTGCAGCTGAAAAATAGCAGATTGCTGAAATTAGAGGGGATACAAAATTTCACAAGTATTCAAAATTTGTTTTGAAATTCACCTTTGAGGGATATTTTTTAAAAAAAAAAAATGACAGCAACCTAAAATACTAAGAGGTCTTGCTGGTTGCAGTTTAGCTGCACATTGAGACTGCCAGTTTGAAGCTGATCCATTATTGTCTCACCCCTTATGTACCCAATCAGTCACTACGCTCTGCAGGTGAGGGCCTCCTGAGATACCATCTTATCAGGAGGTGCATTCCACACAACGTAGGAAGCAGACCTTTAGTGTTGTGGCACTGACACTTTGGAATTCCCTCCCCTTAATTGTTAGACAGGTGCCATCTCTGTTATCTTTTCAGCGCCTACTGAAGACCTTCCTCTTTCAAGAAGCCTTTTAAGTAGAGACCTTATCCCAGTCTGCATCTGTGCTGGAATTACATTTTTAAATGTTTGTAAAGCTTTTTTTAAAAAAGTTTTTTTTAAAGATGTTTTGTTTAATATATTTTAAAGTCTGTTTTTAAAATGTTTTAGAGTGTTTTTGTTGCCACCCTGGGCTTCTACTGGGAGGAAGGGCAGGATATAAATGTTATTTATTTATATTATTATTATTACTATTACTATTGATGATGATGATGATGATGATGATAACAACAACAAACAAATCTGAAACTGGCCCCTTGATCCAGGGCTTCACATTCTCTCCTATGAGAACTGAAATGCTATAGAGGCATGGGTAGTTACATTTCTGAAGCATTCCCCTCTCACAGAATCCATATGCAGGCATGAAGTATGAAGTGTAGAGCTCACATAGAGAGGGATGTCATGGGGATGAGCATGTCACTACCACTCCATTGTTGCACCTG
Source organism: Rhineura floridana (assembly GCF_030035675.1). Classification (NCBI taxonomy): domain Eukaryota; kingdom Metazoa; phylum Chordata; class Lepidosauria; order Squamata; family Rhineuridae; genus Rhineura; species Rhineura floridana. Next base: position 81,282,423 of record NC_084489.1, on the reverse strand, counting down.
TCACCCTCAACTTATGGAAGGTGACTGTGTGACACGAGGAAGCACCTCTATTGGAAGGCTCTCCATGCATTTTGGAACCTTCTTTGTTCAGTGTTCCAAAATGCGTGGAAACTCTCCACAGGTACAGGAGGGTCCCTCCCCGCCCAGTTGCCCTCTATGAGTTGAGGATGATGCAAACAATGGTGGAGGAGGTGTCGCTAACCTGCTTGTCCCCCCTGTTCTGTTCGTTGGATTATAACACCTGTGTAGGGCTAGTAGAGAACGGCCATCAAGATTGGTCGGTAGAAAGGTGTTGAGGGACCATAAAACTGTTCAGTGTGAGGGTCCTGTCTCCTTATCATCTCATGTTGGCAAAAGGCAGTTCTCTGTCCAGTAGGAGGGGGGCAAAAACCCATTTGGAAGGGGATATTTTTTTCTGTTTTGGCTCCTGAGGGACTTTTATTACATTTTGCAAGGGAAAGTCTGTTTCTTCATCCTTGAACAGTGTAAAATAAATTAAATATAAATAAAAACACCCTTATCTAAATATACTAGCGCTTGCTGGGATGAGCTTTCAAAGTGTGAATGGTAGCACTGAATTCATACCTCTGACCCTGATCTACCTTGCTGCCCATTGAAAATATATTGGAAGCCCCCAATCTTAATTAGGCCTTGTTGCCTCGAGTACACACTGGTGACCTGCTTTCCCTTGTTCAACTAGGGCAAAGGCTCTCTTTTTTAATTTGCATTTTAAGCATGTGAGGTGCCCTAAGAAGGGATGACAGAGAATTTTAACAGAAATGGGAACATAAATTGCTGATGTTTGCTTATTCTTCCCTTTGTCTGGAATGGAAATCAATCCAGCGAATATGATCAGTATTCACTGTTTTTGGTCCTTAAACAGTATGTAATTGATGATGGTATTTTTCAATTTGCATTGAGTTTCCATTGCATTAAAATGAATGGCCTTTGCATTGAAATGAAGGTGTGGGATAACATAACACAAATAACATATTTTTGTCATAAGCCAAACTACAGTGGAACAGAAACAGTGCTGCATGCTTCAAATACAGGGTGGAACAGAAACCAATTCCTTCTTACATCCCTAACCTTAAACTAAACTAGATAAGATGGGGACAGCCATGCTTGTTGTTTGTGTGTCTGTCGCATTCACATATAAGGGGCAGGGTCTGATTTTTACATCAAAAGGAACTTGCCAGTAAGGGGATCTTAACTTCCCATGCTCTTGTCATTTTAAGCATTGGCCTTCAACTGGTGGGTCAGGACTCACTACTGTGTTGCAGCCTGTCCTAAGGTGGGTCACAACAGCAGCACAACCACCATACATATAGATGGTAAAAAAAAAATTAAGAAGTGGGTTCCCAACTGCATTGGGTTAGCTAAAGGTAGGTCTTCAGTCTGAAAAGATTGAAGACTACCAACTTCTCTGCCTGGTTTCAATACCTAAAGTGAGTCAAGCTGGGAAACCATGTGCTTGAAGGGACAAAAGTATGTGGAGGTACGAAAGCTCCCCTTTTGTATGCATCTCTATTGATATTAAAAAGAGACCTCCCCCTGTTTTTAAACATGTATGAGGCAGACATGTGTACAAACAAATATGGCTGCCCTATCATGTCGAATGAACTTCACTGTGCTTCAGTAGTTCTGTTCCTACCTCCAGGACCATTTCCAGAAAGTAGTTATGGGAGGTTAATGTTCAATGCCATGAAACCTTTCCTATAGGGTCCTACAGGGTTACATCTTGTCCCCCATGCGATTTAATATCTAAATGAAGCTGCTGGAAGCTGTCATCAGGAGTTTTGGAGGGGAGTGTCACCAACATGCAGATGACACGCAGTTCTACCTGTTCTATCTGCATCAGGAGAGGTGGTCAAGGTGGTAGACAGGTGTTTGGAGGCAGTGATGTGTTGGATGTGGGCCAACAAATTGAAATTGAATCCTGAAAAGACAGAGGTGTTATATGTTCCGGATTCTCAAGTCCAGGAGGTGGGAAGATGGCCTGTTCTTGACAGGGCTGCACTCCCTAGACGGAGCAGGTTCATAGCTTGGGGATACTTCTGGATCCAACATTGTCACTGTATTTTGTTTTAACTGTTTTTAATATCGAATTTTAGACTGTTGTAACCTGCCCTGGGACCTGCCGGCGAAGGGGGAGTAATAAATTTAACAACAACAAACAATGCAGCCCTTAGCATACTTCTAAGGAAAGGTAGCAAGCCAAAAGTGTTACTGGGTGGTGGTGGTAGTGTAAGATTGTTCCTCCCTTCCATCTTGGGTTTTGTTTCCACCTCTGCGAGACAAACTAGGAAAAATTACTTACACAATACTTTAATAACCTGGTTTGTTTATATATTTATCCAGGCATTCTTTAAAGGCTGGATGGATATTATGTATGCTGCAGTAGATGCACCTTCAAAAGTAAGTCACAAAAATGAAGTTACATTTCCCCCCCTTTTTCAGATCTTTTGCTGCATACTTTTTCAAGGGGTCACTCTACTAATACTAACGTGTATAATTTTATGTACTAGTTAAACCATCACTGTTTCTCTCCCCCTGCAAAGAATCCTGGGAACTGGAGTTTGTTGAGGTTGCTGACATATTTCGTTAGAGATTTCCCTTTATCTGGGCCCATTTACAGTTGCGTAAAAGGAATTACAGTATTAGCCTGAAACTAGACATGGCATCACATGGCCTAACTCGGGTTTTGTTGAATCCCCTCCAAAATGTGGGTGGGGTATGATTTAAAGCACAGCATGAGTGGGCGGGGAAGCTATTTCTCTCTCAGCAGGTGTTATTCCAGCCTGAATTAAAATCACAGGCACTCGTACACCCCCAAAATGTTTACTTTTAGTATGTGAAATTAGAATTACTCAGCCCTGAAGGAGACATCTCCTTACATATATCTGAGTGTGCCTCCAGTGTATAAAGAGGCAAGCCCAGAAAAGTAACTCATGGAGATATGCAGTGGACAGCTTTCTCTGACACTGGATAATTGCTATGGGAGTGACTGAATGTTCCAGAGATATGGCAGAATTATCCTTCCACAGTAGAGATTGGTTGAAATGAGGCAAGAGCAGAGCAATGAAACATATAGAGAAATAGTGCCTTCTCTCTCAGTGGATGATCTGAGGTTCACACCAGCCTTTTAGCAACTTTTGGTTATTTAAATAGTTTTTTTTTTATCTTGCGGCACAACTGTTCTTTCACGGTAATTACTTACCTAAACACTGTTAAGGATTGGCTGCAAACAAGGATGTGAAACTGTGGTTTGTATTTCCTTTGGAAATCATGCTTTGTCTGAGCTGAGCCGAAATTTGTCAGACAAGATTTTTCTGAGAAAATACCTGGGAATTTTCTTGTTCTCACCACTCCCCCCAAAAATGGCAGATTGCCAAATATTCTCTGAATATTCTCCATCATTTCTTTTTTGCTCTGGACATTGTGGAGGATGCAAAATGGTGGCCGCTTCCCTAGTACAGTTGCTGCTGTTCCTACCCTGCTAATAATGAGCCCCTCCCACAAGACACTGTTGGATAATTTTTTCTCACTGCAAATAGGGAGGAGAATTTCAAGAAGATATTTTCTCTCAGCTCTAGCATAGTTAAGGGGGTATCCTAGCTTCTTTACTTGCCAGGGTATTATCTATTGCATCCAAGTTGGATTGGACCTGAGCAATTTTATCGGTAAAGGATTATGCAAAATCACAACCATGAACTGTAAGCATTTCATCCACTGGTGATTGTAGTCTTGTACCATCTAGAACAGCTGAAATGACATTTTGTTGATACCCTAGTAGCAGAGGGAAAATATTTATTTGCTGCCACCACCATCACTTCTTATGCCTGCAAATGGGCTCTGTGGTGTGATTGGTCGAATTCCCTATTTTTCATTTCAAGCTGTCTCATGACTGCAGGAGAGGATATTTGGGAGCAACTCTTGTCAATAGCCCTGTTCAGCCACCCATTCCAGAAATTAGCCGGAGCACAACAGGACCATCTTTCAAATTACTTCATAAATCCCCAAGCACCTAGGAACCTCCATAAGTTTCTGGAGGTGACCCTTTGTAATTGGTCATCTACTCTTTTAGACATAGCCAGCTGCATCCGTGTGCGCATTGATCAGGGAACAACCTAGCCATGATGATCTTATGTCAGTACCCCCAATTACTAGGCCACTAGCTCAGTGAGTAGTCCTGCATGTGCCCTTTTATTCATTGCCTATTTGTGCCTCAACAGTCTATATCTATTTGCATGGCATTCATTTATGCTTTTAAATAAATCAAACATTTTGGGAATGAAATCATCATTCATGCCAAATTAAGAATTGACATAATTAAGTCATCTGTTCCTTTTAAACAAGGCATTTCTTTCCTTTCTACTTGATTTCAGGCTTATGATCAGCCACGTTTCGAAAATAATGTGTTGGCATATATCTATTTTGTGGTTTTCATCATATTTGGATCGTTCTTCATGCTGAACCTATTCATTGGAGTTGTTATTGACAATTTCAACCAACAAAGGAAAAAGATAAGTACTCTTATGAGTTACAAAATCTTTCACTCTGGCAAAGATTGTATGATATTTAACATTGACATGAAATTGAGCCTTCAATGTCATTGGCCCAATTCTCTGGAATGCTCTGCCAACAGAAATTCAGCAGGCACCTTCTGTTTTAACTTTTAAACATCTGCTGAAAATTTTCTGCTTTGCCAGGCTTACTCACGCAATTAAGATGATGTCTTTTTATAATTGTTTTTACTGTATTTTTAATTTATCATTATTATTATTTATTACATTTATCTACCACCCCATAGCCGAAGCTCTCTGGGCTGTTTACAACAATTAAAAACAAATATACAATGTTTTGATTATATGGTTGTGGTTTTTTTAGTTTGTAAACCACTTTGATGTTTTTAGCAAAATAGCAGTAATTTAAACAAAATAAAGAAATATCTGGATTGAAATTGTGAAAACTCTGTGTTCAGTGCTGTAACAGACTGCAGCTGGGAATGTCCACTCCAAGGCATTCTTAATCCAAAAACTAAATCAGAGAGAAAACAATCTGAAGCACCTTATGTGTTCTGCCCTGATTTTATTTATTTCCTGCTATGCAGTATCTGTCAGAAAAGCACTCGCAGGACCGTGTGATCTAATATGGTTCTGCTTCTATGTTTGCAAGTATACTCTCACAAGGGATGTCCTCTTCTAGAAATCCTCCCCCCGTCACCAGAGACTGCCTTTTCTAGTGACTGCTCACTTGACCCAGTGCAGCCTGTGGGAGTCCAGTGATGTGTAAGATTGTTTGCTTGGCATCTTGACTAGGGATGGTAGAGAATTCAGCTGAAATGGGAAACGGTGCCAAAAATTGCATCATTTCATGTGTCTATCTGCAAACAGGAATGGAAATCAGGCATTCGAATGTGATCAGCATTCGCTGTTGTCATTTTTCTCAGTGCACAATTCATTGTCGTTATTTGTTTCAGCACATTATTGATGGCGTTCCCCCCTCCCCATTGAAATGAATGGTGTGGAATTGTGTAACAATAATGTAATTAATTACATTATTAAATTTGGCCACCGTGAACAGTGAGATGAATAACGCTATTTTTGTAGAACATGAACTGCGGCAGAACGGAAATGGTGCTGCATACATTGGAATGGAAAATTATGCTTTTTTTACATCCCTAATCTTGATTGCTATGGTCTGAAGGCACATGAGGCCAGCACCCTGCTGAAGCTAAGCAAGGTCAGCTCTGGTCAGTGCCTGGATGGGAGACCGCCTGGGAACCATATGTAAGCCGTCTTAGGTTTCAATCATGAAAAGAAAGGTGGGATATAAATTTAATGAATAAATAAATATTAGCATCAAGAATGGTTCCTCCACTGACAGCTGAAAAGAACAACCACTTGTGGTTCAAAGGGCAACTTGTGCCCCAATTTTTCATGTAATGTTGTCAGCTCCCTTTCAAATCACTGGGTATTTCTGCTCTGACATTACTGCGTTGCTTTTTGGGTTATGCAGAGCCTTCTGTGAAGGGTTCCCTGAGATACTTTCAGGAGTTGACATTCTCTTCTAGTATGGGGTCTGGATTGCTCTCAGAAATGTTTTTACTGCTGTTGCCAATATTTTGTTGGATGGTAGCAGCAGAAAATATTGGTTTAACTCTGAGTCTTGTGATGGTCTATCATAGAATCAAAGTCATCTAGTCAGTCCAACCCTCTGCTCATGAAGGAATATCGCTACTACAGCATCCATGACTGGGGGGCATCCATTCTCAGCTTAAAATCTCCTTGAAGTTGTCTGTTCCACTCTTAAACAGCTCATACATCAGCAAGTTCTTCTTAATGTTTTCTCTAAATCTGTTTTCTTGTAATTTGAACTCATTGTAATTTCTTGTAATTTGAACCCATTACATGATATGGAAACCAGAACAGAAGTCATACACTAGTCTGGTTGAGTCAAAAGGAAAGTATTTATTATTACATTTATATCCCACCTTTCTTCCCAAGATCATGTTCATTGTTCTCTCTCCCCCCCCCATTTAATCCTGTGAGATAGGTTAGGCTGAGAGATGGTGACTGGCCCAAAGTCACCTAGTCAGCTTCGTGACTGAATGGTGGCTTGAACTCTGTTCTCCCAGTTCCTAGTCCAACACCCTAACAACTACACCTCATTGGCTCTCAAGTTTAGTCAGTGGGATAGTTTAGAATAGCAGCAGCAGCCCCTGAAAAGATGGAGTTCCTTGCAACTGATTCGCAGAAAGCAACAAAACAGCTTCAGAGAAGGCATTCATAGGTCCTGAAAAAGGGGATAAGGAATATCCATCTAGAACACTGAGAGCTCTGGTTCACTCCTTGCTCTGCCACAATTGTAATACTCTACAATTTTGGTACTTTGTGATAATCTATTCTGGTAGTTTCTTTTATTTGAGCTAAAGCTTATGTTTTAGACAGTGGTGGCTTGATGTTGGTAGTGGCGAGGCAGTGACGTCCCCCTGGTGGGAGTGGTGCACTCTGCCACCCCCCATGAACCACCACTGATTTAGAAGGATGTCCAGCCAGAGTCTTCATCATTCAGAGTCCACAACTGTAACAACGGAAGCTAATGTAGTAAAGGGTTTTACCTGTTTGTTGTTGTTGTTGTTATGTGCCTTCAAGTTGATCATGAGTTATGGCGACCCTATGAATCAGCGACCTCCAATAGCATCTGTCATGAACCACCCTATTCAGACCTTGTAAGTTCAGGTCTGTGGCTTCCTTTATGGAATCAATCCATCTCTTGTTTGGTCTACCCCTTTTTCTGCCCCCTTCTGTTTTTCCCAGCATTATTGTATTTTCTAGTGACTTAGTTTCTTTTACCTGTTAAATCCCCCCTTACTGCTAGAAAAATACTTAGTTGGATTGGCACAAATTGGATCTTGTGTCTTGAATAAAAGGTCAATACCTTCAGGCAGAAAGAAACATTTTGTATTTAATTTAAGTGCTATTTCCTTATACCTAGGTGGAGAACTCATTTTTTTGTCAGATGAGCAGAAGAAATATTATAATGCACTAAAAAAACTTGGTAGCAAGAAACCACTTAAGCTCATTCCACGGCCACAGGTAAGAAAATCACTAACAAGAAGTGCATTTCCTTGATTATTTTAGGAGTTACCTACTAAATGGGAAAGACCTTTCAAAAACTGTAGCAAAACAAATTCATTAATGGAAAATCTTGCATAGTTGGAATTATTTACTTATTTCAATAGGTTTACTCTGCGTAACCTTAAATAAGTGAAGCAAAATTAGAAAAAAAATGTGCACATGCCAGGATGTACTGTTAGTAGTAAAGAAAGGGCATTTTAAAACAAAGGCTCATTTAATTTGACTTGCTCTTGTAAGAAACATTAAAATAAGTGATTGTTTATAGGGTTTCCCCCCCCAAAATTAATTTATTATGCAACCAAATAAAATAGACTATCATCAAAACGCTGGTGCAAAATGAGGCTATGTGACTACTCACTGGGATAGGGCATCACCAACATGTTACCCTGCTGTTGAAATAATTGCACTGGCTGCCCATTAGCTACCAAGTTCAAGGTTCTGGTTTTGATGTACAAAACTATGCAGCTTGGGACCAGGATACCTGAAAGATTGTCTTACTCCTTATATACCCAGTCAATCACTGTGCTGTGCAGGTGAGAGCTTCCTGCAGATATGATCTTATCAGAAGGTCCATTCTGTACCACATAGGAAGCAGACCTTTAGTGTAATGACATCTACCCCTTTGTAACGCCAAATTCCTAGCCCCTTGCCAAGCATAAGACAATGTAGTTCGAGATTTCAAAAGATGATGAACACTGCTGGTTGTGAAGGAGTTAAAGGTTTATTAGAGCAAAGAGATTTACATTTAGACTATAAAACACTAAAACTAACTACATAGCTATCAGTCTCTGCCTTCCTCCCCCTGTCTTACATGCACTGGAAGCCATTTGAACAGCACTGCCTGGGAGAGGTCACGGCTCTTCAGTCTTCTTGATGTTACTTCTTGTTGGTGGTTTTGGTCTTTGTCATTCCTGATGTTATCTTGGGGCTTTGTCATCTTACACCATTAGATCAGCCTTTCCCAACCAGTGTGCCTCCAGATGTTGTTGGACCACAACTCCCATCAGCCTCAGCCATCATTGCCAATGGCTGAGGCTGATGGGAGTTGTGGTCCAACAACATCTGGAGGCACACCGGTTGGGAAAGGCTGCATTGGATCATTATCTTCCCATCATCCAGGTAGCTGGTTCCCCCTCAGGAGATGTCTCCTGATCCTGTCCTCAAGGCTGACTGCTTGTTTTGATTAACAGGCTACTGTTTACATTAGCCAAGTGAGAACATTTGTAAGCCAATTAGCTTATCATCACTTCAAAGTCTGAGAAGGCCATAAACAATCTCACCTGACAGAGCAGAAGTGTGGGGACAAGCTGCATTGTTTTGGTTACTTGAACAAAACTCTTCAGACCCTGTGTTATTTTGAACAGAGAAACATAGGGAAACTTTCCAAATGCTGCAACAGTGTCAGGAAGCCTGCCTTTTGAACTTTCCAGACTCTAATTCTAAGCAGTAACAGTGTGCAGAAGCAATCAGCACCCCCATATATCAGGGGGTTGGGACAATAATTGGGGGACGGAGGCCATTTATATGCCATTTCTACACCTCCTCATTTACATCTAGATTCTTCTGGTGATTGGTAATACACCCTTGGAATTTCCTCCCCTTAAATATTAGACAGGCACTGTCATGAAAACCTGGATTTAAAATGGTTTTGTGGCAAGAAATTGTGGGATGGCATCTTTGCTAAAAGTTGACCTCTGTGTTAGAACCATGATTCAACAGTTTTATGGCCCAGCTGAGGATAATCAAGGAAGCTTAGCGTCACACCTGCTTATTAGCAAAGGCTTGGCACCATCAAGGCCACATAGTCTTGGAAGTTTCAGAGAGGATACACCATTTGACTCCCTGATTGATGGGCTGTTACCTCATGAAGAAGTCCCCTGATTGGATAATTAGTTCTGCTCTGTTGCTGGGGATTTTGCCGTAAGTATGGGGCTCAAACCTCAGCTTTTGTTCCTCTTCTGGGTCCCATCATGCTTATTGATGTTGCCCGGTGAGGTTCTGTTTGCCATCTACTATCCTGACCATTATCTCTCTGAGGAGAGGTGGCTATAAAACTGAATACCTCTATGTAAATATTAGGCTAAGTTGGATAGCTTTCTTGTTTTTCTGTTGTGACTGAACTCTCTGTGTTTTACCTTGCCCCTTTTGTGTGTGGCTATTAAGGAACCATTTGCTGCTATAACTGTGCACCTCTTTTATTCTTTAATAAAGTTACTTGTATTTACCAGTGTGTGTCCATTTCAGGAGAAGGTTAGTTCTGAACCTGGTACCTTGGCCACTGACCATGACTACTGTGTATTTTATGGTGTTTGCCTAAGGCTCCAGAGCAAGGAGTGCCTGTTTGGCTCTTGACTTTTGGGATCTCTGGCAAGTTTTCTGGGCTCTGGGCTTCCCCTTGGCTCAGAGTGGTTAACCAATATAAGGGGTGGTGGCAGTCCACCTACACTGCAGGGCTGTTGTGAGGATGCACAACCCTATCAGGGAAGGATATTTTGCCAGGATCAATTACCCTGGGTGGGGAATTGGCCCCTGGGATGGTGAAGAGTGCCAAGGAATTGGCGTTTATTGATCACAGGTACTATCTCTGTTATCTTTTCAGTGCCTACTAAAGACGTTTCTCTTTCAACAAGCCTTTTAAGCAGAGACCTTATCCCAGTCTGCGTCTGTCACATTTTTAGATGTTTCTAAAGCTTTTTTTAAAAGAAATTTTGTTTTAATATGTTTTTACAAGTGCTTGTTTTAAAATGTTTTAAAGTCTTTTGTTTTGAAATGTTTGAGAATATTTTTAGTGTTTTTGTTTGCTATCCTGAGCTCCTTCTGGGATATATATAATCCAAAGCCCTTTGTCTTGGGGTGAGGGAGGGGCTGGACAGGTTTATGGTGTCCCTCCATGCAACCCTGCAGGCTTCTGCAAGCCACCAGCAGCCTTACAATGCAATTGGCTGGAAGTACTGCTGGTGGGATTTCCACCACCAGCTACCAGTGGAAAGTCCTCAAATGGTTAGCCCTGCCACTCTGTAAAGCCCCACCAGCGAGCAAGGGTGGGGAGAGTTAGGATTGCTCCTAAATCTAATTAGGATATAAATATTGCCTCACTTACCATATAAAACATTAGGCTCTTACAAATATTTAAAACCACAAAATGTCAAAACTTGTATAAATATTGTCAATAATTTAAATGTCAAGATAATTGGACCTCTATCTTAAATCTTAATTTTTTTCATTACAGTTCAGGAAACCATAAAATGTATCTCATTTGGGTAGCATGAAAGTCTAGCCATCAGTAATGCCTAACCAACTATTTGCCATCATAAAAAAGGCAAGGGAGACAAACAAAACAAAACAAAAATAATTAATTTTTTTAATCTCCTCCCACATCCCCTTCTTACAACAAAGGGAAGGAATTACTACAATCCATGTTTCGCTTATTATTCCAAAAATGTCTAAAGAGCCACCATTCTCCTTCAAACCCATTTATTTGGTACGTTCCTTGTTTAACCCACAAAACTCATGTAATTTTCCTTAAAACTGCTAAATAGCATAACTTCACATACCATTCCCCAATTCAAGAAATTTCTGTTTGTTTTCAGTGTTTAGCATACAGGAGCTGTGTTCCTACAACTTTATTAACAAGGTTTTGTTTTTCTTTAGGAACTGTTCCTTTAGGATAAGTTAATAAGTAAAAAGAAGAAAGGGGAAAATACTTAGGAAGTCATTTCTACATTGCTTCGGAGTCCCTCAGTAATGCCAATGCTTTCTTTCTTTCACTGCAGAACAAGTACCAAGGATTTCTTTTTGATATTGTAAACAAGCAAGCATTCGATATTTTCATTATAAGTCTCATTTTGTTGAATGTGGTGATCATGGCGGTGGAACATGAAGGCCAAGAACAGGGGGCCAAGAACCTTCTCGACATTATAAATAATGTCTTTGTCACCATCTTTACGGGAGAGTGCATCATCAAAATGTTGGCTTTGAGGCTATACTTCTTCAAAGACTACTGGAATATATTTGATTTTGTGGTTGTGATTCTTTCAATACTTAGTAAGTAAAAAAAAAGCTCACATAGAACAGTGTTATTTCTTGTCAGCACCAGGTGAGGGTGGGTCAAGTCTGCATAACTAAGAAGCTTCCTCTTGCATTACATTCTGGAGATCCAGGAAACTGTGTGGTTGAAAGAATGTTATGCAGTGGCCCAAGATAAAGAGGTAGTTGCCCAGATCCAGTAAAGGCAATCTGCCATGGAGACAGGCTTTTATTCATGGATTCCCCTTGCTTGGAAGATTGGACTCTGAGCTATGTAAAATGAGTTAAAATCCAGCATTCTGAGCTGTAAGTGAGGTTATTGTCAGTCTCTGCCAGCCAAGTTGAAATAGTTTATAGCTGCAGTAAAGTAATTAGCAGATAACTGCCAGCAGCCAGGCCGTAAATCTGTCAGTCTTGAGTTGAGGAGCAAATACAGCAAGCATGGATACCAGGTGGGAAGAGCCGAGAGAATGCAGAACAGACGCATCCTTAGGGCAGTCCAGAGTCAGGGTCCATAGGTCCAATCAGGCAGGGCAGGTTTGAAGGCATGGGAGCATGAGCAGGGCTGGTTATGATGTGACATGGAGGTCCAACATTGTTTCCAGCAAGAGCCCAAGCCACTCATGGCCTTTTAAGCTCAGCATCTGAGGCCAAGTGTTTGCAGTTAGCCTTCCCTCTTTCGATTGCTTGTGGTTCTTAAATTGTTCCAACACCCATTGGCATCTCCTCTCTGCTGGGGTCAGAGTAGCTTCCTGAGTTGCTCCCTGAATCTGACAGGAAGGCTCCATCAAGGTCCTGCTCCTTGTCTGTTGATGAATTCAGCTGCCTCTCTGCTCATCCCTTCGTCTGGGTTTGATCTCTCCCATTCCCCTTCATCTTCTGTTGAGTCCTCCGTGGGAGGCATCACAGTTATCTAGGTTGTACCAGGTCCCACACAGCCCACACCAGATGATTAATTTTGATACCACTGATCACCAAGGGTGGGGTAGGGAAGTGAATAGATAACCTGTGTAACCATATGTAACCCTCCTATACTCAGAATCTGTAATTTGTGGTATCAGAGTTGACCACACTAGGCTGTGCTTCATGTGGGACAGATTTTGGGATCAAACCTGTTGTAAAATCCTGTAAATATGAACATTCATTTTACAAAAGAGCATGCTTCTAGTTTTCATGGTTCAGGGGTGGGAGATCTGAAAATATTGGGCAGAGTTTCTGCCTCACACATGATGATGTAGAGTCTGGGAAGGCTCATGGCTAGAAGAAGAGGAGAGTCGCACTGTAGCACTTCCCTCTGTGCATTTCTGTGAAAGCAGTAAGCAAAGACTGTATTAATTTGTTCACCTTTCCCAACTACCATATTCCTCCTAATCAGGGCAACACTGTGATAACTGTATGTCATGTTTAACTAAGGCTATACAACCCTGTCCTCTCTAGGTGATTATTTGACAGACAGGATTTTTTAACATCCTCTCTTACCAATCCTCTTTTGTCAAAGAATAATGTAATTTAATATTCACAACTTTATGGTTACAGGGAGGCGAGCCAGGGCTTGCACCGTACAAAAGAGAGACACCCATTAGTGGCATTGCTAGCACCAGGATGGAGTTACAGTGAGGAAATATTTAACTTAAAACTGAATTTTAACCCTCATGCAGAGGCAGCAAAAAAAACCACACAAAAAACCTCCCACATTGGCTGACTCTGGGATATATTTGCACCCCAATGGGATTTCCAATGGAAGGATAGGATCACTTTGTCCCCCAGAGACCCCCTTTTTTTTTGGACGCTACACATGTGCTTGACACTACCAAAGCACCTTGAGCCAAAAGACACTAACTCAGAGGAGGTAGAATTTTTCTGAGCAGTATACATTGGCCCTTTCTCCATGCATATTGAGCAAACAACGTAATTTCTGGGTTATTTTTGGACCCCAATGGGTTTGTTGTTGTTGTTTCCAGAAGGAAAATGATAAGTGGTAACTGGCTGAAATCTGGGGATGTTGTATGTGTGATAGTTTGTGACAATGTTCTAGAAGTCTACTCACATGTAAATTACACAATGGAAGGCAGAAATTTGCTCCCAGGGCCTTTCCCCGGGGTATTTTTGGACCCCAGTGTTTTTTGTTTCCAGAAGGAAAAAGGCAAGTGGTAACTGGCTGAAATTTGGGGATGTTGTACAGATAAAAATTTGTGACAATGTTCTACAAGGACATCCTTGCAGATCTACTTCTGTGTAAATCACACAATGAAAAGTGCACCTGGGACCAAAATGTGCCCCAGAAGTCTGCATAAGGGTTAAAATGCCAGACTGATTTTGTGTGTGTGTGTGGAATGATAATTTCATAACATGCTGCAAGCCAAAGACTCCATTCTCCTTCAGTGAATGAGGGTATCCTTGTGTGGGTTGTTTCTACCACTTGCCCCAGTAGATATAGCCATTTAAGTAATGTTGCTATGGGCCTCTCAAGTGGAAGGAACTCCCCTACTTCTGGTTAAGTTTCTTCCAAAGCAACAGGAATTCATTGGAGCCCCACTCCTAGATATATTTTTGGGGTACCAAGCCAGATCTTCCTGCCCCATCCTTCAGCCAGATTAGACACTCCAGGAAGGGAATATGAGGCCTTCAGGAAGCAAGCAATGCCATTCTCCAAAGCCTCAGTTTTGCTGTGGAAAAAGGAGCTAGTAAAAGGAAGAGCTGGAATGGGAAGCAAATTGCCACAAGGAAGGAATATCCCCTGGGTGGTCATTTTCCTGGATAGAAAGGTTCTCTTAGTGTGTGCAGTCTAGGGATGGATGAATCTGTCATTTTGATTTCTCCCAGTTCCTTATTTTCCCCATCTAAGTTCAGTTTTCCACATTTCTCTTGCAATTTGCAATTTAAAAAAAAATCCTGAAGAAAATTCATCAGTACATTCATGTAAATTTCTCCTAATAAGACTAATTTTTGTGTGCTATTTTGCCAAATATACACATATTTGCAAAGCAAATTTCCCTGTTATAATTCATTTTCTATGTTATTTTCACAAATGCATGCATTTTTATGCACATTTTACCCCAGTAATATGCATTTTTGTACACATTACTTGGCTGGAGAACTGTACCATAATATTTGGAGAAGTGCATATTTTGAAGGGTGGCTGAGCTTCTGTTTGGTAAATCGGTGAATTGTTTCAGGAAGCACAAATTAGGTAGATTTGCCATTAAATGAGAACTGAATTGCATGTCTCCCCCATCTGTAGTGGAAGAATCTAACCTCCACCAGGTTGCGGGGATGAAGCCTCTGGTGGCAAAATGCCCCTGCCTGCAGGGCATCTATCCAGGCACTTCCCATAGTGCACAGAACAGAGGAGAATGTATGAAACTCAGTAAGCTGGTGTATCAGGCTGCCACCCTTTCCAGTTCTGGCAAGACCAACCACATAGAGATATATTGAGAAGTGATAGGTCCAGCATGCAGTGTGGGGGTGATGGATCTGGCAGAGAATAGAAGCCAGAAAAGAAGGGTGGTCAAAAATAGGACTTGAAGAACCCTGGGTAGAGAACCGGAAACAGACAACTTGTTCCAGAAGAGATCCAGCTGAGCTCTGATATCCCTTGATGGACTGCTTTCCCCAGGTCCTTCCCCCTGATGAGGAATGGATAATCTTAAAGGGATAGCCCTTGGGCTTGTAACTGAGCACCCCTTTCCCTCTCTGTCCATTTCTGTCTGGTCCAGTATCTGGATGGGTGAGTGGGCACAGGGGAGTGTGGAGCCTCTAATGTGAAGGGGGAGCAGACCCTCAGGGGAATCTGACTCTGTGGCTGCTCTTTCTGACGATTCTGGTTCAGCGGTTCCTGATTACTGGTTCTTGGGCTTGATGTCAGGGTATGGGTCCAGCACATCTGTAGCTGCTGGCCCTCCAAATCTGGCTGGATCCTCCCTCCTCTATGTCAGAGTCCTGCTTGCCATTTGAGATCAAGGTCATGACACAACCTCCCCTCCCTCTCCTCACCTCTGGGTTTGTGGGACTGGAAGAATAAAAAAGCAACCAGCCAAAAAAAGGGATGATGGGAGGAAGGATTTGGCCCATCTCCTCCCCCTTCCCTACATGACTATCACTGCAGCCATATAATCATAGTAGAAGTAGTAGTATAGTTTTCTAGCAGGAATCCTAAGCAGGCATTCAGATATTAATTACTTTACCAGAGCCCAATGATTGACCTGCATATTTAAGTTTATTTTAGATTAAACAGGAAATTAAATTGCATTGTTAATGGATTTTTTTAATGAATTGCTTTTTACAGGTTCTGCAGTTCTACAACTTCAGAAAGTGTTGAACTTCCCCCCTACAATCCTGAGAGTCATTCGAGTTGCCAGGGTTAGCCGGCTCCTGAGACTAATCAGAGGAGCCAGAGGGCTCCGGACCCTCCTTTTTGCATTACTGATGTCCCTTCCGGCTCTTACCAACATTGGGCTTCTTCTTTTTCTGATCATGTTCATTTATGCTATTTTTGGTATGGCTAACTTTGCCTGTGCTAGTTGGAAAGGAGGGATTGACAACATCTTCAACTTCCAAACCTTTGGCAGTAGTATGCTTTGCCTTTTCCAAATAACAACATCTGCTGGCTGGGATGAACTTCTCAATCCGATGCTAAACAGTGATAGTAGCAGCATTTGTGCTCCCAATTTACACAGAAAAGGCATAAATGGTCGCTGCGTAAACTGGGGGGTAGCAATTGCCTATTTTGTAAGCTACATCGTTATATCATTCCTCATTGTTGTTAATATGTACATCGCTGTCATCATAGAGAACTTGAATGTTGCCACTGAAGAAAGCACTGAGCCTCTAGGTGATGATGAGTTTGAAATTTTTTATGAGATTTGGGCAAAATTTGATCCTCAAGCAACCCAGTTTATTTCTTATTCAGCACTTTCAGACTTTGCTGATGCTCTGACAGAACCTTTACGGATACCCAAACCAAACAAACAAGAACTGATGGCAATGGACCTTCCTATGGTCAATGGAAATAAAATCCACTGTTTGGACATTTTATTTGCTTTTACCAAGAGGGTACTGGGAGAGTATGGGGAAATGGATTCATTTGAGAGCCAGATAGAGGAAAGGTATCCAAAGAAGATTACCTATGAACCCATTGTAACAACTCTCAAGCGCAAACAGGTGGAATCTGCCATCGTTATCCAGAGGGCTTTCAGGATGCATCTCCTTCACCGTGCAATGAAAGAAGCTTGTCAGGAAGCCTGTGGGAATAGCCCCTTGGAAAGCATATGTGAGGAGGAATGTGCATCTGCATTCACATTGAATGAAAGTGAAGACAACTATTCAAATAATTCCCAGAGTCCATCTTCTATATCTGTTCCTCCATCTTACAGTAATGTCACAGACACCACTGATAGTCCTCAAGTGAAGATCACAGACTTTAGTAATGACCCCGAGTGATCTACAATTCGCTGTTTTTCTTGTCACAAAATAATTTTCCAGGAACTGAAATACTGTAATAATAATTCCATCATTATAGCCACCTTTATTTGACGTGTTTAACTGTGATGTTTTCCCATTTATTTATCCCCTTAAAGCTCCTCAGGAGGAATAAATATTGCAACTAGAAAGTCAGGGGGAAAAAGTTCTGTACTTTTTCTGCTTAGCTCTATGAATTCATTAGTTAGCATACTATTTTGGTAGCTATTAGGGACTGTCCCCATCCAAAACCACAAGCCACTTTATCTCTAAATGCTACCTGGTTAATCCTCCACTTATTCAACAATACATTCTGGATTTGGAGAGAGCCTGCTGTCCAGAATAATCTAGCCTGAGGCATGGGGCTACTAATATTACATGCAAGAAAATGTCAGATTCTGCTCCTTTGTAGTTGAAGACAAGGCAAAGGTGATCTGTAGCCAGCCAAAGCTAGTGTTGACTAGTTAGCAAACCATACCTGGATGTTTTTGTAGGGGTAAAGGGTATCACCTGACTTGCTCTGTCTTCTGACTGGTTTCTCATTTGTTCTTTGGCCAGAGCTTGGTGATGATGCATAGGTTGTATCCCTATTTGACATGTTTCATGTCACCTGTTCAAGATCTGCCATGGGTTCAAGACTGAGTTCTGTCTCAGAGCCTTTCAGATTTGCTTGAAAGGGGTATCAGTAGCAAGCCAATCTGCTTAGGAGAGAAATGCCTCCCTCTGAATCCAAATTTGTTTTTATTGAATATATCACAGCTGCTCCTCTCATTATAAAGACATTGTAAATGTCCATGCATGAAAGTAATCTTTACACAACATAATAGTTAAATTGTGTGGGGAAATTATAATTCCTGTAAAACATACCGCAATTGCATTTTTCTACCCATAGGAGTCTGGCTGCATGCATTCACACAATATTTTAAAATAAGAAATGGGATTACATCAACATGATACATATAAATACACACACACACACACACACACGGCCAAGCAAACAAATGTACCTGCTTTATGTATGTAATAAAAACAATATTTCACAAATTATAACAATTAAATGTTTTTTTTAAAAAAAACTGGATTTTCATATTCCTTTGCTCTTCTCAGTGAAAATTGTGGGTGCTGGAAGCTTCTATTCAGGTGCCTGATCATATGACTTACAAACTATAACTCATCTGCTTGCAGAAGAGGGGCAGGGAGAAGAGAATGGCACGGTTACAGTCAGGTTCCTTTTGATTCAATACTAGAGACTTGAGGGGGTACCTTCAGTCCTTTGTTACTCTGAAGAAGCTTGTGTTGCTGGGTGTGCTCTGCAGCACTTTCTACGGAGCCCTGGGTGTGTAGGGACTGAACTGGCCTGGAGTCGCAGGCTTAGAAGTGAGATTCTAATAAGAATGTACCAGAGCTTGGAATAGTTACTTTTTTGAACTACAACTCCCATCAGCCCCAGCCAGCTGGCTGGGGCTGATGGGAGTTGTAGTTCAAAAAAGTAACTTTTCCAAGCTCTGGGATGTACAGTGTAAAACTTGATAAGCCATTTACTCATGGCAGCACGTGACAATTGCCAAGTACTGGAAAGATTTAAATTTATTTTATTTTTATTTTTTTTATTTGTTTCATTTTTAAACCGCCCATAGCGAATAGCTCTCTGGGCGGTGTACAAAAAGATTAAAATACAAAATATCATAATAAAATCAACAAACAATAATAAACACAAACAAGGAACAACAGAATATAAAAGTTAAACACATTAAAATGCCTGGGAGCATAGCCAGGTCGTAACCTGGCGCCGAAAAGATAGAAGCGTAGGCGCCAGGCGTATTTCTTAAAGGGTGCTTCGATACAACATTGGTCACAGAAAGTATGACATATAGTGATCATGGAGAAATTAAGATCCAAGATCCAACCCCAGCAAGGGGTGAGTCGAAGAAAGAAGTTTTTGTGGACTCTTGGTACCCTTTCATAATGTATGTAAGTCAAACAACGCATGGGTGCACTCCACCAACACAATATGCGGCCATCTGGAACACCTAAGCCGCAAATTATTTCAATTAGATAAAATCTTGAATGCCTAGTACTTTTTTTTTTGCTTTTGTCAACACATTGATCATTCTAATAAATTATTTAAGTTTATGTACAAATATACCATTGCCTGTGGGGGAGGGGTATAATTTAATGGGGATTTAATTTGAAAAATATGAGACAGTAAGATTTATTTCTTAGATGCAGATTGTATTTGAATACTGATCTTGCATCAAAGTTATGTAAAATTTTAAAATTTAATAAAAAATAAGTTTAAAAAGTGAGATGGGGGAGCTGTCCAGCACTAGAGCTGAGACACAATTAGGGATGAGCAAGAAACTCTATTCGGTTTGCATTTCAAGCTGGATCTATGAAGTTTGCACTTTCCAAAACAATATGAGAACTGAAACACAGCCAGCCTTCAGAATTCGCATTTATCTGAACTTTGCCATGTAGTTCGCCAACCAAACAATGTTTACAAAAATGTATATGTTAGGGGAAATGAATAAATGAATGAAAATAACATACAAAAAGGCATTATATGATGAGAACGTGCTTGCAAAAATGTGTACATTAGTCAAAACTGTCTGCAAAAGTGTGTTTATTAGGAGAAATTCTAAAGCTGGCAAATTTTCATGAGGATTTAAAAAACAAGACAAGTTTAGATTGCTAAATGTGGAGAACTGAATTTAAGATTAGAAAAATGAGAATCTGAGAGAACTGAAATCTGACAAATCTTTCCCTCCTTAGACACAATTGCTGAAACACTAGAAGCTTCCCACAAGACAGACACAGCAAGGAACAAGGAGCTGGGTAGCAGGTGAGGGCTCTTAAGTGTAGGCCTTGCAGCCCTACCTTCCCTGGTATCTCAGTGGAGGCCATGAACGTGGAATTACAACTCAGGGTATTGTTCTCCATAGCAGAACGTGGTGAAGGGAGGCCTCATGTAAGAATTCTATTTTTCTAATGATGGCTTCTGTACATCCCCTCTGCCACCTATGTTCTTAGGGTCCAGGGAATGATGGGAGGCAAGGATAAATGAGCATCCCAGGCATAGGGCAAGAAGTATATATTCAAGTCTGGGCTCCTTTTGAGAGGAAGGGCAGGATATAAATTTAATAAATAATAAATAAAATTTAGGAATAAATAAATAACGTTTTTGCATTTGGTGTAGTCCTTCAAAACAGCTACCCTCAAGACACCACTAGGGAGAGCTGTCTCCTGGTCCCAGTGTGTATGGAAGTGTGTAGGGAGCTCCGTGTCATCTGAGGGGGTCCCATTTCTTGTGGGCTGTGGGACGTGGCAGGGTCCCGACACTGGAGGGAAAGCCCACTGCCTGGATGAGATGGGGCATGACATCCATAAAGTGGATCCCTCTTACATTATGAGCATGTCCTTCATTCACTTCCCAACTGACCAACTCCACTGGTTTTGGGAGAAAAAATGGAGTGAGGTACTCAGGCATTGAGCTTTTTTCTCCATCAGTAAGAAAACATTTCCTGTATCTTTTCCATGTCTGAAACCCAACAATTCTCAGAGCACAGCCTCCATTGCACAGATTGGTGCACCCTTCCACTGACTCTGGGATGCTCCAAACCCGCTTACGTGCTGGTGCCAGTGTGCCAGTCATATGGCTGCATTACGGAAGTGGCCAGTGAGCATTCTTTGTAAAATGTGTTGTAAAAACTGACAGCTGTGCAAATGATCAAACACCTTTAGGTGGCAGTATCTTCTAAGATTTTGAAACACTAAAAGGCTTTTTGATACACATTGCAGTGTAGTGGCCAACATACCTCATGATTTCCCAAGCGCAGAAATGATGAAGTCCCAAAAAACGTGAAGCTTTTCACTCCACCACTGATTTTGGTAGAAGTCTCTGACCTTATTTGCTAAACTTGAAAAATCCCCAAGAGGCAAATCTCCACCTCCATACTGAAGTCTCCTGCCCAAGCTGCACCCATAATTAAATGCATACAATGTAGCTACACTATTATACAGATTTTATATCACTTTAATTTTAGTTGCTTCCCTCAATGAATCCTGAGAATTGTAGCTGGTGAGAGGTTGAAAATTCTTTGTTAGTCTCACAGTGCTCTACCAGATTTCCAGTGGGAAGAGAGGATAACTAGCAAACTTGGTTCAATTTATGGATGAGATAAGTTTTGAATGGAGGACTTCCTGTAGTTATCCATAGCAAATCTCCCAAAGCCAGTTGCTATGTATGTATGTATCTATAAGAATTTATATCTCACACTTCTAATGCATATGTATCATTCAGGGTGGTTTACAACAAGGTGTCTTTTTTCTTGCATGGGTACTTCCCAGCAGATGAAAATGAGTCATTGGGCTCCTGTTTCATATTATTTATTTATTTGATTTATATCCCACTCTTTCTCCCAGTAGGAGCCCAGGGCGACAAATAAAAGCACTAAAAACACTTTAAAACATCATAAAAACAGACTTTAAAATATATTAAAACACAACAACCATTAAAAACATATTAAAACAAAACATCTTTAAAAATATATTTTTAAAAAGTTTTAAAAACATTTTTAAAAGAAGGTTTAAAAATATATTAAGAAGCAATTCCAACACAGTTGCAGACTGGGATAAGGTCTCTACTTAAAAGGCTTGTTGAAAGAGGAAGGTCTTCAGTAGGTCCACAAAAATATCAGGAAACCTGAAGCCATGTGGGCAGGGCAGGGCAGGGCAGGGCAGGGCAAACCATCTGGGTCCTTCCCACCCAACTGTTGCTTTCCCACCTACTCTGGAGTCTGGACAAAACAGGGGAAAGCAGCCAAGACCCTTTGCCATTCTCACTTAAAATCTTCCTCCTAAAACGAAATAAATATAGCATCCTTGGTGCAAATTATTCACACATCCTGGTGAAACAACTTTGCATTATTTTCCTTGGTTTTTGGGACCCCATTCTCTAGAATCGCTAGTGTAAGCAAAGAGATTGCACTGCAAATAATTTAATTATTCAAATATATTTTGGGGAAAGGAGGAATATAGTGAAAGAGGGTGTATTTTGTATTCAAAGACATTTAGCCTTCGTAATGGCTATCTAGGAAATGGCATCAATTGTTTTGTATTAAGATGACATGTTAGGTACTTATGCCTGTCTTGATCAAAACTCAAGTATGTGAAACTGCAGGTTTTTGAAGAGCAAACAACATTTGCAACACATGGTCAGAAAAAAAATACAGGAAAAACTACCATAACTGATATACTATGTTTTATGACAGGGATTATTCATTGCAGAAATTGCTATCTAGCTACAGCTAAATGCAGCCATTAGAGATGGGATTTCCAGTTTATCTTATTGTGCCATTAGCCAAATACTATGTGCCCTTCTGAAAAATATGCAAAGGAGTATAATTATCCTGGCCTTCATTCATAAACCAACTTACTCATGAGTGAGCGCTGTTTAACTCATTAGCTCTTTGCAACTTGTGCTTGTAGCATTGGGTGTGGCACATGCTATGTAAAGGGTTAAAAGGCCCTTGACTGCAACTATAGAATATTTCATTGGGTAGGTACAATGACTTGGGATAAGTGGGATGATATCCCATGCCTTTCGGGCATCAATCCAAGTTGTATGCAAATGAGCTGAATTTACCCAACAGCTGCGCTAGGGGGTACATTCCACCAGGATTTTAGACCAGCCTTCACTGGACTGGCGCCCTCCAGATGTTTTGGACTACAACTCTTAAAATGTTGGTAGGGGCCGATGAGGATTGTAGTCCAAACCATTTGGGGGCCACCAGCTTGGTGAAGGCTGATTTAGACTGTCAGCAACAACTAGGACTTAAAAAAAAATATCACATTGGCTTCACAGCAAAAAGAAACTTTTTTTTAGAGTTGGACATTTTCTTTGAAAAGCAGCACTCTACTCAAAAATAAATCCACCTTTTGCCTGAAATTCACAACTCATCCCTTTTTCTTGGCAAAACAAATGCCAGATTGGCGGGGGGGGAATGGGATCAGGCCTGGTACTTTACTGTGAATGTCACAGTCACTTTCAAGGCAGAGTTCATCCATAACATAACACAGTGGACTGTCTCTTTCTAAGTGGATACAATGTCTACTTTAAAAGGAGGTAATCAGCAGCAATATGCAGAGGAGAGTCCTTTCCCCCATCTTTTCATCTCTTGCAAAGAAAACTGTGCTGCACGAAAAATGTGCCAAGAGGACTATGCTGCACAAACATTAAGTGAACATTTTTGCTCTTGTTCCTGTACTTTCATGAAACATTACTTAAAGGGGAGAAGGGGTTCACCGGGCGCAAACTATTTCATGAAAAGGGGACTCCTGTTTTGGCACAGTCATAGCATAAACTACCTTTTCCCGGCCCTTTACACACCAAATAACTGGAAGCTCTCAGGGCCTATTTTATGCACATCTCTCTTGTGGTCTCATGTTCTTTGAACCCCTGGCCTACCAATTAGTTTTCTTATTACCAGGACTGGGATAGCCTGACCACTGTAGTTCATGCACTAGTGTCCTCCAGGCTGGATTACTGTAATGTGCTCTATGTGGGGCTGCCCTTGAGGTTGGCCTGGAAGCTGCAGCTGGTGCAAAATGTGGTGGCTAGACTGCTCATTGGGGCAGGGTATCACCAAAGTGTCACCCCACTGCTGAATGAATTGCACTGGCTACCTATTAGCTACCAGGCTAAATTCAAGGTTCTCACTTTGGGGTACAAAGCCCTATACAGCTTAGGACCAGGGTGGACATGATCTTCACTGCACGACAGCTTCAAGAAAAATGCCGGGAGCAGAATTGGCCTTTATATATGGCATTTATTGATCTGACTAAGGCCTTTGACACTGTGAATCGAACCGCTCTCTGGACCATCCTTCTGAAAACTGGATGCCCTGATAAATTTGTGAATATTTTGCAAATCCTTCATGACAACATGACAGAAACAATTTTGGACAACAATAGCTTTCAGAGCGATCCATTCAAAGTCGGATCAGGCGTAAAACAGAGATGCGTCATTGCTCCTACCTTATTTGCTATATTCATTGCCAGCGCTTGGAAAAGTTACTTTTTTAAACTACAACTCCCATCAGCCCCAGCCAGCATGGCCACTGGATTGGGCTGATGGGAGTAGTAGTTCAAAAAAGTAACTTTTCCAAGCTCTGTTCATTGCTATGATTCTACACCTTATTGAGGGGAAACTTCCTACTGGTTTGGAAATCATATCGAACAGATGGAAAGCTTTTTAGTCTCAGTAGGCTGAAAGCAAAAAGTAAGGTAATGTCAACCTCTGTCGTAGAACTTTAATATGCCGATGATAATGTAGTCTCTGCATATTCAGAGAAAGATCTTCAAACTATCCTAAATGTCTTCACAGAAGGATATGGAAAGCTTGGGCTCCCACTTAATATTTAAAAAACCAAAGTGCTTCATCAACAGGTGCGAACTAGTCCCTCTGTAGCACCATCGATCCAGCTTAATGGTGTGACATTGGAGAACGTTGATCACTTCCCCTAGTTCGGCAGCCATCTCTCTGTAAAACTGGCATTGATGTTGAAATTCAACATTGTCTGAGCTCTGCGAGTGCCACATTCTCCCGAATGAAGCATAGAGTGTTCGAGGATTGGGATATTCGCAGGGAGACCAAAATGCTTATTTACAAAGCCATTGTACTACTGACCATGCTATATGCCTGTGAAACATGGACCATTTATAAATGCCACTCTCTTCTTGAAATATTCCATCAATGCTGCCTCTGGAAAATTCTGCAAATTACTTGGGAAGACAGAAGGACTAATGTTAGAAGCAAAGACTACCAGTGTTGAAACAATGATCCTTCAACATCAACTTCGCTGGACCAGCCATGTTGTTTGAATGCCTAATCACTGTCTTCCAAAGCAGCTACTTTACTCCCAACTTAAGGATGGAAAACGAAACATCGGTGAACAGCAAAAGAGGATTAAAGATGTTCTTAAAGCGAATCTAAAAAGATGTAACATGAGCATCGAGAACTGGGAAGTCTTAGCCCAAGATGTCCCAAATGGAGGTCGGCTATTATCAAAGGTGCTGTGGACTTTGAAGAAGCACGAGTACAGGGCACGAGTATGTCCTCACTGTGGGAGGCTGTGTGGATCTAGAATTGGCCTCCACAGTCACTTGCGGACCCACAGTTAAAGACCTTATCTTGGAAGACAATCTTACTCGGCCCTGAGTGATCACCAATGACCTGAAAGACCGTTGTGGGAGTTGGATTTATTGAAAAAGAGTTAATGGCACTGATTAACTTTAATTCTGCCTGTGGTTTTGGCTCTTGCAAGAGAAATCTTATTCAGAGCTTGCAGTAAGAGAAAGTGGAACTACACGGTGTCTGTGGGAAATAGAGATATTGTGGTCAAGCAGAAATATTTCTACATTGTGCAGTTTAAACTCTGGTGTCAGCAAAAACAACAGGATGAGAGATGTGACAATGGGAAGGTACATTTTACAGGACATCTTACACGTGTAAAAGACTACCCCTACATGTGCTACATTAACCTTATATGGAATAAGATCTGGAATGTTCTGTGTGACTTATGTTCAACTAAGCCTGTGTGTCCATGGCTCAAGAGAGACCTGTTCATGCTTGGACACTCTCTCCTGATGGCCATCAGTACTTTGCTGTTGCTTATCAATAAAAATCTGTTCTTTTGGCAGTCTTTTCAAGTGTTTTTCCTTCCACACTGTCTTATCCCTTATATACTCAGTCTATCACTGCTCTCTGCAGGTGAGGGCCTCCTGCAGATACATCTTATCAGGAGGTCCATTCCACACAACATAGGAAACAGACCTTCAGCGTTGTGGCACATACCCTTTGGAATTCCCTCCCCTTAAATATTAGACAGGTGATGTCTCTGTTATCTTTCCAGCACCTACTGAATACCTTCCTCTTTCAACAAGCTTTTTAAGTAGAGACCTTATCCCAGTCTGTGTCTGTGTTGGAATTGCTTTTTAATGCATTTTTAAAGCTTTGTTTTTTAAAAAAGATGTTTTTAAAACTTTTTAAAAAAAATATGTTTTTAAAGATGTTTTGTTGTAATATGGTTTTAAGGATGTTTTAATATATTTTAAAGTCTGGTTTTATGATGTTTTATAGTGTTTTTAGTGCTTTTATTTGCTGCCCTGGGCTCCTACTAGGAGGAAGGGTGCGATATAAATCTAATAAATGAATAAATAAATAAAAGCGGGCTTCTGCATGAATAAGAAATGTGCCTTATTTGCCTGGAAGCTATTTGCATAAGGAAAACAAAGCCATATCCTAAGATCCTCTTCCACATAGAAATACACAGGCCTCCTTTGCATTTGAAATATACTAGCCTTTCCAGTTAGCTGTGCAATTCATTGGTGCATGTTTTAGAATCATTTTGTTTCAATGGTGTATTTGTTCTTTGTTTTTTGTAGGCTACTTCAAATGGCAGGAGAGGCAGGATATAAATGTTTTAAATAAATAAATGATGAGTAGAAACATGATGCTTGCTGAATTTGAATATGATATTTTTCAAAAGGGCTGCTTGACACTTCTCTTTAATCTGCACCCAGTCACTCACTGCCTTACCGTACCTACCAAAGGGTCCCTGATGCTTTTCGTGCATCCAATAGATTGCTTTGTCACACTTTCAGAGAAGCGAAGACTCACCCCTTCCTGCTTGCTTCTGCTTAAGTAGGTGTTGAGCAAATTACCCCACACTATTTTGGCATGCATTAGGCCATTAAAGAGCTGAAGATTCCTTTTGTAACCAAATGATTTCATCATGCATTTATGTCCGCCATTTCCTGTTACTCTTGAGAGTTCCTGTTACCCTGTACTTAAAAAGAGTACTTATTCATATGCAGATGTACAACTTCTGTGAATGAAAATAATGCTTGTCCAAATCAATTCATTGGGATAACAATAAAAATGATGATAATAATAATATAATGTGATCAAATCACTTTCTGTACATTATCACAGTAAGTACAATTTCTATTTCAGATCCAATTCTAATATTTTTTTCCAGTCAAATCAGCTTTTTGTGTCCTGTTTTGGCCAGAAAAAAAAGTCACCTTGATAGTGCTTCCTTCTTTTTGATTCTCAGGGCTCTTAACATAATTCCATTTAATCGCCAAGGTGAGCAGAATAAAGAAGGGCACTGTCTTCTGCAGAAAGGGATGGTGAACAAAATATGTCCCGTATTCATACTGAGCTTTAGAGTAATTTAGAGAGCAATGCCAGTTACCTTAAAAAACATATTTCAGATTTCACATCTCTATGATTACTTCTCCTCCTCCTCCTTTTTCTCCTCCTCCTCTGATTAAGGAAGAAATGAGATTGTTCTTACTGGACAAAGAACCCAATGGATGGCTATACACAGTAAACTCCCAGTTGCTCCATGAAATCTCCCATGACATGGTGTATTGAAGTTAAAAGGACTAGAGCAGCCTTTCCCAACTAGTGGGCCACCAGATGTTGTTGGACCACAACTCCCATCAGTCTCAGCCAGCATTGCCAATGGTCAGGAAAGATGGGAATTGTGGTCCAACAACATCTGGTGGCCCACTAGTTAGGAAAGGCTGGACTAGAGGAAGTGAAGCATTGGGACACATCAGATGCAGGAATTTTCCTCCTATGTGGAACAGAAAATTACCTGCTAAAAAGAACTACAGATGCTCTAAAAGCTTTTATCATCTCTGGTCCTATGCTGTCCGGAATTTTCCCTCCTTAGCATCACTCCTAATTGAGAATGAAACTCCCTGTATTGTTTGAGAGGGGTTTCCCAATAGGCAAGGTCATCCTGTCTGTGAACAAGCATGCCAAGTGGTCACTTGGGGTGGCTCCCATGAGTCTGAAAGGTGATCCTCAGGATCCCTTGCAAACTTGCAGAGGATTCCGGGGGCACCCAACCAATAGTGTGGTGGATCCGCTTGGGACTTCCATGTGTCTTTGGGATGGATCTGCCAATTGGGGGGCAGCTCAATTCAACTGTAGAGCAAAGTTATCAGGAGAAGTCCTTAGAGAGATAAAAGGACCCGTGAGTTCTTATTGGGGACTCCCTGTATCTAGGGCTACATACACACCATACACGATTTCCCACAAAGAATCCTGGAAACTATAGTTTGCCCCTCACAGAGATACAATTCCCAACACCCTTAACAAACTACCGTCCCCAGGATTCTTTCAGAGACATCATGTCTTTTAAATGTATGCTGTGTATGCAGTGCACATCCAGGGCCTCAGGCAAAAGTCGTTTCCATCAGCTGCTCCCGCCTGATCCTTTTAATTGGGGATGCCAGAAACTGGGCTTGGGACCTTTTGCTTGCTCTATTTCATAGTCCACATTGCACAAGAGAGCTGTGATTTCCATCTCCCATTGTTTAACTGTTTTACTTTAAAGTACCTAAATTAGACTCTGAATTAGACTGGAGGGAGGTGCATCTTCAGTGTTGTTTTTCCCCAAGTCATTTATGCAATCTAGCAGCAGGGGAGGGCTCCTGTCTTATGTGCCCCGTATGTATGATCTCCAGAAACAAGTAGCTGGGCTTGATGGACTCTTGGTCTGATCTAGAAGAGCACTTCTTATATTCGTACATCTCTCATGTTTGCATTTGAGAAGGCGTGAACTTTTAAAACCACCTGGAAAGGCTTTCACTCTGGTAGAACTTCATAGTTTCCTTCATACAGGTTTTGCTGTAAATAGTGCTACATTAGTTTTAATGAGCACTGTTCTTCTTTGTAAGCAGAAAGCATATATACAATACTGAAAGGCTTCCCATCTTTAAGAATTAATTCCTCTCTCAAATGTCCATTACCATGCATTCAGTATTTACTTGGTCCATTTCGTTTACACTGCTCTCTGTGCCATATCCATCCCAAAGGGGATTGCTTAGCCTTTTAAAGTCATTTCTCTGTTCCCACATCCTGCAAACTCAATCCAAAGATTCAATTTTTTTGTTGTTGGGGTGGTGGTAGATAAGAGTTGCCACATATCCACTATCCAAAAATTAGCATTGTTAATGTATGCAGCTGCCTGTCCTCAGACAGAAGCTTAGAGAAACATATTTCTTTACGTCCTAGTTGGGCTTTCATCTCCTATGTTGCCAGATAATGTCTGGGGTCAGTGAAGGCCTGGATGGAGGTGAAAACACTGTAGCTTAATACAGACAAGACAAAAGTACTTATAGTTGTGGGACCAGATGATCTGAGATTAGACATGCACCCTGTTCTAGATAGGGTTGCATTCCTTCTTAATGAGCAAATCCCACAATATGGAGGGGGGGTGCTCCTGGGTCCAACATTACTTCTGAATGTCCATGTTGTGGTCAGAAGAGCTTTCAGATCAGTTTAGGTGGGAACAGCAGCTGTGCCCTTTCTTGAAGAACACTGAGGAAGATCAGCTGCAGTTATCCATACTTCAGTTAACATCCAGATTGGATTACTGCCATGTGCTCGGTGTGGAGCAGCTGCCTTTGAAAATTATTTGGTAACTTCCCCCAGTTCAAAATGCAACTGCCATCATCATGGAGATGGAATTTTCCTATTTACAATAGTAAGGTTGTGAATGCTATTGCTTATGTAGCCAAACCACCTACCACAAGAGGGAGGTATCAACAGGCTTGGGGGTACAAAAACATATTTGTATTACAAGTACAAAAACATATTTTTTAAAAAAAAACTCTGGGGGAGGTGAAGATGAAATGCTGACTGATTGCTGGGGGATGAAGGAACGCAGAAAACTGAGCTAGTGGTGTAATAGAGTGGATGGAACCCTAAAGAGAAGCACTCTGCCTTGCAGTGTTTTGTTGCAGATTCCATTAGTTCAACTCTGCTGTTGTTTAATTAGTTACCAATTATTTTCCGGATCCAATTCAAGATGACTTGAGAATGCAAAACTAGGGATACGGAACCAGTGGCCATCCAGATGTTGCTGGACTACAACTTGCATCATCCCTGGCCATTGGGCATGCTGGCTGGGGCTGATGGGTGCTGGAGTCTAAGAGCATCAGGAAGGTCACAGATTCACCAGGCTTACCCTAAAGATTGCCGCCTTCAGTATGTGCCTGCCTGTAATCTCACAATGTCATCAGAGGCCCTGCTCTTTATTATTATTATTATTATTATTATTATTATTATTATTATTATTATTATTATTATTATTATTATTTCCATTTATAGACCGCTTACTATCTAAAAGATCTCAAAGCGGTTTACGATAAAATACACAAGGTACAATTTAAAAAATCAAATTAATTTACAAAGCAAAATACATAAACAATATCCATATCCATATCTATAAACACAATATAAAAGTCAGAATTCACCAACGGAAACCCGGAAGCCACCCTCCCCACCCTATGAAAGCGTCAGAAAACTGCAATTATGTTCGACTATGGAGGAGGGTGACAAGCGGGTAAAAGGTTATTGCTCCCCTGGTGTGGCCTGGCGCCATTTCTCTTGCATCTCCTTCCTCCCGGAGGGGGCAGTGGGAGTGCCCACCAGCTGCCAGGCTCCAGGACTCAAGCCTCGGCGGGCATGTGTGTCCATTGTTCTGAAGGCAGAGCATCTCTCTGGGAGGCAAGTTGTGATCACAGAGCAAGATGGGCTTTAGCTGGGGGCTAAAGAGGGTGGCCATTATGTTGATGTTGATGGGGGAAGTTGCCTGTCCACAGTGGGCAGCAGACGACACAGGCAGGCACAGGGGTCCTCTGGCTACAGTTTTGTTTTCCACAAAAAGATACAGCCCGGTGTCCTGGCCAGTCTCAGTGTGGAGAAGAAGGTAGCCGCCATAATTTGTGTCAACCACATGGATATTGCTTTGGCCTTTATTTGCATGGAAAACAGCAAATTTACCAAGTGGGTCGGCATGTCTAAAATGGAAGCTGACAGCCCTACAGGTAAGTCTCACAACAATATTCCTTTCCACAGAGAGATCCCCTTTTGGCACAGGATGAATTCGGATGGCTACTGCAACCACATCCAGCTCAGCTCCTTTTTTACCTTCTCAATGCGGTGCCATGTCCCTTCCGTCTTTGAGAAACAGCCTCTTTGTTTTGGCATTCTCTGTTCACCCTTTGACTACTGAATTCAGGCCCTGTGCAGGTGCTTATAACTTTTCCAGGAGGAATTTGCACTGCTGCTGCTTGGTTCCACTGGCAACCTTTCTTAAAAACACAGACAGAACATGGAAGCTCTCTCTTCTTTCCAGTTATTCAGTTGTACTGCACTGATGCTACCTGTTTGGAACACTGTGCAGTGATGTTGTTCTGAAGGGACCGAAGTAGAGGATTCACCCAAGGAGTGACTTCAGGCAAACACCCCTCTGAACCATAGATTTATCTCCCCTTGTTAATGAGCTGCAAACTCAGGAGATAAGTCCAATGAGATGCCAAGTTTATGTAGAAAAGAAAAATTGGTGAACTTCTCCCAAATGCCTTTAGATCTGTCCCTTATTCAGAGTCCTATATCCATTATTTCTTCTTCTCAAGTCACTTGCAGAGATAATTATCCAGCCAATCATGCAATCAATGCATAATCAGGCAATTGCCCAGTTTGTCATTACCTGATTATAATCACTTTCCCGGTTTGGATGCAGGAACAATTAACAGCCAGTTCTCTTCAGTGCCAAACTCTCAATTCCCAAACATGCAGACAAAAATAGTCCCACAAAGTGCTCTTTCTAGTTGAAGCAATGTAAACCATAGCAAAGCTGGCAGCATACTCTGGAGAACAGCATCACTCTGCCTGCTTATGTGTCAGGCTTGAAATTCACAAAGTTTCATTTCATTCTTAATGACTTCTTAAACCCGGGAATGAGCTGAAATTTCAGGAGTCTACAGTTCAAATCAGTGATTGCTTCCTAAGAAATGTGTTCAAGTTAGGTCAGTGGAAGTCTAGCCTCAGAAATGTGCCTAGAATTGTGAACCCTGTCACAACCTGCACCGCCACAAAATATGTTCAAAGTGAACTCATTTGCAGCTTTTTAATTTAGAAAAAAAGGTCAGTAAAGAGCGGCGTATGATAGAGATATCAAACAAAGTTGTTGTTGTTTTTGGTTAACCAACAAACACTATTTCTAATTGATGGATTCAAGATAGAAGATTCACATTATATTGTCCATAGTCTCAACTATTATATAATTAAATTAATTTAACAGAAATATGTAATAAATAGATTAACCAAAATTACTGTCAAATCAATGTTTGGATTCCAGAATAAGCAGAAGTTAAGTAATTGCAGCCACAATATAGCAACTTTTATGGGCGGCATTTCATCATGGAACTGTCATTTTGAGGTTGTCTTTTATCAAGTTAGCCTTCCAGATGTTTTGAACTATAGCTCCTATAATCTCTGACCATTGTTCATGCTGGCTTGAGCTGATGGTAGTTGAACAACTGGAAGGTACCATGACGAAGAAAGTCAGTTTAGACAACTGGCCAACGAGGCCCTTCCCAGTCCTGTTACTAGAGACCTCAAAAATGGAAACACTGGGGCCTAATGCATGCTAACATGTGAACTACCATACATTACATTACATCGGCGATCACTTGTGGCCGAGTAAGATTGTCTTCCAAGATAAGGTCTTTAACAGTGGGTCCGTAAGTGACTGTGGAGGCCAATTCTGGATCTACACAGCCTCCCACAGTGAGGACATAGGTTTCCAGGCAGAAGATGGTCAAGATGAGGATTTGCTTGATGTGCCTTCCGCTTAGCTCGTTTGTCCCATTCACCCTGTATTCGTCCATAGCACTTTTGATAATAGCCAACCTCCATTAGGGACGTTCATGGGCCAAGACTTCCCAGTTCTCGATGCTCATGTTACATTTTTTTAGATTTGCTTTAAGAACATCTTTAAACCTCTTTTGCTGTCCACCAATATTTTGTTTTCCATCCTTAAGTTGGGAGTAAAGCAGCTGCTTTGGAAGACGGTGATCAGACATTCGAACAACATGGCCAGTCCAGCGAAGTTGATGTTGAAGGATCATTGTTTCAACACTGGTGGTCTTTGCTACTTCCAAAATGCTAATATTAGTCCCCCTGTCTTCCCAAGTAATTTGCAGAATTTTCCTGAGCCAATGTTGGTGGAATCTTTCCAGAAGTTGGGAGTGGCGTTTATAAATGGTCCATGTTTCACAGGCATATAATAAGGTCAGTAGTACATTATGCACAGTTTGCAGAAAGTGGATAGAGAAAAGGTTTTCTCCCTCTTTCATAATACTAGAACTTGGGACCATCCAATGAAGCTGAATGTTGGAAAATTCAGGACAGACAAAAGTACTTCTTCACACAAGGTATAGTTAAATTATGGAATAGATGCATAGTACCCAAGCCATTCAAATTATTTTGGAAAATCACAGAAACAGCTCTCTGTTTCCAGATGCTAAAATATGTATATATGCAGAGATCCTCAGAGGTCTGAGCTATGTGTGTGCCTGTGTGTGTGTTTACCTAAGTAGCAGGCTTTTACCCTGCATTGAGATCACTGAGACTTAAGACTTA
Organism: Rhineura floridana; assembly: GCF_030035675.1. NCBI lineage: Eukaryota > Metazoa > Chordata > Lepidosauria > Squamata > Rhineuridae > Rhineura > Rhineura floridana. The sequence continues at coordinate 81,248,784 of NC_084489.1, read as the reverse complement.
GTAAAATAAGAGAAGCTACTTTATTTATAGAAATACATAGTAGATAGGAAAGGCATACCTAGTTCTCACTAACTAACTAACTTAAGTTGGAGGTGCAATGCCCAGACTTGGGTATTGCCCTTATGGCTCAGGAGAGAGAGGAAAGACAAAGGTGTCTCGTCTCTCCTCGGACAGTCGAAGAAGACAAAGGAAGGAGGGGTAGATAAGCTTCCCTGAGCATATCAGTTTACAATGGAAGGAAGTTAAGTAGAGAACAGCACAGGTAAAGGCAGGCAAGCCTAGCCAGCTGGAGGACCCTAACTCTATCTTCCTTCTGGAATACAAACAAAAGAACCAAACAGGAGTTGCTCTTGCCCCACTTCCAACAAATAATAAATGAAACAACTAACAATTTGCTGCCCTTTCAGCTTGCCCAAAATCAGTTGTATGAGGTGACCAACTTCTCTTGCCTAATAGTAGGGCCAGCCCAGATAAGGCATCTGCCTATATACAGGCACATTGTGGGACATTACCACCTGGAATTGTTCGAAGAGGCAGCACGTTCAGATCAATCAAATGACTCCATGAATAAACTCAATTTATTCCCTTTCGATGTCTTATGTAGTTCTAACTACCCAGCTTTTTATCTGACTTCTGGGTGACTACTGAAGAACAGATAAAAGGCTGGGTAGTTAGAACTACATAAGACCTCGAAAGGGAATAAATTGAGTTTATTCATGGAGTCATTTGATTGATCTGAACGTGCTGCATCTTCTAGGTGTTCTTAATATAGTATAATATAAGTCAAGATAGTGATGCCAAGCGGCTGAGTAAATCTCTTTCAATGCTGTGTGGAATTAATTCAACAGCATGGTTGAGGTTTCCCCAAAGCTTGTCTAGAGTTTCAGTCCAATCTGTCCTACGATGATTATCTTTTATTATCCTTGCAAAGGCAGTGTGGTATAGTGGCCAAAGTGTTGGACTTGGACTGCAGAGACCAGGCTTCAAATTTCTGTTAATCTATGAAGCTGGTTGCATAACTTTGGATATACCATTGCCTCTCAGCATCACCTGCTTCACAGGGTCATTGTGCAAACAGGATGGGGCAAGTCCATGTACCTCTCAGATCTTTGGAAGGCCAAGAAACAAATGTGACAAATGTCTCCAGAAGTTGCTGAAGTGTCTCTTTATCTGTTTGCCACTGTTGATGGTACCGCTCCCCTACATGCAAGATGCCTGGAGCAACTGCCCCCATTGTCCCTAGATCGTTATCTTTCACCAAATGAAGCCCATGTTCCGTATCTTCACCCCGATTCTCCTTTTTTCTCCTTCTCTTCACCCCACACTCAAAATTAGACTCTCCTTATCCCATTTATACTGATGCTTACAATGCATTTACCTAGGCAAGGCATACTAGAGTCTTACATAAAGTTCTTTGATATGGTGTTTAGTATCCCAACTCAATCATCCCACTATAAGTGTTTGCCAAGCTGACTAATGAATCCCAAGATTCTGTGATCCCATTTCTTTTGCTCACATCCTCAGATCACTGTGAAATTATGTACATGCTGTGAAATTGTAAAACAACAACAACAACCCAAAGTTTGCCTACATGACCAGTTCACACAACATTTACCCCACTGATAAATGTTTTCCTCTTATCTATCAGACGTTCCAGGGCCCACATGGAGATGTATGGTGTTAGGAAAAGCAAACTTTCTGAAGCACTTTCTCTAACAAAAGTTCCATATCACTTTTCTGAGATCCAGTTCTCTTTTTCTTGAATTTTGACATCTAATGTTGTTTTTCCTTATTTTTTTTTGCATCCTATTTTGCCAACGAAAGGCAGTCCAGCAGTAGAAGATGCTGCTACTTCATTCTGTGTGAATTTGTTTTGTTAAATTCATTTTACATCGGGAATATAAAGAGATTTTAAGATATGCTTTTGTGCATGCCCACGGGACTAGCTTTCTTTTCTTTTCTTTTGGTCTGTTTTAGAGGCTGTTAATAAAGTTGTCCTGAGCTTTGGGAATGGTTTGTTGAATGGTGCAGGAATCTGTCGCTGGAGAGAGAGAGCACTCAGAACAGAAAAGCCCTACTGGGTTATTGGCTAGACCCTTTGGTTAGACCCTTGGATCCTGGGTGTAGAATTTTGAAATATACGTCAATACGTCAAACAATCCAAATGTATGCTTTCTAATGAACTTGCCTTTGTTCTTTGATATTTTTTTAACCCATTTGGTCCGGCGCAAGGTGATGATGTATTGTTCCACCAAAGAGTCTTACTCTCTCTGCAGGGCTAAAATAATGTTTCAAAGGAAGAGACAAAGAGCAGCCTTCCCAACTCTTGCTTACTCAGGTTACAGTTTTCCCCAGGAGATTGTGCAAAACCGCATTAGCCACTTTCAGCATCTAAACAAACACTCATTCTTCCCCTCTTCCCTCCCTCTCCCCAGCCACCCCTACCCTTTCTCACTACACACCCCACATACAAATGACTCTCTCTGTCTCTCTCTCTTTAGTACTGAGCTTTGACACAGTGGAGAAGAAATTACTCCAAGGAAAAATGGTAAAAGGGTTACAACGATGAGTAGGATGTTTCTTATCGTTGGGAGATACTGGGATGAAATTGGTGTCCCTTTGGACTTAAGTAGAGACTTCATTTAGAAAGCCAGAAAAAGCATGTAAGTCTCTTTTGTGGTTTGCAGTTTCCCCTCTTTTCCCAGGACAGAGTGGTGATATTCAGTACTAATAACCTTTTTGCATTTTGGTGGATTTTCATTTGGCGTGAATTCTTTTTTATTTTTCTAGAATCCTGTAAAGCATTTTTAATTCCCCAATAAAATAATATATTTGTTTCACGGGGGGAAAGAGAGAGAATCAGAATTTGCTTGAAGTGTAGTGTGTTTGATTTCCATTAATTTCAGGTTGAATTAAGGATTAGAATAGCATGTAACTATGGGTGAGAGGTGATCAACTCAATTAATTGACTGATAGCTATAATTATGCAACTGTTGATATGCTATTACGATTGTTGTGTTTACATTTTCATCAGTTTTCTACTAATTCCTAGTATAGAATTTATTTTTTTATTGCCAGCGTTTTTTGGGTAACATTATCAGTAAGCCTCTATTATGAACCCAAGATGTTTATCCTAGATGGCTACAATCAGTTCAGACCTAATTGGTGTATATGCAAACTTGGGATATTTTGTTCCAGAGTTTTCAATTTCATACACTAAATCCCCTTTGCTGTTCTATTGTACAGTCTCTCAGTTTAGAGAGATCTATTTGGAGCTCTTCATGATGTGCTTGGGTTTACATCACATTGAATGGTATTACCTGTAAACTTAGCTTAGTCAGGGTCAGGGATGAACTCTGGTCTCTGAATTGTTATGAATATGTTTTTATAGCACTCTGCCTAATACAAAACCATGGGGGAACCCACTGTTTGCTTCCCTCCACTGTGAAAACTGTCCGTTTAATCTCACCATCTGCTTCAAGCGTATTAACCAATTGCTGATCCCTGAGAAGACCGGACCTCTTATCCCATGGCTGGTAGGTTTTTCTTTAGAATTTTTGTGAGGGATTTTTTTGCACCTCCCTCCCCAAAATCAAATGATATGATGCTTGTTGAATCACCTATAGAATTTGACACGGCTGATGAAGCAGGGCTTCCTTTTTATTCATTTAAAAACGAACTGGCAGGAGAATAGGCGAGCTAACACAGCCAGCAGAATAAAGCAGCAATGCGCTGGTCCTGTTTCAGCAACAATTTGGCCCGTTCATCTTTATGTGCTGTCAGTGGTGGCTCATGGAGCAGTGGCATCCTCCTGGCAGCATCAGCACTGAGCTCATTGGGAGAGGTATGGAATGGGGTGAGATGGTGGCAGCAAGGGTGAGGGAGTTCCTGGGCAGTGGCCCCACAGGCCACCACTACCAACCCTGCTGAGAGGATGCCACTTCCCCCTCCCCACTCGTGGTTATAGCCTTAATCATGCTTTAAATTGCTTTGAGGTCATGCAAGATCAGGTGTGAACTTTTGGTATATTGTTTGATCAGAATGGTTTTAATGAGGCTTCTGTAAATGAGAACACGAATTGAGAAATATTTTATTATTTTATTTATTTATTTATTGCATTTATACCCCGCCTTTCTTTGTTCATGAAACCCAAAGCGGCTTACATATGGTTCCCAGGCAGTCTCCCATCCAGGCACTGACCAGACCTGACCCTACTTAGCTTCAGCAGGGAGCTGGCCTTGTGCCTTCAAACCACAGCCTGGATATGAATATGATGAAGTGGTGTCTATAGCCCAAAAAATGATACGCTTTTGATATAGAAAAGTCAAGGCAAGCCATTAAAAGCCATTCATCTTAACAGCAAAAACAAAACAAAAACACATCTTATTTTGTTAAAGGGGAAGTAAGGGAAAGGCATCAGATTTCATGATTGATTTACCTAACTGGGATGTATTGACAATGGGATGTTCCTAAGTTTCACGGAGTCGGCATCTAATGCCTCTTCGGCCAAATCCAGTCCTCTGATAGTACCTAGCCCACCCAATCCCAACTCATTTTCTCCTTTCTCCTTGACCTCTTGAAAGAAGCAGACAGCAAGAGAGAGGCAAAGAATTATAAGTGGAGAATGTAGTTGGTGAATGGGGACAGAGGGCACTGCCAACATATTTCTCTGAGAATGCAGGTTTGGAGCTTTTGGCTTATCAGCCCTAGCTGCATCAGCAAGCCAGTTCCAAGCAAAGCTATACTGCAATTGTGACATGGATGATGGAACAGAAAATGGTCAGACTTCAACTGATGAAAACACAGTGACCTACAGATGATTGTAGATGAGCTCTTCTTGACTTTGGGGTTAAAGACTCTTGCCCACGACGCAAAAGTTCTCTTCTATGCCACAACAATATATATCTCATAAACTCAACTTTGTTCTGACCTCCGATGTATTTCCCCTATCCTCTAAATTGTTACAGTTAGTAAATATTCTAATGAATTTTAGAATCAGAATGTCCTGAACGTTTGCAAAATATTATCTTCTGTGCCTATGGTTTGTTTTAGAGGAAGAAGACAGATGCTTATGATAGGTTTTCAAAGGAAAAATCTCTTAGAAAAGGCTGGCAGGCCGAGATGATTGCCTTGTAATTTAGGATCAGGTTTCCCGAAAGGTTTCAGTGGTAGTGGCTCTTGGAGATGTCAGGCTAATTTCATTATGCTGAGATCAAGATAGAATAAGAAATTACATTTGTATTTTAACCATCCTTCCACAGAAAAGTACTAGAGAGTGGATTTCCTTACAGCACAGATGGTGAGCCTGTGGCCCTTCAGATGTTGTTGAACTATAATTCCCATCATCTCTCACCATTGGCCATGGTGGCTGGGGCTGATGGGAGTTGGAGTCCAACAACATCTGGAGGGCCCCAGGCTTACCATCCCTGTCCTACTGGAATCCCCTGCCTCCTTGCCAAAGAAAATCTGCGGCAGGCCCCTGTTCAGTGTCCACTCACTTTAAGAGATTACAACAGCTGGGTTAGCAAAGCAAGGTCTTTTCTGATGTAGCCCAAAGCCTATGGAAGGATGTTCCAGAAGAGGTACCACACTGTATATCCCTTTTAATTTCTCAAAACTTTCCAATATCTTTTAAACGCCTTTTTAAAAAAGCCTTCTGATAGTTATTTGAGATTATGCTATTTGATTTTAAGGCTCTGTCTGGTGCTTTGGCTTCCTGGTGAGATAATACTATGAATTTTTAGTATCATATGGTTTTAAGAGTGTAAGCAGGGATGGGCAAAAAAGTCTATTTCTGGTTCATGTCATTTTTCGTATGTGCATAAGTCTGTTCACCCCATTTCCACATTAATATATGCTTTAAAAACATCTGCATGAAAATTTGTATTTAAATACATATTTCTAAATTATTGTCTCTCAAAATATGCATTTTTAAACATGATGATTTTTAGTCGAGAACTGCATTGGGAAATTCAAGAAGTGTGAAAGATGGTGGATAACTTAGTTCCAATCTGCACATTAGTTTGGGAGGTACAGATCAAGAACAATTCCACCAAGAAAACCTGGTTTCTGGACTCTGCATAAACTAGGCATGGCCAGAATGATTGCTGATATGTATTCATTTAGCATTAACTCCATCCACTCTCACTTGCTGACCCTTGTGCTTGGAATATCACCCTCATTCACTCTTTCTCCCTTCAGATCCTTCTTGAAAACTCACCCTTTATCAGCAGACTTTGTCCTTTAACCCCTTCGATCCTCATCCACAACCAAAATTACAAGTATTTTTAACTGCCTTGCTCGCACATAATCTTTGCCTCTCCCATTCCACTTCTCCTCCTGCTGTTTTATTAACTATGCTCTCATTTCCTCCCTTTTCATATCACTGCTCCACTCCCTCCCACAATCTAAATACAGACAAATAAACCCACACCACAGTCCACAGAATTCTGTATACATGGGACCTCCACTGACCACAGAACTGTAACCCCTCCCTCCACTTTTGATTCTGAGCAGATTAAGGTGGGGGTCAAGGGGTGGGGGAAGAAGGAAAGAAATAGGAAAGGACAAAGAGATTACCCAGACTGGGGATAGAAAGAAACTCTACAAGTGGAACAGCCTGTCAATGGGCAGAGGTCATTGAGGGCCATGTAGAGAAAATTTCATATGGGGTAGAGTCACAACAACAATTCTGAAACATTGAAAATCTGGTAAATTCTCCAATTTTTCTGCTCAAATATAATGAAAAATTTGAATTTGCATTTTGTATATCAGGTTTTCCTGCAACATTTTGAAGCTGAATGCTTTATCCTTAGGAATATCTCTTGATTGCTTTGGCAAGCATCAAATAGTAAATGTCTGAGTTGCCAGCCAGTGTCATACAATAAATCCCATTGCATACAAACCATCTAATGCTGTCAGATGCTAAATGCCATTGCAGCATGAGTTATTAACCACTGTTAAAGAATATATAGGATTACATGCCAACTATCAATTACTGTCAGATATCAAAAACAGAAATCAAATACAACATAATATCCAATATAGGTGTCAACTACCTGGAGAATGTTCAGTAAATATTCAATCCCTCAGAGAATATTTGGAGAATATTTAACATACGAGAAATCTGGGGCAGTGAATTCATATCAGCTCTAACAGAATGTTAATTGTGTTTTGTACTGAACCCACCTACCCCACTCTAAAGATCAAGAAGTGGAATACTATTTTCAGAGTCCACCTTTCCCGTTCTCAACAGATGACTGAACTGAGTTTTAAATTGTATTTAAATTGTGGTAATTTGTCATATTTTTTCATACTGTGTTTTAATGCTGTATTTTTTTTTGTGAGCCGCCCAGAGAACTTCTACTATGGGATGGCTATATTAATAAAGTAAGGAAATTAATAAATTATTGGTGACCAGGTGGTGGTGGTGGTGGATGGGGAGAGATCCTGAACTGTGTTCATATGAAAACGTAGGAAGCTGGATGGGTCCTCCAGTCCAGCATCTGGTTTCCCACTATGGCCAGAGTTCAAGGAAGCCTACAATCCGGTCATGAAGGTGACAGTCCTCTTCCAGTGTGTAGTTGCTTCCCAGTTCCATGATGAACATGAAGGTTCCGTATAAGCAGATTAGTAGCCACTAATAGATCTCTCCTCCTCCATGAACTTTTTAATCTCCTCTTTGAAGCCATCTAAGCTAGTGGCCACCGCCACATTCTGCTGCAATAAATGGATTGTGTGCTGCAAAAAGTAGTACTTTCTTATGCCCATCAAGAATCTCCTGTCACTCAGTTTCAATGGATGATCTCCAGCCTCAACCCAAGTTCTAATAATATGGGATAGGGAGAAAATGTTCTGTTTATTTTCTCTATCCCATTGCCTAATGTTATAAACTTTTGTAATGTCCCCCTCTCCCTTCAGTTTTCTCGATTTATTTATTTGTATTTATTATTTGATGTATATCCCACCCTTCCTCCCAGTAGGAGCACAGGGCAGCAAACAAAAGCACTAAAAACACTTTACAACATCATAAAAACAGACTTTAAAATATATTGAAACAAAACATCTTTAAAAACATCTTTTTTAAAAAAGGTTTAAAAATATCTGAAAAAGCAATTCCAACACAGACGCAGACGGGGATAAGGTCACAACTTAAAAGGCTTGTTGAAAGAGGAAGGTCTTCAGTAGGTGCCGAAAAGATAACAGAGACAGCGCCTGTCTAATATTTAAAGGGGAGGGAATTCCAAAGGGTAGGTGCCACAACACTAAAGGTACATTTCCTAAGTTGTTCAGAACAGACTTCCTGATGAGATGGTATCTGCAGGAGTCCCTCACCTGCAGAGTGCAGAGGACTTGGTATATAAGGGGTAAGACAGTCTTTCAGGTATCCTGGCTTTGTAAACCAAAATTAGAACCTTGAATTTAGCCCGGTAGCTAATAGGTAGCCAGTGCAATTCTTTTAGCAGCAGGGTGACATGTTGGCAATACCCTGCCCCAGTGAGCAGTCTCATTGCTGCATTTTGCACCAGCTGCAGCTTCCAGACCAACCTCAAGGGCAGCCCCACATAGAGTGCATTACAGTAATCCAGCCTGGAGAACACCAGTGTATGGACAACAGTGGTCAGGCTATCCCGGTCCAGAAACTGCCAAAGCTGTCTTACCAGCCGAAGCTGGTAAAAGGCATTCTTAGCCACGGAGGTCACCTTAGCAGGGCGAAGGGCCTCCCAGTAGAACAGCAACACAGATGCAACCTGCTGCAGCAGCCAAATTTTGGGGGGACATTGACCAGGACTCTGTATGCACCTTTGGTTGCCGTAGTGCAGGTCTGGGGAAGCACAGGCCCAGGAGCCAGATGCAGCCCTCCAAGCCTCTATATCTGGCCCTTGAGACTCTCTCCAAACACCCCCTTTCCAAAGCCAGGTTCCTCACCGGCCTGGCTTCGCACCCCCCTTGAGTACTTTAGCCTGGATGGAAGGTATCCTTGCTCTGACAATGCTTCTTGCTTGCCATGAAGGAGGACAGGGAGAGGGAAGGGTTTGTGAGTGTGCGTAGAAATTAGCCTACTGAACAAAGGTTACATTTACATTTGTCGCTTCACCTGCTTTTGACTCTGGCCCCACCCACTCACCCACCACTGCCATGTGCCCAGTCCCCCGGAAAATTGCCCAACACCCAGAAGGGAAGGTGACTCTTGGGCAGAGCTTGGAAAAGTTACTTTTTTGAACTACAACTCCCATCAGCCCAATCCAGTGGCCATGCTGGCTGGGGCTGATGGGAGTTGTAGTTCAAAAAAGTAACTTTTCCAAGCTCTGCTCTTGGGCTAAAAAAGGTTCCCACTCCTGCTGTGGTGTATCCAGAGGATTCCTTTGCAGTGTTTGGTGGTGAGGATGAGAAGTGTGCAGAAGCCTATTTCCACATCCCTAACTGCAGCTGGTATAGCACAGTGGGGAGGAGAGCCTGGCTGGGAGTCCAGAGTCTGTGAGTTCAAATCCCTGCTTGTGTCTCCTGGTGTCAAGGGCCAGTTAATGATCACCCCACAGTGAGTGGCTCAGGGGTTACATGCCCTGCCACCTGTGCAGCCGTGGGCAAGCTGCATATGGCAAATGTCCCATTCCTGGGCAAGATCCTGGAACAAGTGGTTGCTGGCCAGCTCCAGACACTCTTGGATGAAACCAATTATCTAGATCCATTTCAGTCGGGTTCCAGGCCAGGTTTTGGCACAGAGACAGCCTTGGTCGCCCTGTATGATGACCTTTGTCGGGAGAGAGACAGGGGGAGTGTGACTCTGTTGATTCTCCTTGATCTCTCAGCGGCTTTTGATACCATCAACCATGGTATCCTTTTGGGGAGACTCGCTGATTTGGGAGTTGGCGGTACTGCCTGGCAGTGGTTCCGCTCCTATTTGGCGGGCCGTCTCCAGAAGGTAGTGCTTGGGGAACATTGCTCGGCACCCTGGGCTCTCCAATATGGGGTTCCGCAGGGGTCAGTTCTGTCCCCCATGCTTTTTAATATCTATATGAAGCCGCTGGGTGCGGTCATCAGGAGTTTTGGGGTGCGCTGCCATCAATATGCTGATGACACGCAACTCTACTCTCCTTTTCATCTTTCTCAGGTGAGGCTGTCGATATGCTGAACCGATGCCTGACTGCGACAATGGAATGGATGAGAGCTAATAAACTGAGGCTCAATCCAGACAAGACTGAGGTGCTGTTAGTGGGTGCTTCTCCTGACCGGATGGTGGATGTTCAACCTGTTCTGGATGGGGTTGCACTCCCCCTGAAGGAGCAGGTTCGTAGCTTGGGAGTTCTTTTAGAACCATCCCTGTCACTTGAGGCTCAGGTAGCCTCGGTGGCACGGAATGCTTTTTACCAACTTCGGTTGGTGGCCCAGCTACGCCCCTATCTGGATAGAAAGAATCTCGCTTCGGTTGTCCATGCTCTGGTAACCTCGAAGTTAGATTACTGCAATGCGCTCTACGTGGGGCTGCCTTTGAAGATGGTCCGGAAACTGCAGCTTGTACAAAATGCAGCGGCCAAATGCAGCGGCCAGATTGATAACAGGGACTAGGCGTTCCAATCATATAACACTGATCCTGGCTCGCTTGCATTGGCTGCCTATATGTTTCCAGGCCAGGTTCAAAGTGCTGGTTTTAACCTATAAAGCCTTATATGGCGCGCCCACAATACCTGGTGGAACGCCTCCCCCGATATGAACCCACCCGTACACTACGCTCTACATCGAAGACCCTCCTCCGGGTACCTACTCATAGAGAAGCTTGGAGGGTGACAACAAGAAAAAGGGCCTTCTCAGTGGTGGCCTCCGAATTATGGAACAATCTCCCTGATGAGGTACGCCTGGTGCCAACATTACTATCGTTTCGGCGCCAGGTTAAAACTTTCCTCTTTTCCCAGGCATTTTAGCATTTTAGTATGTGTTGAAAACTGTCTTGATTCTTCTGGGTATTTTATAATTTTAAAGTTTTTTTAAAAAAGTTTTAAATTTGTTTATATGTGACCTATTGTATTTTTATGTTTGAATGTTGTGCACTGCCCAGAGAGCTTCGGCTATGGGGCGGTATAGAAATTTAATAAATAAATAAATAGTCCCAAGGAGCCCAGTTGCCCCCCAGCTGGCAGTTGCGGACAAGGAAGGGGCTGGCTTGTGCAGCTGTGGCAAGCTGAGTAGGTCCTAGCTAGCTGGGGAGGACTAGCCTCAGAGGAAGGCAATGGTAAACCTCATCTGAAAATAACGCTTACCATGAAATCCCTATTCATAGGGTCGCCATAAGTCGGGATCGGCTTGAAGGCAGGCCATTTCCATTTTTTTTCAACTGCAGGATTAGGGCACAAATGTTTTCTGCTTTACTAATATGCATTCATGGTCTTGCTTGACTAGAAAATACCAGCACCATTGCCTTCATGAGTGGAACTTCCATGTAACACTTATGAACCAGGTGTACTCAGCAAACAAAGATGCAACATGAACCATTCTGCCCTGCAGACCTGGGCACAGATCAGGGGTGGGGGAACTTTTTCAGACTGAGGGACACGTTCCCATCTGGGCAACTTTCTGAGGGCCACATGCAGGTGATAGGCAGGGCCAGAGGCAAAAATGGGCTGAATGTCAAGTTTTCCTTTGTACAGTGGTACACATTCTCTCACTCCCTTCCCTCTATTCTTTAATGTATTTTAAATACGTTTTAATGTTTTGGTCTTTCTAATTTATTTTATTGTTGTTATATATTTGTATTTTATATTTTGTGATTGTTGATTTATTGTATCATTTTATGTTGTACACCGCCCAGGGAGCCTTTGGCTAAGGGCGGTTTATAAATAAAATAAAATAAATAAATAAAAATAAAATAAATATTCTCCATCTAGACAAGCAAGAAGTTCAGAGTTCAGAGCAAGAAGCCAGAGTTCAAGAACCCATTTCAGCCAGGCAAAAGCACTCGAGCAGGGCATAGAGGGGTGTGGCCTGGGAAGATGGAGTGTGGCTGAGGAGGGGGTGAGACCTGGAACATTTGGCCCCCACGCCCAAAGTTCCCTATCCCTCTCGCAAAGGGAGGAAGTCCCCAGGATATATTAAATGACACCTTCACCTGTCCATCCAGCCTTTAGCTGCTCATGACACATGCTCTTCTACAGCTTCCATAGGTGATTCCATTAACTTATCCAGCTCCTAGTACAGAGTACAGAGGCTACTCACGCTCTGTGTGAGATTAGCTTACACACAAAGAATCCTGTTTGGTCCTTCTACGGGATGCTCAAAAGGCTCCCATTCCAGGTTGGATCCAGGTACGTTGTCAAATGGCTGACTGAAGGCAGAAGCTAGGGTAAGAGCTCTTTTGATTGTAAACCTGGGGTCAGAGTCCATTTCATTTCTAATTTTTTTTGTAAGCACTTAGCAACTTTAGAAAGAAGTTGATTTACTTCTTTAGAATACTTTAGAAAGTATTTAAAGAAATGAATGACAAAAATGATTTGTTTATTTATTTATTTATTTGGAACATTTGTGTAGCACTCTCCAGCCAAACAATTCCTGAGGTGGTTTACAAATAAAGATCTAAAAAATAAAATCTTTTTACAACAAATAGCATAAGATAATAAAAACCAGCAAATCAACCTGAAGGTGAGTTCTATTGAACTCAGTAGGGCTTACTTCTGAGTAGACATGCCTAGGATCACACCGTAAAATGATCTTTGGCTGGTTCTGAAGACATATTTTCATGATCATGACTGTAGGTTGGTTTGAATTGTTGTTCAGGCTATGGTCTAAAGGCACATAAGGCAAGCTCCCTGGGTCAGGTCTGGTCAGTGCCTGGATGGGAGACTGCCTGGGAACCATATGTAAGCCGCCTTGGGTTTCTATCATGAAAAGAAAGGCGGGGTATAAATGTAATAAATAAATAAATAATGTATTTTAAACTGCTGTAACCCACCCTGGGACCTCAGGGTGAATCATAATCATATCAGAAGCATCAAGAGATCCTTCCTGGGGAGGGAATTCCATCTGTGGGGTACCACCACAGACAGCCCTCTCCCTGCTCATCTAAGTTGATGTGGCACCCACAGATGGGTGATCTACAGAATTTGCTGTTTCATGGTATGGTGATGCCCATCAGCTTAGATGGCTTTCAAAGGGGGTTAGGCAAATTCATGGAGGATATGGTCATCATTAGTACAAGTCATGTACTAACAGTGGGACAACAGTGGGAGATGGATCTTGCCCTCATGAGCTGCTTTCGGGCTTCCCAGAAGCATCTGGTTGGCCACTGTGGGAATCTGGATGCTTTTGTTTGATCTAACAAAGCTTTTTTATATTCTTAAACAGGAGAGCCTCTGTAGATTATCTTCAACACACAGGCAGGTTGATGTGGGTACAGGTGTGTATAACATAATCTAACCTCCTGTATATTTTGGAAAGTTATTTGCTGATCTGTTCACTCTGCATTTGAACAACTCTTACGATATCGTAACCAATTTTGCACAACAGTTCCTGAGATCAAGGAGCAGGTTTTTCATTTGTGTTTGAATACAGTTGGATGCTATTATGAATCAAAATGACAGGCTGAACATTTCAAAACTGCACTGGTTTTAACCACTGATTTCAAAACTGCACTTTTCCCCCTGTTTCTTAGAATTCCCAAGCAACACTTGGTATGAGGCTGCTAGCATATATTCTAATAATATATCAAATATTGTCTAAATGGGGCTCGTCACATTAGACAAAAAGGCACACTAAGATTCTCAGGCTGCCTAATTGTGCACCAAATATTAAATGTCTATACCTGTGCAGCACCTTTGCGGAGACTCAGAACAAAATAACATAGTTGTGAATCTGGTTAGATTTAAAAAAAATAAAAATTGTGCCCCTCTTATGCTGGGCATGCTTTGACAGAAGCACCATGGCTGCTATTGAGCTGTTAACAGACAAGTGCTTGCAACATTTGGCAACAGGTACCGAGGAGCAATTATAGTATTCCCTCTGTGCTCTGTGCAGGAGTGCTATAAATGCATACATAATTCAAAGCTAGCTTTTCCTTGCCCCCACCTCCATATCATTTATCTTGAACAATGAGAACAGAAGTAAATCTCAAAAGATTTCTTTTGTTGTATTTGAAAGAGGATATATTCAGGGCTGATGCTGTCTTCAATTGAAAAAAAAAATCAAAACAATGTGCCAAGGAAACCCACATTCTGAATTCAGAGAAACAACATTCTGTAACTTGGTGGATTTTCTAGAAAAGTAAAAAAATGATGTGCTTGTGAGGAAGGGGAGGGTAACATTTCTCAAATCTCCTCCATTCATTGATTTTTTGTTTCCTGATCTACAGCTGCTTTGATACAATTTTTTTTAAATAGTTCTTTCCCCTGGGAATTTGGATACCAGCCAATTAGAAATCACATAGTGAACATGATGTCATGGTTAGCTTTCAATCCATGACAATATTACAAAGCCAACTGAGAATGAGGACAAGCTTCCTGGACCAGTATAATCCTGGAATCCAGAGGTATACTGCCTCTGAAGAGAGAGGTTCTACTTACGAGCTCTTGATAGAGCTAACTGGACTTTAACCACTTTTTAAAGCCATCTAAGCCACTGGTGAGAGCCAGTGTGGTGTAGTGGTTAAGGTGTTGGACTACAACCTGGGAGACCAGGGTTCGAATCCCCACACAGCCATGAAACTCACTGGGTGACCTTGGGCCAGTCACTGCCTCTCAGCCTCATGAAAACCCTATTCATAGGGTTGCCATAAGTTGGAATCGACTTGAAGGCAGTACATTTGCATTTTAAGCCACTGGCATTACTATATCTTGTGGTAGGGAATCTCATAAGTTACAGCATAATCCTATGCATGTGTCCCACTCTGTTCAATGGGGCTTATTTTCAGCTAAGAGTGCACAGTGGTTGAACCACAATTGTTCATTTTGTGGAGAAGTACCTCTTTTTATCTGTACTGTAATCTGTGTAATTGAACCACAGGCAATTGAATTGTTATTGGTTGAGACCATCTGGGATCTTGCGAGAATACTCCTGGAATATGAAAGTTCATTTGCAAGGCCATTTCTCTCTCTCTTATCTTTTTACTTATAATGGGAAACATCTGTAGTCTGAATTCCCATATATGATGAATAATATTCAAGGTTTTCCTTCTAACAA
Organism: Rhineura floridana; assembly: GCF_030035675.1. Classification (NCBI taxonomy): domain Eukaryota; kingdom Metazoa; phylum Chordata; class Lepidosauria; order Squamata; family Rhineuridae; genus Rhineura; species Rhineura floridana. The sequence continues at coordinate 81,233,622 of NC_084489.1, read as the reverse complement.
TGGGAGGTTGCTTTTGTTATGTTAAATTGTAACTGAATGTGCATTTAAGAGAAATGATTTCTTCCTATGTCACATGAACAACATTAAACCACTTTTTATATGTTTAGGATTTGAGTTGGTGGTCTTATCTAGTCATTTCTTGCCTTGCTTTTCCTGTCAAAGTGTTCAGAGAGCATCTTGCACCTGTGTGGCCAATCACACTGATATAGCTTCACAGTGAATTTACCAAGAAGGAGGAATTTCTGCTTACGAGAGGGATGCAAAGATGGCTGACTTGACATTGTTGGGGGCTAACAATTTCCGTCGTTTCACTCCTGAATCATTGGTTGCCATTGAGAAACACATTGCAGCCAAGAAAGCATGCAAAGACCAGTCCCCTGCAGAGAAGCCCCGCCCTCAGCTTGACCTACAAGCATTTCAGAAGCTGCCTGCCCTATATGGAAACCCTCCTCCAGAGGTGATTGGAGAACCCCTTGAGGATCTTGATCCCTACTATCATGATCATGAGGTGAAGCAATTTTTATTTAGGCTAGTAGGGTTCAGTAATATAATGAGACAGAAAACAACTGTATTGTTGATTGTACTTATTTGAAAGAGGCAAGGGGTAGTGTTCAATGCTACTCTTACACAGAGTAGATCTATTGAAATTGTTGTTGTTTGAATATACATCCCACCCTTCCTCCCAAAATGACATAGAAATGACTATAGGTTCATTATTTTCAATGTGTCTACTATGAGGACTTAGTTGAATACAACCCAAGTGATAGACAGTAGGAAAGTGGAGAGTTTTATAAATTTTAAATGCTCGTAAAGCTTCATTAGTCTTATTTTCTTAGATTACTAGTGCAGGGTTGAGAAGACTTAAATTGCAGAATCTAACTTTACTGGAGAGAGACTAGGGCGGTGTACACATCATTAATTTAAAGCGGAAACACACAGACTGCCAAGAATCCTGGGAACTGTAGTTTACACCTCACAGAGCTACAATTCCCAGAACTATAAACAAATTACAAGTCCAGGTATCTGTGGGGGAGAGGGGCAGAAATGTGCCTAAAATGTGCTTTAAATCTGTGATGTGTATGCAGCTCCCTATTGGCTGACAGGATTATGACATCATGATTTAGCTTCTCCAGCTACTGCTGATCAATCTACAGCGACTCCTTTGGGTTTTCATTCTCTTTCCTGCCTTTTTTTATAGCTTTGTCTGCTGTCAGATATGAGCACCCCCCCCCAAACCCTATCAGGCCTTTTAAGATGAGCAAGTCAAACGCTTTTAGATGAGAGGAAGATAAAGGGCTCTATTCCTCCAGCAGCTGTTACTGACCTGGGTTTTCATGGTCTCATTCTTGCTGCTCCTGATCAATCTCCTGTCACTTTTTTGTAGTGGTGTAGTGGTTAAGGTGTTGGACTATGACCTGGGAGACCAGGGTTCGAATCCCCACACAGCCCTGAAGCTCACTGGGTGGCCTTGAGCCAGTCACTGCCTCTCAGCCTCAGAGGGAGGCAATGGTAACCCCCCTCTGAATATCGCTTACCATGAAAACCCTATTCATAGGGTCGCCATAAGTCGGAATCGACTTGAAGGCTGTCCATTTCGATTTACCCAAAAAACAAACAAACAAAAAATCTAGCAAAGTCAGTACTCTTAATTGATATACTTAGGAGCAGAGTGCACTATGTGATATTATCATCAAGTGTCATATAACAGTGTCAATGTATTTCCCCCTCACAGACATTTATGGTGTTGAACAAAGGCAAAGCCATCTTCCGATTTACAGCCACACGTGCTTTGTACATCTTTAGCCCTTTTCATCGCATAAGACGAATGATAATTAAAGTTTTGATACATTCATATCCTTTATGTTAAGAAGAACCCTGCTGAGTCAGCATCCTGTCTCCAGCAATGGCCACCTAGTCAGTTGCCTCTGGGAAACCCACAAGCTAAGCATGAGAGCAACAGTCCTCTCCTGCTGTTTGCCCCTCGGCAACTCATATTCACATGTACGCTGCCTCTGACCCAGAGCGTGGAAAAGTTACTTTTTTGAACTACAACTCCCATCAGCCCCAGCCAGCATGGCCACTGGATTGGGCTGATGGGAGTTGTAGTTCAAAAAAAGTAACTTTTCTAAGCTCTGCACCTTGGAAGATCCATTTAGCTAACATGGCTACTGACCAATCATGGACCAATCCTCCCGTAATTTATCTCTTTTAAAGCCTCCTCAGCCGGTGGATCTCCACATCATAGAGCAATGGATTGCATTAAGGGAGGGGTAACCACGGTGGTGCTCTCCAGATTTTTTGGTCTCCCATCAGCCCCAGGCAGCATAGTCGATGATCAGGAATGATAGGAATTGTAGTCCAAAATGCCTGGCGGACACCATGGCGATTACCCCTTCATTCAAGTAATATTTTTTTGGTTGGGTTTTGTGTGTGTAAATAATTCCTTTTTTGTTGTTGTTGTTCATGTTAAATTTATGGTTGAGTGATCTTGAGTTCTAGTATTATGGGAAAGGGAGACATATATTGTAATACAGAAAGAGAGATTCATGAGGTGGCTCAGCATCTGGAATACACGTAACTTCCTCATAGGGCAATCTTCCCCAACATGGTGCATTCCAGATGATTTAGACTACGACTCCCATAATCTCCAGCCACTGGCCACAGTGGCCACATCTGGAGTTTATACCTTGGGGAAAGCTGTGCATCACTTTTATGAATCTAATTGTTTTATGTGGACAATATTAGCACCTTATAAGTGGGCGACATTACCTCAAAAGAGGGGGGGGTACATTTGAAGCTCAGAATCCACAGCAAGTTCAAGTGTAAAGTTTGCAAATCGTCATTTTCCTTAACTCCTGCTACTTACATTGTTCACTATGTTTATCATGGTCACTATATTCACTAATTGTGTCTTCATGGCTATTTCTGATGTGCAGACAAACAGCAGCGAGACTTCCTCAACGAAGTATGTTGAGTAAGTACCTTTGGTGACATTATTTATTGTTCCCTCCGTTTCTACTATATTCTCCTAATATAGTGTCTAAAACTGCAGAGCACGCTGTGGGACAACGTGCCCAGTGTAAGGATTGATTAATCTGCTCCTCGGGTGAGTTTATTTCAAGCTCAGATGCCTTTATTTAGGAACTATGACAAGCAGCCATTTACCATGATGGGCAGAATGCAACCACAGCAAGAGCTGGCTTTCCTTAGTGTTCAGCATCCACCCATGCAATGCGGAGAGTTATGCTTGTTAGCAAAGTTACTTAAATAATGCAGACAGAGTCCAGATAGAAAAGTTCTGCTAACACTTTACTGAGCAAATTGAACAAAAACAATGTATAATTTGAGGAGAAAGCAACAGAGAGGTTTTGTTTTTCTTAGGTCAGGCCTTGTACATAACAGGGACTGGGAGACATATAGCCAAACATACAGGGGGAATAGTCCCTCAGAACTACACAGTCAATCAGAGCACATCGTACCTCAGTGAATATCATAATGCTTTGCCTGGTTGCTAAGCAACACCTCCAACCGTTCCTCTCTTGGTTAGTTGACTTTAACGCTAACAGAATTAACCCTTAAGTTACAAACTGAATGATCCCTGCTGTTGCACTTCCAGCAATGCTATGACCTCATTTCCTCATGATGTGAAGTTGCTTTATACTGCATCAGATTATTAATTTCATTTATCAGACCATCTAGCCTAGCTTTGGCAGCAGCTCCCCCAAATATTTTCCTGCAAAGCTACATATGACCCTCTTAAACAGAGATCCCAAGGATCAAACCTGGGCCTTTCAGCATGCAAAGTGCATACTCTACCACTGACCTACTAGGTCTCATCAAATGCAGATGAAAAAATTCCCCTCAGTGGCTTGTACTGAGATAAGTTTGGGAAATGATGACCCATATTACTATTTACCAGGGTCACCATAAGTCAGAATCAACTTGAAGGCAGTACATACATACACATAGGGCAGACATCTGATTAATCTATCTTTAGTTGTTAATTTTATATCAGCCAACAACTTGAATTGGGATTCAGCAGATCTTACAGTTCTGACTTAAGCTCTCTGGTAATTAATACTGCGTGGATAGCAACTTCAACATAATAAGTTGAATATAAAATCCTGAAAATGCAAGAGATTTCAAATGCACTAGGAATAGAGAACAGAGAGGTGTATCCAATGGGAAGTCATAGTCAGAATTCCCTCTTCTCTATTCCTGATGAGCTTGCTATCACTTTTTTGGGTAGCCGGAAAATTGGCTTACTGTGTATGACTTGTTAAGTACAATCTTTTTCTATAGAAAACTATTATTCCATCTACTTAGTCCCTCATAACGTCTTGAGACAGAACATGACCAAATTTCAACCACATGAAAGAGTCCTTTCCATTAATCTTTGGGGAATTGGTACCTTGGCATAGATTTAAAACTGAAAGCATCAGGGTGAGCTCGACGAATATACTTTATGACTGTTACCTTGCTTTCTGTGTTGACCTTGGTTCTCTGGATACTTTCATTCCCCAGGTATACTTTCACGGCCATTTACTCTTTTGAATGTCTAATCAAGATATTGGCAAGAGGTTTCTGCTTGAATGAATTCACCTTCCTTCGAGACCCATGGAACTGGCTGGATTTCAGTGTTATTGTGATGGCGTAAGTAGCAATGTTCGTTTTTGATAAGCTTGCAATTAAAGAATAGTTGGTTTCATTAATTTCTTCTCAAAAATTTAACTGCAGTTGACTAAAAAGGGCATTTAATTTTTGAAATATAATATGCATTTATCCCCGTTCCTTATTTAGGGTACTTAATGTTAATCTTAACTCTGAATACTGAGTTTAATAGAGATTTGGGTTAAAATCTGCCCCCCCCCACAAAAAGTACCTATAAAGGCTAATATACGACATGAGAGGAAAAAGAGAAAGTAGCTGTCGATGATATCGCCAGTGGATGCTTTCCATTCCTCAATACTTCACAGTAGCTATTGTAGGCAGCTTGTTGCCCTAAAGATTTTTTGTACTTCTGGAAATCTCGGGATTTCCCCAACCACTGGAAATGTTATTCATCTGTTTTTTTGGCCTAATGTTTTTCAATGCATTGTCCACACACTTTCCAGAATATCTTTGCAGCCATAACGTTTAGAAACTTGCTGGATCCTCAGGAAATTGAATTCTGTGGGCACATCCATATGACTGTATTATCTGCAATGTTATTGCTTTGTGTCCTCATTCATTCACCATCATCCATATGACGTTGTAAGCTAGTATGGATTTCGCATTCACAAATCCGCATTAGAAATACTACCAAAAAGCCAATATGTTTTCCTAAACCGATAATCAATCACATTAACGTCCGTGCACTCGGACGCAATGCCACAGACTTTCCTGCAGTAGGTGGTTTATGGGCGTTCCTCCATCATATGGAAAGCCCCCTGTCTCCTTTCCACCCAATAGCACATTCACAAACCTGCACATGTGTGGGAATTTAAAAAAAGGTATATGTTTCTGTGCTCTTCCTAAAAAGCGTGCAAAAAGAAAAAGACCATTATGGACCAATCACTGAAAAGGGGTGGACTTAGGGGAGTGGCTAATGCTAAAGCAATTTAGACCAAAAAAAAGCCCACATGTATGGATGCTTGATAATTAGGTTTTCACAATAATCAAACCACAAACAGGACATGTATGGATCTCGAGGCCACCAACCAAATATGGAAAATGTGGATTTTGCGGTTAGATATGGATGGGCCCTATGTCTATTGCCACGTTCTGCACTCTCTGTATTGTGCCTGGTCTCTGTCCATTCAATGTCTGAACCAAAAGGACAGTATTTTGGCAGCCTAGTCTTTAAACAGCACTAATACAACATTAATGGTAAATGGCCCCTAATAGAGGATTGCAGCTCCCTGGAGAAATTGTGTGTCTACTTCCCATCCTGTTTGGGAAGCAGCAGGCAGAAAGCTAATCTAATCAACCAGTCCACTTTCCTCTGCAGATAAAGAGGGATACTTGCTGGGGGGTATTAACTCACATGTTGTTTGAGATGATGAGTGGCCATTTCACCACATATTTTATCACAGTTGGCTGTAAAATGTGTGGACAAATTATCCTGCTCCTCCTGACTTGGTGTAATGATACAGATGATCAAACTACCCTGTGGTATGGATGGGCAAATCTGTCAATTTTGGTTGTTCATTTTTCCAATCCTGACTTTAGTTCTCCACATTTCCAAATCTGTTTGTGATTTTTTTTTAAAGTCCTCATAAAAATGCATTAGCATTTTAGTTTAATTTTTTCCTAATAAAACACTTTGTATGCAGATTTGACAAATATACACATTTTTTTTCAATTTTCCTGAATATAATGCATTTTATATGCTATTTTCACTAATATATTTATTCTTACACACACCTGCATGCACGTTATGCACATATGCTTTTATGTGCACATTACTTGGCTTGAGAACTGCCTTGCAAAAGTTGGAGAAGAGTGAATTTAGTAGGATGGCTATGTTTCAGTTCACATATTGTTTTGGAAAGTACAAATTTGGAAGGTTTGCCTTTAAATGGTCACTGAATTGAATTTGTCTCCCATCCCTACTGTGGGATGAGCTTTTTCTCACTGTAGGATAATTTGGGTTGTCTGAAGAGTCTGAATAGAAGGCCAAGAGCAGGTGCTTACTTTACCTCTTGCTCAGGAGGGGTGAAGGAGACACATCCACACTTTTATTTTAGGTTCCACCTGTTTTATTTTCATGCCCATTTGAAGCCCACACCTCTCCTAAGGTTGTCACTTGCCACCATTTACTGCTGTGGTTTCTGGACCTTAAACAGTGACATGGTGGGTAGAAATTCAAGATACTGGATTTTTTCCCCAGAGCTGCATCTTTGGGCTGGGAAAAAGTTTCATATTCTGAATTTCTGTTTGTGGTGCCATAATATTGTAGTTCAAGCCCAGCTCTGCTGAGCAAAATAAAATGGAGCACTCTTACAGGCCACGTGCAATTTAGAGGCCTCCGTCTGAAGTAAGAGGTCACAATCTTCTTACAGGCCTCAACCAGGAGAAAAATTGAAGTTCTGACCCTGGTTAATACCAAGACAGAAGACTGTCCAGGAAATGTCCTGAAGTCTTTGGAGGGCGAGTGGGACAGAAATGTGAAAAATATGTCCATGAAAGTGGCAAAATTCCTTCATAAGCCCTGAGGTAAAAGGCCACAATCTACTTCCATGTGCCTCAGCCTGAGGTAAAACTGAGCCAGACTAAAGCCCAGATGGAAAACTGCCTAGGAACTGTCCTGAGCTCTTTAGAAGAATGGTGGGACAGAACTTTGAAAAATGCATAAGTAAAATAGCAACATGCAATTATAGACTGAGATAAAGGCTATCTCCAGGCCTCACCCTGAAGTAAAACCAAACTTCTAGATTGATACCTAGATGGAAGATTGCCTAGATTCCGTCTCTTGAAGAAGGTGGTGGTGGTAGAGTAGAAAATGAAAAATAAATAAATGCAACAGGCTACATTGCTTTATAGGCCTCAGACTGATTGAAGTAAGAGTCCCTCTGAAGGTTCATGTAATGATTCTTTGCAAACATTTAGCAGTAATGAGACTGGCCTTGGGTAGGCCAAGACTAATTTTTCCTACCTCTCTTCCCACCTTATTCTCACCTCCAAACAGATTATTATTAATATTTAAATTTACAAAGGGATTCTTCCTCCTTCCTGACCCTCATAGTAGAGATTTTAAGTCAGTATACAGTCAATCAATTTATTATAGTCAATAGACCAGAAATAAAACACAATAAACACAAAATTAAGACACAGTAAATAAAAACAGGAAAATCATACAGTACTCTCAATAAAAGGATAAACATTCAAATGACTAAGACAATAGCAGTCATATAAACTGCAGTAATCCTCACAAGTAAACCTTGCAATTTCAGGTAGTAAGTTGTTCTCTTGTTGTCACTGCTATTGATAGAAATGTAGCATCTGTCAATTACACCTTGATGTTTTGTCTTCCATTAAATATCTGAGGTAAAACTGAACTGACCTTCCTGGTAAATTGGCCAATAATTGACCAGTCGTAGGCTGCAAGACCCCAGCATAAAACTTGCAAAACAGAAGGACATGTTCAATAGATTCTACCTCCTGATTATGTACAAGGGCATGCCCTTGAGGGAAGGGGGGTGACTGCAAACCTGCCACATCACATTTGAGAGGAAGACCATTAAATCTGGTCAAAGTAAAAGCTCTGCAATATTTAGTTACATACAAGTTCTCAGGGTAAGCAGGTAAATGAAAAGGACCGGCATACAAGATATCGAAGAGCAAGGTGAACAGGATATATGTGAGCAAGCCATAAGATCTGGAAAGACAATATCCCAAAGTCTTTGTTTTATTGATGCAAGTGCATTGTCATAACCCATTTGAAGGAGGAAAAGGGGTGACAGTCCAATACAAACAGCTTTTGAGGCAACATGTTTTGTCCAGCAACTATGGTAAGTATTCCCTGATAAGTGTGCTAGCAGCCCTGTTGCCATTTTGAAAAACAAAGAACTTGAGTCAAAGTTTTAAGGCTGCCAGCCAAGTTCTAATCTCAAGTAGACACTGTGTATATAGCTCCTGTACTTTAAGTCTGCACACAACTCCTGTTAAACTGAAATTCAGTTCCCTTGCCTTAGCCACTCTGGTTTTCTTTTCTGAACAGGCAGTAAGAACTTAATGCCTTCCTTGCCAGTGTCACAGTTGGCATTAGACGTCAGAGGGCCTTCACTGGCCTCCCTGCCAGCTCCCTAGAGGCCATTTTAGTGGTGGGCAGCCACAGTGCCACTTCTGAATGGGAACAAAGCTCAACTCCTATCTGTAGTGGCCACCTACCATGTTTGTTTAGCCCAAATGCAAAGCCCCCAGCCTACACAGCTATAGGTCTACCCAACCTATACATCTATATGCTGGGGCACATATTTTGGATAAATTAAGATGGCGGATAGCCACTGCCAATGGGAGCCAGCTTCATTCCCATTCAAGAACAGCTCTGCTGCCCACTCACCACTAAAATGGCCTTCCAGGGTTTCATCTCGGGTGGTGTGTGGAGATATGGCTGGGTTAGGCCGGTGAGGGGGCCTTCTGAGCCCTTGTGCCTGACCTGACCAATATTGCTATAACCCCCTCCAAAGTTGTGTTCTTACAAGCCAGCAACATAGCTGAGCACCCACCACTCACCCATGGCATGCATATGTCACATTTTCACATTTTGATTTTACAGAATTTTGGGAGAGTTTACTGACATAGGCAGCGTTTCAGTTCTTCGGATGTTCCGGGTGCTGAGAGCTTTAAAAACTGTTTCCATTATTCCAGGTATGAAAATCATTGAATGATTTCTGACAGCTATAAGGTTGCACGTGCCCTTGTAAATTTCAAGTCTACGGTCACTGGCACATCAGATGCATTTACTGCAGCAGTCTCTATCAGACAATGTCATGTGGTATTTGTCTGTCTTTCATCTTTTGGGGACATATCCTTGCTAACATTTTCTACTGTGAGTTGGTAGAGTTGTCATTTTTTAGGCTAGAGCCCCACCCTACCCCTTGATCTCTAGAAGTGCATCCCTGAATGGGGGACAATGCATCTTGAGTCTGGTGCATATGTGTTAATGTGCAGACATGAGCACTAAGGCGCCACCAGGGCTTGCACAGCGTGTCATTTCACATATTGCAGTTGGTGACATTTATTTTGAACGTAATGTTACAAAGAATAGTTATGCTTACCTAGTATATCCTTAAGGAAAAGAAAAACTCTCTTTACTTTTAAATTAGTACAGCAAGAGAGGCTTGTTGAGAGTAAATGAATGTTGCATATAGGAAGCAATGTACAATACTGGGGGACAAAACTGGATGTGCAGTGATCGTTTGTATGATGACAGGTATATTATATGTTCACACCTATGTTTATCTGTGAAATACTGGAAGATTAATTGGGATGGGCTCCTTCTGGGAGGAAGGCGGGATATAAAGTTGAAAAAAAAAGATATGCAGATACATACTGCAGTGAAATCATGTACTCTGTATTGTGCTGGAAGCTGCTTGCCAAACCCAAGATGCTTCCAGACAGGGGCTTAATTTGCAAATGGGTTGTTTGCAACATTTTTTTGTTTTATTTTTTACTCGTCGGTTTTCCTGGAAAGAGAAAATCTGGAAAAAATTGAGGGGGGGGAATATAAGCTTGCCAACAACATCCTGCGGATGCTGCAAAACCCCCAGAATGCATTAGGAGCACCAATTTTACAGTAAACACTCATCTAGAAGCATCTTCTATGTGCAACAATGCATGAGGGATTGCTAGTAGGGATGGAAAGATATGTCACTTTTGGCCCTCTCCATTTCCAATTTTTCCAATCTTAAATTCAGTTCAGCAGCAATTTATGATTTTTTAAAAAACAAAATTCTTATGAAAGTTCTTCAGCATTTTCCTGAAAATTTCTCCTACTAAACACATTTTTGTATGCAGTCTTGACTAATGTATACATTTTTGCAAGCAATTTCCCCAAATATAATGCATTTTTGTATGTTATTTTCACTAATATATTCTTTTTTATGCACACTTTCCCCCTAATATATGCATTTTTGTAAACATTGGTTGGTTGGAGAACTGTATTGCAATATTTGGATAAGTATGACTTTCAAAGGATGACCATGTTTTGGTTGTCATATTGTTTCAGAAAGTGAAAATTTGATAAATTTGGCTTTAAGTGCAAACCAAATCAAATTTCTCCCCCATCCTTGATCCTGAGTTGGGGGAAGAAACCTGAAACTTTTAGGAGAAAAAAAATCTTGTGTTTTTGTGTTTACCCCTCTTCACAACAGCCTGATGAGGTGGGAAATAACTTATTTTGAAAATGCCCCTCTAACCTTGTTTTGAAAACTTCCAAGGACAGAAATCTCACAGGTTAACTTTCCTAGGCAGTTGAACTCCTTTCATCATTTGGAAGTTTTTCCTGAAATGTTAGCTAGCTGCACCACCTGTGGCTTATATAATTTGCTGCATGTCCTGTTGTAGGATGTGATTAGGGTTAGCCATTGTTCATTTTACATCCTTTGCTGCCCATTTATGGATCATACATGCTCTGTTAAAATATCAGGCCCAATACTTACAAATCTGAATACTGTATAAGGCTGCCACCAAGAATGAACAGATTTCCTCTGTACCTTCTGTCTGTTATTTTATTTATTATATAAAGAACCTAAAGGGGAGTAGAAAAAGAGGAAGGCCAAACAAGAGATGGATTGATTTCATAAAGGAAGCCACAGACCTGAACTTACAAGATCTGAACAGGGTGGTTCATGACAGATGCTCTTGGAGATCACTGATTCATAGGGTCGCCATAAGTCATAATCGACTTGAAGGCACATAACAACAACAAGAACGCAGACAGTTCACTTTAAGTATTCCACGATAGGTCACTTCCAGCTTACCTTTGAGAATTCCTAAAATTAATTTCAGAATTGTACATACACAGCTTGACATAGTTTTCACTTACTAATGAATGTGCATTTATTAAGTGTTAGGAGACGGGTGGGGGAAAGGGGAGGGAACCCAAAATGCTTGAAAGTTGTTTTATTATAACAAAAGCCCAATGCGTTTCAGCCACTCAGTGATCTGGCCTTTGTCAGGGGCTGTAAACAAAATCATAAGAACACACAACATTAATGTACATAAATTTCATACAGCATAAAACCATATATACACAATCTATAAAAACATTTTTTACTTACATGAACTAGTCTAAAATATTCTTTTCTAGCAAATCTGCTGAAAATGATAAATGACCACAAAGAAGAATTCACTGAGTGTGCTCATATATATACACAACCCCAGGTGCCTAAATGCAGGTGTAACAAGGAATTACATACAACTGAGGAAATTGAGATTCACAGGACAGGAAGAAATTCTATCCGCTCATTGAGACCATTAGGGGTCAGCGTTTTTAGTTCCAAAATCCAAGCTATTTCTCTCCTGGCTTTTGTCCACACTTTTTTTTTCTAAAACCCAAAATTTTAAGTCAGCAAAAGGAATAATGACATCTTGTAAAATGCTCCACCCAAGGGAGCCCCAGATCTCTTATTTCTGATGTTGCTAATATGTTCCCTTATACATTTCTTGACATTTCTTGATGTTTGGCCTATGTAAAATTTATGGCAACTGCACTGAATTCCATAAATGACATTGTCAGTGTTACACAAGGAAAATTGATTCAAAGTGTATTGTTTATGACTGACAGGGTTAACAAACTCTGTCATCTTACATGTAAATCTACAGTAGGCACAATGTCCACAGGGATGATGACCCTTAGGTGCATTTGTGCCCAGTATGGAGTTAGGGTGATTGTTGTCCCTAAATTCACTTCTGATCAAAATATCCTTCAAGTTCTTAGTTCTTTTAAAGGAAATCATAGGTTTCTCGTGACCACCAGGAATATGACATATTGGGTGTCCCCCCCTTTTTTCCCTTTTGCTTTTGGATGCTTGCCACCTTCTGCTGTTGCATTTATTAAGTGTAACATATACACGTATTGATTAAATCAGCAGAAAGAATAATCTTAATCGAATTTATTAATTTAGGGGGTAATCCAAGCCTTGGCTGGGGCAACAGCACGGCTTGATGAATGAAAGCTGAAAAGCATGGCAAACTGTGGGTTCGCAGCAATCTGAATGATATCCAGAGTTCAAAAATGGAAGGATGGCAATTTGTTAATGCATATTAAGAAATTTTGGTCCTCAGTAAGAAAATTCAGTAAGCATCCCTAAATGGCCACATTTAATATGGCAAATTATGGGCAGTGTAGTCATTCATCCCATTGGGACAAACAAGGTCATGAACAAACTTTTTGCTGCCCGTGCCATCCTGGGCATCTAATCACATTGCTTAATAATTTCAATTTTTACATACAGAGTTGTAAACAGCACACTAATGCCTAAGGATCACTCACTCCCCTCCATAGCAATTTCAGCTTTCACACCAAATCTGTATTTGTTTGTTTATTTATTAACAACTAGCAGTCTTGTACCCAGTGTTGCTCAGGAATTCTAGGAAACAAAAAAACCCACAGTACAGTTCTGAAATCAGTGGGTGAAATCATTGGAGTTTTGAAAACTTCAGTCCGCCATCTTGATTCAAAATGGTGTGTCCAATTGTATCCAAATATAGATGTAAACCTGTTCCTTGATCTCAGGAACTGTCATGCAAAATTTGGTTTCAATATCTTAAAAGGTGTCCACATGGGCATAGTGAACAGTCAGCTTTCCAAAATATAGACTACTAAATAATGATTGAACAACATTCGGTGCATGTCAGCATATAAGCCATCTTTCAGACAATAAACATGCACGTTAACATGCATTCTGTTTCTACCGGTACCAGCAGCCTTTCTGATTTAGTTCAAGGGTTTGGGAGGGTATTTTTGAAAAGCATTCTTGCTCTTACTTTTTCCTGCCTGCAGAACCCTCATTGTTCCCTCTGAACTGACTGAAATTTGCTCAGTCCGATAGTTCTGCCTTCCCCCAAGCTGTATCCCTAATAGGTTTGCTTTCTATTGAGAGCTACCAAAAAGTAGTTCATCACAGATATGAACGGGTGGCAACACTAACTCTAGGCCCATTTGGGTGCTCAGAATTGTTCTGTAGGCATTTTGATTTTGGAATTTATATGTCATCCATTCCCCCCCCCCTCTGCAGGTCTAAAGGTCATTGTAGGGGCCCTTATCCAGTCTGTTAAGAAACTTGCAGATGTTATGATCCTAACTGTTTTCTGCCTGAGTGTCTTTGCCCTCATTGGCCTGCAACTCTTTAAGGGACACTTGAGACATAAGTGTGTCAAGAACTACACAGAATTTATCAACCAGAGCAAATCCAATGAAGCATCTTTTCTAGGTGAACAGAACTTGACTTCATTTGACGATTTTATCAACAAAACAGGTAAAACCTCTCCTCTGCTCTTTGCAGAATAATGGATTTCTTGCACCTTTTGTCTCTAGATGTCCAGTTGGTCCTAGCAAACAAGGCACAAATGTCTGCCACACCATATTGTTACTCATAAGAATATAGTAAGTTACAGTAAGTTGTAGTAAGTTACAGCTATCAGACGTGTGTCCAGCAGCTTTTCTTTGAAGCCTTATTGGAAGTATTTTCAAGTATATTTCCAGGAATGGTGCAATTGTAACTGAAACAAAATATTCATTCTTTAGCGACATAATTCCCAGGAGGTCTTTCTTCTTACTGGAAAGAACCATAACTGTGAAGTAGTTCTGTACCCTGCTGGACTTATTACTCTGCAATTCATTGGCAGCAGCTTTACAGAGCAAACATATATTCAGAAGTAAGTTTCCTGTGGGTATAGGATTGGAGCCTTACTCATAGATGATGAGAATCTCATAGATTTCAAAATAAGGATATCATGGAAAGTTTGTTTGTTTATTATCTTTTCATGCCTGTTTGCTCATAAGATTTATTTATTTATTTATTGCATTTATATGCCGCCCCATAGCCAAAGCTCTCTGGGCGGTTTACAACAATTAAAATATATTGTTTATCTTCAAGAATAGTGCTGTAGAATCCTTCTGAAAATTAGCTTTGAATATAATATGAAACCATGGTTTGTTTTAATAGCTGTGTTTGGATGTAGCACTACCATGTTCCCTCCTCTTCAGTGGCTGCAAGGAAGAGATTAGAAGCATTTGCAACTCACTGGGTTTGTCATTATTTCCAACTCAATACAAACTGTAGTTATTCTTAACTGTGGTTTCTCCAGACACACCAACTTCAAACAGTAGTTTAAGATCCAGATATAAAAAAACTCTGATCACTGGGGGAAAATGCAACAGTAAGATAACAAGAATTAACATTAGACTACCTGATACCATCCTGGTATAACTAGACCCTTGCAATATTAACAATAATGCTTAATACAATTTCCTATGTTTTTTACATTATAAGGGAGTCATGACTCAGGATGGATGAAACGCTAAACCATGGTGTAGTGTTAACTGTATGAACAGCAGAGAGCCTTAGGCTCATGCACTCCTCATTCATCTAGCACAATGTGAGGAAATGATTGGAAGCATCTGCTCCATGTTTTAAACTAATCAATTGCTCATTATGCCAGAACTGTTTGAACTATTGTTTGATAACAAGCCAGGATGATAACCATGGGTTTTGATATAACAACTGAGTGTTTTGGAACTCTACCCATATTTATCCAAATATCTTTTGTTGCAGAGAATTACATAATTAAGAATGGCACTGAAGATTTTTTATTGTGTAACAATAGTTCAGATGGTGGGTAAGTTTGCTTTCTTATCTATTGTAAGTGTACCTAATATTTATTGTTCATTCCATATATGTATTTTTAAAGAACCTTGTTTTCTTAACGTTAATATTTTGTTATTTAAATTTTTGTGCACTGTATTTTTTTCCTGATGTGTATTTTGTATTTGTGTTTAATTTTTTGTGTGAGCCGCCTTGAGGGCCTTTTGGCCAAAAGGCGGCATAGAAATAGAATAAATAAATAATAATAAATAATATTTTTTTCCTGCTTATTTATCCCCCCCCCTTTCCCCAGCTATGGCCCACATTCTCATATTATGTTCATATTATGGATTTTAAGTCACCGCAGTGAAATCTTGCTCATCATTTTTGTGTGATCAACATTGTGCAAGTGTCCCCCTGTGGTGAGATCGAAGATTTACCATTCTGTAGATATAGCAGTTCGAAGCGGATGCTCTATTGCAGAGGCAGGGAATAATTTCCACCCCGAGGGCCACATTCCATTGTGGGCAACCTTCTGGGGGCCTCATGCCAGAGCTGGGTGGGGCCAGAGGCAAAAGTGTGTGAAGCAACAAATGCAGATTTTATCTTTGTACAGTAAGCTAGTTTCTACACTAGGGTTGCCAGGTTCAGGGCCTGAGACTGATCCTGTATCTCTAGGAGAAGAGAAAGTCAGCCAAGTGCAGGTGTTTTTGCAACCCTGTAATGGGAAAAACCACAAGGTGACATTCTCCCTTCCCCTGCACAACCCACTGAGGGGTGTCTGGCCCCATCTCTTTATAGTTTTAGGCAGTTGTTATTTATTAAACTTGTTAGACGCTTGTTACCCAAAGGTATCCAAGCGACCTACATTAAAAACATAATTAAAGATACAGAAGACCTCTTGGTTGCCAGGCCCAGCCTCAGGCCCTGAACCTGGCAACCCTATTCCACTCTCTCTCTCTCTCTCTCTCTCTCTCTCTCCTCCATCCAGGGAAGCAAGAGGGATTATCTGAGTTCAAGGACACATTCTAGCCAGGCAAAAATACTCAAGGAGGATGTAAAGCAGGGACGTTAGTGGGTGTGACTGGGAAGGGGGTTTAGCTTGAGGAGATCCCAAGGGCTACATAGGAAGACATGGAGAGCCACATTCAGCCCCCGGGCCTGAGGTTTCCCACCCTTGCTCTATTGAATACAGGAACCATGTTTTTAATAGAAAAATCTCCATATGTTTTCTGGTGGCTCCATATATTGGTAACTATCTTAATAGTTTTTAAGATGTTTTTAAAGCTTTTTTTAATTAAAAATGTTTTTAAAGATGTTTTGTTTTGTTTTTAAACATGTTTTCTTTTAATATATTTTAAAGTCTGTTTTTAAAATGTTTTAGAGTGTTTTTAGTGTTTTGTTTGCTACCCTGGGCTCCTTCTAGGAGGAAGGGCAGGATATAAATTTAATAAATAAATAAAATACTTACATTTTGGAAACTTTTATCACTTAAAAAAAAATATAATTTGTAGCTCCTGTCCGCCGAAATACGTATGTCTGAAAGTTGGAAATAATCCTGACTTTGGCTTCACAAGTTTTGATACTTTTGGCTGGGCCTTTCTTTCCTTGTTCCGCCTCATGACTCAGGATTACTGGGAGCGCCTGTATCAACAGGTATGAAGATTCACTTCTGCCTCTTCTGAAAACAAATGCCATACTTTGTGCTGCATGAAGAAGTACTTTCTTTTGTCTGTCCGGAATCTTCCAACATTCAGCTTCATTGGATGTCCAATGAGAAAGGGAGAAAGATTAGCTTATTTATTATTTCGGTCAAAGACCAGCAAAAAAGGGAGAAAGTATTATGAGAGAGGGAGAATTTTTTTTCTCTATTCACTTTCTCCATGCCATGCATAATTTTATACATTTCTATCATGTCACCTCTTATTAGGGTTGCCAGGTCTCTGATTTTTGCCCGGAGACTTTCGATTTTTGTGGTCCTCTCTGGGTGAGTCACCTTAATCTCCAGACTCTCAGCTTTTGTTTTTTAAAAAAAGTTTCTAGGTGGTTTGGTTCAACAGATATACACTGAAACATCAGCCCCCCACAACGCCTTTAAATGAGCTCATAATTGGCTGCTCTAACCCCACTCTTTCAAGTTTGTAGCCAATAAGTGAAGTCAGGGTTGTGATTGACAAGGCAGTACCTAGACCCCATTGCAAGGCTAGAAAACTGTTGTTTTTTCCTGCTTATCTGAAAATCTAATAAATTGAGCAAATATAGAGCTTTCAGTCTTTTTCTCTCTTGTGTGCAGGAGTCAAATAAGTTCAAATTTTCCTGAGCTGTTGAAGAGGGCAGTGTTTTGAAAACCTTCCCAAAATGAAGCTTTAATCCTATGCTCGCTTTTCTGGGAGTAGAGCTGCAATGCTAATCCCACATACCCAGAGTAAACCTCATTGAATTCAATAGGACTTACTTTTGAGTAGGCATGGTTAGGATTCACTAGAAAAGACAATAATGCTGGGAAAAACAGAAGGGAGTAGAAAAAGAGGAAGACCAAACAAGAGATGGGTTGATTCCATAAAGGAAGCCACAGACCTGAACTTACAAGATCCGAACAGGGTGGTTCATGACAGATGCTATTGGAAGTCGCTGATTTCATAGGGTTGCCATAAGTTGTGATTGACCTGAAGGCACATAACAACAACTATGGTTAGGATTGTGCTGTAAATTAATGGTACTTTTGAGTGAACATAGCAAAAGATTGTGTTTGTGTTGTAAATCTTTCTCTCTCTCTCCAATCCTATTTTTAAAGCAATTAAGCAGGGCTTACCTAGGTATCACTGCTTTTATTATATAGGAAACTAATACTGATTTTATTTTGTTTTTAAAAAATGTTCTGCAGTGACCAACAGGTTTTGACAAAAAGTACTATATAGGGTGTATATATTTTTACATCTCCAGTGTGTGTGTGTATATGGAGTCTTTCCAACAACCCTGTGAGGTAGAGTTGCCAACTGGATACCAAGGCAGCTCACAATAAGAAATAAATCCCTTTAAAATCCAATAAACGTAAAAACAAGTATAAAGCCATTGTAAAACAGCAATGAATGATCTCCCTGTTATCTTTTTGGCGCCAGGTCAAGACTTTCCTCTTCTCCCAGGCATAATAGCATGTGTTTTTAAATTTTTAAATTGTTGTAAATTTTTTTAAATTGTGTTTTTAAATTGTTTTTGCATTTTAAAATTTGTATATTTGTTTTTATTGTTTTTAATTGCTGTAAACTGCCCAAAGAGCTTCGGCTATGGGGCAGTATATAAATGTAATAAATAGGTAGATAGATAGATAGATAGATAGATAGATAGACAGACAGACAGACAGACAGACAGACAGACAGACAGACAGACAGACAGATAGATAGATAGACAGATAGATAGATAGATAGATAGATAGATAGATAGATAGATAGATAGATAGATAGATAGATAGATAGATAGATAGATAGATAGATAGATAGATAGATAGATAGATAGATAGATAGATAGATAGGCATGATTCTGAATTCTGGCCATTGGGTGAGTGAAGTTCCTTATCACTTGAGGCTGCAGTTCTGTCCACACTTCCCTGTTTGAGTAAGCCCCATTGAATACATTGGGACTTGCTTCTGAGTAAACAAACACAGGATTGCACTATAAATATCTTTACAGGTTGTGTAACCGACCTTCGCCAGGCCCCCTCCTTGCTCTGTTTCCGTTGGGCCTTGAAGACCTGGATCTTTAACCAGGCGTGGGAGGGGGGTTAGGTCGGCAGTGTGCAGCTTTGGGGGTGTTTTAACCTTTAATTTTTAATGTTCTCTGTTTATGTTTTTATATGAACTGTATTTGTGTTTTGCTGTATGTCACCCAGAGTGGCAGACTAACTTCTGCCAGATGGGCATCTAATCAAATCTAATTAATAATAATAATAATGATGATGATGATGATGATGATGTAAATAATAAACATCTTTGACAGTCATGCTTACATAAATATTTCTTCATACTATGTCCCAATAAGTATCTGATTTCACAGTATGGTTGTACATGACTATTTCCTCTACATACTACATTCCTCTACATCCTTGCGGTGGTCATGGTTCCCCTCTGTTGTTTTCATCCTAAGAGGCAGATTAGGCTGAGAGATGGTGAGTAGCCCATGGTCACCCAGTAAACTTTATA
The DNA here is from genome assembly GCF_030035675.1 of Rhineura floridana. NCBI lineage: Eukaryota > Metazoa > Chordata > Lepidosauria > Squamata > Rhineuridae > Rhineura > Rhineura floridana. The sequence continues at coordinate 81,214,133 of NC_084489.1, read as the reverse complement.
GCTCATTTCTATTTTAAAAAATTAAAACAATTTACATGCAGGCAAAGTTTATTAAGTAGATCCACACAATACATTTAAAGCACAACCAACTCACATTTAAAGAGCATGACTTCCCCTAAAGAATCCTGGGAAGTATAGTTTCCCCCTCACAGTTAAAGTTCCCACCACCATTAACCAACTAGAGTTCCCATGATTCTATGGTGGGATTCATGTGCTTCAAATGTGTGTTGAATGTGCTTTAAATTAATGGTGTGGATCTGCCCTAGATATGATGTGCAATCATTAGTGAATTGAAAAGAACAATTTTAAAATATACTTTTTTAAACAGGGGAAGAGTTGTAGCTCAGTGACTGGGCATATGCTTTGCATGCAAAGGTCCAGAATCCAATCTCTGGGAAAGACTATTGCCTGGAATCCTGGAGAGCCAATGCTAGTCCATGTCGTCAGCACTGAGCTAGATGGTACCAAATGGTCTGAATCGGTATAAGGCAGATTCCTTTGTTCCTAAAAGTGGAAAGAGACCCAAGGACCACAGCGGCTCCAAAATTTATTTATGTATTTTATTTACCACATTTATATAGTGCTTTATTGTAAAAAATGTCAAAGCAGTTTACAGAAGAAATTAAAACAATAAAATTCTTGGCAAAAACAGGTAAAGACAGGTATTTAAAAACATTCAAAATAATAAAACCAACAATGACTTAAAACCAGATAAAAAACATAATAGGTTCTGCCTGCCTGGGTAGGCTTGCCTAAGCAAGAACGTTTTTAGCAGGTGCTGCCTAATGTCAATAGGCAGGGAGTTCCAAAGCGTATGTGCTGCCACACTAAAGGACTGATTTCTTACAAGAGCAGAACAAGTACTATGTGGCACCCGTAACATGGAAAGCACAGCCTGAACTTGGCCTGGTAGCAAATCGGCAACCGGTGCAGATTTCAGACCAGAGGTATTATGTGCTGATAGGGTGTCACTCATGTCAGCAATCGTGCCACAGCATTCTGCACTAACTGCAGCCCCTGCATCAGGTTGTGCTGCATGATAATTTCTGTGACCTTGGCTGACTGGCTGCCAGGATTTTTTTAGTTTTGGGTTTTGGTTAGGAACCCTGACTAGTTGTGGGATGCTGAGTTTTCTGCCTTACTCATAGAAATCTTGTTGTGGTTGGTGTGATATTGCATTTAGGAAATCATCACTGTCTTTTGTTTTTCTTTTTTTATTTGCATTTCATGTTAAAAAGCAGCCATGTTAAAAAGTAGGGGCAGGGCATTCCAGGCAGGGGGTTGCCAGCCCTGCTTGGATGTGGATATCTTTGCAGAGGAGCCCTAGTCAAGCTTTACCAACAGCACAATCCAAATCATATCTCCTCAGAAGTAAGTCCTATTGAGTTATATGGGACTTAAGTCCCTTAGTACGTGTGTATAGAATTGCAGCCTTCGGGGGCATCCATCTTTACTCCTGAGTGTTCCCATCTAACATCTCCACAACACTAGGCTCCTTTCTTCCTACAGTGGCCTTCTGGTAACTGGCCTGGCCTGAAGGTACTTAAATCCTTCTTACCAGAAGCAAGTAGGCTAGATTAAATGTTCCCTAACCAGGTTCCATCTTTTAGCTAAGATTTCTATCTTAATTTCCAATCAGAGAAATATTTTTGTTTGAATTGTATGCATCAAGCAACTGTGGTTGATGTTTAATGTCTCATGCTTAATGACATCACTCAGGCCTGCCCTGTGACATCACTCAGGCCAACCCCTCTGACATCACTCAGGACCGTCCCTATGACATCACTAGGGCCCACCCCTGAAATCTCAGGGTTTGGGATGCTTCTGACCTGGCAACCCTACCTCTTACTCACCTTTTCTCTAAACTAAAAAGTCCCAAATGCTGCAACCTTTTCTCATAGGGGAGTTGCTTCTTGCTCTGCCAACCTTTTCAGGCTCCTTCTCGGGCCTGATCTATGTAAGTAGCAGAATGATGTGGAAGATTCTAGGTGAGGTGGTAATATGAGATGGGAATGTTGTGAGAGAGTCCTGAGCTAATAGCATCAACGGTACAACCTGAGAGCATAGGTAGCAGATTATAGTTACAAATGACATCCTAAATTAAAAATGTGTAAATATTGTTAGCCATTTTAGGGTCCCTTTTGGGACCAAAATGCAGGATATTTATGCCCAGGAAATAAATATTTTATTAAATTAATTTTTAAAAGCACTACTTCTGGGAGGATGGGCAGGATATAAATTTAATAAATAATCTCTCTAGCAATAGAAAAGTAGCACAACAAGGAATGGGCTACACTAGAAATAGGGATGGGGGAGAAATCTAGTGCAGTTTACACTTAAAGGCAAACTTACAAAATGTGCACTTTCTGAAACACTATGGGAAGTGAAAGACAGCTTTCCTTCAAAAATTGCACTTTTCCAAATTTTGCAGTGCACTTCTCCAGCCAAGCAGTGGGTACAAAAATGTGTGTATTAGGGTAAAGTGTGTATGTAAATGCATGTGTTAGTGAAGATAACATACAAAATGCAGTGTATTAGGGGAAATTGCTTGCAAAAATGTGTATATTTATCAAAGTTGCATACAGCAGCTCCCATGCAACAAAAGCAATGGGAGAAGAAACATTAGAGTGACTTTGCATATTTAAAGCAAGTAGTGTCAGGGGCTGTGTAATGATGGGAGGATATATAGATATAGATATATAAAGGTGGATAGAGAGAGTATACTTCACCAGCTTCTGCATCTCTAGCTTCTGAGCCATGCCACCTGTGTTTGGGATGTTACATGAAAAGCATAGTAAGGGGCATTGCACAATGACTCCCAGCCATTGCACAGCTTCTCTTGCCACTGATTTTGAATACCTGCAGCTGTTTGTACAGTGATGCACCTGCTATTTGGTCTAGCTGTGCCTGACTGGGCCTGCTGCATTGTGATAAGGGTAGGGGCTGGATTTAAGAACCTTTTGCTGTCTTCCAGTTCACCAGGATTTGAATTAGCTCTGACCACACTTTTTCATCACAGGTTTAGAAAGGCATTAAAAGGATTACAATTCAATCAGATGGCCATTTCTGTTCAAACTGGAAATGGATGATGCCAAATGTTGGTAGAAAAATTAAAAATTAAAGCCAGAAGGGCATATAAGATCTGACAGATAAATGTCTAGCATAATTTTAGAATTTCATGTGGTTTTTAACTGGACTAATGAATTACTGTAATTTTTATTTATTTTATTTTATTGTGATTCACTTTTTCTATGTGGTTTCAAAGTCCCCCCCCCATAACATATGGGGAAAGGGTGATGAAGACCATATATTTTGAATAAATTAGAACCAAAAGAGTGATTAATATATTCTTTCTGACTACAGACACTCAGAGCTGCTGGGAAAATCTATATGCTGTTTTTCATGCTGGTCATCTTTTTGGGATCATTTTACCTGGTCAACTTGATCTTAGCCGTGGTCACAATGGCATATGAAGAACAGAGCAAAGCCACTATTGCTGAGACGGAAGCGAAAGAAAGGAAGTTTCGTGAAACCTTGGAAATGCTGAAAAAAGAGCAGGAGGTCCATACATCATTCCATTGCTAATCTAGAATTACCTCCATTTACCCCACAAAAACCATCTTTAACAGTAGTTCCCAAACTGTGTGCTGGGGTTAGGGATGGGATCCATTGGTCAGTGCTGATTTGAAAACATTCCGTCAGCTTAACAGGCTGGTATCAGTTTGAGGACATTCTTTGTCCACTAGCTGCCGATTTTACTGATCTGTTTTTTCCTTCGCAAAAATATTGATATTAATATAATTATTTTGAAAGGAAAAAATAATATTTTGAAAGGAAATACTGATACATGAAATATTGATAAAATTATTGTTCTTAATATAGATATTTTAGAGGGATTTGTTTTTCTAAAAAGCTGTTTTCAGAAATAGCCATGGAAAATCGCTACATAAAAATCTGATCTGCAATGATAAAGCAAATTAATGGAAAATTTGGTACCAAATCTGAATTGGGCAGAATTCTAGCACATCCCTAGCTGGAGCACATTAGTACACAATGAGAAATGTGTTAATTTAAAAATGCCTCTTGTGAGTGCTCACCCAAGAGGAGCCTGCCCGTTGTGTCTCTGCTGATTCAGTCTTCTGGATTTATCTTTTTCTTATTAGCCTCCACCGGGGCCAGATTATTCTGCTGTGTCTCTGCATCATATGTGATTTGATAATTCAGTTACTTCCAGAGAGACAGCAAATTGCCTGCCCTCAAAGAAGCTGGGCCCAGAACAGTGATTTCGCCTGAAACATCTGAGATCAGCTCCTCTGAAAGACACTAGTTGTCTTAAAAGCCTATGCCCTTTAAAAGTAAGAGTGCCTTCAATCTTAATTCAGAAGGAAGTGTGCCTCAGGTATCAGAACTTGGGAAACACTTACTTATTTTTATATATAAAAATAATTACAATATATGCCACTATCTCATAAAATATTAGGGGTGTGTGTGTACAGCAATAAGACACCATTAAAAACGGTACAAAATAATTAAAATGACTGGATAATCAAAAGTATTAAACAGCTGCCTAGGCCTCTTGACATAAAAAGGTCTTCAAGAAAGTCAAAAGTGAGGATGCCTGACAAAACTCTGATGGAGAGCAGGGCCAGCATCAGGCGTGACTGGGTCCTTGGATGCCAGCCTTCCCTGGCCCCCCTGCTCCCAGCCCCCCCTACAGATCATACAGGACCACTCCACCTACCTGTTCTCTCTTTCTGTGAATGCCCTGCATGCTGGGCGTACAGGTTACTGCCATCAACCAAGATTGCAGTGAAGGCTTCTCTAAGGGCTGATACCCCTGCTGCCATCTTTGCTGCTGGCACGCATGCACGCTATGATGCATGGATGCACATACCTGCCATCAACCCCTTAGAGAAGCCTCTGCTGCCATCTTGGTTGGTGGCAGCTATGCACACAGCGCACAGGGCATTCACAGAAAGGGAGGAGAGGTAGGTGGAGCGGGCAGGCGCCATGGGCCTGCACTGCCTGTAGGGGGGGGCTGGGTGCTCCGTCTCTGCGATCTGCGGCAGGGTCGGGAGTCGACGCTGCCAAGAATCGCAGAAGTTGAGTGCTACTCCCAAACCCTAAGGAGGGGCCCTTCAGGGGCTCTTGGCCAGGGCCCAACCTGGCCGCCCTTTGGCCCCATTGAATAGTGTTCCATAGCATGGGACCGGTAACAGTAAATACCCAGCTTCAGGCCTCTGTAACAGTGCTCCTCCAGATGATCTTATATATAGTATGATGCTATATCATATATAATACTTTGGAATAGGGTAAATAACCTGTCTAATTATAGAGCCTTATCTATTTTTCATGTTTTAAGATAATGTGCACAACTTTTGCAAGACAGACTGGGCCACAGCTGGTTGATATATGGAGTGCCTGTGATTCTATTCAGGCAGTTTTGTGGTATAGACCGGGAAAGACAGCTTAACCAATCAAAATGTTTTGTTCACAGGTATGACTTGGAAACACATTTAAATGCATATTGAGAACTGTCTTATAATGGCTTCCATCTTACCCCATTCTTAGAAGTTTTACAGGATCCTTCTCTTATCTGAAAGCCTTTCAAAATGGAGAAAGCATAAGAACCTGGGACAAGATCTAATGTGGTCAAAGCAAGAGCTTTGTCATTAGTTATGATGCTTCCAAAGGAAGGAGACTCTGTGCCGGATTCCATGCTTCATGTATCCCAAACTAGGAAATCAGGGTTGGAACACAGCTAATAGCCACTTGGCGAGAAAAATCCATTAAGTCAGACTTTTTTTTTTAAAAAAGAAAGATTAACTTTAAAATCATGAAAGCTGTGAGTAATTTAGATATCCAATGTGAACTGATATCCGTGACTATGAACGTCATACCACAGAGTAAACCTTTTATCTTATTTGAAGACTTAATTGTACAGTGCCCTATTCTATATTTCCATATTCTAGGAATTAACTGCTAAAGAAAATGACAGCATGTCACATAGCTCGTTTGAAGTGTCACCTTTAGCTTCCAAAGAGGTCAAAGAACGAAGCAACAGAATGAAGAAAAAGTTGTCTTTAGGGATGGAGGATTATGGGGAAGATCTAAAAATCCCTAAGTCACAGTCTAGTGACAGTCATCGGAAGCTGGTAATTGATTGTTTAAGTCTTACACCAGCCATTGTTTCTCTTCATTTTTAATTGCACTCAAAGTTCTGTCATCTTAGATGGAGGAGTTTAAATGGAAAAGGCATATAAATGAAGAAAACACAAAAATTTTAATCACCATTTGCCAACCAAATTTGCATTTTAGAAAGTAATTCTTTTATGTAAATATTTTCCCCAACACTAGAAGACCAGTCCATGCATACAGCCTTATTTATTATGTATTTGTTTTATTTTACTTTTAACAAATATCAGTTCCTATGAGCCCAGGACCCAGAATAGGTTGCAACAATAGGGAATAGCAAAAACTCCCATAAATCAACTATCCACAGAATAAACCCATTGCATTATCACCCACATATTGGAATAAAGGTATTACAAAATGTTCATTCTCCCTAATTTGGCAGGAAGCAGGAGAATTAATACAGGCTTATAAAGAGCAAATTGCCCAGGAGCTTGTGACTGTTAAGGAAGTCACAAATGATTAACAGACTTATGTGCTAGTGAATTTTTATATGGAGTAGTTAACTTTGGGGGGCTTACATGCAAGACTGAGTTAATGGGAAGGCAAACTATTAGACCTGAAAAGCTGCCGCTTCTGAAAGCAGAGTGTTCTTTATTTATGGGAAGACACAAAGCCAATCATAAAGTTGGCAGGATTTCAGTAAGTGCCTATTACAGTCAATATTAAATACATTTAGCACAGAGAGTGTCAAGAGCCCATCTCACTCTTATCTTGTTCTTGTTCTTCTTATCCCTATAGTCTCTCTTTAGCCACAGTTACGGTCCTACTTCAAACCCCAAAAAGCGCCGGCCTAGTCATGGAAGTGTATTCAATTTCCATGTATCTGGTCGAGATGTTGGCTCAAGGGCTGAATTTGGGGAGGATGAATCTAACAGCACTGGGGAGACAGAGTTCCAGCACAGCTCATTTCTGGCTGCACGAATGGGAAGGCGGCCAAGCATCCAAAGTCAAGTCAGCTACAGTTCTCGACCGGGGACTCCTAACTACTTGCAGTCCAGCAGATGGACCACTGAAGACGATTGCAATCGGATGGTTTCATTGATGGGAGGCAGTGGAATGAGGCCTTTTAACATGGATCCCATTTCCAATGAAGGGCTATTACTTCCTCCAGTTATGGAAAATCCTGGCAGAGGGGATCTGGTGAGTCAAAAATGTAAACAGCCAGATGTGATTTTCTGGATGGTGGCTTTTTTTTTTACTTGTCTATGCTGCTGTAATAGATTTCTGGCAAAATGGTTGTGGTATGAAGAGGTGAAATTATTTTGCCCCTAAAATTTATTCTCAAACTTCTTCCCTACAGAAGATGATAATGATTTCAATTTCTTATCCACCCTCTGCCCTGAGGACCTGGGCAGATTAAAAATACAGTATTCAAACCAGTTAAAAATAAATCATAGTTGAGAGAATAGGGTGGTTCCTAAAAATATCTCTCTCAGGTGTCAAAGGTCAGAGTAAAGAGGTAACCACATAATGAAGGTGCTAGATGCTTTTTTGTGGGGAGGAAATTTCACAGCTTAGGGGCTGCCACAGAGAATGTCTTCTCCTGGGCCAACACCACCCCAAACGTCTGAGGGTGGCAGAACTACCAAGAGTAGTTCTGCAGATCTTAATACCTTAGAGGGACTGTAGGAGAGGGGAGGCAGTCTTTCAGACATTTAGGGCCTAAATAGTTTTGATAATAAATATCCTCTTAATTTTCTGTGGGTGTGCTGATATTCAACACCTATTTGATTTTAATCAGCATTTGATACCCAATGATTTTTCAGCACAAGTATCTAAAAGATGAGATGTAGTAGTAATAACTGATGTGTAGCAATTGAGTTTTCACACTGTCCAACAGCTGACTTACAAAACTATTGGGTTGTTGTTGGGTTGTTGTTTTGTTCACTTTACTGCATTGATTCTCCAGTCTGGAAACACCACCTTTCAAAGGTGGCAAGATCGTGGTTGAATTTTTATGTCAAATATCAAAACTATTTTTTCCCTAAATTTTGCTTCATCTGTCCTGTACACTATTTACACTAGCTAATAAAAGTGCTAATCATTTTCAAGAAGTCATTTTTTTAAAGCAATAGTCAGAGTCTTCTTGATTCATTGGGGCAGATGCTTGTCTTCTAAACTTGGGCAGGGTAATCAAAAGAATTGGCCCACCTTCCTGATATCCTTGTTAAAAGCATAAATGTTTTAGCTTCTGCATGCCTTTCTTTTTATTTCAAAAGGAGTTAATTCAAATAAACACAAAATTTCTATCCTTAATCATCAGACTCACTAATTAAAATTGCCTCCCCCCCCCAATGATTAAATCAATTAAAGCTTGCAGCCTTAGTTCCATCTCAAAGGATTGCTGGAACTTTTCCTATAAAACATGTTACACTATACCAATTAATATAAAAGGTATAAGTCAAACTGAAGCATTTTCCAGCCCTGCTGATTTCAAAGGAGAAAGCCATGCCCCAAGTATTTTACTATTTTTATAAAGAACATTTTCTTGCCTAAGATAAAAATGTGGATGGCCAAGTGGTAGTCCATGAGTCAGCTCACCTTTCACAGTGTGTGAATCTGGTGCCAGCAGTGCCATAAAAATAGATGATCAAAGCAACAGTATAGAGGAAAGCACCTTGACTCGGATAATAATAATAATAATAATAATAATAATAATAATTGCATTCATATACTGCCCCATAGTCAAAGCTCTCTGGGTGGTTTACAACAATTAAAAACATTAAAAACAAATATACAAATTTAAAAAACACATTTTAAAAAAAGCAATTTAAAAACACATGCTAAAATGCCCAGGAGAAAAATAGCCACAAACACAACAACATCAATAAGACATCAATAAAAAAGACACATTGGGTGGGGTGAGGTGGTTGGGGCTCATGTTGCACCTTCTCCCAAAGTACCACTTTTCCATTTGAAGACATGTGGTACAATCTTCATGGGCTTTTCTTCTTCTTCTCTGGAGGCCTTAGTCTATCCCAGAATGTACTATGGATGGCCAAATCTGTCCATTTTGGTTTCTCTCAGTTTCTCTTAGTTTGCAATCTTAAGTTTAGTTTAACCTATTTCCACTTCAATATGCATTTAGGGAAAAAAAGTCTGCATGAAAATTTGTGTGCATTTCTGCACATATTTACACCAATTTGTATGCAACGCGACCTATTGGGGGGGAGCAGTCACTTTAGGTAACTGGGATGGAGCCCTCCCAAGAATTCTGGAACCCCAAGTACCTGCTCAACTGTCTTTTATTTCATCAGCTTCCATTGCTCTTACTTCTCATACTATAATTCCAACATATTGGTATGTTCATCATCATCATATTTTAATGTTAAAGTGGTTGCTTTGGGCAAAATTCCATGGTTCCTATTGGGGAAAATTACTATTGGCAATCTCTCAAATACAAGCTAAAATTGCAATCCTCTAACCACTTGTCTGGGAACTGAACTCAACAGGATTTACTTCTGGATTTACGCATAAGATCTCGCTATAAATTTATTTGTGCCTAATTGCATGTGCGGTGTGTATATGAGAGGTATACATACAAAATATTATATATACAAAATTTACAAAACTTTGCAATAACAGTATTCACATTTGTATCTCTTTCTCTTCCTGTCTGAGAGCAAAGCACATAAAAGTTTCATAGCTAGACATCTTGTTTACATCTTTAGACTACTTCATCTGATGAAGCCAACAAGATGTTCCAAAGTCAGCGTCTCTCAGTGGATTATTATAATCAGCCACTTCAAAGGCAAAGGGCAGCAAGCGCAGTCAGCGTCATTACCAGTGTGCTGGAAGGTACAAGCTTTTGTTGCTGCATTTTAATGGACAACAAAATACTGGTTGTTTACCAAGGTTAAGAACATGCCATAAATGGGTGGATTTTGCACCTGTCCTCGGGCCTACCTGTTGCCTTTTTGCTGGATATCACCTTGAAATAGGAGCTACATACATACATACACGTGTACGTCCAATCTATAAGGAGATGCCCCTCAGAGCGGTAACAGTCACAAGGATTAGGCCGAGATGGTATGGGCTATACATATTTAAGATATCTTACTTTTTTGTTTATTGTTTAGAACTTGAAGAATCCAATCGGAAATGCCCCCCATTCTTGAAGAACTTGGCCCTAAAGTATCTTGTGTGGAACTGTTCCCCACTGTGGATGAGAATAAAGAAGAAAGTGAGCATTTTTGTTATGGATCCATTTACTGACCTCACGATCACAGTTTGCATTGTGATGAATACTCTTTTTATGGCGCTAGAACACTATAAAATGACTCCTGAGTTCGAAGCTATGCTTGCAACAGGTAACACGGTAAGTGAATTCTGGAAAGCAGGATATTCTGCATCAGCGTGTAATACACTTTTACATGTTTGTTTATTATTAGGAGCATCATTCTGTCCTGCATGAGTGTAGAAGTATCATCATTATCAAGAACAAATCCTGCCAGACTAATCTTATCTCCTTTTTTGATCGGGTAACCTCCCTGGTAGACTGTGGGAATGCTGTGGACGTAATATATATCGACTTCAAGAAAGCTTTTGACAAAGTGCCCCATGATATTCTGATTAGCAAGCTGGCTAAATGTGGACTGAATGGAACAACTATCAGGTGGATCCATAGTAGGCTACAGAATTATACTCAAAGAGTGCTTATGAATGGTTCCTTCTCAAACTGGGGGGAGGTAACAAGCGGAGAACCGCTGGGCTTGGTCCTGGGCCCGGTCCTGGGCCCGGTCGTGGGCACAGTGCTCTTCAACATTTTTATTAATGGCTTGGATGAGGAGGTGCAGGGAATGCTTATCAAATTTGCATATGATACAAAATTGGGAGGGATAGCTAATACGCTGGAGGATAGAAACAAAATCCAAAGGGATCTTGATAGGCTGGAGCACTGGGCTGAAAACAACAGAATAAATTTAACAGGGATAAGTGCAAAGTTTTATACCTAGGAAATAGGAACCAAATGCACAGTTATAAGATGGGGATACTTGGCTCAGCAATACTACATGCGAGAAGGGTCATGGGGTTGTTGTTGATCACAAGCTGAATATGAGCCAACAGTGTGATGTGGCTGCAAAAAAGGCAAATGCTATTTTAGGCTGCATTAACAGAAGTATAGTTTCCAAATCACATGAAGGATTGGTTCCCCTCTATTCGGCACTGGTTAGGCCTCATCTTCAGTACTGCATCCAGTTCTGGATGCCATGCTTTAAGAAAGATGCAGACAAACTGGAACAGGTTCAGAAAAGGGCAACGAGGGGACTGGAAACAAAGCCCTATGAGGAGAGACTGAAAGAACTGGGCATGTTTAGCCTGGAGAAGAGAAGACTGAGGAGAGATAGGATAGCTCTGTTGAAAGTTGCCACACAGAGGAGGGCCAGGATCTCTTCTTGATCATTCCAGAGTGCAGGACACGGAATAATGAGCTCAAGTTGCAGGAAGCCAGATTTTGTCTGAACATCAGGAAAAACATCCTAACTGTTAGAGCAGTACGACAGTGGAACCAATTACCTAGGAAGGTGGTGGGTTCTCCAACACTGGAGGCCTTCAAGAGGCAATTGGACAGCCACCTGTCAGGTATGCTTCAATTTGGATTCCTGCAGGGGACTCAATGGTCTTATAGGCTCCTTCCAGCTCTATGATTCTATATAGCTTAATGAAACCTCTCTCCCTTCCCCCACCTCCTCAACACACTGGACATTACCCAAACAGAAGTCCAGTGTCCACCTCAGCCTCCATCAGTATACTCCTGCCCAGAGAGGAGGGCTGCAGTGGGCTCTCTAATGATCCTTCCATATGCATTCAGGAGTTTGCATTTGTGTAGGAAGAATTATGTCCATCTGATCTGAAAATCTAAGGGCAAGTAACAAAAGCATATACACATGCATGTTGTGCGCATGTGCTCAGAACATCCCCAGAAACACAGAAAAACACAGAATAAAATGCCATCAAGTTAAGACTTCATTGTAATGCCCCTGAAATTGAAAGGATTTGCCAACTTCACTCTGAATCCAAAAGTACAATTTAAACAAGCAGACCTTACCATGCTTCTAAAAAGGTGCAAAACAGAGAGAGAGATAAATGCTAGGATTAAATGAAAAATGTGTGAAAATAAGCAGGGGTAAGTGTTTCTTTCCTCTGCTACATCAGATGCTTCCATTCTCCATCCAGGAAAGCCATATTTTGTGCTCTGACTACAATATCCAAATGTGCAGCTGTTTGCATTGTGTAATCTATTCTGTCTCTGCTAGCCTGCTGGGAGGGACAAGGAAGTACATAGTGTTGCACAAGTCCTGTGCGGTCCTCCTGTGACTAGATTTTGCCAGGCATACAGTGTCATGGTGAATGTACCAATGGTGGGTACGTTAACATGGCACACATGGACTAAGTTGAACACATGGCAAAACGATGCCATGACTGGACTCAGCTTGGACCGACACAACCTGTATTCTCAGCGTGTCAGTTCATCATGGCTTGGAACCATAATACCTCTCCTGACACGAACCCACCCGTACACTATGCTCAACATCAAAGGCCCTCCTCTGGGTACTTACTCCGAGGGAGAGGGCCTTCTCAGTGGTGGCCCCCAAATTATGGAATGATTTTTGTGATGAGGTGCGCCTGGTGCCAACACTGTTATCTTATCGGCGCCAGGTCAAGACTTTCCTCTTCTCCCAGGCATTTTAGCATGTGTTTTTAAATTGCTTTTTTAAAAATGTGTTTTTTTTAATTTGTACATTTGTTTTTAATGTTTTTGATTGTTGTAAACTGCCCAGAGAGCTTCGACTATGGGGCGGTATATAAATGCAATAAATAATAATAATAAAATAATAATCATGGGAACTGGCCCCACCCTTGATATGAGAAGAGAAGATTCTGGTGTGCTTGGATTTGATGGCTCCATTTCTGTTTTGTAGATTTTCACAGGGATCTTTACTGCAGAAGTGATCCTGAAAATCATTGCGCTGGATCCCTATTACTATTTTCAGCAACGCTCAAACATCTTTGACAGCGTGATTGTCTTCATAAGCATCATTGAGCTAAGCAGTGAGCCCAAAGATAATAAGGCAACAAGGAAAAAAGGGGGCAGGAAAGGGAACTTCACGGTTTTACGGACCTTGAGGCTGGTAATGGCTCCTCCTTTTGTTGTTATTTGTTTGTTTCATGGAGACACAGGACAGGATTTCCCAAGAGTTGCATTTCTTGCAAAAGATTACTATTGAGTGCACATTTGTAGAGCATTGCGACAGAATTAACTTGCTAATTCCCAGATGTACCCTGTGAGGAATGTTATTTTCAGATAGAGGAAATTGAGGACAAAAAGTAGCAACTTCTCCAAGGCCATCTACTGCATTCATAGCAAGCCAAGGGGTTGAAACTCGTTGTTCAAGGCCAGCTCCTATACTACATTGCTTGAGAGAGAGATGATTGGCTGAGCTGTACAAAGGAATGTCTATCCCAGCATGTCCCTGGCTTCTGTCCCTCTAATGTAAGGATGGAGAAGCCTCCAGATGTCACCGGACCACAACTCCCATCATCCTTGACCATTGGCCATGCTAACTCGGGCCGTTGGGAGTTGGAGTCCAACCATATCTGGAGGGCCACAGGTTCCCCATCCCTGCTCTAATGCAGCTGTCAGAGATGGGCCAGGATCCGTGGCTGATGTATCTGAACACAGATACTGAGTTTGACAGGGTTTGGCAGAGAAAAGAACTTGGGGTAATTAAAGAACTGGAAAAACTTCCATCCTTTAAGTCAGTGCTGAGCAACTGGCTGCCTTTGTGTTGCACCTGTGCCCTGACTCTACCCCTGTCACTGAGAGGGAAGTTTCCTTTTCCTGGCCACCAGGCCTGCCCTTAGCATGTGCGGGGCCTGGGGCAAAAGCATAGTTGGGGCCTCCCCACATCCTCTCTCTCTCTCAGAGAGAGAGATTTTATTTACAAATATATGTAATTATAATATTTACATATGAGGCTAACAATCTATTAAATACAAATATGATTACCTTCACTTCAGGCAATAAGCCTCTAGTCAACCTGTTCCATATCCATTTCTTCACTGGTCTCTCGACATCTGTCTTCCCTTTGTCGATATCTCCTAGATATGGCAGTCTATTTCTAGGCATATTTTCCCATCTTTATCTTCCTAACTAGAAAATTGAAAACACTTTGTGCAGAACCATTGTTTTAAATATCAAGGATGACAGAATTTAATCATTTCTGTAGTCTGGCTGCTTTGTTGATGGGCAATTATGTTCGGATTAAAATTAAAATAATACAAATATAAGAAACGATATATTTATTCTCAAAAAATTATTTTCCTTGCTTTCACTTCTGCAAAATCATTAATCAACTTGTCAGTTTTCACACAATTTATGTTCTATTGATAATAAAGTCAAATTAGACAACTTTTCTTGAGACATCGTTGTTCTTAAATAATCCCCCCCTCCTTAGTCTTTTTGTTGGGGGTTGTGGCGGCTGCCGTTCCCCCGTTGGCTCAGACGTCTCTTGTCAGACGAGCCTTGGCTGGGAGCCTGTGGCTGCAGCTCCCCTTTGCAGCCTTAATGCCTGTCCTGGCCACCAGCTTCGTTTCCACCCAGGCGGCGGCGGCGGCTTGTAATTTTAGCAGCTGGGAGCTATTGCGGCTACTTTTTACGCACAGCTCCTATTTGCAGCCTTAAGCTCCAGATGGCAGTGGCTGCTTGTATTTTCAGCCACGGTCTCCTGGTCAGGCCGCTAAAAATACAAGTGCCGCCTCCGCCTGAGAGAAACTGAGCTGGTGGCAAAGGGGCAAAAAGGTTGCAAGGAGAGCCGCAGCTGCGGCCTCCCAGCAAGGCTCATCTCACTGGAGATGTGTGAGCCCAAACAGGGGAACTGCAGCCACCGGAGCCCCCAATAAAGCGTTGGAGCCCCCAACAAAGGGGCTGAGGAGGGGGGAAGAAAGTAAAAAAAAACCCACCGCCAAGTGCAGGGCCCCCCAAAGCGCGGGGCCTGGGGCAACTGCCCCGCTTCCCGGTGCCTAGGGGCGGCTCTGCTGGCCACCACCACTCTTAGGCTTGCTTTGCAATGTGTCACCCCTCCATCCCTGCTGCTGCTTCCTACGTGATGCCCACCTTGCAATGTCTTGCATTGCTGCAAAGTGCCATGTGAGGCATTGCTTCTGTGCTGGAGAACTCCTTGCATGAAATGACAAGTCACATATGTGGTGATGAAGGTGGCAGTGGCTGACCAGGAAAGGGATCTTGGAATTGTGGTGGGTAACTTGATAAAAAGATTGAGCCAGTGTGTGGCTGCCATGAAAAAGGTGAATTCCATGTTGGGAATCATTAGGAAAAGAACTGAAAATGAAACAGCCAATATCATCATCACCATCATTATGACCATTTCTACCCTAACCCATTTACTGAAAGGAACCCTGAGAGGCTGACAAGTCAGATAACAGCAGTATAAAAGCAAATAACCTTGCCTAAATTAAATCCATCCATCCATCCATCCATCCATCCATCCATCCATCCATCCATCCTATCTAATCTATAAAAAGCTAAAATAAATTTCACAAAATTCAAAATTACAATGCAGCTGTCCAAATACAAAACTAAACCAGGCAAATGTTCCACCAGCTAAAGGCCTTCTCAAAAAGCCTGGTCTTCACCAGCTGCCACCCTAAAATGATCTGCCAGTGTGGCCTGACGCACCTCACTCAGCAAGGCATTCCACAAGGTGGGCACTTTGTACAATGCCTATATACAAAACAATTGTGTGGACCCAACCTGGAAAACCGTGCACAGTTACAGCCACCAAACCTAAAAAAGAGCTGGGAAAGGTGCATAAAAGGACAAACAAAATGATCAAAAGGTTGGAGCATTTTCCCCGTGAGGAAAGGTTGCAACATTTGGGCCTTTTTAGTTTAGAAAAAAAGATGAGCAAGGGGAGACATGAAGGGAGGTATAAAACTATGCATGGTGTGGAGGAAGTGGACAGTGAGACGTTTTCCTCCCTCCCTCATAATACTAAAACTTGGGTTCTAAATGGCAACAGATTCAGTACAGACAAAAGTACTTCATACCATGCTTAGTTATACTATGGAATTTGCTGTCACAAAGTGTAGTAGCTGCCACCAATTTGAATGGCTGTAAAAGGGGATTAGACAAATTCATGGAGGATAAGGCTATCAATTGCTGCTAGACATGATGGCTACATATTACTTCCAGTATCAGCGTATCAGTATGCCTTTGAATACCAATTGGTCGGGAACACAAATGAGAGAGTATTATTGCATTTATGTCTTGTTTTGGGGCTTCCTGTAGGCATCCACTTGGCCACTATGGGCTAAAAAGACTTTTGATTTGATCCACCAGGACTCTTCTTATACCCTTTGTTCTTAGATCAGCGTGCTTGCTGGAACATAAGAAGAGCCCTGCTAGATCAGACTAAAGGTCCATCTAGTCCAACATCGTCCAATGGCCAAATAGATGCCTCCAGGAGGTGCAAGCTGAGCTCAAAGGCAGGAGTCCTCTTCCACTGACACTCCAGCACCTGATATTCAATGGCAGAACACAAGTTGCCATTTCATTGTGACGAGGCACTGGGGATGTGCTAGAATTCTGCCCAATTTGGATTTGGTACCAAACTTTCCATTAATTCTCTTATTCACTATCGTTGTGGATAGTATTGGTATGTAGTGATTTTCCACAGTTATTTTCGGAAATGGATTTTTTAAAAAAAAAATCTGTGTCTAAAATATTGATATTAATATCAATGCATTTGTCAATATTTCCTTGAATTTATGGATATTTCCTATAAAAATATTGATATTTTCTTTTTAAAATGTCAATATTTGTATCAATATTTTTTCCAAATGGATCAGTAAAAGCAGTGGCTTGCGGGTAAAGAATGAGCTTGAATCAATACCAGCCTATTAGATTGACGGGATGCTTTTAAACTGGCACTGGCCAATGGATCTCGTTCCTACTAGCCAGTCCACTTGAAATTAAAAGATGAGAGGTCTCAGGAGTTGAGAATCAGCCACCACTGATTCTGTTTATTATCAGATTTTTTTTAAAAAAAGAGCCCTCATTTGGAAAAAAAATAGAAGCTGTCATACAGCAAATGAAAAAGCCTTTTTTTCTTTTCTTTTTTTAAAAATACATTTAGGTGGGGCAAAGTAGAGCTCCAGGGAGTGTAGTGTACCAACTGGCTGGATCACCATGACTGCAGCCCAGCAGTCATATTGTACAAGAATATTATGTGGCCATAGCTTTTTTTTATCAAACTCACTCTTTGCATCTAAAAGTCCAGGGTTTAAATCCTGGCATCTCTGGTTAAAACATACTCAGATAGGAGTTTCTCTGACGGAAACTGCCAGGCAGAGTAGACTATATTGAATGGTCTAAACCCAGTATAAGGCGGCTTCATGTGTTCATGCAATTATAAGCACCCATTTTAGGTAAGAACTATAACTCAGTGGCAGAGTTCATGTTCTGTGCATAGAAAGCCCTGGGTTTAATCACTGAAATAATCCAGTTAAAATACATTAGGGTGAAGAAAGCCGTCTGCCTGGGACCTTGAAGAGCCAAAACACACTGAAGTTCTGCCCCATGAAAAGCATATTTCTAAAACCTGAATATGTTCCTGGAGACATATCATAGCTCAGTGGCTGAGCGCATGCTTTACATTCAAAGGTTCCAGATCCAATCCTCAGCATCTCTAGTTAAAAAAAAAGTTCACATTTGGCAGAGACTTTGGGGAGCTACAACCAGCTAGAGCAGATGGACTAATGACTCTGTGCAACATGATATCGGTGTTTGCATGCTATGCAATAAACCATGGTTTATTGTGATGCTATGCAATAAACCATGGTTTATTGTGATTGGGACAAGCTGCAGCAAATCTCAGGATTAGCTGTGAGGAGTTTGGAAGCTTTTGCTACAGCTTTTGATTAAATGCAGCTTGTCATCTTGTCTGAACCTGATACTGTGGTTAATCTTAACCATGGTCTATTGAAACAAACCAACTTCAGCTATGGTTTTCGAATCTAACTTGTTTCGACAAACTGTAATTAAGTTTAGCCACAGTTTAGTGTTCAGGCATAACACTAAACTAAAGTAAATAATATGTTCAAAAGAGAATGAAAAGACGAGATGAAACTGAATAGCCCGGATGAAGAGGACTTGGCACTTAGTGATTTATCTATTCGCCCATTACTTTGGACAGATCACTATTTGATCAAATTTAAAATACCACCATTACATACTCCTTTTAGAGGAAAGAATCCTTTAAAAATGATTCACCCAAAAAGGTTATTAAATCCAATTGTTTTCTTATCTACTGCTGAAAAAAATTTTGTTCCTCAAACTAGTGACTCCATTGTTGATTTAGTAGATTCTTGGAATAATACAATGTCCAGGACTATAGATGCTATTGCCCCTTTACGTCCACTTACTCACTCTCGATCTAAGGTGGCCCCATGGTTTTCTAAGGAATTGGCAGATATGAAACGGACTTACAGGGGCTTACAGCGTCGTTGGCTGAAGACACGGAGCCTTTTTGACCAACTTCAGTCCAAGCACTTTTTGAAGCATTATATGACATCTAGATTTACGGCACAAAGAGCCTTTTTCTCGGCTGCCATTTCGTCTGCCGACAGCCGACCAAAAGAACTCTTCCGGGTGGTTAAGGACTTGCTTAATCAAGACCAACATAAGCCGAATTTTGATCATTCTGCCTCCCGTTGTCAAGAACTAGCCACATATTTTAGTACTAAAGTTGCCCAGATTCGTTCTGATCTTGATACTAATAATGTTGTAATCGATGCTATGCCCTCTACTACAGTTACTATCTGCTCTTCCACTTTAGACTCATTTCAGCTCATCCATCCTGCTGATATAGATAATCTTTTGGAAGGGATGAGACCCACCACGTGTTCACTAGACCCATGTCCCTCCTGGATTATAAAACAGTCCAGAAAGGGACTCGCAGACCGGATCAGTGAGGTGATCAATGCTTCCCTCCAACAAGGCCACCTTCCAGGCAGCCTAAAGGAAGCAATTGTCATTCCCTTATTAAAAAAGCCTTCTTTGAACCCTTCCAGTTTAGATAGTTTCCGTCCCGTGTCCAACTTACCTTTTTTAAGTAAAATTATTGAGAAAGTGGTGGCCTCTCAGCTCCAGAGTTTCCTGGAGCTGACAGATTACTACGACTCATCTCAATCTGGTTTTAGGCCGGGTCATGGAACTGAGACCGTATTGGTGGCCTTAGTGGATGACCTCCGGAGAGAGTTAGACAAGGGGAAAGTTTCTTTGTTAGTCCTTCTTGATCTTTCAGCAGCATTTGACACGATCGACCATGACATTCTCTTGGGCCGCCTCTCCGAGATGGGCTTACGAGGCACTGTTTTTCAGTGGCTCCGCTCTTTCTTGGAGGGCAGATCACAGAGAGTACTATTTGGGGATTTTAGCTCTGATCCCTGGCCGTTGTCATGCGGAGTACCACAAGGCTCGGTGCTTTCACCGATGCTGTTTAACATTTACATGAAACCGCTGGGAGAGATCATCCGGAGGTTTGGAATTCGGTTTCACCAATATGCTGATGACACCCAGCTTTGTTTTTCCTTCCCTCCGGATATGAAAGATGCCATCCTTCCTTTAAATAATTGTCTAACAGCAGTTAAGACCTGGATGACACAGAATAAGCTGAAATTGAACCCAGATAAAACAGAGGTGCTGGTGGTTGGGCACCGAACCAAGTTGGAAATAGGGAATGTACCGTTATTAGACGGAGTTTTACTCCCTTTAAAGACCCAGGTTCGTAGTTTGGGTGTCCTTCTGGATTCGGCCTTGACTTTGGAGGCCCATGTCTTAGCAACTTCCAGAAGTGCCTTTGCCCACCTAAAATTGGTTCGCCAATTGCGCCCTTTTCTGGAACTCTCTGACCTAACCACGGTTACCCATGCCTTGGTTACATCTAAGTTAGACTATTGTAACTCGCTTTATACTGGACTTCCCCTTAAAATACTTCGTCAACTGAAATTAGTCCAAAGAGCGGCTGCCAGGATGTTAATAGGAGCAGGTTGGCGAGTTCACACTACTCCGCTCCTAAAACAACTACACTGTCTTCCAATTTCTTATCGAGTTCAGTTTAAAATCCTGGTTTTAACGTTTAGAACTTTATCTGGTTCAGGCCCTAGTTATCTTTCAAATCGTATTTCGTTTTATGAGCCTGCTCGTTGCTTTAAGATCTTCATTAGACCCCGGCCTTAATATTCCTTCTTTTTCCCAAATTCATCGGACTGGTATTAGGAATATATCGTTTTCGGTGGTAGCACCAACTCTTTGGAATTCTCTTCCACAGGAAATTCGTTCTTCCCCCTCTTTAATTAGTTTTCGTCGCCAAGTTAAGACCTTTTTATTTCGGTTAGCTTTTGAATTGTAATGTGAGAGATAATTTATATTTTTTTATATATTGTATATTGTATAATGTGTTTGCACTATGTTATTGTTTTGGCTGCTTAGAATTCTTTGGAACTGAAGCGGGATATAAACTTTTTAAATAAAATAAATAAATAAATAGTCAGAGTTAGAACTACAGGTCACAAATACAAAAATTGGCAAACTGTTCTAACCTTTATTTTAACAGGATAACCTGATCTCTTTTGTTACCCTAACAATACAATGCTTTCTTCCCCAATAGATGCGAGTCTTCAAGTTGGCAAAGTCATGGCCAACTTTAAACACCCTTATTAAGATAATTTTAAACTCAGTGGATGCTCTGGGCAACCTTACCCTTGTTTTGGCCATTATTGTCTTTATCTTTGCTGTATTTGGAATGCAACTGTTTGGGGGCAGCTATAAGACACATTGTAAGAAATTAGCTGAAGACTGCAAACTACGATGGCATATGGAAGATTTTTTTCACTCCTTCCTTGTTATTTTCCGAATTTTGTGTGGAGAATGGATTGAGACCATGTGGAGTTGCATGGTGGTTGCTGAGCAGTCAATGTGCCTCCTTGTCTTTTTGCTGGTCATGGTGATTGGAAACTTAGTGGTGAGTTTACAGATACTTTTGGTGGCCCTCTTATCTTTATCAAAATGTTGTCTTGCTATTAATTTGATCCAGTGAGCTTCATGTCTCAGTCTGTGTACACACAATACATTTAAACACATTTAAAGCATGTAAGTTTCCCCAAAGATTCCTGGGATCTACAGTTTGTTAAGAATGCTGGGAATTATAGCTCTGTGAGGGGTAAAGTACAGTTCTCAGGATTCTTTGGGGGAAGCCATGTGCTTTAAATGTATGGTGTTTATGCAGAGTGGGATGGGATTTGAACCGGATCTTCCTAATTTGAGTCCACTGCATGAATCCCTGCACCATTCTGGTACTATTTGTTCATTTATCCATTTGTTTATTTTAGATAATATTAGTATTTATTTATTACATGTATCCCACTTCTTTTCCATAACAGAACTCTAGCAGCATATATAGGGCTCTCATGCAGTCTTAAATCCAGGAGCCAGCCAGTCTGACCTGATTAGCTTTAGTAGGTTAACTATGTCATGTACCTTGGAACCATATATGCAAAGCTTCATGTACACCACATTAATACAATTTTTAAAATTGACATTCTCCCTGATGCACAGAAGGAGGTACACAACTTTTACTTTTTTCTTGCTAGCGCGTATGTTTGTACCACCAGTTGTGAACTGTAGGTGGACAGCCCTCTGTGACTGCTAAAAAAAAGCAGCAATTTTCTTCACCGCAAGTTGTGCTTTTTGTGATCAGTGATTATATAGTGAACAAAATGGATCTGGATATGAAGAAGGAGGAACCTAGTTAATGGGCCATTCCTTTATCCTGTAGTAATTCCAAAGGTCACATCCACACCATACATTTATTTATTTATTATTTATTTATTATATTTCTATACCGCCCCATAGCCGAAGCTCTCTGGGCGGTTCACAACATATAACATCCAATATACAATTTAAAAACATATATTAAACTTAAAAATTACACCAAAAATACCTAAACATAATTAAACATATAAACAACTACAAAACTCAGTACTAAAATATTAAATTTTATAAAGCAATATAAAAGACTCCTCGGGAGTAACAGTCTGGCTGCAGGTGATCAATGGGAGTCAGCTGAGGTTTGGGGTGTGGTTCAGCAGCTCCAGGATAAAAAACCCAATGCTAGGCTGGAAGGGATGCTGGAACAACGTCCATACTCCTGCCCAGTCTAAAAATTACCTGTGGACCCCAGACCTGTCTCGTCTTGCCCCTTACCTGCACTGCTTACTGTCTGCTTGGCTTCTGACCCTGATTCTTGCCTGATTCCCCTGGTTTTGACTCTGACTTCAGATCCACCCTCCATACTGGCCTTGTGCTGCCCTCACTTGTGTTTCTGCTGGGGAGTCTCTCCTTAGGGAGCCCAGTGAGAACAGGACAGTAGGTTAACACTTCAATTCCTAGAGCTGGTCCAAGATATTTTGCTGAAGCAAAAGGGTCCTTTCCCCCTCCCAAGTCAAGGTACAGAGTTTCCAAGGCCAAACAAGTTATTTGGGCACCTGGGGCAAAATAGCACATGGCTTCCCCCAAAGAGTCCTGAGGACTGTAGTTTGTTAAGGGGGCAACTGTAGCTCTGTGAGGCCAAGCTATAGTTCCCAGGATTGTTTAGGCAAAGCCATGACTATTAAAAGTAGTATAAATGTTCTTTAAACGTATGACCCAGCATGTGGCAGCTGTGAAAAAGGCAAATTCCATGCTAGGGATCATTAGAAAAGGTAATGAAAATGTAACTGCTGATATCATAATGCCGTTGTATAAATCTATGGTGTGGCTGCATTTGGAATACTGCGTACAGTCCTGGTCACCTAATTTCAAAAAGGATATTGTAGAGCTGGAAAAGGTTCAGAAAAGGGCAATCAGAATGATCAAGGGGATGGAGCAACTCTCCTGTGTGGAAAGATTGTAGAATTTGGGGCTTTCTAGTTTTAGTGAAAAGACGAGTCAGAGGTGACATAATAGAAGTGTATAAAATTATGCATGGCATGGGAAATGTGGATAGAGAAAAGACCCCCCCCCATAACACTAGAACTTGTGGGCATTCAATAAAGCTGAATGTTGGAGTATTCTGGACAGACAACAGAAAGTGTTTCTTCATGCAGCCCATGGTTAAACTATGGAATTCGGTTCCACAGGAGGCAGTGATGGCCCCCAGCGTGGAAGGGTTCAAAAGAGGATTAGACACATTCATGAAAGATAAGGCTATCAGTGGCTACTAGCCATGATGGCTATGCTCTGCTGCCATAGTTGGAGGCTGTATGCTTCTGAATACCAGTTGCTGGAAACTGCAGGACAGGAGGGTGCTGTTGCACTCAGGTCCTGCTTGTGGGCTTCCCATGCACTTCTGGTTGGCCACTGTGAGAACAGGATGCTGGACTCGATGGGCCACTGGCCTGATTCAGGAGGCTTTCCTTATTTTCTTGTGTTCTTATGGTGTGGATGTGACTTTTCTCTCTGTGTCCTTCTCCCCTGGCCCTATAGAACATGGGCAATGGAAAATCAGTGAACAACTTTAAAAAAAACCACTCAAAAGTTTTTTTCAACAATAAAATTAAAAAATGTCTGAAGTTCTAAAAGCTAATTTTTGCAGATGTGGCTGACTTTTGAATTTGTGTGCAACTTTGCTTCAATCCTATGCTGAATGCAAGCAACCTAGAGAGTGTATGCCAGATTCATTTAAAGGCACAGAGGCGTTGGGGAGAAATTAGATTTCATTCTCATTTGAAGGCAAACCTACCTAACTGATACTTTTCCAAAAACAAACAAAAACTACGCAAACTGAAACAGCCATTGTTTGAAATTCCCACTTCTCTGACTTTTGCAATGCAATTTTCCAGCCAAGTAAGGTACAGAAAAATGTGCAGAAAGTGCATACATTGGTGAAAATAACATACTAAAATGCATTATATTAGGGAAAATTGCTTTGCAAAAATGTGTTTATTAGGCAAAATTGCATACAAAAAATATATATATAAGGAGAAATTGCACTAAAATGCTGATTAATTTTCATGAGGCCTTTAAAAAAAATCACAAACTGTTTTGGAAAAGTAGAGCAGTCTTTCCCAACCTTTGGGTTGCCGGATGTCGCTGGACTACAATTCTCATCATTCCTGACCATTGGCCATGCTGGCTGGGGCTGATGGGAGTTGTAGTCCAACATCTGGGGACCCAAAGGTTGGGAAAGGCTGATGTAGAGAACTGTGGAGAAAGTGAGAGAAACCAACATTGACATATTTGCCCATCCCTCCCTGTTAGTTGGTTTCCTCACCACCAAACCAGAATTGAGTATTTCCATTTCTCTATAGAAATACAATACAATAAAATAGTAATGCTAGAGATTTTGTTAAATATTTGCTCTTCCATTGCTTTGAGGTGCTCAACTTGTTCATTGCCCTGCTGCTGAATTCCTTCAGCACTGACAACCTCCTCCAGCTCCCAGAAGACGACAGAGAAACGAACAATCTTAAAATTGCCTTTGCTCGGATCCACCGAGGGCTGCATGCAGCAAAACAAGCAACGCTGGCTTTCTGTTTCAAAGCTCTCGGGTACAAGCAGAAAGCAGCTCAAAAGAAAATAAAATGTGACTCTGAGAAGAACGGGCTGGAGCTTAGAAAAGATGGCCAAAACCCCACGGAGGGTTACGGTAACAGAGAGGATGAGAAAAACGGGGAGAGGCGCTCAGTTAATATGCTGGACGATTTCATCAGCAATCCCAATGTGTTTGTCTGTGTTCCTATTGCTGACGCTGAGTCTGATAGCGAGGGCTCTGAAGACGCTGGCGAGAAGCCGGGTGCAGTCACGGAGGCAGAATATACTAAGCAGGTAAGGAGTTGCCCCAAGACTACATCTTCATGTTCAGGGAAATACTGTAAAATATCGCAGTGGATGAAAATGGAGAGGACAATATAAAAGTCAGTCTTTGATATTCTATCCCATTTCCCAATGTTAAAGAAAATCAGTCTGACAAAATTATCTTCAAGTAGGGATGAAGCTTTATTGCAGCAACAGCTGTTGGGGAAGTCACGACTGTGAATTCCTCCTCTGCATAGAATGCGTAAGCCTTATATAGATTCTCTACAAAGCCTGAATTACATATGCATATAGCTCCACTTGATCATGTGCTCAGCAACCTGGTCATTCTATATCCCACAGTCAGCACTTTTCCATTTCCCCACCGTCAGCATTTTCCATGTGCTTACCTCTCAGACAAAGGAACAGGATATAGCCTGACCTCTTGTTCAACTCACAAACTGTATCACATTGGAGGATACCACACGACTTTGCATTGAATTCACATTCCAGGATGCAGCTTGCCCTTGCCTTCAACTTTACATTATTTTAGTTACTATGGCAACATCTCCACCCCCTTAGTCGTTTCCTCCTGCAAAACCACATTCTTAATCGAAGAAGACTTTGCTTCTTTACCAAACATTCTGTCATGTTGCAGAATGACTGAGAAACAGAACATGTGATGGGATTATGATGTTAGAAGGTCACCTCACAAGGAACAGGAAGTTGGTTTAGCTTCCATGCCAACTGCATCCACTCACCTTCTCCCATTCCATGCAAGTGAATGGCTGTTTCAGTGCAGTCCCCTGTGCCATTTTCCTTGCCCTCCTTCTCCATCATCACCATCACCAGCATCATCATAATCACATTTATATCCCAACTTCCCTCCAAGAAGCACATGGCGTACATTCTTTTTCTAATCTTAATTGTTGGCCTCAATTTCCCAGCACTGCAGTTTTATTCCCGGTTCCTTGTGGTGGTGACCCATGAGATTTGGTTGCTAATATTCCAATGCTAATCTAATAGGATAACATTTGTAAAGAAAATCACATGGGTGGCTACAACCAATCAGATCAAAAGGCAATGTGAGCAAATTGGGCTGATGGCAATGAGGGCAAAGATGAGGAAGTAAAATGGCACTGAAAAGAAGCAGTAGCCATGGGGAGAACCAAAGGGCATTTCCCCAATGGATAGTAGTTATTCCATCAAGAGGCCTGTTACAGACCAAGCATGCACAACGTGATTCACCAGGGCCATTGCAGCTGACCAGCCAAGTATTGTGGCTCACCGAGCTCGATAAAGCTCCTAGTTTTGTTGCCTTCCTGAAGGCCAAACCCAAACTATATGTGATGTTGGGAGATCAGAGGCTGTGGGGATTCTCATGAGGCATCTGGTGTGAGGGGCAAAGAGATATCCTTTTCCTGTGTGCTCTGTCTCCAATGAAAATGCCTCCTCCCAGTGCTATTAGCCCTGCAAGGCAAAACATACACCTACCTTGTGGATACCTGTCTGTTTTCTATGCGAGGCAAATACCAGCTTGAGTGAGAAGTTTTCATCGGAAAATGGTGCAGGGGAAGCTTCTGCCACAGCCCCAACTACAACCCACTCCCCTGCAGCTGCTATTAATTTTTTTAAATCACACAAATGCATGTTGACTAGTGTTGACTCTCTTACCTCTCTTTAGTTTATTTATTTAAAATATTTCTATCCCGCCCTTCTACCCTACAATAGGGCACTCAGGGCGGCTACAATAAAATCGAACACATGTATAATAAAATACACAATAAAAACATGAAACATTACAGTAAATTAAAATGCATAAAATGCATTATGCATACACATACAAACATACATACACGTATATATGTGCATACACATATAAGAAAGTGAGAATAAAAGAACTTAAAAGATAAAAATAAAAGATAAACTTAAAACAGTGTCAGGCTGACCCGTCAGTCCCAACCAAAGGCTCTCCGGAACAAAATAGTTTTTACAAGTTTCCGGAAGACCATCAGGGAGGGAGCAAAGCGGGCTTCTTGGGGCAGGGAATTCCAAAGTTTGGGAACCACAATTGAAAAGGCTGTCTCCTGCGTTCCCACAGTTTTGCTAATAGTAGCAGGGAAAAGTAAAAAACAACAACACCAAATACATCTGAAATGGTCTTGAGTGCAAGTCATTGTGACTTACCTTCAGCAGGAAAGCCAGCTGCGGCTGAGAGGAGAACGGAGCAAGAGTTCTGATGCCTGGAGCCGAACATCTGAAATCTCCTCTCCTGGGGAATCAAGTGCACATTGGAAAGCTGGGTCCTCATCACCAAAAGAAAAAGAGGTAAAATTCATTCACCAGTGAAAACTGGCAATAATAATCTAGATCTGTGGTTTCCCATTTCCCCCCCAAAGGACCACTTGAAAACTGCTGGGGGTCTTGGTTGACCACTTAATGATTTTTTTGCCTGTTGTAGCAATTGTAATGTGCTGTGCTGGATGCTGTATGGTTTTTCACTGTATTTTTACAAACATGCCATAGACCATCTGAATGAAGCTCGTGAACCACTGGTGGTCCACAGGCTACAGTTTGGGAACCCCTCATCCAGATGGTAGAATGCCCTTATTGAAGAACTGGGTGAAACAGATTGCAGTAGGGACAGAGCTGAAACAATTTTTTTTAAAAAAAAGTCACAACTCCAATTGAAATGTCACCATTCAAAATGCCGAATTCAAAAATCCAAGCACATTGTTTTGAATACCTTCCTTTGACTGTGTGTGCCTCTGATTTTTGTTTTTTTGAGGGTTAGGTCATGGAACCTCCGAACCCCTCTTTTGGTGCTGAAATTGAGATTTCAGTTTTGACCTTCATAAATTTAGATGTGTGAAGGGCCAAACTACATTATTGCATTAATCACGTGGTTAGCAATCATGTCAGTGGTTTTGCGTAATAGAATACCAGGCACCAGAACCACAGCATGTGGGGAAATTATTTATTTATTATTTGATGTATACCCCGCCCTTCCTCCAGCAGGAGCCCAGGGTGGCAAACAGAAAAGCTAAAAACACTTTAAAATATCATAAAAACAGACCTTAAAACAAGGTTAAATTAGGTTTAATCCTTACCTTCCCAGTTGTGATCTTGAAAAAAATACCTCCCTCCCTGGTGCAGAAATTAGCATTCTGGTGCAGAATGAGAGAGAGAGGGAGAGAGAGAGGCTCTTATTGTCTCCAATGGCTATTTCTATGGCTAATTGCCACACCAGGGGTACGGGAAGTTTTTGTCAGTATTTTATCTGGAGATGAAGGGTTAAACCTCCCATCCCCATTCACTGTGGTCCTGATGAAAATCACATCCCCCATTTATTGTTGTTGTTGTTGTTGTTATTAAAAATCCCCTGATGTGTTTGCTAACCATATTAACATGACATCTAGTTTGACTCCTAGGCATGTATTTAGTCTGGCAAATTGCACAGAGAGTGCCTGACAGAAAGGAAACCTCAGTGCCATATCTTTGTTTTGTAGAAAGTTGACCTTATCAGCTGTTCGGAAGGCAGCTCTGTGGACCTCCCACACCCAGATGAATGCTTGAAGCAGATCCCTGAACTAGCTGAGGACTTGAAGGAGCCACACAGTTGTTTCCCAGATAGTAAGGATCCACTTTGTCAACTTATTCTAGGCATAGCTACATGATTTCAAAACCACTGGGCTGCAACCAAAAATGGCCACTCTGCATTCCTTTTCTTCCTAATGTTTGCTTCCACTTTCTGACTATGAAGTGGGCAAGAACACTAGTGGGACCACCAAATCTAACTAATTGCAGGATGCATGATAAAATGTCCAGTTTTTGTCAGTAACTTTGCCATACTATCAACCTGTGTAAGGATTGCACCAACCCCATAATGTACATTATTTATTACGTGTCTCTTTCAGAATTTGCCAGGTATTATCCTTGGCGTTCAGTGAATAGTGCAAAGTTTCCAGGCAAAATGTGGTGGAATCTAAGAAAGACATGTTTCCGAATTGTAGAGCACAGCTGGTTTGAAAGCTTCATTGTGTTCATGATTCTGCTGAGCAGTGGAGCTCTGGTATGTTACCTGATTCTCACATGTGAAACTCTGTGACTTAAGCAGCACACATGGCACAGCAGAGGAAAAGAAAGATTATATATCTGAACTGTTGTCCCATTCCAAGAAGAAAACAATATCCACCATTGAATATTTGCTTAATGGTACTAGACTGGAGCCACTGTGTGGAAGGCCAAATCTCTCGGGGATGATGGTGGAGCCATTATTCTATAACCAACATGGCATGCACCATCATATCAAAACTCCTGTCTGTATCAAACAACTGTTAGGTCCTGAGGAGCTGCCCTTGCTTGTTTGAATTCTGAAAATAGTATGGTTTTAGTGGTTTTAATGTGGTAATTATTTTAATTGATTGTGTTTTTGTACAATATAATAATGGCATCTGTTGGTTAGTTATTGTGTGCCACCCTGGAATTTTCAACGATGAACAGCAGATAATAAATCCATTAAATAACTAAATAAATCTGCATGAGCACTTGTGCGCACTGATAATCTGGAGAGGAGGAAAGCATAAATGGTTAGAAGGAACTGAAAACTGCAGCAAATGTCACATTGGCAGTGGTCCAGACAAAGTGTGGAAATCAGCATGGAAGAATAGCAGGTTTTTGCTAATAGATTGGTATTGTTGTACAATCTAGACAATTTGGAAAAAAAAATCTGGGAGAAATCCAGATGCAGAGAATTTCTTAAGCATCCCGACTTTATTGTAAGCCACCCAGAGAATTTCATGTTAAGTGGTGATGTACAAATGTTATTAAATCACATAACCAATGTGTGACATTAATGCATGATTCCTGATTGCCTGGAACTCCCCCCCTCCTGCCCAAATTTTCATGGAGAGATATATTTGGCACAGCTCCAGTATTGTGCTTGTGAGGTATGATTGCAAGCATGTAGTATCAACACACAGTTCTGAGGAAAGATTGCAAAGCAGTATGCAGATTAAAAGTTCTGCTGGATGAGTAGCAAGATGTATCTTAATTTTCTTATTTCAGGTGTTTGAAGACATACACTTGAGTGAGAGACCAACTGTTAAAACCATGCTGGATTATGCTGACAAGATATTCACTTACATCTTTATCCTGGAGATGCTGTTGAAGTGGGTGGCTTATGGATTCCACAAATATTTCACAAATGCCTGGTGCTGGCTTGATTTCATAATTGTAGATGTAAGTGTTCAGAGAAGGGCCACAGTTCAGTGGTAATCTGCCTTGCATGCAGAAGGTCCCAAGTTCAATCCCCAGCACCTCCATGTAGGGCGGGGAGAAACCCCTGCCTGAAACCCTGGAGAGCCGCTGCCAGTCAGTGTGGCCAATGCTGAGGTAGATGGACCAATGACCTGACTCAGTATAAGGCTGCTTCCTCAATTCCTATGTTGCATTTGAACAGTTCTGTGGAATGGATTACACGGACTCGCAAGAGGACATGACTGCGTTTTCCTGCAATCTCCTTGCCTAAAGCTAAGCATGAGGCCGTACCTTAAAAATGTTTGGCAGGGTCATAGCTCAGTGATTGGGCACACCATTTGAAATCAGAAGGCCTGAGCCCTTAGAAGGACACCAGTTAAAAGAATCTTAGGCAGTAGGCAGTGAAAGTCCTTTGACTGAGAGACTGAAGAGCTGGATAGATAATGGCCTGAATGTGTAAACAGCAGCTTCACTGTTGGTACATGTTCTTCCGAGAAGGCTCCTCATGGCTAGCGATGTCACAAAAGTTTGTAATTTCCAGACCTTGTAATCAATGAGCCGCTTCCAAATCAAGCTGAATTTGTCCATCACTTCATGACCATCTTTTCCCTTACTGAAGTAGCAGCAGTCAGAAATGCGGACTCCCCATAAGAGTGACACATAGATTATGACATTGGCATGGGCAGATCCAAAATGCATTCTCTACATTTGGATATCGATACAGGATTTCACTATATCAATGGTCGCTCATCCTGGTAGTGTTTCTCACAGGAACATTTTATCTTACCAGCAGTGCAAAATGGGACTCCTCAGAGAAGGTACAGGGAGAGGTGGAAGGATATCTCTGGCTGCTTCCTATCAAATGAGCATCTTGGCTATGGAGGGTGTGGGGACATTTTCATATGATATATGATATTTGCCCTGTGAGGCAAATAGCAGCTTTGGGTGGGGTGCTTTTAATGGGGAAAATGTCATGGGGGAGGGTTAATCTCCACCCACCCACAGCGTAGATCCAAATCAGCCCCCCCCCAACTTGGCTGCTGTTAACATGTAAAAACATCAACATGGCAAAGCTATATCATGTATCAAATCTACTTAAAATTGAACTGATACCTGGATTGCTTTACTGCATCTGAAAAGTTGAAGTTGGGATTTATCTTGATCCAGGGTCTGGGCATGTGTGATTTCTGAAGCTATAACAGTACTGTAGTGAATTTGTCAGGTTGATACTTACTATCATTGCCTTAAAACATATCAGTATGTTTTAACATAGGTAGGTAGACAGATGTTTGACAAGAATGCATCCCTCAAGGCCAACTTTCATAAGCAACATTTTCAAATGTTTGAAATCAGAAAAAAAGTCTAATTAAGCTGTTGAAAAGTTGCCAAATTTGTACAGATTTGTACTCAAGCACAATGAATTAACTGTGGACTGTCCTTCTGAGGACAACCCAGACTCCACATTCTTCCTTTGGCCTAGAAGAAACCTGCAGCATGCTTGTGTTCGGAGCCCTGCAAGGAGCTGTAGAAAATCTTGTTAATACAATCATTTAAGTTACTAACAGATGTGTGGAGCCTAAACTCAGCAAGTAAGGTTCAACACAGGGCCTTTTGGGTGGACAGGTGGACCTGACCCCAGCTAAAACCACCCAGGCTGAACCTGAGGCCAGGGCAACTGTGGATGTCATGTTCCATGTACTACTGCCAGATCAAACGCTAAGGCTAATGTTGAACTCAGGACAGAGATTGTGGCAGACCTTGAGTGTGCTATCAAACCAGGGGATGGATCAGGACTGGACCTGGTCTCACAGCAAACCCTTTGATACAATTTGTGTAAAATAGGTTTCTATTTTATGCTTTCCTTTTGAAGTGCTGCTTTAGCAAATAGGAAAAGTATTTGTGTGTGGTGAGAAGGAAGATAAGATACATAATGGAATTGTTCCTTCATATATTAAATAAAACATTTCTCCTCACTACCGTTTCTTCAGGTCTCCGTAGTAACCCTCGTAGCAAATTTGGTTGGAAAATCTGATATAGGCCCAATGAAATCCCTCCGGACCCTGCGAGCGTTGAGGCCATTAAGAGCCCTATCACGATTTGAAGGGATGAGGGTAAGTTGCATGCTATCACTGAACATTAGCCCTATGAAAAGGCTGTTGGTTGGTAAACTGCTTCTTTTAAAGGCTTCGGTAATGATAGGATGATTAAGGGGATTTGAGGATGGACACAGAGATTCCCAGATGGTAGATCAAAGTCTATCTGTGAGTCATGAGAGGCTTATAAGTAGGTGCTGTATTGTTATCGATAGATGTTCAGGGGACTTTGTTACTTACACCATACTAGTTTCTGTGAAGTAAAGAATATATGAACTTTAGAGAATGGGTTTAAAGCTGCAGTGATCAAACCACATTCTTCAAATTACTTTGAAAAGCAGATTTACTCCAGTATAAGATGGATAGCAGCCTGTTGTTGTGCTACAGAAACATTCACGGTAGCACATATATCAAAATGGCATCAGGTTATCTCCTTGGAACGCAACATAATACCTTGAAAAAAATCACATCTTTACAGTTGTGTCCCATCATCTGCAATGGCTTCCTGCTGTGTACCATTCAGGGTGCTATTTCTCACTTTGGTTCCCACATATCTAAGAGACCACCCCTCCTATATGCCCCATCATGATCTCTAAAACTGGAGGATAACATCTTGAGTTTACCATCCTTGGACCAAGTCTTGTAGTGTCAAGGACTGTTAAACTTACTAAGGCACACTTTCACCTTGAACATGCTTTGTTATGATGAAACTTAATTCTGCTGATCTGGACTAGCCTTCCCATGAAAGGGTTGGGGTAGGGATATTCAGTATGCTGTCTGAATCTCTGATTTATATTCAGGGAAATTTTGAAAGTCACATTCCATTGCTCCAGGATTTATTTATTTTTCTTTAGAGACAATATGGAGGAATAATCCACATTCCTTTCTCATAACCATTCTTAAGTGGGAGAGCCCTCATATAAGCTGCACCATTTGTATAACAGAAAATCCACTTTGTTATGTATAATCTGGATTAGTTGGGCTCAAAGGTTGCTACAGTATGATGGATGAGAGGGTATTCTCATGCATATAGTATTAGTTAAGCTAAAGCAAATTTTACTTGAACAGAGCAAAGAATTAAGACCATTACAGAGATTAGGAAGTTTGTCAAAGTAGCTGGTATAGCAGATATAGCTGAAAGACTGCAAACTTCAAACCAGTTATTCTAAAACAGGTCAGATAACAAGGCTGTTTCTGGATGACTCCTTGACTACAACATTTAAGAGTATAGTTCGAGATCAGTTAATAAGGGAAATATCCCTCTTGTCAAAGTATTAAAACTAGTGATGTTGCTGAAATGTGCAATTTTCTAGTTTGGAATTAATGCTTGCTTTCAGTTTGAAGCAAACTTTACAACCCAACGAGTTCTTCTCCAGCTCAGATTTCAATCCTAGCTGGAGAAGAGTTCCTCCCTCCCTCTCTCTGTGTTTACCACTTACTGGGATGGCCCACTGAAAAAGAGAACACAGTTCCTTCACCTTTAATAGTTGTGCAGAAGAGAGAATTTCAGTAGAAATGCCTGTCATTTTACTCATTCTTCGTTGTAATTTTTTCATTCCCTTTCTATTCCCCCTCCTCGCAAAAAACCTAATTTCCCTTCTTCCCAATCTTTCAAAGGTAGTGGTCAATGCCTTGGTAGGCGCCATCCCATCTATTATGAATGTTCTTCTGGTCTGCCTCATTTTCTGGCTCATCTTCAGCATTGTGGGAGTCAACCTGTTTGCAGGAAAGTTTGGAAAATGTGTTAACATGACGGAACCAGATGCCAGTATAAATGATACAATTATGAAGAAAGAAGATTGTAGAAAGCACAACGATACCCGGAGATTATATTGGACAACAGTTAAAGTGAATTTTGATAATGTTGGCTCTGGCTATCTGGCTCTTCTTCAAGTGGTACGTCTTATTGCATAATGCACATCTCTCCCAATTCTGTGACATCCATTCTCACTTTCCTTTTTAAGTTCACTGGTTGGCTGCTGTTGCCTTTAGCAATAGCTAAAAGCAAGACTTTTGTGTTTGCTGTTGTTGCTACTGCAATGACCTCTGCAAGGCTTATCTTCAGGACAAATATCTAATTTGCTCAGTGGATGGATTAATCCTTGTTGTTTTGAAAGCCTTGCTTTTTCTTTCTAACCAAAACTTATTCTTCTCTTTGTGTAATAATTATAGCCATAATTTTATTTTGAACACTTATTACAGAATTTTGTGCTTAAGCAGTCTATAAATCTTTTTGAATAAAAATAGATAACCAGCTACTTTCTAATCCTCTGATAAGGAGGCTGTGTTTTCTAGTAAGTTATTTTAAAATATGTTAAATATTGAACATATTGTGATTAAAGCATTAACAATAACCCATGTCAGTCCCCTAAGAACGCCTAGAATGCCATTTGGCCCTGGCAACTTGTTACTTTGTCAGTTAGTTCTAAAATCTCATCCTTCATCAACCCTACTTGACTTTGCAAACTGTCTTAAATCAGGGTCAAGCTATTGGCCCATGTGGATCAACACTGTCTACTCTGACTGGCAGTGGCTCTGCAGGTTCTCAGGGAGCTTTGCTACTTAAGTTCATTAACTGAAACTGTCAGGGATTTTATCTGGAATCTGTGTGCAAAGCATGCTTTCTACTTCTGAATTTGGTCTCCCTCACCAATGCCAGTGCCCGAGAGCTTGAGCCAAGCAAGACTGGCAGCAGATCTGAGATGCCAGTACCCTTGGGCCACTGGCCTATGTTTATTGAGGGGCAGGTGTAGATATCTGTCCAATATGTTCTGAGTGAAGGCAAATGCAAAGAATTAAAAGAGCTTTACTACAATTTCCCTGCCCTCTTTCAGTTCACCTGTCAGCATGCCTTTATCATATCTCAGTATGTTTTCCCCTCCCCATCTAGGCAACTTTCAAAGGTTGGATGGACATAATGTATGCAGCAGTAGATTCAACAGATGTAAGTCATGGAAATATACATGTTCATTCTTCCCTTCAGGCTGATTCTAATAAACATTTTCACCTCTTCAGGAGTATAATAGTAATAATGAGGGAGTCCACTCAGAGTCAGACGTATATTAGACAAGTTAACTTAATGTTAATACATGGCTATCTCTAAAAATGGCAGTTGCGAGTCTAGCTCAGTCTCTCTCAATCTGGTGACTTTCAGGTGTTTTGAACTGCACCCATCATCCCTGACCATTGGCCATCCTGGCTGAGGAGTTGTAGTTCAAAACATACAGAAGGCAGCTGGATAGAGAAGGGGGGAGAATGAAGGTCTACCTTCTCCCATTTCTCCCAGCAACATCTGGTGAAATTTTCCATGTTTTGACACCAAAGTGCTCTGTATTTTCTAGATGTAGCCTTTATGGCAGCCAGAGATTTGGAGCAAGGCCAGGTAATGCTAAGCACATGATCTAATTTGGCTCTTAGAATGCCTAAGCATGATCATTTTCATAAAACGCAACTGGAAATAAAGGGGTTTAATCAGGCAGCTAGTCTGGGAGGTCAGCTTTGTAAATAGCACCACTGCTGCTGCAGTGTCAGTTAACTGGACTATGAAATACTTGCCTTTTCAAGACGCAGCAAAATATCTGCTAAGGAAAGGTTCGCCCTGGGTGAATTAGTCTGCCTTTACCACACACACAAAACATCAATCTTTCTGGTACAGCTATGGAAAATCCAAACAGGTAGACAGAGGAATTTTGTGCTACACATTATGTGATCCCTAAAGGCCAGTTCAAAACAAGTTTAATGGAGATGGCAAAGTTCTCAGACAGAGACTGCACTTTTATGTGTGGCATCATAATTTTTCAGAATGTCCATATGATGTAGTTAAGCGTTCCTACAGTGATCTCTTTTTTTAATTGGGTGGGGGTTCAAATGAATGGCAATGAATTGTGTGAAGATTGAGAACCAAACTAGGCATTACACAGGAGATGTGTGAACAGTCTTGGAAAGTCTGCCTTGGAAACTGATTAGAAGTGGCAGGAGCTATTTACCTCTCCCCACCACCACCTGCAATTTGACCACTTAAAAATCCACCTTCATGTCTACTTTCCTATCTGTAGGGGGAAAGTATGGGTTGGTATTCAATGCTAGTCCTACTCAGAGTAGACCCACGGAAGTTGATTTATTTTATTGATTGATTGATTTGATTTATATTCCACTCTTTCTCCCAGTAGGAGCCCAGGGCGACAAACAAAACCCCTAAAAACACTTTAAAACATCATAAAAACAGACTTTATATTAAAACACAACTATTAAAAACATATTAAAACAAAACATCTTTAAAAACATTTTTAAAAAACTTTAAAAGCATTTTTTAAAAAACCTTTAAAAATATATTAAAAAGCAATTCCAACACAGATGCAGACTGGGATAAGGTCTCTACTTAAAAGGCTTGTTGAAAGAGGAAGTTCTTCAGTAGGTGCAGAAAAGATAATAGAAATGACGCCTGTCTAATACTAAGGGGAGGGAATTCTAAAGGGTAGGTGCCACTACACTAAAGGTCTGTTTCCTATGTTGCGCGGAATGGACCTCCTGATAAGATGGTATCTGCAAGAGGCCCTCACCTGCAAAGCGCAGTGATCGACTGGGTATATAAGGGGTAAGACGGTCTTTCAGGTATCCTGGTCCCAAGCTGTATAGGGCTTTGTACACCAAAACTAGAACCTTAAACTTGGCCTGGTAGCTAATAAGTAGTGCAGTTCTTTCAGTAGTAGAGTAACATGTTGGCGATACTCTGCTCCAGTGAGCAGTCTCACCACTGCATTTTGCACCAGCTGCGGCTTCCGGACCAACCTCAAGGGCAGCCCCACATAGAGTGCATTACAGTAATCCAACCTGGAGGTTACCATTGCATGGACAACAGCGGTCAGGCTTTCCCTGTCCAGAAACGGCATTACTAACTTATGTTCACCAATTTCAATGGGTCTACTCTGAGTAGAGCTTAGTTGAATATGATCTATTGAATATATGGTTTGTGCTCAACTAACTTTTACTCAGAGTAGACCCATTGACATTAATAGAGATGTCTAACTTAGGTCCATTAATTTCAATGGGTCTACTCTGAGTAAAAGATAATTGAGCTAAAAGTACAACCTTACATACCTTTTCCTCCACATGAAAAAAAACAGGTGGAGGAAGGAAAATTTTACACAGAGTCTAGCAATTTCTCTCATTTTTCCAGTCTTAAATTCAGTTCTCCACTTTTCCACATCAGTTCACATTTTTTGAAGTCCCTATGGCTACAGAATTGTACTCAAAGAGTGCTTATCAATGGTTCCTTCTCAAACTGTGTGATGTGGCTGCAAAAAAGGTAAATGCTATTTTAGGCTGCATTAACAGAAGTATAGTTTTCAAACCGCATGAAATATTGGTTCCCTTCTACTCAGCACTAGTTAGGCCTCATCTTGAGTACTGCGTCCAGTTCTGGTCACTGCACTTTAAAAAGGATGCAGACAAACTGGAACGGGTTCAGAGGAGGGCAACAAGGACGATCAGAGGACTGAAAACAAAGCCCTATGAGAAGAGAAAGAAATTGATATATTTAGCCTTCAGAGGAGAAGACTGAGGGGAGATAGGATAGCACTCTTCAAGTATTTA
Organism: Rhineura floridana; assembly: GCF_030035675.1. Taxonomy (NCBI): domain Eukaryota; kingdom Metazoa; phylum Chordata; class Lepidosauria; order Squamata; family Rhineuridae; genus Rhineura; species Rhineura floridana. Next base: position 81,176,138 of record NC_084489.1, on the reverse strand, counting down.
AACAGTTGCCACACAGAGGAGGACTAGGATCTCTTCTCAATAGTCCCAGAGTACAGGACACAGAATAATGGACTCAAGTTGCAGAAAGTCAGATTTCGACTGAACATCAGGAAAAACGTCTTAACTGTTAGAGCAGTACAACAATGGAACCAATGGCCTAGGGAGGGGGTGGGCTCTCCAGCACTGGAGACCTTCAAGAGGAAGCTGGACAGCCACCTGTCACCTGTCAGGGATGCTTTGACTGGGATTCCTGCACTGAGGAGGGAGTTGGATTTGATAGCCTTATAGGCCCCTTCCAACTCTATGACTCTATGATTTTATGAAAATTCATCAGCCAATTTATCCAAACATACATGTTTGTATACAATCTTGCCTAATTATATATATATATTTGCAAATCAATTTACCCTAATATAACACATTTTTGTATTATATATGCATTTTTATGCCCAGTTTACCCTAGTATATTCATTTTTTGTACACATTGGACTGCCTTCAAGTCGCTTCCGGCTTATGGCGACCCTATGAATAGGGTTTTCATGGTAAATGGTATTCAGAGGAGGTTTATCATTGCCTTCCTCTGAGGCTGAGAGGCAGTGGCTGGCCCAAGGTCACCCAGTGAGCTTCATGGTTGTGTGGGGATTCGAACCCTGGTCTCCCAGGTCATAGTCCAACACTTTAGCCACTACACCACACTGAATGTCTTGTACACATTACTTGGCTAGAAAACTGCATTGCAAAATTCAGGGAAGTGTGAATTTAACAGGATGGCTGTGTTTCTGTTCACGTATTTCTTTGGAAAGTGCAGATATAGGAAGGTTCGTCTTTAAATGTGAACTGAATTGACCCCCCCCATCCCCAGTAATGGGTTGAATTTTTTCTTCCCCCATGGAAGGCACATGGCACAGATCTACCACTACAGCGAAAAAGGTTTGGCTATGCAAGAAGCCTGGATGGGAGCCTCTCTGAGCTTCTCCATATATATGCTGCTCTGACTGCCTTATTGGAAGAATGAGTATGAGTAGATCCTTCATAAGTAACTTATTGTAGCAATGGGAAGAGATCTATAAATGAGCCAGAGGGCAGCTTCAGGGTGATCCCTTGATAAATGTCTACTTCCCTGTTGCAAACCTCTGTCAACTATTGCTCAGAGATAGCTATGTAGGTATCTAACTCCAAAGTCAGCAACAATCTCTTGGTACAGCAACCAAGTGGGGGAAATGTTGACAAGGGCTCTCCATAGTTGCTTTTCTGCCCCCCCCCTTTCCCTTTTTCCGGTCATCTTTCAATGTCCTTTTCTTTTCTTTTTCTTTTTGCAGATAGAAACCCAACCTAAGTGGGAAGCTAACAAATATATGTACTTGTATTTTGTGATTTTCATCATCTTTGGATCTTTCTTCACTCTGAACCTTTTTGTTGGTGTCATTATTGACAATTTTAATCAACAAAAGAAAAAGATAAGTATCCAGAAAGTCTCTCCCCCCCTGGTTTCTTATACCCACTGAATGTGAACTCTCAAAGAATCAAAATACTTAGAGGGGTAACTTCTATTGGACCAGCCACCATCAGCAAAAGGATATGTATGCTTTTGAGCAGTGCTGGGGAACCTCTGGCCCTCAGGCCTAATTAGACTCACCAGACTTATTCATTAGACCCAAATATTGTACTGGGCAAACCACACCCATCTGCCAATCACCTGACATCATAGGACATCAAGTCCGGGACAGTTAATGGGTATCTCTTGTCCTTGTCCTAAGCGCCACAGTGCTAAACTTAGAAGCGAGCCTCTTGGAGAGGAATAAGCAGAAGAAGGATTTCTTGTCTCCAGCATTAGATGAGAAATAGGCCCTCTCCTTGCTCTTTGGTGGCAAAAGGCAGCATTTCTCTGCACCCTCACTCCAATGCTGGGATGGGTGTGCGTGGCAATGTTGCCTTTTCTTCTTAAGGAGCAGGCAGAGAGTTTTTCTCCAGTGTTAGTGCTGTGGTACTTACCACTAAGACTGGAGATTAAAGATCTCTCTTCCCCTCTGTGATGTCCCTGTATATATATATATAATACTGTAAATATGGTAAGTGCAGGTTTATTAGAGTATATGTGGTAAGCAGACTGAGTGAGAGTGGGGAGTACATGGGTTGGAATGTTGATGAGTGTTGTATTATGATTGGCTGAGTGCTGGAGTGTCCGAAGGTATAAATGAGAGGATGACAGTTGAGAGAGAGTTCTGTTGGTGGGAGTTCTGAGGGAGGTTGGAGTTGGTTTTGTGGGTTGGATTGGATTAGGCTGGTAGTGAGGCAGGTTACTGATGACTAGAAACATAAAGAGTAACGCATCCAGACCTTGGAAAAGTTACTTTTTTGAACTACAACTCCCATCAGTCCAATCCAGTGGCCATGCTGGCTGGGGCTGATGGGAGTTGTAGTTTAAAAAAGTAACTTTTCCAAGCTCTGAATGCATCTTATGAAACCACACGCTTGTTGACTAAACCTTTAAGTAATCTTGTTATTCCCTGTGTATATAAATAAACGCCTGATCCTTGGCTGGGGATATCACAGACCAGAAGGGTGGGCAGGGCATATGGCAAGGGTGGGATCCTGACAAGTGGTGGCAGCAGGTGGGATCCTGACACCCTTGTTTATAGATTCTCTCTGTAGGGATCTTTCCAGCCACCCTTATTCCAGCACTGAAGTGGAGAGAGCTGGAAATGGTGGCTCTGTGTGCCTGTCTGGTGTGTGAGAGTGCATGTTATGTGTGACTTAATGTATGTCCTCCGTGGCGCAGAGTGGTAAGCGGCGGTAACGCAGTCAAAGCTCTGCTCACGGCCTGAGTTCGATTCCAACGGAAGGAGGAAGTCGAATCTCCGGTAAAAGGGGTCGAGGTCCACTCAGCCTTCCATCCATCCGTGGTCGGTAAAATGAGTACCCGGCATATGCTGGGGGGTAAAGAAAGGCCGGGGATGGAACTGGCAATCCCACCCCATATATATACAGTCTGCCTTGTAAACGTCGCAAGACGTCACCCTAAGAGTCGGAAACGACTCGCACTACAAGTGCGGGGACACCTTTTCCTTTTCCTTTAATGTATGTTATGTATGTGTGTGTGTGAGAGAGAGTGCCATGTGCCTGGGGTCTGGTGCATGTGTGCTTGTGACAATGTGAGGGGGAGGGGGTAGAGGTACATGCATTTTGTCTTTTTTCTTCTTTGGGGGAGGTACATGAAAGGTTGCCACACAGAGGAGGACTGGGATCTCTTCTCAATCGTCCCAGAGTGCAGGACATGGAATAATGGGCTCAAGTTGCAGGAACCCAGATTTCAGCTGAACATCAGGAAAAACGTCCTAACTGTTAGAGCCATACAACAATAGAACTAATTATCTAGAGAGTAGTGGGTTCTCCTACACTGGAGACATTCAAGAGGCAGCTGGACAGCCATCTGTCGGGAATGCTTTGATTTGGATTCCTGCCTTGAGCAGGGGGTTGGACTTGATGGCCTTATAGGCCCCTTCCAACTCTATTATTCTATGATTCTATGTGTTTAATACCCGTTTTTTGTTTTTAAAAGTGTGGTGTCTATATAAAACGATGAATAAAAACAGGTGAACGTAATAAGGGGAAAATGCTTTCCTGTGGGTGAAGACTTAAAAGTGCATATTATTGATCTCTGATTGTCATATCTGACATAGGAAAATCATGATGTCTCAGTTCTCCTCTTTGGGACTTGACCTTTCCTCTCTGGAAAGGAGTGGGGATGGGATTCCTACGAGATCACAGCTTTTGATTATGTACTGTGTGGATTGCTATGATGTTTTCATGCAAACACAGAATTTAACAGACAATGGGCACATCTCTTGCAAAACTGGTAGTAGATTATGGAGGAGGATAAAGGTGCTTACCTAACTTCCCAACAGCAGAGATGCTGCTCTTTGCAGGGATGGAGAGTGGGAGGGAAGAGGTTAGCACTGTGCAAGCACACCAGTGGAGCCAATGCAGTTCTGCTGGTGGTGTGTTTGCCCAGTACTGACCTCTGCATCACTTGCCCCCCCCCACTCTCCCTTCTGGTAAGCAGCAGTGACTCTGTTGCCAGGAAGCCAGGTAAGCGCCTATGCTAGCCTTTCCCAACTTTTGGGTCCCTAGATGCTGCTTGACTGCAATTCCCATCATTCCTGACCATTGGCCATGCTGGCTGGGGCTGATGGGAGTTGTAGTCCCACAGCATCTGGAGACCCAGAGGATGAGAAAGGGTGGCTTGTGCCTTACCCCACCATTCACTACTGGCTGTGACTTACTTTATAGATTCTTTATGGGTCTTTGATTTACATGTTGAGAATTGAACCTGGATCCTTTCAATCTAAGGACCAAACTAGATGATTCATGAGCTTCCTACCTGTGCCTTAAATGCAGGATTTATAAATACAAATTGCCAACATGGGGGTGGGGGCTGATTTGGATCGGGGCCCTAGTACAGAGGGGAAGGAGGCTTGAACCTTTTACCCCCCACACCATTGTCCTGATCCAAAACAGCCCCTTGTGCAGAGAGGATTCAAATTGCAGGCACAAGGGCCTGTTTTCATTCAGGACAATAGTGTGGGACATTGCAGACATATTAGCTTCTGAATTGGGCCATAGTGGGGGACAAAGAGTTAAAGCCCCCTAAACATGCCCCCTTCCCACACTAGGGTGCTGATCTCTCTCTCTCTCTCTCTCTCTCTCTCTCATATACACACACGCACAGAGAGAGAGAGAAAGGCAATTTGTGTTCAATGTAGCTAATGTACCATGTGGTTTGGCCCTCTCTCCAACTCTTCTCCCACTAGGTGTGGATGATTATTCTATTGCAGCTTTCTAGGACAATATGGGACTTTGGTTTGTTAGCAAAAGCCCTGTTCTGGTTTGAATATAATAAGGCATAATAAAAAAGGTGTGAGGCCAAAGAAAAGGAAAGATGATTATTTTTCAGACTTAGGATTTTAGGATCCTAGTAGTGAACAATATATAATCTGCCTCCAATAATATTAGTTGTGTTATCCCCTTTAGTTTGGTGGAGAAGACATCTTCATGACGGAGGAACAGAAAAAATATTATAATGCCATGAAAAAACTGGGATCTAAGAAACCTCAAAAACCCATCCCACGGCCACTGGTGAGAACACTCTAATTGTTCTAGATGAAAGGCTTATAACAGGAGAGCAGCAGCATGAAAATTAATAGAGCTACTAATAACTGATTGATGTAGACCACATTTAATTGGAGAAGACAAAGTGTAATCTTGGGGCTGCAAATTATGAGCACTCTTGTGTATTTTTTTTTTAGGCATGTTTGATTCTGGTATGTTATTGTGATAGGGAATGAAATGAAAATATTAAAGACAGTTTTTTCTTCTCACAGCGAATGATAGCTTTCATTGGTTAAATTGTAAGTAATCTCACAGTTCCTTCAGTATATTGGAAAGAGTGATGGGACTCAGAGTGCTTCCAGATGGGAGTTTATTGTAGAATCGATGCAGCTGATGCATGCAAGAGTTTTACAGCATTAATACAATGACATTGTCATCAAAATTCTAGCCTGTACTCTTTTTTTAACATTTAACTATTCTCCCCAGATCCCCACACAGTAAATGTGAAGCAGACTGCAATCAAAACACATACATCAGTCTTTTTTAAAAAAAATGGAGGTCTTGTGTAGGACCTCTTTATCAGTCTTGTACAAAGTTGTTTAAATTTCAGTCTTGTGCAAAATCTTTTTGGTTACCTGGCCAAAAGAGAAGGTTCCATCTCTTCCACCCCAACTAGGGATGGGGAGAAATTTGGTTCAGTTCAGATTTTAATGTGAACCTAACTAATTTGCATTTTCCAAATATTGTGATGTCCAAAAAACGTGTAAGCAAATGCAAATATTAGGGGAAAGTGTGCATATAAATTTGTGAAAATAAAATACAAAATGTATTATATTAGGGAACGTTCCTTGCAAAAATGTGCATATCAGGGAAAATTGCATCTAAAATGCAGATATTACAAGAAATTTGCACTAAAATGCAGACAATTTTTTTACGAATGCTTTTAAAACAAAAACAAAAATCACAAACTGAGACAGAATGTGGAGAACTGAAGTTAAGACTGAAAAATGAGAAACTGAGAAAAACTGAAATGTACAGATTCATCCATCTCTAACCTCAACTCATGCCGAAATGCTGAAGTTGTCTCCACTGGTAGGAGTTGCCCCAAAGGAGCAATTACTGCACAGAAAGTGCCTGAAAGGGGTATTAGATTATTTAAGCCTGAGGTTTCAGTTTTTGGTTGAAGCAAATGTTAACATAAGTTGTTGTCTGAGTTTATTATCAAAGGGTAATATGTAAGGATTCTAACAACGTACTAATTCTACATGAAATCCTAGACAAACTTTCTCCCCCTGCCTCCAGAACAAATGCCAAGGATTCCTTTTCGACATCGTGACTCGCCAAGCTTTTGATGTTGCCATCATGATCCTCATCTGCCTTAATATGGTCACAATGATGGTGGAGTCAGATGAACAATCTGAACAGAAGTCATACGTTCTTAACAAAATCAACATCCTCTTTATCACCCTCTTCACGATGGAGTGTGTCATGAAGCTGATGGCTCTACGATACTACTACTTCACCAATGGGTGGAACGTTTTTGATCTGGTGGTTGTGATCATGTCAATTGTTGGTATGTAGCTACAGAACAATGTGCTCTTGTCTAGTTTTTGGCAACTCAACCAGAGTTAAAGCATACTTAAATCCTTCCCGTTTAAATCAATGGTGTCAAGAGCTACATCGCAGTGGGCTCCCTAGCAATTTTGCATCGTAATTAGGGATGGGGGAGAAATTCAATTCTGTTCTCATTTACAGCCAAATGTATCGAATTTGCACTTTCTGAAACAATATGAGTACCAAACCACAGCCATCCTTTACATCCGCACTTTTCAAATTTTGCGATGCAGTTCTCCAACCAGACCATGTTTACAAAAATGCATATGTTAGGGGGAAATATGAATAAAAATGAATATATTAGTGAAAGTGACATACAAAATGCATTATATTAGGAGAAATTGGTTGCAAATATGTGTATGTTAGTCAAAATTGCATACACAAATGTATTTACTAGGAGAAATTTGCACCAAAATGCTGAAGCATTTTCAATTTTTAAAAAATTGCAAATTGCTGCAGAAACCTGGAGAACAGGCTTTTAAGATTAGAAACATGAGAAAAGGAGAGAACCGAAGCCGACAGATTCTTCCACCCCTAGTTGTAATCAGCTGGGCTGAAACGGAAGACATGCTGCTTGCACTGCTCATGCATCTTGGGGCCTGCCAGCCAGTTTCATAAAGACTCTTCCCGGAAGGAGCACGGGGTGGGGTGGGGGCAGGAGAAGAAGAGCCTAGGTGGTTTGTTTTGGGAACCCATGAGGTGCAGGCAGGTGCTGGAGAGCCTTCTTTGCAGAAAGCAAACCGATGAGGGGCCCGATCCTAGGTCAAAGGTACTAAGATTCCAGAGACTGGAAGAAGCATCAGCCAAGTGGAGGATGAAATTTGAAGCACCTGGGAATTGTGGCCAGGAAGGGGTAGTGTCCTCTCTGAGGTTCCCACAGGGCGACCACTATAGAGAAACCCTGAGAACTGGGATTTTAAAAGTGTTTAATTTTGGCTGAACTGTGCCCAAAATGAACAGAGCTTGGAAAAGTTACTTTTTTGAACTACAACTCCCATCACCCCAATCCAGTGGCCATGCTGGCTGGGGCTGATGGGAGTTGTAGTTCAAAAAAGTAACTTTTCCAAGCTCTGAAAATGAATTAGTTGGATTTTTAGAACTATGGCTCCCGCTTCTAAAACTGTGTTTTAAAACTGTTTTAAAAGTCCCCAGCAAAAGTCAGACATGAGCAAGAACATTTTAATAGGAATACAACAGAAAATGAATACTTATCTGACTTCTTTCAGTTGTAAACAATTAAGGGTTACGCTTGCTGAGTAGCAATCCAGTTCAATAATAAAACTGAAGGTTTTAATTACTGATTTCTCCCCTTTAGGCAATGTGCTTTCTGGCATTGTGGTTTCCTTCTCACCTACACTTTTCCGGGTGATACGTTTGGTCCGGATAGGACGAATACTCAGGCTCATCCGATCTGCCAGAGGAATCAGGACTCTCCTTTTTGCCTTGATGATGTCCCTCCCTGCTCTGTTCAACATTGGCCTCCTGCTTTTCCTGGTCATGTTCATTTATGCCATTTTTGGCATGACCAATTTTGCATATGTCAGAAGGGAAGCTGGCATTGATGATATGTTCAACTTTGAGACTTTTGCCAACAGCATGCTCTGCCTCTTCCAAATCACCACATCTGCTGGCTGGGATGGACTCCTTAGTCCCATTTTAAACACTGGGCCTCCATTCTGTGACCCGAACCTCAGCATTTCTTCAACTTTCTCTAAGGGTGACTGCGGGAACCCAGCCGTAGGCATCATATTCTTTGTTACATACATCATTGTTTCCTTTCTCATAGTTGTGAACATGTACATTGCAGTTATTCTGGAGAACTTCAACGTCGCCACAGAAGAGAGCACTGAACCATTAGGCGATGATGACTTTGAAATGTTTTATGAAGTATGGGAGAAATTTGACCCTCGAGCTACCCAGTTCATTACATTCTCTGAAATTTCTGACTTTGCAGATGCTCTGGCAGAGCCTTTGCGCATACCAAAGCCAAACACACTTGAGCTGATCGCAATGGATCTTCCCATGGTGAATGGGGACAGGCTCCACTGCTTGGATATCCTCTTTGCATTCACCAAAAGGGTGCTTGGAGACTCAGGAGAGATGGACACCCTTAAGCAACAAATGGGAGAAAAATTCATGGCAGCCAACCCATCGAAGGCTTCTTATGAACCAATCACCACCACACTTAGATGGAAGTACGAGGAGGTGTCTGCTACTGTTATCCAGAGGGCCTTCCGGAGTCATTTGCTCCAACGTTCCATGAAGCAGGCTTCTTTCTTACACCGCCACAGAACCAGTGATGGTGATATCCTTGACGAAGATGCTCCAGAAAAAGAAGGCCTCATTGCACTGATGATGAAGGAAAACTACATTGCAAACACAGGCAAATCCCAAACACCATCCTTAGAATCTCTTCCTCCATCCTACCATAGTGTTACCGGAGCCCTTGATAATGGCTTTGAGGGGGAAACAGCAGAGTCTCTGAAAAGTGACAAAGCTAGAGATGACCAGCTGTTTACAGACGAAGGCAAGAGATCTAATGTATAGCTGTTTGTCAAGAGTACCTTAAAATAACCTTAAAGACACAGTGCTGCACAGACATCAAGCAACAGCTCAAGCTGCAGAAGAATCCAAGGAGACTCTACCCCTTAGCTTATGAACATTGATCATTTTTGACCATCCTACCTTTAGCACTCCTCATTTTTCTAGCATAGGAAGGATCTGTGAAAGGTTATAACCATTGTCTTAGGATCTTCTCCCTGATTTGGATACTGTTGCTCTGATGACACTGGACAGTTCTTCTCTTACTGTGGCAAAGTGAGTTTAAGTTCACATAGATTATAATTTGCTGTCCCCAATGGGACCAGAGTCTAGCTCCTTCTGGTCTGGAAATAGAGGGCTCAATTGGTGGGCCAGCCAAGAAACTTGGCAAGCATTGAACTTTCTCTCATGTTGCCAGTTCACTCAGGTTCTGATGGGCTCCTACCTAGACTATAATTTCTAACTCATTTACTCCTGAGTTGGGGTTGAGTCATGTGATCAGCCAGTGGGTGGCTCCCTCTCGAAAACACTCAGTGGTATGCATTGAAGAGGCCAGTATGCTGCTATCATCTATGCACACCACTGTTAGTGCCCAAGCATTATGCCTGGTTGCAGTGATGTGCTGAAAGCAAAAGCAGGAAGAGCTTAACCCATGCTGTCAGCTGACAACCAGCTTCATTGTGTACTGCTAGAGTTAGTGAAAGTTTAGTGCTTACTGATTTGGTGGGGAGTCTTCTATAAGCCCTTGCTGGTCAGGTCAGCCTCAGTCCAAGGCAGTCTCTTGAAGCCCAGGTACCCAAGCCAGGGCTTTAGTGTTTTGATGGGAGTGTCCATGGCCACCAGGAAGCATGGGCAATGTACTTAGCCATGCATCCTGGCTCAGTGGATTGAGCCGGGGGCATTAAGAACTATATTCCCCTTTCTTCCTGCCTGCAATGGGAGAGCATCCAAACCTTAAGCCTGAGGCCTCTGATGCCATCTCTGCAGTCGGTATCCTCACCCCAGGGAAAGTTTGGGAAGGGGGATTCTTTTACATGGGGGGGACAGAGGAATTGGGGCCAGGAAGGCTTCTAGATCCTACCATGTTGCTGATGGGGCAGTAGCTCAGAATGGCTCCCAGTTTAATTGACTGTATTTGAGCCCAGTGTCAATCCACCCCAGATAAACATGTTTGTGGTACAGCCATTCTTAACCGAGGCAGAAGGGTGGAGGCAAGGGGGAAGACATTTGCTCCTCGCTTACTTGCAGGCAGAATGGCTATACAAAGCCATAGCCTAATTGCTATCCTGGAAACACACCTGGAAAGTGGAAGTGACATTGTTGTTGTTTATGTAGCGTATACGGCCCTTCGCAGAATAACAAATGAACCAAAAGCACTGGTCACTGCCCCGACTGGAGCTTCCCATTTTAGTCGTGATCTCCCTGTCTGACCAATATAGCCCCTGCATGTTTTGTTGATACAGCATCTTCTGGAATATGATAAACGTGCCCAGAATCGCCATGATGTGTATATATTATTGTAGCCATGTTACTGCCATTGCTATAAAACAATTAAAAAAGACCATGTAGCAATCCAGAAATACGGATGTATTGAGTAAAAAGCATGGTTTTTTTTTTTTTAAACCTGATTAAAAATAAATAAATAAAATTGGCTGGCCTTGGTAGCCAAACACACTTTTTGGGTTGCCATAACCTCGTATATGACATCACACTGAAGGCGACCACTTCTGAAACGTAGCACATGGTCAGTAACGATCCCCAGTCCCTCTCCACAGCACCAACCTCAGGGTTAGGTCCAGGCTGCAATGTACTTCAGAGGGGTTCTCCAAGGCTCAGCACCACGAGGAAGATGCTTTGTTCTCCTCCTGAGTTTGGAGCTGCGGAGGGGCTCCTGCTGCTACTTGCTCTCCCTTCTCCGACTGAGGTGGTATTGCACTGGTGAAAAGCAGCGACAGCAGCTGGTACACTGAGCAATACTTAGAAGTGCAGCTGAGAGGGAGGGAGGGAGGGAGAGAGGGAGGGGGCTTTCATGCTCAGCACTGACCAGTGGGAAGAGAGGAGGAAGTAGGAATGTGCAGCTCAGCGGACAAGGTTGGGTAGGAGGTTCCTCACTTTTTTCAGAGGAGGAAGAGACCCTTGCAACAGTGAAAGATTTGTGGATGGACCCATGATGATCATTTATACTGTTGTGCACTTCCCCAGTCTCTGAGCACTGTGAGACTTCCAGGGGTTCCTGTGCTTACCCAGGGTTTGGTTTCCATGGAAAGAAGGTCAGCAAAGACTATGGTGTCTTTATAGAAACATAGAATCATAGAATAGTAGAGTTGGAAGGGGCCTATAAGGCCATCAAGTCCAACCCCCTGCTCAAGGCACGAATCCAAATCAAAGCATTCCCAACAGATGGCCGTCCAGCTGCCTCTTGAATGCCTCCAGTGTCAGAGAGCCCACTACCTCTCTAGGTAATTGGTTCCATTGTCGTATGGCTCTAACAGTTAGGATGTTTTTCCTGATGTCCAGTCAAAATCTGGCTTCCTGCAACTTGAGCCCATTATTCCATGTCCTGCACTCTGGGACGATCAAGAACCTTTCATGTACTTGAAGAGTGCTATCATATCTCCCCTCAGTCTTCTCTTCTCCAGGTTAAACATGCCCAGTTCTTTCAGTCTCTCCTCATAGGGCTTTGTTTCCAGTCTCCTGATCATCCTTGTTGCCCTCTGAATCTGAATTTGTCTGCATCCTTCTTGAAGTGCAGAGACCAGAACTGGATGCAGTTTTTCACACACACTCACCACCTGAGCTTAAGGTGCAGAGGTTCAAAACATTAACAGTCCAATAGATCTTCATTTTCCATCAGGCTTGTAGGGAGGCACCGCAAGTCATGGCGCAGGGAGTAGGCCTCTCTGTGTCTTCCTCCTCTCAGCTTCTCCAGACTAGAATAAAAACACAAGCCTCTCCTTGGCTACAGGTTGGGGGTGGGGGGAGGAAGGGCCTCTCTCTTGAAAAGAGTTCCAATAGCTACTTTCTCTCTGTGTTATATTCTTACATATGCTAATGGTGGCCACTTGACAAACCCATTAGTTTAACAAAGAAAATTAGTCTGACCAGTGGAGCAGGCTTCTTCCTTTGCAGATCCCAAATCAGAGGCTGAAAAGGGGATTCCTAGAAATCACCCATCTCAACCCCTAAACCCATAACAATACCCTATCACTGTACATGGTAGGGTTGCCAGGCTCAGGGCCTGAGAATGATCCTGTATCTTTAAGAGAAGAGAAAATTCAGCCAAGTGCAGGTTTTCTTGCAACACTGTAATAGGAAAAACCACAAGGTGGAATTCTCCCTTCCCCCTGCACAACTTTTAAAGATACAAAAGACCTCGTGGAGGCCGGGCCTGGCAACCAAGAGGTCTTCTGTATCTTAAAAAGTTGTGCAGGAGGGAGGGAGAATTCCACCTTGTGGCTTTTCCCATTACAGTGTTGCAAGAACACCTGCACTTGGCTGACTTTCTCTTCTCCTAGAGATACAGGATCAGTCTCAGGCCCTGAGCCTGGCAACCCTAGTACATGGTGATTTACAGAGAAACTTAAGCCAGGGTAGAACGCCTCAGGTTGTAATGGTCTGAAAGCACATCAGGCCGTAGCTCAGTGGTAGAGCATACGTTCTGCATGCAGAAGGCCCCAGGTTCAATCCCCTGTATTTCCAAGTGGAACTGAGACAGACCCCTCTCTGAAATCCTGGAAAGTTGCTGCTACTCAGTGAAGACAATACTGAGCTAGACAGACCAGTAGTCTTAACTTGGGCTGCATTCAGACATGGGGTTTGTTGTGTTAGTTTTACAGATTATAAAGGTAGTGCTTCTGTCCCAATTTCTAATGTTCCTTTCACATGACAGTACCTGTAGCATTTTGGAATGGCGGCTTTTTGTCCAACATGCTGTCGTGTCGTGCTAAATTTCATTCACACCACCAGTGGCCGTGGCGTGACACAACAGTGGATGTCCTTTTACATGTTGCTATATTGTTGCTGCCCTGGGCTCCTGCTGGGAGGAAGGGCAGGATATAAATCAAAATAAATAAATAAATATTCCCCCACCCTTTCTACACATGTACATTTCTGTTCCCCCATGAAAAGGGCAGGAAAAACTATATGCCGGAAACTCCACTACTTTCCACTAGATTTCCAGACGTGTCTTTTTCATCACGGGAAAGATCAAATAAAATGCAGAAATAAGGTGTAAGGAAACATTGGGAAGATGGAATAAGCTGCCGTCTGAATGCAGCCTTGGTGTACGGCAACTTTCTACGTTCCTGTCTTGCTGATGTTGAGCAGTTCTGGGTGGGTGGCCATCTGGGAACCACTTGCCTGCTGCTTTGGCTTCCATGATAGAAGAGAGCCAGGCTATAAAGGTAAGAAAATAAATAAGCAGAAAAAGGACAGGTGGATCTTACTACATTAATTTCAACAATGGGGGAGACGACAGAAGTGGGACAGAAGGAAGAAGCAAGGGCAAAAGGATGAATGTAAGCAAATTCCTTTACATGAAACTTGACTAGGAATGGGACACCCTTGGTTCAAATAACGCAGTGGAACACTGCTGGAAAGAAAACAACTGCACTTCCTGAATTAACCCTTTCCACCTTTGCCATCACTATCACCTGACAGCTCACCTAGAAGGTGCCCAAATCCCCTTCCTCCGTCAGTTAATGCTATGCAGTAGCCAAGCATCCCAGCTTTACTCACCAGTAGCAAAATGGGTGTGGACATTTTGCATCCATGGGAGGGATTATGTTATTATTCTCACACAACTGAAAATGTTGCCATGGAAGGTCCTTCAAAGGTAGCCCTGGGATAACAAGGCCAGCAGCATTGCAGCAGTTCAGCCGTGTCTAGCTGTGAGGTACTGAAGAGCCCGTCCAGGGGGCAGGAGCCAGATGGGTCCTTCTGGGCTTCATCAGGTCATTTGATCTTGATGGACTTGAAAACTGCTTTGAAATGCTTGCAGCTGAAAGGTAGGGGATAGTTATGTATCTATGCATATAATAAAAATGTAAGAAATTTAAGCGGCATGCTTCAAGCATCATATAATGTGAACACTTCTGCCTCCCCCTTGCCTGCACACTGCTCGCTGCTCTCTTCACCTGCCACCACTCATGTTCGCAAGCAGGCAAGGTAGTAGCAGCCTGGGTGAGTGGGCAGGCAGGCAGCTGGTAAGCAGTCTAGGTGGGGTGGCAACTGCGTGGGCAGGCAGCCAATAAATGACTTAGGCAGACTGCGCGGTGGTGACATTTGTCTAGGGGGCAGTGGTGTGCGGCAATGGTTCAGGGCGGGTGGTGGAGGAACAGGCAAGGCAAGTGGCCAAGGAGCGCAAGTGGGTCCATGGTGGCCAATGCACACCAATGCCTGGAGGTACTGGGAATATTGCGAAGGTAGTGGGGCTGCTGGGGGGGGATTAACAAGGGTGGCATGCAAACCACACAGGAGTGAAGCCTTGGGTGTGTTTGTTATTTATTTATTAAATTTATATCCCACCCTTCCTCTCGGAAGGAGCCCAAGGCGGTATCTTTTTTTAAAAAATACAATGAACCCGATACTCATTGCGGTGCTACAGACTAACAAATGTCAGGCAGTAATCTGGTTGCAAGCTGTAGCACAGGGAATAAGGTACATGTGCATGTGCGCACGCATGCACACACACACACACACCCTGGCCAGAGTCTCCTAGTTCAAAATTTCCCCAGTGCCTTGCTTTAGTAAGAATGCAACATATATTTTTTGCAATTTTTAGCTATTTCAACTTTTTATTAAAGTGGTATCATTTGCAGAAACAAAGTTCTTTCAAGTCTTAAATGCCCATATCTTATGTTCCATACACTATTCAACAAAACAGTTCAATCTTTCAGCAAAATTAACATTCTGCAACCTTCCTTCTCTCCTTCGAATTTAACTTAGTCAGGTTGTCCATTTCTGCCAATTCTAGAGAAGCATAATTCTGATTCTGCATATGAGCCCCACTGGATAAGACCTGCAGTCCATCTCATTTTCCATTTTGTTTGCAACACTGGGCAGCTAGAGTACCCAGGAATGCTCACAAGCAGGGCAAAAAGCCCGTGTCTTCCTGGTTTGCTTTTGTTATTCGCTGGACCTGATACTTGGAGGTAGGCATCCCCTGAACATGGAAGGTCCATTTACCTGCTTATTTATTTATTCAGTTAATTAATTAATTAATTTAAGAAGATGTCTTACCTACATTTCAGGACATAGCCATCCCAAAGATAATTCACCCAAGCATGTATTATACAGTCATAAATTTCCCAAACAAGCCCCTAATTAATGCACAGAAGCAAACAAAATTGGAGAAACAGTGCAGCAACCAAACACAGATTGGTGTTTTAAAAGTCTTCAATATTTCATTCATTTATTTATTTATTTAATATCCTGCTCTTCCTCCCAGCAGCAGCCCAGGGCAGCATACAGGGAATAAAACTTAAAAACATGTATAAAACACCTTAAAAACAACTTTTGAAACATCTTAAAAAACATTTCCTACACAGATGCAGACTGGCATAATAACCAAGTCTTGATGGGTTGATGCATATTTCCCCAGGGAAGCAATTCCAAAAGCCTTCCACTGAAAAGCCTTGTCTCTGACTCGTACCTATCCAATATATTGTCATGGTGGTCTAGAGGACAGAGGCTCTGAAACCAGTCTTAAAGGCAGGCTCACCTAGGCAGGCTCACATGGATGCGACTGGTCCTTCAAACAACTTGCTCCCAAATTGTTTATTGCTTTAAAGGTTAAAATCAGGACCATAAACTGGGCCCAGAAAGGAGCAGGCAACTCCAGGATGGCTGTATTGTGTGAAATGGCCCATGATCAGAGTTGCACATTTTTTTAGGAACCAGGAAGAAGCCCTGACATTAAGGTGACATTTCTCTTATGATTTGTTTTGTCTGGCCAATGTTCCTAGCCATGATTTCCAAGAAGCCAGTGGAGATATTTCTCTTCACAAAGTCTGGTGATGTCACAATAATTTGATCCTAATTGTATTAAGCCCAAATGTATCCAGGGCTAATATACAGACAACATATTGCTTTAGTAGACCCTTGGGAGGAGAATGCCAAGTGTGTTTTCTACAGATCACTTGTGCTGTAGAAAGCATGTGGAATTTAATAGGACTCCTCCAGAATAAATGCAAATGGCTGTGGTCATGGTCACCCTAGAGACCTCTGCTCAAGGTAGACTGTGCTATTTCAGTTCTCTAAGCTTTTGCACATTAAATATTTGATCACTGCTTTGACTCAGCAACTGCAAATGGTTTCAATTTGTAGTTGTCTCTGTTCTTGTTTATTTATTTATTTATTTATTAACTTGTATACCGCCCCATAGCCGAAGCTCTCTGGGCGGTTTACAGCAATCAAAAACATTAAAACAAATACACAATTTAAAAACATATTTTAGAAACAATTTAAAACACAATTTTAAAATTCAAAACAATATAAAAATAATTTAAAAACACATGCTAAAATGTCTGGGAGAAGAGGAAAGTCTTGACCTGGCACCGAAAAGGTAACAGTGTTGGCGCCAGGCGCACCTCGTCACGGTGGTCAGTCCATAATTTGGGGCCACCACTGAGAAGGCTCTCTCCCTTGTTGCCACCCTCCGAGCTTCCCTTGGAGTAGGCACCCGGAGGAGGGCCTTTGATCTTGAACGTAGTGTACGGGTGGGTTCGTATCGGGAGAGGCGTTCCATCAGGTATTGTGGAATCTACATGCTTAGATTTCCATGTTACTACTGTGAACTGTCTTGGAGAAGACAATTCCTTTTTACCCTGTAATCTTTTGATTTGATGGACAAAAATCCATAAAAATAACAGTCATTTAAAAACACATAACAGCAAATCACTGAATAGCAATCATGTCTCTCCTCCTCCAAACACCTGCTGAAAAAGATATGAAGGAGGATCAGAGGGAGAGGGCCTTTTCAGTGGTAGGTCCCCGTCTGTGGAATGCCTTTCCCAGAAAAATCAACTTGGCCCCTTCATTGACAACTTTTTGGCACCAGGTAAAGACTTATCTTTTTCCCAGGCATTTGACAGACTGAGATAATGTCATTTTTGTTAATATCTGTTGCCAAGCTTCCTGTGACTGTTATGGGGTTGTTTGTTCTGTTTTATGGTATTTTGTATTGATAATTATGTTTTTAATGTAAGTCGCTTGGATACCTTTGGGTAACAAGCGTCTAACAAGTTTAATAAATAACAATTGCCTAAAACTATAAAGAGATGGGGCCAGACACCCCTCAGTGGGTTGCGCAGGGGGGAGGGAGAATTCTACCTTGTGGTTTTTCCCATTACAGGGTTGCAAGAACACCTGCACTTGGCTGACTTTCTCTTCTCCTAAAGATACAGGATCAGTCTCAGGCCTTGAATCTGGCAACCCTAGTGGGGAGGGAGTTCCACATGCGAGGAGTCACCACTGAAAAGGCCCTTTCCCAGGCATCCAAACTATGCCCCTCAAACCGAGGAGAACCAGCAGGAGGGTCTCATCTGCTGATCATAAAGCACAGGAAGGTCAATATGGAAGAAGGTGTTCTTGAAGATGTGATTTGCAATGCATCCTACTCCTACCAGATACTGATCTCCAGAGAATCTTATTGTTTGCATGTCCTGTTAACTACAATAAATTTGGGTGGAAAGCTGGAGAGGCAACAGGTTTACAGAACCTAGGAGTCCCACACCAGAGAGGCCACACAGTGAGTCAGAAGACCGATTATGATGAGGCTTTTTAACAGAGCTTGGAAAAGTTACTTTTTTTGAACTACAACTCCCATCAGCCCCAGCCAGCATGGCCACTGGATTGGGCTGATGGGAGTTGTAGTTCAAAAAAGTAACTTTTCCAAGCTTTGCTTTTTAAGACTTCCATAGACTATGCCCCCTTCCCAGCCCAGTACAGATCTAGTCATATGATTGAGGGCCCCTCTAGACATCCTTTTCACTGTGCATTTATGATGATTTTTTTTGCTCACGATGACATTGGGCTGGTTATATTACCAATACTCTTTGCGCCTGCAAAAGTTTCATGATTGGTACATGTCCCGTAGTTTCTTGCTAAAATCCAAATGTTCTCTTTGTTTTTTGTCCTGCTTTTGTTGTGCTATTGTCCTTCTGGATAGCAGTGATGTGGTAGTGTTGGAGAAGCATCGTAGAAAAACTAATAAAGCCAAATAAATCATATACAAATGCACTTTCATTGTGTCAAGAACATGTTGCAGAATATACCCTGCCTTCAAATGCAAGTTTGAAGGAGCCTTGATTTATGCAAGGATATCTGCCTTGACAGGGCCCTTCAGCCTGTGGTGAAATGCCAGCTTTCATCTGCAGCCTCCCTTGTCGGTTTCTCTCTTTTGTGGGTGTGTATCAGGCCTACCCCTAATCTCTTACTAAGGAACGGGGAGTGGGAGTTTAGGGTCCCTTTATAAATTCACTGCATTTTTGTCTTTTGTCTCATTCAGACCCAGGATATGAAATATTAAAGATGGACTTAATCTAATTCCACCACCACCCCCAAACAGACAAGCAAAAAACATTGGAGTGGAAAATACTAGAGTCCAAATATGAAGAAATACATTAGGACAGTGGTTCCCAATCCCCCCCCGACCACTTGAAAATTGCTGAGGGTCTTGGAGGACCACTTAAAGATTTTCCTGCCTGTGCTAGAAGGTGTAAGATTTTTAAATGTGTTTTTATTGCTTCTTATATTGTACTTTATTGTGTTACAGTTTTCACTCTTTAGAATTCTAGACACGCTACGAACCATCTGAATTAAGCCCATGGATCACAGTTTGGGAACCCCTGTGTTAGGACTTGCATCATTAAGGAACAATTGTTTTTTAAATATAAATATGTGTGTGTGTGTGTTGCTTTCAGCTGTCAAGTTCTTGTTCTGGCAGGAATCGCTCCACAGCCCGCAGCTTGGAGAGGTCCAAAACTTTTCACTGGCCTTGGTGGACAGCCAATATTTGAACACTGGCTCTGCCCTCAACGAGGAGGGGGCAGCTGTTGATTGTGATGTGATTTGGAAGCAATCCAATGTCCACTGTCACTACAGGGCCGCTGTCCACTCCTAAGGTCAGCTGTAACTCAGCCTTCTCCACGGTCGCGCCCTGATTATGCATTGCCTTCCCATTTGAGTCACGACTGGGAGCAGCTCTTTTATCATTTCATTGCCAACTTAAAATGTGACTGTTTTCTTGGGGATCTGTGGATTGCTAGTTGTTCAGCTTCTGATTGTAAAAGGTAGTCAGTCTGTAGTTGTGGATGTTTTTTATTGATTAGGTCTGCTCTCCTTGGTATTATTAACAAAATTGGTGTTTTAAATGGAAATTTATTGTACCCTGTCCTGAGATCACTATGATGACAAATGAGTTATACAACGTTGCAGTTATTTTGATTTGCTATATAAAGCCTGTTCAGATGGTGCTAGCCCTCAGGTAATTGTTTTAAATTTGAGCAGTACGACAAAGGAACCAATGACCTAGGGAGGTGGTGGGCTCTCCGACACTGGAGGCATTCAAGAGGCAGTTGGACACCCACCTCTCGGGGATGCTTTAATTTGGATTCCTGCATTGGGTTGGACTTGATGGTCTTGTAGGTGCCTTCCAACTCTACGATTCTACCATTCCAATGTCTGAGAAAGGAAAATGGGTTTTGTGCATAGTGCTGTGAACCAATGCCATGTTCACACATGAACCTCCGTCATGAGATTAGATTGTCCCGCTCACATCTATGGCAGGAACATTTCCGTATGTGGTCCCCACTGTCATTTCCTGAACTAACTGACTAACTGAAAGTTTGCTGAGCTTTAGTGAAATAAAATTATTTTGCTGCCAGACATTTTCACATAGACCTCTGGACGAGAAAGAATTCCCATCCGTGGCAGAGACATTGTCGCATGTGTATGCAGAACTGCTCTCTCCACTGAAGTTAGTGTTGGGGAGACATCTGTATGCATGGGGAACTTCTGTACATCTAGGACAGCCATGCCCAACCCGGTTCTCTCCAGCTGTTTTGGATTATAACTCCCATCATCCCTGACTACTGGGGATGATGGGAGCTGGGAGTCCAAAACGTCTGGCTGGGAGCCGAATTGAGGAAACCTGACGAAGGGTGTACGGTGCCATCGTTAGCAAGCCGAGTGACTAGGGTTCTCTTGTAAGGCATGGCTGCTTTTGAAATACTGACTTGAAACTTGGTATTTCCCTTCAACACTGAAAGCATTTTTTTTCACACTGAGCATTTCATTTATTTATTTATTATTTGATTTATATCCCGCCCTTCCTCCCAGCAGGAGCCCAAGGTGGCATGCCACACATTTTTCCCAGTGATGGGAGCTGCTTTTGAGGAACATCAAGAAGGCCACAGGATAGCCCCTTCTGGGCAGTGTGATGCAGTGGTTAGAATGTCTGATGAGGCCTGGGGAGACCCAGGTTCAAAAAACTCGTAAGGTGACCAGCTGCCACATGTCCTTCCTTCGCCAGCCTTTGCCAACTTGGTGCCCTCCTGATGTTTTGGCCAACAACTCCCATAAGTCTCAGCTGGGGCTGATGGGAGTTCTAGTCCAAAATGTCTGGAGAGCACCTGCTTGGTTGGTTCAACCTGTCTCCCAGGGTTGTTGTGAAGATAAAATTGGGTAGGGTTGGGCTGGGCAGGGGACAGAAAAAAAGGCATTTCTCTGAGCAACCTGAAGGAAGTGTTGATCATAAATGTAACAAAGTTCACCTGGAGCAAGAAAATGCATCTCCCACGGGAAGCTCAGAGGGGGGCAACCCAAGAACAGGCCTTTTCACTGGTGGCCCTGTGGCTGTGGAATGCTCTCCCTAGGGAGGCAGGCCTGCCACCTTCTTGATCCACTTTTAGGCGGCAGGCAAAGACCTTCCTTTCCACTCAGATCTTTGATGCGTGCTGTCATAGTTACTCCTTTTTGTTTGGGCTTTAAGTTTTTATTCTGTATGTTTTAAAGTCTGTTTTAATAATAATAATAATAATAATGATAATGATGATGATGATGATGATGATGATGATGATGATAATAATAATAATAATAATAATATGTTAATAGACCAAAAAAGAGAACTTAAGAGTGTGCAATCGGTGGAAATGATCTAAATAAAAAAGGAAGTCATTGCAAAGAAAAACCAAGAAGAAGAGTGATGTAATTGGAGTGAGACACAGAAAACATAAGAGATAACGGAGGCCTCTCTGTCGTATGCTTAATTAGCCCTTCAAGCAGCAAAGGAGAAATAGCTGACTCCTGGCTGGACTTTTTGTCCTCACCACCAGCCTGCTTGATGTTATAGGGAGCAATATCTTCTTTGGCCAGCAGAGGGGGGTGTTGCCTAAACTGTGACAATTACACAACGCTCTTGTAGTCCTTGCTGTTCTGCAAATAATCTGGAAGGTTATTCAAAAATTCAGCAGTTTATATTCTCCTCCAATATTTTCAAGATCTTGTGAGTTGTGTCAAATCACAGAACCGTTGGAAGGTCATGTAGTCCAAACCTTTGAACTCAGCCACCAGGCTGCCTATGCTACACACACCCAAAGAAGTCAGAATCCTGGCTATAGGATGCTGTAAGTAGAACCATGCCAGGAAAGGTTAAGCAAAGGTAAGGGATTCAAGAGACTAAGCCATTAAAGTTGCCAATTTTTCAACCAGTGTTTTGAGCTCTGCTCTTAACAGTGGCTTGATATGCAAGCATTAGCCATTTTTATAGCTATGCTGTGAAAAACACTTATTAATAACCACTGGTTAAGCTGCTGTAAAAAAAAGCACAGCTACAAAGGCCAGTTGAACAGTTGGCAGCCTTATGAGCCATGCCTTCTGCTTCAAGGTAAAGTGAGCACTGCTCAGGTGGCCAGGATCTTCCTGTTCCGGGGGGGGGGGGAGGTCAAGTGCTCCAGGAGAGCCAATCAAAAATCACTTCGTGCTATGTGTTACTTATTTAACTCATTTATATACCAACTTTAAAAAAACAAGAAGGCAATTCACAATGCAATAAAATACAATAAAACAGTCATTCCCGCCCCCCCCAAAATAAACTGGTAGTAAAACATCGGGGGCCTGTGAATGCCAGCCCAAATACCAAAATTGTCAAGGCCTGCTGGATTTCCAAGGGTCCAAATGCATTCCTTAAGCCTGGGCAATGAGTTGGTCCCTTTGTCCTAGGATGGGTTGTGGAATCTTTTTCAGCCTGAGGGCCACATTCTCCTGTGGGGAACCTTCTGGGGGCCACACACCATTGACAAGCGAGCGCCAGAGGCAAAAGGGAGCAGAGCGATGGATGTGACTCTTACCCTTGGACAAGAGTCAACATTTCAGCCATGCGGACACTCGAGGTTTCATAGGACGCACACTTCTCCTTCCTCCTCCTGGACAAGCAAGAGGCGTTGTCACAGTTCAAGGACGCTTTCCAACTGGGAGGGTGGGGAGGGGGGAGTCACCTGGGGAGAGTCCCAGGGACCAGACAGAGAGGCCTGGAGGACCACGTGTGGCTCCTGGGCCTGAGGCTCCTCACCCTCCGCCGGCCTCCAGAGTGACTCCAAGGAAACTAGTCTGGGGGAGCCAAGGGCTGGGAGAGCCAGATTTGGCTGTGCACCTTTAAACTCAAGTGTGCCGTGTCTGAAATCGGGGGTGGGGCAGTGAATGGGGCAGCAGGCCAACTGGGGGGGAAATGTCCCCTTCCCTCTGGAGTCACCCCTGCCCTGCTTTCTTTGCGTCCTGGCCTGTCTCCCTGCCCTGCCCTCAGCTCCCCCATCAGGCCCACATATCCCCCCCCATCTGCCTTCTCTGTTGTAGGTCATCTGCAGCCTTTCTAGCCTCTGGGCCTTCATACACTGCAAGGACTCTGATAGCTGAGCGTAAAGCGGTTCTGTCCTGGCCCCCCAACAGGATGCATGTGCAGAGTACGTGGCACTGATCCTCGCTTTCCAGCTACGGTGGTGCAACCAAGCAGCCAGACTCTGCAATCTCACGATGAGTCTAGGGATTAATCTGCTGGATTTCAATTAATTGACTAAAGCTTAAGCAAATTTCTGAAAACTCCACAGAGGTGTGCCTTGCAGGAAGAATGTGCTAACTTGTCTCAGCACTGAAGCCGTAACACCTTACTAGAAGGAAAAAATGGACCGCCTTCAAGTCAATACTGACTTATGGCGACCCTATGAATAGGGTTTTCCTGGTAAGCAGTATTCAGAGGTGGTTTACCATTGCCTTCCTCTGAGGCTGTGAGAGCCAGTGTGGAACAGTGGTTAGAGTGTTGGACTAGGACCTGGGAGACCAGGGTTCAAATCCCCACACAGTCATGTAGCTCACTGGGTGACCTTGGGCCAGTCACTGCCTCTCAGCCTCAGAAGCAATGGGAAACCACCTCTGAATACCGCTTACCATGAAAACCCTATTCATAAGGTCGTCATAAATTGGGATCGACTTGAAGGCAGTCCAGTTCAGTTCTTCTGAGGCTGAGAGGCAGTGACTGGCCCAAGGTCACCCAGTGAGCTTCATGGCTGTGTGGGGATCCTGGCCTCCCAGGTCCTAGTCCAACACTCTGTCTATTACACCACACTGGCTCCCACTAGAAGGAAAGGGGGTCATTTTTATTTTCTGCATCAATATTTATTTTAGTCCACATTTTGTACCGCTTTTCTGTACAAACTGCACTCGAGAGAGTTCTGTTCCACTAACTTTTTTTATCCAGAGCAGACCTACTGAAATGAATGTGCCCAAGTTAGGCATGTGCATTAACTTCAATGGGCCTACTCTGAGTAGGAGTAGCGTTGACTACCACCCAAAGTGGAGTACACAACCTGGGAGGGCTTCGGCTGCAATCCAATACACACTGACCTGCGAGTAAGTTCCACTGAGCCCAACGGAGCTTACTTCTAAGTAGACATGTACTGGATTGCAGCCTAACCCTTCTTGAACTACCAGGGCATGCCTACTCAGAACGCCACACACCCCCCCCGCTGCATTCAATGGGACTGACTCCCAGGTAGGCCGGCATGTGTGGACCCCCGCCCAGCAGCATCACATCAGAGGTGAAGGCAACAAGGAAAGCGGCGAGAACAGCAGCGGGAAACAAATCCAGACTATCCCCTGTTGCAGCATTCCGACGACAGAGCTAAAAACGGCTTCGAAGGCTGAACAAGTGAAACGCCTCCCAGCCTGCACCCCGGAGAGCCCCTGCCAGTCCGTGTTGCCGGTACTGAGCGAGATGGAGCAATCGGAGGCCGCTGCCGCTGTTAAGAGGGAAGAGTAGCACAGCCCCAAACCCAACTGGTGCAGCGGAAGGCGGTCGCTGCAAATCGCCTTCTTCAGTTGAGAAAAAGGAGCCAACTTCCAAAGTTTCTGGAAAGTTCTCTGAGCAGGATCCCACCCTTCTACCCCTCGGGTTTTCCCCGCAACGCCTCTTGCAGCTCCGCTAAGGGCCAGCAGGGGGCGCTGCCCCACAGCTCCAGCGCCGCCGGAGCGCTCCCTGCGCCGAGCGAGCTGAATGGAGGCCGAGGGCGCAGAAAGAGTGCGGCCGGCGAGGGCTTGGAGAGGCGGCGCGTGCTAAGCTACCGCCTCCCTTTCCTCCGCCTGGACCGGCCAGCCCGCTCGCCCGCCTGCCCGCCCGCCCGCCGGCCGATCTCTCTGCATGCAAAGGCGCGCGCGGAGGCGGGTGGCGCGACTTCAAGCATGCCCCGCCGGGAGCTGCAGCCGTCTAGGATGGAGAGGGGTCGCCCGAGGGGCCAAGAGTCCCAGCGATGAGGGAGGGGGCTTCTCTCTTGCGTTCTGGAGCTATCAAACGGGGACTTAAAAACTCTGGAATGACCCTGGAAGTCTGCCTGGCAGAGCAGCGGGGAAGTCCTACGGAAACCCACAGTAAGTTTCCTCCTTCATCATTGGTGGTTGATTTTGGATGACGGGGAATTCTTCATTGGGAGGAAAAAAATGGATCTAAGAAGAGGAAAAGCTTGTGTGGACCAGGGATCCGTCCCTTCTTGTGGATTCTTGTGAAAGTTTGCTCTGTGGGTCACCTAATGATTTGCAAGTTAATCTCTCCATTCTCATGTTGATGTGATGCTGGATTTAAGTAAAGAGGGAAGAAAACAGGAAAATAAGATTAAAGGTCAGTCTTGGAACCAGACTATCCTGGGAGGAAAAACGCGGCGGGGGGGGGGGGAGACTTAATATAAAGGAATCAGCTTCCAGTTGGAGGAGCATATAAAATCAGAAATTAAAATGAACAGCAAAGTTTGACATCTTTTTGTGGGCCAAGTTGATGCCAAAAACGAAGCCTCTGCCTTTAAAAAGTAAAAGAGTTGAGGATTTTAAGACTGCTTTAGTGGAAAGTCTGTTGAGGGGAACAGCCACCACTGTAACCCTCATTCTTGATACATTGGCTAGCTTCTGTTTTCCAAAGGTCCTCCTTAAAATCTGTGGATCAAAAGTTGGGTGCTTGTTCAACATTTTTATCCTAGTATTATTTTAAAATAATAATTTTCACAAGTGCTGTGGAATAACAGAAACGATGGTTGCGCACTTATGATCACAATCTTGGGATGGGGGAGGGGAGCAGAGGAGGAGGAGTTTCCTGGGAATGTTACAGCGCTGGAGGCGAATGAGGAGCATGCAATTAAAAATGGTGGTGAAAAATTCATCCCTTTTCAGCTTTTCGGGGGGGGGGGAAGAGGGAAAGTAAAATTCAAAGTGAAAGGTGAGGGACTGACCCAAGCAACAAGTTTGGCTTTGTTCAAAAGGTGTGAGCAAAAGTGGCTTCTAGCTGATGTTGACAAAACCTACACATTTCCTGGGGTAACTTTTTCTCTGCCCCCCCCCCCTGAGTCATGCTTAAAAAAACCCTGGGGGACCCAATTTGGCTGACCGCAAGAGTGATGAGTAACCCATCTGAAAGACGGGAATTAATTTATCCAGTGGAATACTGCATGATCCAAAGAGGATTTGTCAATACTAAAAATAAACAGCCCTGCAAATGTCTTCAACAGGCTCATGTCCAGTTTCAGCGATATTTCAAGAATGGTTAGCAGGGTGGATTGGCTTTTCTTTTTTTAAAAAAAGCGTGAGCTCTGTCCAAGGTGCTGAAGTTGGTCACACTCTCTCCTTTCTAAAGCATTTGAGTGTGTGTCTGTTGATAAGTTCTGGATTCTCCTGTTTCGCTTTCCAGTGTGGTGTGATTGACATGCGAAAGGATGGGGGGGGGAGAGAGAGAATGGGGATGTGTTTTCAAACACGTATAGCCGATCCTTGCTTTCGGCCTGGGAAACCAGGGCAGGTGCAGCTGCAGAGGCAGATCCCATAACCTTTTGGGAGTTAAAAGGTCAGCCCAGCGAGGAAGCCAGGATGTGTCGGTTTTATTTCGAGAAGACAGTAGAATTGGGTGTGTGTGTGTGCTTGTGCACCTGGGATGTGAAAATACTAAGAAATATTTGTCAGTTTCTGGGAACGTTTTGCTGGAGAGTATTTGGGCTGAAATGGGAGAGGAATAACTGGAATGTCCCCCCTCCAAATGGCAAATTAAGAATGACCTTCACATCTCTATGTGACTTTTTTCTTTTTTCTTCCACACTCAACACACCCCATTTCTTTAGGCAACAGGTTTGACTGCAAAGCAGATTTTAATGCTGGCTTGTGGCAGGAGCCGTGATATTTTTTCGATTCACACATCCAAAGGTTTCACATTAAGTTGGAGTTTACGTAATTCGTTCAACGTGACCGGTCAAAGTTAATGCTATGAATAATATTGACACACATGGCACTGAAGTCAAAGAGATGGTTCATCCCCCCTCCTTTTGGATTCCTGATAGTTAGCAGATTATTAACAAACAGAGTGTCTTCTCTTGGAGGATCTAACAAGCATTTGGGTGAAATTGAGCAAGCTAAGAATGACAAGGACTACTCAAAGCACTGCGCAATGCTGAGTTTGCTGAGCAAATGTGCATCGCTTTGCATGATTTCTTCTGCTGTTGCCCACAACGAGGAGCAAAAGAGAGACAGTGATGTGTAGTGGTTAGGGCTTTGGACCAGGGAGGCCTGGAGTCAAAGCTGCACATGGCCCATCAAGCTCATTGGTTTACATTGGGCCAGTCATGGCTGGTAACCATTGAGACTGGTAGGGCGGAAGGCAAGGAGGCCAACAGTAAACACAGCCAGAGCCAACAAATTTTAGTTTTGTCCCTGTCCTCCTCCTTGCTGAGTTGTACAAGGGCAGCACTGAGACAGAGGAAAAGGAGGAAGAAGACAACAGCCAGGGCTGTCCTCTGGACTGGTTGTAAGTAAGAAGGCAGGCAGGTGGGAGAACCTGCCAGCCACTGGTGGAGAACAGGCTGAGCTTGGTGGGGCATTGCCCTGTTCACCCCAATGGACCAGCCTCCTCTGTGTTGAGCCAGCCACAGCCAGCCACAGCCACTCCCTCTCAACCTACCTCCCATGGTGGCTGTGAGGATAAAAGGCAGTGACTCCATCTATCTGTCTATGAGCTCTTTGGAGGAAGGGTGGGATGTATAGATGTGAATTAAATAAATGGGGAGGTTGTGGGGTTGGCATTTATTTCCACCTGTATCTCGGCACTTCCAAAGAGGTTGCAGTAGGCAACAGCAATGTATGGGGGTGGGGAGAGAATATGATGCAACAGAGCAGGTCTTTAATGGAAACAGCTGCTTGCTGTTCACCTATGGCGAGACGAAATTACCTCCAGGTGGGGAGCACCTTAGAAAGGTAGAGGCTTCTTTTTGCCTTTGAGGCTTCAAGGGACTAATGGGCACACATGTGCAGGCAGGCTAGTAACTTTGTTTCTGGGCTAGTAGTTTTTTGTGTGCTTCGTAAGGGTGAAAGGAATTAAGGCCCCAGGGCTCAATCGCTGGAAAAACTCCCGTCTGAAATCCTGGGAATCCACTAGATAATACGAAGCTAGATAGACCAAAATCTCTCTGTCGCTGTAAGGCAGCACCCTATGTTCTTATATGATGAAAAATGGAAATGGACTGCCTTCAAGTCGATCCCGACTTATGGCAACACTATGAAGAGGGTTTTCATGGTAAGTGGTTTTCAGAGGGGGTTTCCCATTGCCTTCCTCTGAGGCTGAGAGGCAGTGACTGGCCCAAGGTCACCTAGTGAGCTTCATGGCTGTGTGAGGATTCGAACCCTGGTCTCCCAGGTCCTAGTCCAACACTGTAACCACTACACCACAGAGAAATGCAAGTGATCCCATGGCTACTTAACAGTGGCTGCCATGAAGCTTTGGCTACTGGAGCTTTTTGGAGGGTCCCCCCCCATTGCTCACACACTCCCCATCCAATCTGCAAGCACTAGGGGAAAAGAAAGAAGATTCCTCTCTCTTTTCCTGCTGTGAACATGGATCCATCTGAGGCTTGGTTCACACATGCATGATTTTTGTACATTTGATTAATGAATGTGTGGACTGACTCCTTGGTGGTGAGGACCATGACATTTTTAGGTAATGCTGTGGCAATTCAGTCTGCTGGCCTGTTCACAAATATAAGTTGTCACATGACATTGCAAATATGGTTAATAGACAGGCCGTGTGAACCAGCCGCCAGAAATACTGATATCCGCATCTGCCTGTGAGAAATGCAGTGGCCTTGGGATCCGTAGCACCAGAGAAGAGGAATGAGAATGTAGCAGAACTTGTCCCAGTTTCTGTGGATTTCTTGGACCCAGTTTACAATCACCCGGGGAAGGACGGTAGCTCAGTTGTGCAACATCTCATGCAGAAGGTCCCTGGTTCAGTCCTCAGAAACTCCAGGTAGGATTGGAAATGTCCCGTCTGAAACCTTGGAGAGCTGCTGTAGACAATACTGAGCTGCAGGGACTGATGCTCTGACTTGATATAAGGGAGCTTCCTGTTACTTGTAGTGGCTTTTTTGGGGAGGGGGAAGACGTTTCTGTGTGCTTATAGTGCTCAGCCCAGCTTTAGGGCCTCTGGAGAAGAGACCATTAGCAGGATGAATTAATCAGCATGGGGTGAATCAATGAGATGTGCAAGCTGAGAGGGAACCCCCCAGTGCCCTCCGCTCAGATGCTGCAAACAAGGGAGCCAAGGCTGCGTGCCAAATGCAAGGCAGCTGTGGAAGTTTTCGTGCAAATTTGGTGTCTGTTTCTTTCAGCGGGAGACAGTAAAGAAGCACAGCTAAACGAAGGACACAGGAAATGCCAAGTGGTGCCTGTAAAGCATTTGCTCTCATTTTCTCTGCATTCCTCTGTTGGCCTCAGGAGCCTGGTCCTCTCCCCAATCTGGATGGCTCTCTGGAGCCAGTCGCGCCCCTCCTTGTGGCTCTGACTCAGTTTGCCACACCTTGGTGTGGGTTGAGTAACACCAGGCCAAAGCAGCACACAGTGGATGAATCAGATGACCCGTTCACAATGAGAACAAGTGATTTACCCCCACCCCCACTACCCCCTTTGAATGACTGTCGTTCTGTTAAACCTGAGCAAAGATCAGTGCCGCAACGACACATTTCCTAATTCTGTTTCCCTTTCTGGACACTACATGGGTTATTTTGGAAAAACAAACAAGCAGACCCTGACATCTGGGAGACGGATGTATGACCTTGAGCTAGTTGTTGCCTCTCAGCCTAACTTACCTTGAGGGGTCCTTGTGAGGATAAAATGGGGAGGGGGAGGAAGGTGTATGCCAGCTTGAGCTCCTTGGAGGAAAAGCGGGACAGAAATGCAACGATAAATAAGGAAATAATAGGCAAAGAAGTGACATGTGATCCATGCAGGGAGTGATGGGGAAGAACCTGGAATGATTTCTGAATAATGACAGATCTTTAAGGGCACTGCTGCCAAAATTCCACCCTTGCTTCTTATCTAGACTGCTCCGGATGTCCTGTAACAGGACAGCTTTGAAGCTGCCGTGCAAGAGCTTTCTGCTGCTTTATGATCAGCAGGTAGGTCCTGCTGCATATTTTGGATTCCCTCCTCTTCCCCTCTCTGCTCCCCTCTAGCTGCACTGCAAGCAGCATCCAGCGCCTGAATATGCTTTACTGCATTAGGCTGTGGACACGGAGCTAGTGGGAAGTGGCATGGTGCTGCTCTGCCTAGCCAGCTGCCCTCACCAAGCCTCTGAGCAAGTGGACGCCGTGCTTTCCATCGGCCACCTTGAAAACATGCCCAACCGTGGCAGCTGGTGGTTCCGTGTCAGAGGGACAGTGGAATCCACTCCAGGTTTTAGTGCAGACTTTCAAGGAGCTGTCCAAGGTGCACCTTGAACCCGGAACGGATTCTACTGTCCCGCTGACATGGAGCCACCAGCCGCCACTGATGCCTAGTTATTCCAGACTGAAAAATAAAACTCTGGAAACCATACATTCATTTTAAAACTGTCAATGCACTATGTGCCTTTTGGGTTCCTCTCCTGTACGTAGATAAGGTGCTACTGCTATTCCACCCAGGCTGCACCGCTGCTAAAGGCTGAATGCCACGAGGTCGGCTTCCTCAGCACACTGCGCTCGATAATATACTGAGCTTTGTGATTGCTCGTGTAGGCTTCTTTACTTCCAGACTTTATTCTCTTAGGACAAGGAGATTTCAAGGTCAAAGCTGGCCTGCTTGTTCTGTGTACACTCTCTCTATCTCGATTTACATTTCTTTCTTTCTTCAAATACTTATATACCTCCCACTCATATGAAATATCGAGGCAGTGTACAACAATATACAGAAGTACCACAAAACGTAAGACACCATAAAATCAGTACCAAATAATCATTAAAAGGACTGGCTCACCAAGAACGTTTAAACAGCCGCAGCAGTCTGTTGGCACCAAAAAAGGTCTTTAAGAAAGTCAAACGTGAGGATGCCTGCCCACTTTCTGCTGGGAGAGTGTTCCACAGCATGGGACCAGTGACACTAAATGCCCTAGTTGAGGCCTCTGTAACGCGGGATGCAACTAGCAGCACTCCTCCGGATGATCTCAGTGATCAACCTGGGATGTAAGGCCTCAGGCAGTCTTTAAAGTATCCTGGACCCAAGGTGCTCAGGGCTTTGCACATCAACACAAGAGCCTGGCCCAGTAGGATATGGGCAGCCAGGACAGATATTTTAGGGGAGGTGTCATGTGCTGTCATCAGTCTGCCCCCATTAGCAACCTGGCTGCACTTGCTGTAGCTTCCGGACCAGGCCCAAGGACAGCCGCACGCACATTGCATTGCAAGAATCCAGTCTCAAGGTTACTGTTTACTGTGTTGCCAAATCTGGAGTATGGGAAATGTTTGCATGGACAAACCCTAATCCAGAGTCTGAACCAGCGTATCCCTAAACTCTTGGTCACTTGCTTCTGCTTCTTGTACATTTTAGCTGTTCTTTATTTCCATGTAAACGTCTCCTGTCTTTTAACCACATCGGCTGCCCTTAATGCATCTGAAGGCCTTTTTAGCCTCAATGGATTTGACATTGCTGAGGTTCAATTCTGGATGCAGGAGCAGGTTGTGGATTGTGCACAATGTACAAATTTCTAGATCACCTTGCTGTTAGCTTTGAATGGGCTGCTTAGTCTTATTTTATTACATACGTTTTTGTAATGAAATACAATGTATGTATGTGTAGAAAGCCTCTCTGAGTATTCCATGGCTTTGTTGTTCTTGCTAATATTCCCTATATTCCCGAAATTCAGGCAATGAGTGCTGTTACTTAGGAAGCCAAAACAGCATGACCCACGCACAAGAGGCATGAAGGAACCCTTAGCGGTGGAGGCTGGTGGCTCTGATGTCAGTGGGGCAGTGCATCTGCTCCAGGTTTTAATCCAAACTTTCAAGGAGCTACAGCTTGTACATTGGAACCACCAGCCTCCCACTGACCTCAAGGTTTGCAAGAGTACAAAACATGGCTAGGAGGGCAGAAAAAAACTTCCCAAACCAGGCCAAAGAAGACTGAGCATGCTCAGTGGCCGTGGAATGCTGATTGAGTATTTTGGGGAAAAGAAATGGAAAAGCGGATGTATGCAGGCATGGAATGGATGGTCTGGAGTCTAGGGTCCCACCCACACCACAGTAGTTTGCTAAGGTTGTTGGGAGTTGTAAGTCTGTGAGGTCAGCACCCTTAAGAAACTACAGTTCCCATGATTCCCCATGACGATTAAAGTGGTATAAGAGTGCTTTAAATGCATGGAATGGATGTGACTTAGAACAGAGGCACATTTTGTTGCTGGGCCCATTTTAGTTTTATTTTTTTTTTGTCACACGTTCTCACATTTTCACAATCTGGCCCGAGTGCTTTTGCCTAATCCATTTTGAATACTATATTTATTTAAGATATCTGTATACCACTTGGTTGTTGGCGTTTCTAAATGGTGTACGTAAAAATAAACCTTACTGAAAATGAAACAATAAACATTTATCATAAAACTGAACACTGCCTTAAAATGCCTGCTGGAACAAGAAAGTCTCTTGTGTCTGGATCAACAAAGAGGGTGCCTGTCGGATCTCAGCCAGGAGGAAGCTCCACAAGCTTGAGCCCACGACACTGAATTCACAGCTTGTAGTGAGCTGTGCATCTGAGACATGGGGGACCACCAACAGAGACTCCCCCAAAGATCTCAGTGATTGGGACAGGATATAAAGGATCAGATAGTCCTTAAGATATCCTGCACCCAAGTTGTTAAGGGCCTTGTAAATTAATATAAGAAACTTGAACTTGGTCTGGTAGCATATGGACAGTCAGTGCAGCTTTTAAGCACTGGAGTTATGTGCTGGTGGTGATCTGTTTTCATCAACAGCCTACCCGCAGCATTTTGCACCTAGAGCTTCTGGAACAGGTGCAAGGGTAGCCCCACGTAGAGCGCAATGCAGTAATCAAGCCTTGAGGTTACCAATGCAGCCAGGCAATCCCTGTCCCAAAATGGCTGCGTAACTGGTAATTGGTGCACCAGCTGTAGCATTCCTAGCCACTGATTATACATAGCGGCATAAACGTCTCTGTGCTTGTGTGTATATTGGGGGGAGAGAAAGTTTATATTGTTTTAAAAAAACATGGTAGGGATCAGAGTGCGCTGGAGTGTGTGTGGCCACCAGCAGTGAAAAACCTTGGACAACTCCTTGAAAATTCAGACTAAAACGTGGAGTGGATACACTGCCCCACTGACCTCAGAGTCACCAGTCTCCACAGGCTTCTAGGTTCCTGTACCTGTAATGGTTGTATAGAAGTGAGAATGTGGGCTCAAATTTCTTGCGTTTGTCTGACAAACTGCAGTTGCTGCAGTTTCCTCTTCTGCACCGCATGGCTATTAAATGGTGGAGAAACCCCATCCAGCTTTGTGACTGCTCACCCAAGCACCCATGTGCATCTGTACGTGTGGCAAGAGTTCCAGTCTTTATCAACGAGTAGCACGTTGTGGAGCTGCATGTGCAGTTTCACAGACCGCCGTTCAAGCCAAGAGAAAGAACCAAAGACTGGCTGGAGGAGGGACAGAGGAGTTGGGGGAGGTGGTGTCCCGTGCCAAGTGGGAGGGTGAGGGAAGAGAAGGGTTCCGGAGCTAAATTGGGGGTAGAGTTTCAGAAAGGGCGGGGGAAAGGAAGGAACCAGGTGGGAGGTGGAAAAGGGGTAGAGACTTGTATATTGCTGCAGTCTGAGGCGTTCCTCTGAATTTTTGTTTTTTAAAGAGGCATTACATACCTAGGCAGTGCCTTGCATCCAGATTTTCGTTGAGTTCTGCAAGTCAAAGAATCATTGAGTTGGGAGGGACTTGTGAAGTCATCTAATACAACCTGATTCAGTGCAGCTTCTAAAGTGCAGAGTTCACTGTCTCTAACAAAGGAGACTGTCCCACTGTCAGAACAGTTCTTCCAGTGACGAGGTTTCTTGCGATGTTTAGCCAAACTCTGCTTCTCTGCCATTTCCACCCCTTGCTTCTAATCATGCCCAGAAGTTTCTTTTAAGGTCCTGTGTGAATGTGTGTGTGTGTGTGTGTGTGTGTGTGCATGCGGTCTTTGGAAGCTTGGCCTTGGGGCAAAAGTAGGGCCGGTGTGATGTAGTGGTTAGAGCATCAGACTCAAGTCCTTACTTGACTACGTAGCTCGCTGGGTGATATTGGGCCAGTCACATGATGGACAAGGGCTGGGGAGACTGGGAAGCTGAGCTGCGAAGCTCACTGGTGCTTTAGCACCTCGGACAGCTCCTTGAAATTTCAGGCGAAAGCCCGGAGCAAATTCTGCTGTCCCACTGACATGGAGCCACCGGCTGCCACTGCTCACTGGGTCATCTTAGACTAGCCATACACACATATGCTCTTAGTCTGGCCTACCTCACAGGGCTGTTGTGTGGGTAAAACGGGCTCATGGGGAGAACCACCTTGAACCTGTGAAAGTAAAGTGAGACAGAAATAGACATAATAGAATAAATAACAATACTAAAGTAGACATGATCCATGATTGTGAACTCCTGCAGAATTTAAATAACACATTGGCAGCCCTCGCATGTCTGCTTTGAACATGGAGAAAGTGGTGCTGGTGAAAGGGATGTTTAACCCTTCCCCTCCAAAAAAGCTGATATTAGTTGTGTTTTCCCTTGTGAAGCTAATAGCAGCTTCAGGGGTGGGTGGGGAGATTTACATTAGGGGAACGACTGGGCTCAGACTGGGGAACTTGCAGCCGTCCAGATGCTGCTGCACTCCAACTCCCATGATCCCTGACCATTGGTCATGTTGGCTGGGGCTGGTGGGAGCTAGAGTCCAAGAACACTGATATTTCCAGTTCCTGGGCTAAAGGGGCAAGACCCTTTTACTCTCTGCCTTCAAGGCAGACATGTGGAACGATAAAAACAAAACAAGACAAAACCGCAAATCTTCCAAACCACTGGAGATCCTGGTCACTGACCTTCTGGGCTGTGTCTCGTTTGACTCTCAGAAAGGCAGCCTTCTAATGTTTAAAAGTGCAGGGACTTAGCTTTATCGAATTTATTCTTAAGACCTTTTTGGTAAAGGCAGCTTCTAATCTGCATAATGCACACTTTTCTTTAAAAAAAATGGCTTAATTTATATTTCATGGCTTGCTCTTTGGCTTCCACCTGCGGGGGGTTCTAGCTGCATGGAAGGAAAAAAGGCATTTCGGAGAGAATGATTTGCGATGTGCAAGTAGTGAATTACAGTCATCGCCGGAGGCTTCCCAAAAATGATTGGTGATTTTATGTTATGGCTTTTGGGTCAGTCCAATGCATAAGCCCAGCTTATGCAGCAATGGGAACTGCTGAAGGGTACTGAGTTATCAGCTCAGCACCATCCATAAAAGCTTTCCCTAAGGTACGCAAGCCCTGGTCATTTATTTATTTTATTGTTGTTGCTTTTAAATCCTACTGTCTGTAAAATGCTCAAGGCAGCTTACAGTATCATAACTTCAAATCATATACTCATTTTTTTTAAAAAAATAACATTTTGTTTCCTACACATTATTTTCTGCATTCCTTCCAGAGAGCTTATGGCAGCATGTAATGACCTCCCCTATTTTATCTTCACAGCAAACCTGTGATGTCGATTAGACTGAGATCACTGAACCATAGCTTAGTCGCAGAGCTTGGAAAAGTTACTTTTTTGAACTACAACTCCCATCAGCCCAATCCAGTGGCAATGCTGGCTGGGGCTGATGGGAGGTGTAGTTTAAAAAAGTAACTTTTCCAAGCTCTGGCTAGTGGCAAGCACCTGCCTTGCATGCAGAAGGTCCCTGATTCAATCCCTGGTATCTCCAGGTAGGGCTGAGAGAGCTCCTGCCTGAAACCTTGGACAGCAGCTGCCCGTCAGTGTAGACAATACTGAGCTGGATGGATCAATGGTCTGACTCAGTATAAGGCAGTGTCCTATGTCCCCAAGAGAGTGATGAGTGTCCCAGTGAGCTTACCGACTGAGTGCAGATTTGAACCTGGGTCTCCCTAATCCTAGCCTGACAAGCAATATACAAATTCCTTGAAATCAAGGAATCAAGTCGACCCTGACTTATGGCGACCCTACAAATAGGGTTTTCATGGTAAGCGGTATTCAGAGGGGGTTTACCATTGCCTCCCTCTGAGGCTGAGAGGCAGTGACTGGCCTAAGGTCAACCAGTGAGCTTCATGGCTGTGTGGGGATTCAAACCCTGGTCTCCCAGATCACAGTCCAACACTCTAACCACTATGCCACACTGGCTCTCACAAATTCCTTAGGATCCTCTAAAAAAGCCCAGAAGATTTTCTTAAAAAAGCAACTTTTGTCTGCGCCTTGAAAGGCCAGTGATGTGGTAAACACAAGGACCACTTTGGTTGTGATGTTCTGCAAGTTAGGTGCTGCACTCAAAGTGGTGAGGTAGCCCAGTGTGACCCCTTTGAAGTCTTTGAATGAAATGGATTGTATCCATTCATTCTTGGACTCTTCCTTAGATATACTGTTGTTTCAATGCTTGAGATGCCTGTTATTTCCTTTTACCCACACTTTTTGGATGGGTTTGAGTTCCTGCATCCTAAGAATGCAGGTGAGATGCTTGGCATCATTTGACCAAACACATGCTCAAGTCCTTTGCTCTACTAGACTGATTTAATCTTGCCAATCGCTTTGATCATTGTAGTTGCCTCTTCCTTCAGGGAAAATGTGGCCCCAGGCCCTGTGAAGGAGGTTGGAGTGAGGCCACTATAGATGGAACTATCCATATTTGGATAGCACTAGTTGTGGGCCAATGTCAAATTTGCCATGCTTGGGCAAGATGATAGAGCAAGTGGTGGTAGTTTAGTTGCAGGCGCTTCTGCATGAAGCGGGTTATCAGACCTGGCTTTGGGACAGCGAATGCCTTGGTCACGCTCTGGCAGATGACCTTTGCTGGGAGATAGGCTGGAGAACAGGAGCCTGCTGACTCTCCTGGCCTCTTGGTGGCTTTTGATATCATCATCCGTGGTATCCTTCTGCACTGCGTGGCAGGAATGTGGATCTGGAAGGGCATATACGGGATATCAGCATTACAGTAATTCTGTACTCTTGTGCTGCTCCCATCCATCTGGATGACACATGGAGTGGCAGACTCCATTTATTTATTTATTTATTTTATTTAACAAAATCTATATACTTCTTGATTGTAAAGCACCTTGTTTACAAAAACATTAAAATTATCGATAAAACAGTTAAAAACAAGTAATTAAAAACATTTTAAAACAATTCAAACAGCAACAGACTAAAAAGATTCACACACATCAACGCCGAAAAAACAATTTCTTACAAGTGCGGGATTATGAGGATTATGTGGCACCTATAAGAATGCCAGTTCCACAGATCGAAGTGCTGAAGTGTGCTCGGGTGGGCACACAGGCGGCAAGGTGGTCCTGCAAGTACATTGCATTCTTATGTTTATATTTTTTGTGTATTTGTGACATTTTAATCCCACAGAGGAATTCCCAGTGAACCTGTTAGGTAGGTTAGGTTGAGAGAGAGTTAATATCCCAAGGACATCCAGTGGACTTCATGGGTAGGTGGGGATTTGATCCTACTGCAATGCTCAACTATATTTTCCAAGTGAACTATGCCTTTTGTTTTAAAGTTTCCAATTTTAGAACCCTTAATTTATTTATTTGTGTACAAGGGCCTTTCTTTCTTTCTTTCTTTCTTTCTTTCTTTCTTTCTTTCTTTCTTTCTTTCTTTCTTTCTTTCTTTCTTTCTTTCTTTCTTTCTTTCTTTCTAAAACCTGTTGACAGTTTTGTATGTTAACACACAGAGAGAAATTAAACCAACCCCAAATCACTTTTAAATATTTGGGATCATCTATTTAAAGAGAGCACTGTTGTCTTGCTCATGAAGGCCTCTAGGTCAGCAAAAGTACATAGAATGCCTGGTTGGCAGAATCAAGGATGAATTTAACCTGACATGATGTTGATCACACGAGGCTTTGTTGAATCAGAACTTCCTGTGTCTTAAATTTAAAACAACTGACCCAGGAGCCTGAAAGTTCTAGACCAAAAATAAAACATTGTGTGGTCATAGAATCTAATCCAGGAGCTGAATTTAAAAACAAGAGAAGAAGCATATTTAAAGGCAGACAAGTCTGAAGTCTTCTTCACGTGTCTGGTGGATTCAATGTGTTCCTGAAGTATGATGGTAACTAGGAACGGAATGATCTGTCAGTTTAGGTTGTCTCAGTAACTCATTTTTCCAAACTTAAATTCAGTTCTGCAGCAATTGACTTGTATTTTTTTAAGATCCTCATGAAAATTCTTCGGCATTTTAGTGTGAATTTCCCCTACTAAACACATTTTTATATGTAGCTTTGACTAACATACTCGTTTTTGCAAGCAATTTCCCCTAATATAATGCATTTTTGAGTGTTATTTTCACTAATGTAGGGATTTATACATACCTGTACACTTTACCCTAAGATATGCATTTTCACTAATATATTCATATTCATGCACCCATTTCCTCAATATATGCATTTTGTAAACAGTGGTTGGAGAACTGCATCGAAAAATTCTGATAAGTGTGAATTTTGAAGGATTCCTATGTTTCAGTTCTCATGGGCTCCTGGGAGGAAGGGTGGAATATAAATCAAGTAATAAATAATAAATAAAATATTGCAAATTTGATAAATTTGCCTTTAAATGGGAACCAAATCAAATTTCTCTTCCATCCCTATGTAACAAACATGCTTTCAAACACACATACGTGTGATCATGTTAGCAGGCTGGGATTTGATAACGCCTCCTGTGGAGTGTGAGCTCAGTAACAAATCTGGATTTGCAACTGTAAGGTGTATGAGATTATCCTTGGAACCTGGATTACACCGGCTGCTTTTGGTCTGATCCAACAGGGCTCTTCATGTGTCCATATCCCCATGGTAATCTCAGTTCGAACAGATGTGTAGATCCTGAGGATTGGCATAACTTTCCCAGTTTATTTTCTACTGACATTCCCAGTAGAAATGCATGAAGAAAGACCAGCTGGTGTTATATTCATGTCTGAAACAACTGCATTTGCATGTCGAATCTGACAAAGCAGTGAGTGCACAAAAGAGATTTGTTGTAAAAATGTAAAACCTGTTTCTGCTGCAGTTTAACCCCTGAATAACAGCGATTGTGTTTTCCGTCGATCTTGATGTTGTTGGTTGTTGTGCCTTTAATCTGTATAGAAATCCAAGCTATGGGCCCACTTGGAGCCAAGAGTGTCTCTCTAAGCTTATCTTGCAGAGTGACAGTTTCTAAATCAGGCTGGAAATCAGGTCACACATTTCCTGCTCTTATAGGATTTATCTCATTTCTGTTCTTTCAAAGTAATTAGAGTTACTAATGGACTGCCTTCAAGTCGATTCCGACTTATGGCGGCCCTGTGAATACGGTTTTCATGGTAAGCGGTATTCAGAGGTGGTTTTACCATTGCTCTCCTCTAGAGTTACTAATAAGGAGGACAAAATGGGAAGATCTGCCCAGACTGACGATATACCTTAGCTCTCTCTCCTAGGATAGGCTAGCTGAGCCTTCTCGAACCTGGGGCCTTCCAGATGTTTTGGGTTGTGTCTCCCATCAGCATGGCTGGCTGGGGCTGATGGGAGCTCTAGTCCACAACATCTGAACGGCACCAGGTTGGGAAAAGCTTGGACAGAATTTGTGTTCATTGAGATAATTTGTGTAAATCTGTGAAAACTAGCAGATAGAAATCAACTCCTGCATAATGTAGCTGGAGTACCTCTTTAAGAACAGAAGAACGTAAGATCAGGCCAGTGGTCCATCTAATCCAGCATCCGGTTTTCACAGCGGCCAACCAGATATTAGGTCCAGGTTCAATCCCTGGCATCTCCAGGGAGGGCCGGGAAGGACACCCTGCCTGTAGCACTGCAGAGCCACAAACTCTTTTTGTTTTAAACTTTGAATCTGGGAATAAGCCAACATATTAGTCAGTCAACAGAAAGGGGGAAGAGTGGGTTGCTACCTTACAAATAACAACAACGTTTGTATCCCACCTTTCCTCCAAGGAGCTCAAGTTGGCATACAAAAATGGTCCTTCCCCTCCTAATGTTATCCTCACAACAACCCTACGAAGTAGGTTAGGCTGAGAGACAGCGACTGGCCCAAGATCACCCAATGAACTTTGTGGCCTAGCGTAGATTTGAACCCTGATCTCCCAGGTCCCAGTCTGACATTCTTACCACTTCACCACGCTGGCTCTCAATGTACATGCAGCTTCTGGGGAACCTCTTGCTCAGTGGCCAAATGTGGCCCTCAAGATCTCTCAATCTGGCCCTTGGTACTCTTCCCAAGCTACACCCCCTCCCCAGCCCCATCCTTTGCTGGCCCTGCTGTGTACCATCCTTGAGTGTTTTGTCTGGACTCTGAAAAAGCAGAGGATTGAGAGGGATATGTGAATAAAAGAAGATTTGTTGCAATCAAGGCTTGGGTGCAGGAGTTTGGGGAGTGTGCTCTGAAATGAGACACTCAGACTGAGAGGCAAGTTCTGAGGCTGAGGTTTTTATAGGGCCTGGTGTGCTGGGATTGGCCCTTGGGGTCAGCTGCCTGGGGCAGGTTGGTATTGCAGTCCAGGTGGCGCCCTTGGAGCACAGGGCTCCACCTGCCAGGCTTGGTACACCAAGAGAGTGCTGTGGCAGTGATGGTACAGAAAGAAAGAGCTGGGTGCTGGGAGTTCCAGGGCCTCCCCCAGGTTCTTGCAGGTAAAAACCAAAATGGAAGCCAGGCAGGAGCAGATGGGGGTAGTTCAAAGCTATCCACTCCCTTCCGATTTCATTTTTTCATAATATAAAAATAAAAAGCCTTTCTTCTGTTACGTGTTTAATAGTCTTGTTGAAATGTTCACTTTCTCATCAAAAACCTTCAAGCAAAGCCCTGTTAGGGTAGCCTAGTGGTTAGAACAGGGGTTCCCAAACTGTGGTCTGTGGACCACCAGTGGTCCGTGAGCTTCGTTCAGGTGGTCCATGGAGTGTCTGTGGATTTGTGGTTGAAGACGGGAGACGGCACATCCATCATCTTAAATACTGGTTTTTAATTGCATTTTATGGCTTCTTTCCTTTCCTATTGCATCCTATCGTATTACAACTGGAATTCTATAGCGTGCAATAACATACAATATATGAGAAGCGAAAGAAGCAATAAAAATATAACTAAAAACCGTACAGCATCTAGCACAGTGCATGACAATTGCTACAACAGGCAGGAAAATCATCAAGTAGTCCGCCAAGAACGTCAGCAATTTCCAAGAGTTTTGTGGGTTAGATTGTTGGGCTTGGACTGGGGAGAGCCACATTCAGATCTGTACTCTGCCATGAAGATCTGTGAGTGAGGCTGTCGCTATTTTTTTTCCAGTGTAATGAGCTTCACAATCTTGCTATGAGATAAAATCACAGGAGCCCCAGGACGGAGGATCATGGACAATGCTGTGTGCTCTTTGGACAAAAAGTGAGATAGGAATGTAATAAATACAAATTTGGTGACTCTAGTAAGGAGCCCCAAGAGCCTTTCCTTTGAGGCTTTGCACAGTTTTTGAGCTCAACCAACTCAGCATCACTCCTGATCTTTGGGAACAGGATTGCAGAGTGGTTCCTGAGGTATTCTCTAAATATATATATATATATATACTTTTGTTGTTGGCCAAATTTGCATTTGAAACATTCTTCCCTGTTGAAAAATGCAAAAGCTGAAGCCTGTGAAAAATCAGCTTGGCTCTAATCTTGGAGAGAGTTAGTTTATAGCAATTCCCAGCTGGCAAAAATGCTAGCATAATTGTAGGAATGGTTGAGGGGGGGTGCGCGGGAATGGATCTGACAATTTTGTTAAGACATCATTTTGAAATTTGGAGCATTATTGTATTAAGGAGCTATATTTGGGGAGGGCTGGCTTAAATGCAGCTTGCTTCGCTGTTAACCTACCTATGATCAATTTAATTCTCCCACTGAATGCAAAACCAATGTATGCTTTTTTTTAAATCTCCAAATGGCTTCCCTCAGTTCTAGCAAGCGACTCTCTTTTGACTCAGTTGAGTTCTAGTAACAGTTACTAAGGGACTTAAATGGATCTGTAGATCAGATGGTCTCTTGGTGGGTGAGATTCATCAGTGGAAAATGCCTGCACGGCCAGTTGACTGGCAATATTTGGAATTAGGAGTTGAGCAATAATGTGTCGCTGTTATGTAAGGCATATATACCTAAACAACAGAGGCAAGTGAGTATGTGTGGAGATTGCCAGCCCAAACAACTCATCCGGGTTAGAAAGGAACCGCTATGCATTGTTTTGGATTAAATTGTCAAGTGTGCTGGGTAAGGTATCAGTGCATGCGGTGTTAGCAGATACTGGAGGCATAAGTATTAGAAGGATCTCTTGAAAAGGGAGGCCATCTCTGTGGAATCCCAGTTTTCTGGGACTTCATGGGGGATGCTATCCATAGGTATCTTTTCAGATTTCTGGAGGGGAAGAGACTTAAGGAAGAGGCAGATTCTCCATGCGGCTGAGAAAACCCACTCTTGGATAGATTCAATGTTAAATTGTGAAAAGTAAACCAACAAACCAAAAGTTCACAAAATCCATGTATTTTAGAGCAGCACTCCAGCTACATCCAGAGGGCACCATGCTGTCTCTACCCCTGGATTAAACAGAAATATTTTCAGTTTTTTTGTTTTTTTGCTAAGTCAGGGAATGAACTAAGGTCCCATCAGTGCTGTACATTCAAAACAGTATGATACCACTTTAAACAGCCATGGCTTCCCCCAAAGAATCCTGGGAAGCGTAGTTTAAGAGTGCTGAGAATTGTTAGGAGACCCTCGTCCCCTCACAGAGCTCCAGTTCCTAGAGTTCCCTGGGAAGAAAGATTGACTGTTAAACCACTCTGAGAATTGTAGCTCTGTGAGGAGAATAGGGGTGTCATCTCAGCACTCTTAATATACTACAGTTCCCAGGATTCTTTGGCGGAAGCCATGGCTGTTTAAAGTAGTATGATACTGCTTTAAATGTATAGTGCGGAGAGGACCTAACAGCTGATACCCTGGATCATATCAATATTAGTGTTAATTTGCTACAAGTGAGACTTAGAACAAGTTGTGCTCTGTTGCTGGTGTGTTCCTCTTTCTCTCACACACCCCCATTGTTTTCTCTCCCTCCCCCACCTCCTTGGACCCCTCTAGACTGGTTGGGGATTTTTTGGGGGGGGTGTATTCTACCACATGGCGCTGATGAAATAACAGTGCATTTGTGGTGGATTTGTCCTGGATTGTCCACACATCATTCCTCTTTATCAGTTGTTTTGTGATGCTTCCATAGCGCCCTCTGGAGGGGCACTCTTACACTACAGCACGACCAAAGCCATAATAATAATAAACTGGCACATTTGTCCATGGGCTCCTACTGGGAGGAAGGGTGGGATATAAATTTAATCACTAAATAAAATAAAATAATAAATACATTTGTCATATAATTTTATTTATTTATTTTATTTATTAAATTTATATACCGCCCGACTAGCAATAGCTCTCTGGGCGGTGAACATAAAACATAAAAATACAATAACTAACAAAACAATACTAAAATACAAGCAACAATCCAACACAGTAAACATTTTTAAAATTAAATCAGTATAACTTAAAATGCTTCAGAGAATAGGAAGGTTTTGACCTGGCGCCGGAAGGAGAGCAGAGTCGGCGCCAGGCGTACTTCCTCAGGGAGACTGTTCCATAGTTCGGGGGCCACCACTGAGAAGGCCCTAGATCTTGTCATCACCCTCCGGGCCTCCCTGTGAGTTGGAACCCGGAGGAGGGCCTTCGTAGCAGAACATAGTGCACGGGCCGGTTCATATCGGAAGAGGCGTTCCGCAAGGTATCGTGGTCCCGCACCGTATAAGGCTTTATAGGTTAATACCAACACTTTGAATCTAGCCCGGAAACATATTGGCAACCAGTGCAAGCTGGCCAGAACAGGTGTTATATGCTCGGACCGCTTGGTCCTTGTCAGCAATCTGGCCGCCGCATTTTGCACTAGTTGTAGCTTCCGAACTGTCTTCAAAGGTAGCCCTACGTAAAGCGCATTACAGTAGTCCAAACGTGAGGTTACCAGAGCATGTACCACTGATGTAAGGTCCTCTTTACTCAAATAGGGACGTAGCTGGGCTACCAACCGAAGTTGGTAAAACGCATTCCTAACCACCGAGGCTACTTGAGCCTCAAGTGAGAGGGAAGAGTCTAAAAAGACTCCCAGACTACGAACCCGGTCCTTTAGGGGGAG
This sequence comes from Rhineura floridana, assembly GCF_030035675.1. Classification (NCBI taxonomy): domain Eukaryota; kingdom Metazoa; phylum Chordata; class Lepidosauria; order Squamata; family Rhineuridae; genus Rhineura; species Rhineura floridana. Next base: position 81,131,654 of record NC_084489.1, on the reverse strand, counting down.
TGTAACCCCGTCCAGGACAGGGTATATATCCACCATCTGATCAGAGAACCCGTCCACCAACAGCATCTCAGTCTTGTCTGGATTGAGCTTCAGTTTGTTAACTCTCATCCAGTCCATTGTCGAGGCCAGGCAACGGTTCAGCAAATCGACAGCCTCACCTGAAGAAGATGAAAAGGAGAAGTAGAGCTGCGTGTCATCAGCATACTGATGACAACGCACTCCAAAACTCCTGATGACCTCTCCCAACGGCTTCATGTAGATATTAAAAAGCAGGGGGGACAAAACTGACCCCTGCGGGACCCCATATTGGAGAGCCCGCGGTGTCGAGCAATGTTCCCCAAGCACTACCTTCTGGAGACGACCCGCCAAGTAGGAGCGGAACCACTGCCAAGCAGTACCTCCAACTCCCAACTCCGCGAGCCTCTCCAGAAGGATACCATGGTCGATGGTATCAAAAGCCGCTGAGAGATCAAGGAGAATCAACAGAGTTACACTCCCTCTGTCTCTTTCCCGACATAGGTCATCGTACAGGGCGACCAAGGCTGTCTCAGTGCCAAAACCGGGCCTAAAACCCGATTGAAATGGATCTAGATAATCGGTTTCATCCAATAGCGCCTGGAGCTGGCCAGCAACCACCCGTTCCAAGACCTTGCCCAGGAATGGAACATTCGCCACTGGCCTGTAGCTGTTAAAATTGTCTGGGTCCAAGGAAAGCTTTTTCAGGAGTGGTCTCACCACTGCCTCTTTCAGACAGCCCGGGACCACTCCCTCTCGTAAAGAGGCATTTATCACTTCCTTGGCCCAGCTACCTGTTCCATTCCTACTAGTTTTTATCAGCCAGGAGGGGCAAGGATCCAGTACCGAAGTGGTTGCACGTACCTGTCCAAGCACCTTGTCCACGTCCTCGAGTTGAACCAACTGAAGCTCATCCAACAAAACAGGACAAGACTGTGCTCCGGACATCTCACTAGGATCTACTGCTATAACTTGAGAATCTAGGTCCTGGCGGATACATGAGATCTTATTCTGGAAGTGATCGGCAAACTGATTACAGCGGGCCTCCGATGATTCCACCGTGTCCGGAGGGTTTGAATGGAGAAGCCCCCGGACAACTCGAAAGAGCTCCGCTGGGCGGCAAAGAGATGATTTAATAGTGGCAGCAAAATGATGTTTTTTAGCTGCCTTCACTGCTCCTACATAGAGCTTAGTCGAAGCACTAACCAGCACATAATTGTATCCATCGGGAGTTCGTCTCCATTTCCGCTCAAGCCTCCTCCTATCTTGCTTCATCGCTCTCAGCTCCGGAGTATACCATGGAGCTGTATGAGCTCTACACAGGAGAGGGCGTGCAGGAGCGATCGTGTTTACAGCCCGGGTCATCTCCGTATTCCACAGAGCGACCAGGGCTTCAGCAGGAGCGCCAGTCCTATCAGCCGGAAAATCCCCCAGAGCCCTTTGAAAACCTTCAGGATCCATTAGTCTCCAGGGGCGGACCATTTTAATAAGTCCCCCACCCTTGCAGAGGGAAGAGGTTACTGAAAGTCTAAACTTCAGCAAGCAGTGGTCTGTCCATGACAAAGGGAGTGTTGTAAAACTCCCCACATCCAGATCACTTTCCCCATGCTCAGTAGCAAAAACAAGGTCTAGAGTGTGCCCCGATACATGTGTTGGACCACTAACATATTGAGACAGCCCCATGGCTGTCATGGAAGCCATGAAGTCCTGAGCCGCGCCAGACAAAGTGGTCTCGGCATGAATGTTGAAATCCCCCAGTACTATTAGTCTGGGGGACCTCAACAATATATCCGAGACCACTTCCGCCAGCTCAGTTAGGGAAGCCATTGGGCAGCAAGGTGGGCGGTACACCAAAAGGATTCCCAGCCTGTCCCTCTGGCCCAACACAAGGTGCAAACACTCCAGGCCAGTAACTGAATGAACATGGTGCTTGGTGAGTGAGACGGAACTCTTATAGACGACAGCAACCCCACCTCCCCGACCCTCAGATCTACCATGATGCTGAACCAAGTACCCCGGTGGGCAGAGCTGAGAGAGACCAACTCCTCCCTGCTCACCCACCCAGGTCTCGGTTTTACATGCCAGATCGGCTGCCTCATCCACTATCAAATCGTGGACGAGGGAGGTTTTATTATATACCGATCTGGCATTTAATAACAGCAACTGGAGATCTGAGAGTTGGCTGATAGGACTACCAACGACCTTGCGGGTGTGGGAAGGACCGGAACAAGGCACAGCCACAACATGTCTGGACCGCGTTCCCCTTACCTGGCACGTCCTTCTCACAGCACCATACCTTCCTTTGCCCGTCACTACGGCAATTGGGGCCCCCTCAAGTCTCCCCGCCTGATGGATAAAACTCTCTCTGAAGCACATAATACAACTAAAATATACAACAATTAAACGTATAAAAACAGCTATATATACAGCCATATATACAGCATATAAACAAACATACATTCATATAATCAGGCACCCATTCATCTCAAATTGCATCAACACACCAACAAGAAGTAAAGAAAAAGAAAAAAAAAGGAGCAGCACAGCAGCAAAAGCAGCAGCCTCTCCTTCCCTTGGGGCAATGCTTTCTTTCTCCTGCAGGGCCTGGGTCTCCCAGGCCACCTCAGCCAGCCGGCTTATGTATCCCTCCAGAGAGGGACAGGTGGTAAGAATCAGTCCTGGCTGGCTGGGTACCTGGGGCCTGGTCCTGCCAGGCAGAAGTCCCTCAGGGAAGGGTGGTGGAGATGGTGGTCCCACAGTAGCAGCAGCAGCGCAGCAGCAGCGCAGCAGCAGCAGCCTCTCCTTCCCTTGGGGCGATGCTTTCTTTCTCCTGCAGGGCCTGGGTCTCCCAGGCCACCTCAGCCAGCCGGCTTATGTATCCCTCCAGAGAGGGACAGGTGGTAAGAATCAGTCCTGGCTGGCTGGGTACCTGGGGCCTGGTCCTGCCAGGCAGAAGTCCCTCAGGGAAGGGTGGTGGAGATAGTGGTCCCACAGTAGCAGCAGCAGCGCAGCAGCAGCGCAGCAGCAGCAGCACAGCAGCAGCAGCCTCTCCTTCCCTTGGGGCGATGATATAATGGGATTTCAGCAGGAAGTTGTGGGACATTCACTGATTGGAAACGAGGCAAGTAACAGCCGTCCCATGGCCACTGGATTGGGCTGATGGGAGTTGTAGTTGAAAAAAGTAACTTTTCCAAGCTCTGACTGTTGCATGGGCAAACAGTATTGGAAGTGGGATCACGTATACCTGCCCCGATGTCATCAGGAGCATAAATAATCATGGATGGACAATAAAGAGGGCATCTGGAGGGGGGCCCTTGTGCCTTTTGATTCCTCCTGCTCCACCTAGGCCAGAGCCAATGCAGTTCTTGCCCTCCACTATTAAGGCTGTGTGGGAGGGGCTCCCAGCTCTCTCACATTTTGATCATGCTCCTTCCCCCCCCCTTGTGCACGCAAACACAAACATGCACAGTTCTTTGTGCCCCCTCCCCCAGTATATGGGATTTTACTGGCCCCTTCTTACTGTTGATAAACCTTTTTTTTTTGGCTGGCAGATCTCTTGTTCCTTCTGGTTGGCGACTAGATGCGCCACTGGCCTGATCCAGCAGAGCTCGTCTCACGTTCTTATGTTCCTTGTCGGGGGCATTTTGTGTACAAAGCTGTCAGCCTTGCCAGTGCAAATTCAGCATTTGAAGGAGTCATGATGATAATGGATCAAATTCCCAAACAGGGGATGGGTGAGAAATGAATACATTAGAGCACAGATTTTTTTGGGGGGGGGGTCTTATTGAGCCACAAGAAAAGTCAGTCGGAGCTGTAGGTGATGGTGGGCAGCTCCAGAGCCCAAAGCCGGTTGAGCTGAGAGCCATTTGCTTTCTCCATGCCTTCCTATTCCTCATGCAAATTTCTCAACCTCCGATTGCCCTGAAAATAGGTATTTAATTAATGATGCAAAATGTTTATAATATACACACATCCATTTTCTCTCAAAATGTGCATTTAAATGCATATTTTTATATGCTCAGCGTGCCCGTAACTTTGGGACAATATTCACAGAGGTGTGAAATCTGGTAAATTACTGAATTCCAATCTGCACAGAAGTATGTTTATTTTTAATAACATAGAAACAACATACACTACTCTAAAATGAAAAAGAATAAATTAGAGGATGAGATGCAGCATACAAGTTCTAATCTGGTTGTACAGTCATTTTAGGATTCATTACAATGCCAGTAGTCAAAGCAAATATGTTCATGTTTCCGCACAGTCGTCTTGAGAGACACAGATCAGGTCATTCCGTACAGAAACGTGCGAAAGTTGAATTTTTTAAGCTTCCTTACTTGCCAACGGCAACTTCAGGAATGTTGTTATGCTTTGGTGGTTATAACAGGGTAGGTGCCCCTCTGTGGATCTCCAAAGTGCTTAAATCAGTACAGGGCACACTATAGCCTGGTGCATGCATTACTTGCATGTAGGAAATGCCACAGTACAGACCACAGCAGGGCTTACTTTTACCCCCCTCCAAACATCAGGTCTTCATTTTTTAAACAACTGCATGTTACCCATGGTTGTCTATAGTGAAAGGCGAATGCATGTTTTCCTCCTTGAATTTTAGGGTCCCTGAGAGACAGGGACACTTGGAGCCCCTCCAGAGGTCCTTTTGAGTCTGCGTTCATTATGATTTGTGCACATGATGGTATCAGGGCAGAAGGGATGGGGTTTGGTAGCTGATTCCTATCCATTTGAATTCCAGCAGTCCAACCCACCATTTTGTTTTGTTCCCGATTGTTTGCGCAATTACCAATTCGCGAGTTTCCCCCCCCCAACAAAAAATAACGTAATTGCTAATGAAAATGCTAATGAATATTCTTACGCTGTAGGCGCTTGTTCCACTGAGTTAATCTAAGAATGCATCAGTTTAGAGGAAAGCTGATTATGAAGACAACAATATAAAATCTGGAGTGGATTTCTTTTTTAAAAAAACTGTGCCGATGAGACCTGCAACGTGCCGCAAGAAATCAATGCTGCTCTGAAAACAATGCGGATTGTCGGATTATGTCAAATCCGGTAATGAATCCGATTTAACAAAGATCCACCCTCATCCCCCTGGGTCAGTTTACATGATCTTGCTTTTATACTGTTTGTGCCTGCAAAAGTTTCAGGGCAGACATACTGCTTTGCTTCCAGTTGGTGCATGTCCCATAACTTCCTGTTGAAATCCTGTAACTTTTCATACTACAAATGTTCCAGGATTGTTGTTCTTTTGTCCCGCTTTTGTCCCACTATGGAATTTGCTCCCCCCAAAAGCAGTGATGGCTACCAGCTTGGATAGCTTTAAAAGAGGATTAGACAAATTCGTGGAAGATAAGGCTATCAGTGGCTACTAGCCAGGATGGCTATGTTCTACTTGCATTGCCAGAGGTAGTATGCTCCTGAATTCCAGATGTTGGGAGTCACAAGTGAGAAGAGTGCTGTTGCACTCAGGTCCTGCTTTTGGGCTTCCCATGGGCATCTGGTTGCCCATTGTGACAACAGGATGCTAGAATGGATGGGCCATTGGCCTGACCAGCACTCTTATATTCTGTTAATAAAGCAGAATAATGTTTGGACAGTCCAGTATAAATCTACCAGTAATGCACTATTATTGCAACAGTGATATGTTGCAGAAAACACTCACAAAAGACCATCAGTCTGGAGGGGCCCTTGGCTGTATCAGTACCCTGATGACACAAAGCTCTTACACATGAGAAGGAGCTTGCATGCTTACCTTTCAATACAGAGAATGTATTGTTGAAAACCAGATGACCTGACATCGGAAGTGGGGCGGTGTATACTTGAGTATGCCTTACATGTGAGTAACGCTCATAACAATCTTGTCTCTGGAAATGAGTGATGTGGAGGATTCTGCTTGACATTTGGAGGCTTGATGACCTTTCCAAGCTCTGCCATTTTTGTCAACCAAGGTGCCCCTAGTGCAGCTTGAAAGTCAGAATGCTGAGCTTTAAATGCGTGTTCTTAGATAAGGGCCCTCCTTGATTTGAAGTTTAACCAATAAAGATGTTGTAGTTTTAACAATAATAAAGAGGAAAGTTAGAGGGCAATGGAGGGGGAAATTAGCCGGTCAGTAAGAACCAAATATGTGAATTCTGAGTAGTAATGGGGAAGAAATTCAATTCAGTTTGCACTGAAAGGTGCACTTTCCAAAACAATGCACAAACTGAAATACAGCGATCCTTTGACATTCTCATTTCACTGAATTTTGCAATGCAGTTCTCCAGGCAAGTAATGTGTACAAAAATGTATATAGTGGGATAAAGTGTCCATAAAAATGCATATATTAGTGAAAATAACATACAGGAATGTATTATATAAAGGGAAATTGCTTGGCAAAAATGTACCTATCAGCAAAACTGCATACAAAGCTGTATATATTAGGAGAAATTCACACTAAAATGCAGCTGAATTTTCATGAGGACTTTTTTTAAAAAAATTGCAAATTGCTACAGAAATGTAAAGTACTGCATTTACGATTGGAAAAATGGGAAATGAGAGAAACCAAAATTCATAGATTCACCCATTCCTAATCCTGAAACACTGGTTGATGCAGACATTCCGCTCTCTGCTCACCTTTTCTGCATTCTGCTCTCTGCTCACCTTTTCTGCATTCCGCTCTCTGCTCACCTTTTCTGCATTCCGCTCTCTGCTCACCTTTTCTGCATTCCGCTCTCTGCTCACCTTTTCTGCATTCCGCTCTCTGCTCACCTTTTCTGCATTCCGCTCTCTGCTCACCTTTTCTGCATTCCGCTCTCTGCTCACCTTTTCTGCATTCTGCTCTCTGCTCACCTTTTCTGTGTGTTCAGTTTAACACAAGGAGGGGAAAAGAATCTAAGCTGAAAGGAAGGACTGTAGCTCAGTGACAGAGCACCTGCTTTTCATGCAGCAGGTTCCAGGTTCAGTCTCTGGCACCAAGGCAGGGTTGGGAATGTCCCCTCTGAAACCCTGGAGAGCCACTGCCAGTCAGTGCTGACAGTACTGACCTAGATGGGCTAATGATCTGAGTCAGCATAAGATAACTTCTGGTGTTCCACTGGCCACCTTCACCCATTGAGGCTGAAAGGCCAAATGGGCCCTTCCTCTGTAGGGAGATGAGATGGGTTGATGCGAGCTGTAGTCCAAACCATCGGGAGGGGGTGTACCAGGTTGGCAGAGGCTGCACTGGGATGCCCCTATTTTCACCTTTTGCAGCACTGAAATGTCTGGGTTGCGTCTGGGATCCATCCAGGTCTGGTTTCCAGGACGGCACACATAGCAAAGTGCTTTCTGAGAGCTCATCATAAGTTTTTCACATATAACCATCTCCTTACAACAGCCCTATGAGGTAAGCTAGTATTGTGACAGACAGCCCCTCCCTGCAATACTGCAGACTGGGATGGGGGTGAAACTGAGAGAAAATAGTGGCATTATTGTGGCTGGGGTGAGATTTGAACCAAGGACTTGCTCTCTTACGTAATACCCAGCTGTGGAATGAATTGCGTGTATGTTGCTGCTGCTAATGGTTAAAAAATAAATCAGGCTGGTTGCTCTTCTTTTGCTGCGAATTGCTCAGCTTAGAAACCTTATCTTGGTTGCAGCTGTTCCTGTGGAGGGTCTGACTTGTTTATCAGGATCAGAAGGATTTTTTTTTAATGTTATCTTTAGCCTAGGTTCAGCATTAGGCCAGTTGACTGTGACAGTTCCCCCTCAGAACATTTTTCGGAAGAGATTTCCATCTCAGTGGGCGAGTCCTAAGTTAGGGAAAAGGGCATGATGTGCTGAATTTTGGACTCTTTCTGTCTCCTTTTTGCTTTCTAACTCTCTCTCTCTCTCCCCCCTTCCCCCTCCCTATGCCCAGCGCTGAACCATGATGGTAAATGATTCTATAAATTAGCCATTGCATTACAAGCCTCAAGAAAAGAAAGTTGTGTTGTCTGGTGCTTGTTTAGTCTGTAGACTCATTGAGCGAGTTCTGAGTTCAGTGTCTAGCACAGAATTCAATGTCTTCAGAATTTCTGCTGTCACTTCCAAGGTTCTAGCCCTCATGTTTGCGGCAAGTGGTTTGAATGAGCCCAGGCAGCGGCTGATGCAACCTCATAAATCAGAAGAGTGGCACTGCAGGCAGGGCTGGTCCTCAACAAAAAGGGCACTCCCAGGCAAGAAGCATTGATGTTGTTCCTCTCCACTCATCCAACTACTGAACACAGTATTTTTTTCAGGGTTTTTCTAAGTGCCTTATATATTTTTTTGCAACTTTTAGGGGTTTTCCCCTTGTTTTATACCTCGTGTCACAACTCGGATGCATGATTTCTCCTTGCTGAATAAGGTGATACATTTGTACAGATGATTCTGATCTAGGGATGAGGGAGAAATTTGATTCAGTTCACATTAATAGGTGAAACTCCCTAATTGCGCTTTCCGAAACAATATGTGAACCGTCCTTCCAAATTTCACCTTCTCCAAATGTTGCAGTGCAAATCCCCAGTCAAATAATGTGTACAAAAATGCATGTTCTATGGCAAAGTGTGCATAAAAATCAACTTGTTCAATATGCAGATATAGAGAAATTACTAGGAGAGATGAGACCTACCACTTGCCCACTTGACCCTTGTCCATCGTGGCTTGTAAAACAAGCGAGAGGGACTTTGGCTACTTGGGTCTGCGGAATAGTTAATGCCTCCTTGCAACAGGGCTTCTTCCCAAGTTGCCTTAAAGAGGCATGTGTAAGACCTTTATTGAAAAAACCCTCCCTAGACCCTTTATGTTTGAACAATTATCGGCCAGTCTCCAATCTGCCATTTCTGGGTAAAATAGTGGAGCGTGTGGTGGCTACTCAACTCCAACGGTTTCTAATCGAAACGGACTACCTTGATCCATTCCAATCTGGTTTCAGGCCTGGCCACGGGACTGAAACGGCTTTGGTCGCCTTGGTTGATGACCTTCGGAGAGAACTAGACAGGGGGAGTGTGTCCCTGTTGGATCTTTCTGCAGCCTTTGATACCATTGACCATGGTATCCTTCTGGACCGTCTATCCAGGTTAGGACTGGAGGGTACTATTTTGTGCTGGCTTCGCTCCTTCCTGGAGGACCAGTTCCAGAGAGTAAGACTAGGAGATTCCTGTTCACCCCCTTGGCCTTTGACCTGTGGGTTTCCACAGGGTTCTGTCCTATCTCCACTGTTATTTAATATCTATGTAAAGCCGCTGGGTGATGTCATCCAGGGATATGGAGTTCGTTATCACCAATATGCTGATGACACTCAGCTTTATTTCTCCTTCCCGCCTGATGCCAAGGAAGCCGTCCTTCCCCTGAACCAATGTCTGTCTGCAGTGATGGATTGGATGAAGGCAAACAAGTTGAAATTAAATCCAGATAAGACAGAAATGCTCTACATCAATCGTGGGACTAATCTGGCAACGGGGAATTTACCTATGTTGGATGGGGTTACACTCCCCCTGAAGACCCAGGTTCGCAGCTTGGGGGTGCTCCTGGACTCTGCCTTGAATCTGGAAGCCCAGGTCTCGGCGGTCTCCAGAAGCGCCTTCGCCCAGCTAAGGCTGGTCCGCCAGCTGCGTCCGTTTCTGGAGACGCCTGAATTGACTAAGGTGGCACACGCCCTGGTTACATCCCGGATGGACTACTGCAACGCACTCTACATTGGGCTGCCCTTGAAGACTGTTCGGAAGCTAAAATTGGTTCAACGTGCTACAGCTAGGTTGCTGACCTAGTTTTCGTGTTCACACGACTCCCCTGTTACAGCAACTTCATTGGTTGCCGATTTGCTTCCGGACCCAATTCAAGGTGCTGGTGATGTCCTTTAAAGCCCTTCACGGCTTGGGCCCTGTCTATCTGTCCGATCGATTGTCTGTTTACGAACCCCCCCCCCCGTCCCTTGAGATCCGCTAATGATTTTCTTCTTACAATTCCGCCAGTTTCACTAGTTCGTCTTTCAGGGACTAGAGATAGAGCATTCTCAGCTGTTGCTCCTAGACTCTGGAACTCGTTACCTGTGGACATACGTTCTGCCTCTTCGCTTTTGTCATTTCGCCGCCTGGTTAAAACGTTTTTATTCCAGATTGCATTTAATTTAAATGAATAATTAGAGTTTTTAAGTATTGGATTGGGCTTACTGTGACCTCTAAATATAGAGATTGTAATTTTATTGCTGTGTTTGTGCTTTTATCTACATGTTTTATTATGTTGTTCGTTGCTCTGAGTTTCTGTGAAAATAGAGCGGCTTATAAATATTTTTAATAATAATAATAATAAAAATGCATATATTGGGGAAAACAGCATACAGAAATGGATTATATTAGGGGAAATTGCTTTGCAAAAATGTGTATTTAAGGCCAAAGAAAGATGTGTATATTAGGAGAAAATCTCACTAAAGTGCTGCTGAATTTTCATGAGGACTCGCTTTTTAAAAAAATTGTCAACTGATGCAGAAATGTGGAGAACTGAACATGAATGGGGGAAAAATTGAAGAACTGGGAGAAACCAAAACTGACAAGTTCTCTCATCTCTACTCTGATCACAGTCACTCACCTGCATGCCATTTGTTGAATGCACACTGATGTTGCCAATTGCAAGTTAAGGCAAAACACATGAACATGATGCAGGCCGCACTGGTCTGTGTTGCCTGTCGTTCCAATGAACTCTTTTGTGTGATTTGCTTCAGCTGTCGAGTGGATTGTTGTGTAGATAGTTCTGCAGACAAGACCAGATTAGGGGCAGGTGACCCAGGCAACCCCCAGGAGTGCCAGGCTTTGGCCTTGGGGCACCTGTCATAGGTGATCAGCAAATTGAGCTTTGTTGCTCAACAGAGTGTGTTGTTTGTTTGGCTGTGTTGTTGTTTTCCTGCTAGTGTCTGATGGTCCTGACTTGCTTGTCTTCTGCTGACCTCCAGCTTTCTCAGCAAATCTTCTCTGCTGTGAGGTTGTGCCACATGCCTACTGCAGTCTGGATTACATAAGTTGATCCGTGGTGGGTGGAGAGCAGAGTTTTGGGTAGGAGATGAAGAGCCCAGTGGAGTGTAGTAGCTGGTAAGTCCTCCATTCAAAGCCCCAGCCTGCCTCAAGTCTTCCTGCATCACCTCGGGCCAGCCACACATTCTCACGCACCCCACCTTGAGCTCCTTTTGAAGGATAACAGTAAACGGTAAAAATGGCAGCCCTTGGTGTGATTCCATGCTGGAAAGTGAAGTGTTGGTTCTCAGATTCCCAATGAAGAGGATTCCTCTTGACCGGAAAGGCCCTCATCTCCATGCCTTCTGTAAAAGGAAAGGCCAAGTCGCTCTGAATGTATTGTGTTAGGCATGTAGCCATCAGCCAAATAAACAATATTTCTTTATTATTTAACAAAATTTATATCCTGCTTGATTGTAGAGAACCTCTAAGCAGTTTACAAAAAAACATTAACATTATCAGTAAAAACAGTTAAAAACAAGAAATGAAAAAAAATTGTAACACAATTGAAACAGCAATAGATTAGAAAGAGATTTTTATGCCTCGATTGTTCACAACAGCCATAGATAGCTGTTAAGGGGCCAGCAGCTTTTCCAAGCGTCTGGCATGCAAGGATTCATAACTACTTGCTGGATTGTTTGTGATGGCAGATTTCAGAGATGCTGTGATTGCTCTGGAATGAACAACACTCTCTACCTGTACGCTTGCAACCTATGCATTTTCTACAGCTACATATGAGAGTGCTTCAGTAGCCAGAGTGTTGGCTTTGGATGGGAGAGACCTTGCTTTAAATCCTTGTTTAGCCATATACTTACTGGATTGCCTTGAGTCAGTCACTCTCAGTCTAAACTACCTCACAGGGTTGTTTGTGGGATGAAATAAGGGGGAACTAATGTGTGCCTCTCAATACCAGTTCCTGGGAATCACAAGTGAGGAGAGTGCTGTTGCGCTCAGGTCCTGCTTGCGAGCTTCACATGGATATCTGGTTGGCCACTGTAAGAACAGGATGCTGAACTAGATGAGCCTTTGGCCTGATCAAGCAGGCAGGCTCCTCTTTACATGCCAATTAGGTTTTGCTATTAGTATATGGAGCCCTAAATGTGCAAGCCTTTTCCCTGCTACCAATCAATCTGGCAGCTGTGGTTGGCAGGTGATGCCCTTTCTTCTTGTCTCATCCACAGTAGAAGCTAAGAGGATGGTGACATGAGACAGGGTATTCTCAGTGGTGGCGCATCTATGGAACTCCCTTCCAGGTGACGTTCGGTCTAGCCCCACAGATGACATTTTAAAACAAAGGCTCAAGACTTTCCTGTTTGTGCAGGCATTTGGAATATGAATTATACTTTTGGGGGGTTATGGGGTTATAGATACTTATTGCTGCTATTTATTGCATTTTTATTGTGATCTTATGGGTTTGGGTTTTTTAATTTATTATTTATTTATTTATTTATTTATTTATTTTGTATCCCGCCCTTCCTCCCCGCAGGAGCCCAGGGTGGCAAACAAAGCACTAAAACACTTTAAAACATCATAAAAACAGATCTTAAAATACATTAAAACAAAACAGCATTAAAAACATTTTTTAAAAAACAGCTTTAAAAAAGGGTTAAAACATTATTTAAAAAAATATTAAACAATTCTGACACAGACACAGACTGGGATAGGTCTCAACTTAAAAGGCTTGTTAAAAAAGGAAAGTCTTCAAAAGGCGCCGAAAAGATAGCAGAGATGGCGCCTGCCTAATATTCAAGGGGAGGGAATTCCTATATAATATGATGTATTTTTTGGTACATGCTAAGTCACTCTGCACTTCAGGATGGAGGAAGAATGGGCTATAAAAACATTAAATAATTTTTGAACATGATGCCCTAAGCTCCTTTGAGTAAGGACAGGATAATAAGCCAAAAATAAAGCTGAAACACAGGGAATCTTCCATTCTGTGCGGGATTGCCATGGTTTCATGTTACCTGTGAGGATGTGTACACGTGTGGGGGTAGTGATGACTACTGTAACAAGGGCTGTATGAAACTCCCTGAAAACATTGCTAAGTCTTACTGGAACTCTCTTGGATGCCCTGAAAATCCCTCAAGTATTCCAGTGGAGGTGGAAAGCCCCAAACATACTTTTACATTTTGCTTAGGGGAACCTTTGAAATGGCCCTCCAATCCTCTCCAACTGGCCCTTGGGAACTCTCCCCAGGCCACTCCCCTCAGTGGACCTGCTTCCCGCCCTGAGTACTTGTGCCTGGCTGGAATGCATCCTTCCACTCTGATCATGCCCAACTGGAGGGTGTGTGTGTGTTTATGTAGAAACTCGCCTACTGTACAAAGGAAAAAATTGCATCTGTTGCCCAGGCCCACTCCTGGAATGTGGCCCTTGGAAGGTTGCCCTGAAGGGAGTGTGGCCCTCAGGCTGAAAAAAGTTCCTGACCCCTGCTTTAGGGGAATCTTCAGCAACAAACCTGACATGTTTACTGTGCAGATGGAAAACACACACACACATGAGTTTCCTTTCATCAAAACCCAAAGTGTAACTTGAGATCACCAGTCAATCGGTATGGAAGAGTTGGGGCACAAAATGACCATTTGGTTCCCAATTCTCCGTTGGCTTTTATTGTGATAACCAGGCTGGTAATGAAATGCACCCGCTGTTTAATCGCAAGGGGGAATAAATAAGGCAGAAAAGAAGAGAGCGGGGGTGGGGGGGAGATTTGGGGGTCGATCAGTTCCATATAAGTATCTGATATTCACAGGCCTGTTTTGGCTTAGAAATCATGTTGGAGATTGCGTAAGGTTGGGCATTCCTGCAAGAGCTGCATTCTTTTTATTGTTTTCAGCTGCGACAGCTTCGCTGGGTATATTTTGGTCCTGGGTAAAATGCCATCAGTATGGAAGGAGAGGGAGAGAGTGGAGCTTGAAAGGAGCAGGCGTCGATGGCAAAGCTACTTGTCACCACCCAGACATCCTAGGGAGATGGACCAGATCTTCTTTGCCCTTTCTTTATGGACTATAACAACTCTTTCAATAGTAGTGAAAACTCACAGCAGTGCCAACACGCACACGCACACACACACACACACACACACACACGGATTAAAAGGAAGGGCCATCGCACATTGTGTAACGAACCAAGGAAATGCACTACTACAAGATGGTCACTGGCTGAGAATGGCTTCGAAGAAGAGATGCCACAGAGTCATGGAGGGTAATCTTAACAAGCTCACTCACTCACTCACTCACTCACTCACTTTATCTATCTATCTATCTATCTATCTATCTATCTATCTATCTATCTATCTATCTATCTATCTATCTATCTATCTATCTATCTATCTGTCTGTCTGTCTGTCTGTCTGTCTGTCATCCTATCATCCATCTATCTATCTATCAGCATTGATAAACTGTTTAATATTTTTTTTAATAAAATCTCCAAGCAGTGTACAAGATAAAAACAAGACATTCCAATATCCCTTAATAGGGATGGAAGGATCTGTCCACATTGGTTTATCTCAGTTTCTCATTTTTCCAGTCTTGAATTCGGTTCTCCTTATTTCTGCAGCAATTTGAGAACATGTTTTTGCATCCTCATGAAAATCCTTTCATATTTTTGTGCGAATTTCTCCTAACAAACACATTACTGTATGCAGTTCTGACTAAAGTACAGATTTTTGCAAGCAACATCTCATCATATAATGCATTCTTGTATGTTATTTTTCACTAATAGATTCATTTTATGCACATTTCCTCCTAACATGTGCCTATTTCTTGGTTGGAGAATTGCATCACAAAACTCAGATAATTGGGGATTTCAAAGGGTGACTGTTTTAGTTCTCATATTGTTTTGAAAAGTGCAAATTTGATAGATTTGGCTTTCAGTGCAAACTGAATTAAATTGCTCTCCCATCCCTACTTTTGAGTAAGCTTAACATGAATGGGATAAGAGGACGAGTGCTTTTATGGTTCAGTAACTGGTTTAAGAACAGGAAGGAGAGAACAGAAACAAATGGACCTTACTCCCAATAGGGATATAAGAAGCAAGGTCCCCCAGGGACCAGTATTGGAACCTGTGCTTTTAAACTTATTTATAAATGACCTAGAATTAGGATACAGCAGTGAGGTGGCCAGGTTGGCTGATGGCACCAAACTGTTCAGAGTGGTATTTGCAAGGAGT
Organism: Rhineura floridana; assembly: GCF_030035675.1. Lineage (NCBI taxonomy): Eukaryota > Metazoa > Chordata > Lepidosauria > Squamata > Rhineuridae > Rhineura > Rhineura floridana. Next base: position 81,116,475 of record NC_084489.1, on the reverse strand, counting down.
TCCAAAGGGACCACTTTAAAAGGATCTCACCCAAGCTGAGTGAATAGGCATTAAAATGCAAATGTGGTTCCATGCAAGCAGGTGTAAACTGGTGCCCATTGAGGCACGCACATGTGCTCATGCATGCCCATGCACACACCCCTCTCCAATATCACATATATGCTTATGGGGTCTGAACTGGCAGTGACTGACCAGAGAAGAGTTACTGGGGTTGTGGTGGAGAACTTAGGGCACGGCAGCTGTGAAGACGGTGAATTCCTTGTTAGGGATCGCCAGGAAAGGAGAGGAGAATAAAACTGGCAATGTCATGCTCAGCTAGATGAGCCTTTGCTCCAATCCGGCAGGGCTCTTTTTGTTTCAGTGTGCTTCCCCTCCTCTGGAGTAGCCTCACATGGGCACTTTTTCAGTAGTCCCAAAGCTCCTGCTGCATTCATGGTTTCCTCTCTTCCCGTGTCCCTGGAGAGGAGAGGAGGGGAAATCTGAGAACCAGCCTCTGATCCTGGAGCAGGGATATCTGGATCCAGTGGCTCTTCAAGGTCACTGGCGGTGTGGAGGCCTGCTGGGAAGAGGTCCTGTGCCCCCTGCTCCTCCTCCTCCAAGGAGACCTCAGGGTCCAGGTCTGGGCAGGGCTGAACCCTGACAAGTTGCCACCACCTGTACACTGAAGAGGGAGCTGCCTGCCAGCCACACCTCCCTGAATGCCCAGTTTGCAAACGTGCGTTTGTTTCCTTCACAATTCCAGGCACTTAAAATCTCCATGTGCACCCTTAAAAATGTAATGATTATTAAGTTTTGCCTTATGTGACTTGAGCTTTGAAACTCCAGTGGTGGGGTGCAAAGAAAGACGTTCGTGTATGAAGCATCCACAAGCCTTTCTAGTTCTGTAAGTCATTTCACCGACAACAGTATCTCTCTTAAGGGTAGCATTACAATTTGTGCCCTGGCATCGGTTTTTCTGAAAAAAGTAATGCAGCCTTATTGATCATCTGCCTATGCTTCGGTTGCCTGCTTAATGTAGAAGCCTATCATCAAGATCAATGCCCAATTAATTTCCATTTGTGGAGTCCAGTTAGAAAGCAGGAAGAGTGCTTTTTGGACATATATCAACAGCCAGTAGCTTTAGAAAACCACAGAGAGCAAATGGGCTTCTCTGGCAGCAGTGGAGGGGATGTGTTAATTTCAGGTTTATGCAACATTTTAGATACTTAAAAGTTCAAGCGTTCTCCCAGATGGAGAATCAGCAATGTCACTGACGTTCCAGTCCAAAATGTTTACTTGTCAAATGACCCTTGGAGATTTCTTCAGCCAGAGTGGAAGCAAGGTGCTAATGGCCTCAGGCCAGACACTGCCGTCGCAGGACTCAGGCAAATTACTCTATGTGTCATAGAGTACGTGTCGCAGGACTCAGGCAAATTACTTTATGACTCTATGTGTTGGAGAAAGACACTGTTGGCTTGCCCTCTGCTGCACTGTAGCGCTGCCATTACAGATGGGCAGAGTGGGTATTGCAGCCAGGGCCAGCCCTACCATTAGGCAGAGGGAGGCAGCCGCTTCAAGCATCCTCCCACTGGCTATTTCCCCTGAGCTGATGTCATCCTCCTGAACCAGCGCCATGGTAGCAGCAATCCTTGCCTAATGCTGGCCTGGGCTGTCTTGCCTTTGGGGAAGTCCCCTTCCTGAGCGGGCAGGCTGAGAGGAACCAGCCCAAGCCCTGCTCTCCAGGAGGCATCATCCATAGGCCTGCGGTGCTCTACTCACATGGTGCTTGCTGTTGCTGGATCTCAGCATGTGTTTGAACCGGCAGCAAGCAAGTGCCAGGCAGAGTGGTGGGCGAGTGGCAGCTGAGCTGTTGGAGGGTAGAGCTGTAGGTGCCACACAGCTTGCCTTGCAGCCTGTCAGCTCGCCCTGCTGTTCTCTGGTGCCTCCTGCCACCAATGTTGCATTCAGATCCAGCTGCCAGCCTGGTCAGTTTCTATCCATGGAATGAGAGTGGAGGAATGGGATGGAAGGCTCTGTCAGTTTTGGTCGTCTCCAATACTCATTTTTCCAATCATAAATTCAGTTCACCACATTTCTGCAGGAATTTGCCATTTTTAATTTTTTTTTAAAAAAAATCTTCTTGAAAATTCATGAGCCTTTTAGTGCAGATTCTTCTAATAAACTCATTTTTGTCTTCAGTTTTGACTAGTGCAACATTTTTTCAAGCAATTTCCCCTAACATAATGCATTGTCGTTTGTTATTTTCACTCATATATTAATTTTTATACACGTTCCCCCCTAATATAGGCAATTCTGTCAAGATTGTTTGGCTGCAAAATTTGGATAAGCACGAATTTCAAGGGATGTCTGTGTTTTGGGTCGCATGTTGTTTTGGACCGTGTGACTTTGATAGGTTTGCCTTTCAACGCAAACTGAACCAAATGTTTTCCCCATCCCTAGTGAGGGGTGTGATGCCCTTCCTTGGCTCTCCCTGTCAGGTTCCTACCTGCTTGTGGCTACTACCTTTCACTAGGCACCACCAGGGACTCCACCAGTCCAGACTGTCCTTTTTATGGTTTCTCTCTCCGCTCTAGCACAGATCTCACTAGATCCCTCTGCTAGGCAGCACCACCAGTCACGTCCTATAACCAATGTTCCCAGAGACTTTGCCTGAGTCTCTCTCTATCTGGTTACTTTTGTGACTCCGTGTTGCGTGTGCGTGTATAGATCATACAAGGATGGAATCCAAGAGTCGCATAGAACAGGAATAAGCCAGGCCAGGCAAGTTTCTTGTAAGAGTCTTTACTAGGCAAAGACATTAGACACAGTTCTCTTCGCAGACAGCTTTTCCCCCACACTGAGCTTTTCCAAGCATCCCACCTTATCAGGCTTCCCAGCCAGCTACTGACCTTGGCAAATTTGGCGCTCTGTTCTCACAGCTTAACCCTTCTGCTTCAGGTTTCACTCTCTTTGCTAAAAACCCTGTCTGTGAGTCTCACAGCCTGCTTCACTGACCAACAGCCCCCACCTGAGACTCACAGATTACAAAACTTCATTGTTCATTATTACATTTCTACAATATTAACTTTTTCATTACAATACATATCAGTACATGGTTTGTTTTCTTACAGTTTCTATTTACATTTTTCAATTCAGTTCAGGTTTCTTTATTTCTTTATTCACACAAGTTTCACAGAGTCATTTTTGTTCACTTTTATTTGATAATACATTTATATTTCATTCCTCAACACAAAACTTCCACATGAGATCCATTGTTTCTTTATCTATTGGTCCTTCTTTTTCCCATTCTACTGGATATTTATCTGTTTCATTATTCTGTTGTGTTACATTAAATGTGAATCTCTGAGGTGGTTGACCTTTTGTTTTTCTTTCTGATCTCCTAACATTATCTATTTCCATTTCTTCCTCACTCTCTATTTTACTTGGACGTGCACCTGTTCCTGCACTGGTACTTGGCACTTCTGTATCTTGCATTGCCATGTCTTCACCTCTCAGCCTTTTTACAGTACGTTTGCCACCGTGTATTAGATCAGTCAATGCAGTTCTTAATGGAATTTGCTGCCCAAAAGGAACATCTGCTGCTTCCTGCTTGCTTGCACTATCTAGGATAACTGTTTGACTGTCTCTCCAAGGTTTATCTATCACCTTTATGCTTCTGCTTAACACTACTTGTTGTTTCTCAGGCAACCAAACTCTATAATATGAATTCTGAAATCCCAAAATGCATCCTGCCTGAGCTCTTGAGCCTAATTTACCATGCCTTTTCTGTTTTGCAACATGTACCCAGCATTTTGCCCCAAAACGTTCTATGTGTTTCACCCTGGGCTTTCTTCCAGTCAGTTTCTCATAGGGAGACATGCCTATTACTCTGTGCACAAGACGGTTCTGAATGTAAACAGTGTACAGAATACATTCACCCCAATAAGTGTTATTCATATCTGCATCTGCTAGCATGGCTCTCATTGAATCCTGCAATGACCGGTTCCTCCTCTCTGCAGTTCCGTTGGAGGATGGGCTGAAGGGAGCAGTGAGACTCTGTATTATTCCCTTCTTTTCCAAATATGTTTTAAATGAATTACTGGTAAATTCCCCACCTTGATCTGATTTGATATTTTTCATAACAACCCCATATTGTGTCTCTGTCCTCTGTATAAATGCCTTCAATTTCTCTTCTGCTTCACTTTTCTTTTTCAATAAGAACACATGTGTAAATCTGGAGAAGTCATCCACAATCACTAAATAAAACCTTGCTCCACCTTTTGAGCACTGGAAAGGTCCAGCCAAATCCACATGTATGAGCTGATAGGGTTCAGTGGTCGTGCTTTCACAGCTCTTATTTACCGGAGTCACAGTCATTTTTGTTTTATAGCATACCTCACACTCATCCACATGCTCACAATGTGTTAATTTCAAATCTTGACTATGCTTTGGGGTGTTTTGTACCTTTTCGAAATGTGCGTGTGCTAATTTTCTGTGCCATTCATGTAAACAATTATCATGTTTATTTTTATTAACTCCTATCCAAGCACACTTGGGTTTATCAAGATTGCACTCAACCATAAACATTTGGTTCTGTAATTTCCCTTGCATGCATATTTCACCATCCTTTCTCACAAAACATTTATCCCCTTCAAATGTAACTTTACAACCTATTTGAGCCAATTTTCTTACTGATAGAATGTTATATTTTAAACCAGAAACCAATAACACATCTGTTAATATAGTTCCCAAATTACTCAACCTGAGCGTGCCTTTTCCAATCGCGTCCTGAGTCGATCCGTCAGCCAGATAAATCTTCTCCTGCGCCGGCTTTGAAGTGTAAAATAAACTAGAGTCTGTGATTAGGCAATTAGACGCTCCACTGTCGAGAAGCCACTTAGAGTTAATGAGTTTATTGTCCTCCTTAGTAACAAAGTTCACGCTTGTTCTCTGACTTCCAAAGTCCCTGTTATTCCTCTTCTTTAAACAATGTCTCTGTATATGTCCACGGGACCCACAAAAATAACATATTTTATTCTCTTGCCTGCTTCTTTGATTTTGTTGTTGTTGTACAGCCACAGTCTCTTTTAACTCATTTTTCTTATTCTCTTGTCTTCTATTCCACTCTTGTTGAAGTTTCTGTTCTACAAAGTCCAAATTCAGATGTCCGTCGGGTAAAGTTTCCAGACTAGATACCAGGACATCCCATTTTTGATCAAATGAAGATAACAGTATATAGACCATCTGAATGTCACTATGATGCACTCCTCTATCTTGCAGCTCAGCATTTAATCTACGAAATTCAGCCAGATGCTCTGTCATAGTCACTTCATCTGTAAAACGCATCTGATAAAGTTTCCGTGCTAAACACAGCCTGCTCCCTGCAGTTTGCTGCACATGAGCGGCTCTTAGCTTCTCCCACATCTGATTAGCTGTCGGCTCATTACTCACCAGCAACAGTTGAGAATCAGACAGCCCCAGAGTAATAAAAGCCTTCGCTTTCTCGTCTTTCTTCAACCACGCTGCTGAAGGAGCTGCCGGAGGGGGGTTTTCTACGACATCATTCAAATCTTCTTTAATCAGAACTGCTCTCATCCTCCATTTCCAGCTGGAGTAGTTTACAGCATTCAGCCTCTCCATCGGCATCCCGGATGACAGGTTTACAGCCATGTTGCCCACTCTTACTTGCCTCTTTCTTGCACTTTGTTTCTTTCTGCAACAACGTCACGTCAACTGCTCTCGAACCCGCTACCTTGTATGATAAGCTGGGCCCATAACCCCTGTTGCGTGTGCGTGTATAGATCATACAAGGATGGAATCCAAGAGTCGCATAGAACAGGAATAAGCCAGGCCAGGCAAGTTTCTTGTAAGAGTCTTTACTAGGCAAAGACATTAGACACAGTTCTCTTCGCAGACAGCTTTTCCCCCCACACTGAGCTTTTCCAAGCATCCCACCTTATCAGGCTTCCCAGCCAGCTACTGACCTTGGCAAACTTGGCGCTCTGTTCTCACAGCTTAACCCTTCTGCTTCAGGTTTCACTCTCTTTGCTAAAAACCCTGTCTGTGAGTCTCACAGCCTGCTTCACTGACCAACACTCCGTGCTTATGCTGTTCCCAACCCCTTTGCATCTATATAGATAACTCATATAACTCTGGGTTGCGCTGGATACTTGTAATGTTGTTATTCTTCTCTTCACTGCTGCCACCATTCGTTACTGTTTCCCTTCAGCCTTGGTAATTACCTTGCCCTCCCTTCTGGTCTGTGAAAACCCCAGCCAAGGATCAGGCCTTCGGTAAACCAAAATAGTATTTATTAAATATCAGAAATAACAAGATTACTTTTATAATGGTACATAAGCATATGGTTTCATCTATTCCTGTGATACTTTTATTATTAACTAGAACTCCAATTCCCTCTTTCTCCACACTCTCCTAACATCCACCTCCAAACACCACCAAAACAACCCACCAGCTAACATCCACCTACTAACATCCACATCCCCCAGATTCAACTGTCATTCTTCCATTTATACTCCCAGCCATTCAAACGCTCAGCCAATCATGCATTCTACTGCTCATCTACTCCCCCCTCCTCTTTCACTCCACTTACCATATATCTTCTATACAAACAGCACTTACCATATTTACATTAATACAGGAACATCACAAGGGGGTCATTTTGTCCTTCACCTCTGGCAGCAAAATGTCTTGGGCCAGCCTTGACTGTGTCTATATTATGCTAACACCAGGGGTGGCCAGAGGGAAGTCAGTATCTACTGCTAGGTCTCTGGGTGCTTTGCAGTAGATGAGCAAGGGTTTTTGACTCCCACTTTATAACTGTACCATAAGAACAAAAGGAGAGCCTGCTAATTCAGCATCCTTTTCTCACAGTGGCCAACGAGATGCCTGTGGGAAGCCCACAGGCACTATCTGAGCACAACAGTACTCTGACTGCTTATGATTCCCAGCAACTGGTATGCCAACGCATTCTACCTTGATAAGTGGAAGGAGGACATAGCCATTACGGCTGCCAATGATAAGGCTTCCAGAAAACTGGTATTCAGAAGCATGCTGCCTCCAACAGTGGAGGTAGAACACATTCATCCTCCATGCATTTGTCTGATCCTCTTTTAAAGCGACCCAAGTTGGTGGCCATCGTTGCATCTTGGGGGTGCCAATTCCATAGTTTAACTATGTGTTGTGTCTGTCCTGATTATCAATGGTTAATGACTCCCCTTCCCTCAGTTAGACTGTTGAAATGAGGGAAGGTTGGGGTTAGACTGTGGGACTATGACCTGGGAGACCAGGGTTCAAATCCCCACACAGCCATGAAGCTCACTGGGTGACCTTGGGCCAGTCACTTCCTCTCAGCCTCAGAGGAAGGCAATGGGAAACCCCCTCTGAATACCACTTACCATGAAAACCCTATTTGTAGGGTCGCCATAAGTCGGGATTGACTTGAAGGCAGTCCATTTCCATTTTTTAGGGTAACTAGGAAGAAGATTTCTGTATGGAAGGACTGTGAGGTCAGCTGTCTGTCAGTTCTAGTACTGAAAGCAAATCCCTGTGCTCAGCAGCTGTTCAGAGGCCCCATGTTCTTTCATTCTAAGTGCATGTCTTTTGCAACCGGCTCCAGGTGGTGGGTCTTGGGGTTCTTCTAGTAATACACAAAGTTGATTCTATAAGCCCTTAAGCCTACCCTCTGCTGTGTTTTACACCATCTGGTCAATGAGGGAGCATCATAGAGGCTAGAGCACTTTACAGTGGTCCAGATATCACCAGCATACCCCTGTCCTCAATAAGGGCATCATGCAATATTTTCTGCCCTGGAAGTTGTCTCTCTCGGTCTCTGTGGTGGATGGTGGAACTCTATGGTGGAGACAGGGAATTAATGTGGCTCTGCTTTGGGCCCCCTCTGTTGAACAAACAGGATGCTGGTTGATGGTAGGAATGGACAAATTTGGCAGTTTTGGTTTTCCATCTTTCCAACCTTTTATTTCAGTATCATTTTAACAACTTTTTGCAAAAAAAAGGTCTGCAAGGTCTCCTAATACATGATTTGTATGCAGCTTTGTCTAATATACAAACTTTTGCAAGCGAATATTGCTTGCAAAAATGTGTATATTATGCACAAATGCATACAAAATGCATATATTAGTAACAACAATGCAACGCTACATTATATTACAGAAAACCGCTTCTGTAATATAATGTAGCATTGCATTGTTGTTACTAATATATGCATTTTGTATGCATTTGTGCATAATATACACATTTTTTGCAAGCAATATTCGGCCATTTAATGCAGCATTGCACATTCTTTTTACTAATATGTGGATTTTTTGAATGTATTTGCCTAATATACACATTTTTTTCAAGCAGCTTTCTTGTACATTCTTTTTCTGATTTCATGCACTTTCCCCCCACTATTTGGTTGGAGAGCGGCATCATAAAATTCAGAAAAGTGCATCTTTTGAATGACAGCTGTGCTTTCAGTCAGCTTGTTGTCTCAGGAGGTGTGAATTACTGAATGAATCTCTTCCCCATTTCTAGGTGATAGTTTGTTAAGCTGAATTTAACTTTTTTAAATTAAGGGAGGGAGGATGAATGTGCCCAAAGAAACAGAAGTTTTCATTTTTGTGCCGCCACCTTGGAGGCTTCTCTTCTCGCAGTGAAAATCCCATGCCTGAATCTCAGGAAATCAGCTAAGATGCTGCAGGAAAAATAAAATATGAAAAGGGGAAGAGAGGGACATTAAGATAAACAAATGAAAAAAGTAAAACGAAAGCAAAACAGCTGAAAGGACCAGCTGTGCCTGCTAGATGCAACCTCTTTCGAGTCCCTAAATACCAAGTAAAAACAAACACTAACTTCATCATTCAGAGCAAGGGCTTTTCCTGGCTTGTCATAATGGATACCGTGTCCTCACCCCAAGACGTATTAGCAGTAAAACAGCAGACCAGAACCAAAGGGATTGGCACATCAGCTGTCTGGGAGAACACTGGGTAAAGCCTGGGACTCCCTTGCCTTATGCATTGCTGTTTCCAGCAGGCAGAGGGAAGGGGAGCTTTCTTGTTTTTATCCCAGGCAGATGAAGACTTGCTACTCCCTTGAGTGGTTGTGGATATTGGCTGCGATCCCTCTCTCTCTCTCTGCTCCATTATGTAGAGCTCCGTCAAGACGCATCATCAGGATCCAACATCATCACCACCAACAGAAGCAGCCGCCTGAGTGTGGCAGCTGCTCTGCCTAAGGCCTCTGCTTCACCTCAGAGCTCGAGTGCCCTGAATAACTCCTTTCCCTTTCCCATGATTTAGCAAAACCAGATGAGCAATGATGTTCGTTTGCCTCATTTAGACAGGTCACAGCTTTTCCTGGTGCAGATTATTTGTGTGTGTGTGTGTTAGCTCATTGTCCGCACAACACTGAATGCAGGTGAATATTTTACCGTTTTATTTACTTATTATTTATTAATTATTTGATTTATTATTTGCCAATGTCACCTTAGTTCTTTTATTCTCTGCCAGCTGCTGGCAGAAAGCAGGATGACCAAGACTTAGACTGATTTCGCATGTGCTGATTAAAGTCCATTTGCACCGCCACTCTGGATGGTCTTGAATGCGAGACTTAGAATTTTAAGGGACACGGGGCCTCTAAGTGCTTGCAAAGGGCCTTACCTCAGTGGTAGAGTATTTGTTTTGCGTGGAGAGGATCCCAAGCAAGATCCTCTAAGTTCAGCCTTTGTGAGTTAGGGGGACAGAGAGTGGAGCTGTAAAAACATCACAGCTAAAAGTCAAATAGAAAAAATACAGTCAGCCCCCCCAGCACAGACAACAAATACAGTCAGCCCCCCACAGCAGAGATAAACATAGTTGATGGGGAAGGGGTGTAGCTCATTGGCAGAGCATCTGCTTTGCGTGTAGAGAGCCCCAGATTCAATCCTCAGCATCTCCAAGTAGGGCTGGGAGAGAAATTTGATTCAGTTCACGTTTCAAGCCCATTCTTGTTGTATTTGCAGTTTCTGAAACAATATTAGACCTGAAACACAGCCATCCTTCACAATTCGCACCTATCCGAACTGTGTGATGCAGTTCTGCAACCAAGCAACATTTTAAAAAATGCATGTATTAGGGGAACATGTGCATAAAAAATGAATATATTAGTAAAAGTAACATGCAAAAGATCATTATGTGAGCAGAAATTGCTTGCAAAATTGTGTACATGAGTCAAAACTGGATATAAAACTGTGCCTGGGGGCAGGAATTTCCACTAAAATGCTGAAGGATTTTCATGAGGATTAAAAAAGAATAGCAAATTGTTGCAGAAATGTGGAGAACTGAAATTGACAGATCTTCCCATCCCTGGCTGGGAAAGACTCCGGTCCGAAACACTGGGGAGCTGCTGCAAGTCAATGGAGACAATACAGAGCTTGATGGACCCAGGATCTGACTCTGTATAAAGCATCTTCCTATGTGAAAGAGAGGCACATGGTTGTAAATGTACTTGGATCAGGTTTTGAAATCTGTTAAAGGCCCTGCAGGAAGGTGGATCTACCTTCCCATTTCAACCTCCTTCGCTTTCTGTGTCACCGGTAGAGAATGTGCTCTGTCCATGGAACATGCTGTCCCAAGAGGCTTGTCTGTGCTCTTCTCTGGTCTCTGTTTCACAGGCATGTGTGTAGACTGTTTCTTTGCTTGTTCCATCAGACATCTGGGAATCAGTTGGAGCATCTTACTGTTGCTTTTGGGCAGTTTTCAAATTATTATGCTGATTTCTATAAAAAAAATAGACTAATTGTGTGTGTGTGTTCTGTATGTGTGGATCCTCCCCCCTCCAAATTCCCTGCCTCAAACTTCCTCGGGAACATTTCTGTTGAAAGATGGACTAGATATATTGTAAAATCTAAAAACAAATTGAACAACCATACATTTTCTTTAAAAAGCTATTTATATACCACTTAATTATCAACGTTTTGAAGTGGTGTGCATAAAAATCACAAAATGCATAGAATGAATAAGCTCAGTACAAGCTAATGATCAAAACAGAGTCTTCCAACCATAAAGTTAGGTATATTTGAAAATGCTGTCCCTTTTTACTCATTAATCTCCCTACCGTGTATGAAGCCATCTCTTATATCACTATTAACAGGAATGGCACAGGTACAATTTCTCCTTCTTTTCTGTGGCCGTGGGCATCTGCAGTGTTCATGCCCCATTTCCTTCACTTTGCCTTACCCCAACCCATCTGTGGTAACACTGACAAGGTTGAGGTTCCCCTTCCAAAAGTAAAAGTATGTACTTTTTTATTTTTCAAAAGGTGCTTAAAAATAACAATTGCCAGCACCCGTGAGACTGACAAGATTTGGGAGAAAATCTTGCCAGTTCCACTGGAGATCAGTTTCTTTGGAAGGAAATGGTGAAGGAAATCGCATTTGGACAAGGGAGCAATGAAAGGCAGGCAGCCCTGCAGAGCGGTCCTGGAGTGATGAAGAAGTTGGGTATGGGATATCTCAAGGACCGCTTGATTCCTTATATCCCAGCCTGATCAATGAGATCTTTGGGACAGTCTCTGTTCGTGCCTCCAACCTCCTGGCTCAAATGCATGGTTCATAAAGACTAGATGCTCTGCATTCAGTATTGTGGAACTATACCTGTGGAACTCCCTCCCAACTGAGATTAAACGCTTCTTGATAAACTTCAGGCACACGACAAAGACTTTCTTTTTCCAGCAGGCATTTTAAGGCAGTGTTCAGGTTTGTGTTTGCTTTTATGATGAATTCCATGAAACAAACACAAACAAAATCAAACAAAAACAATACAACAAAAATAAAAAGAAGAACTTGACTTCCGATTTGTTACAGATCAGCTATAAGTATATAATATATATCAAACCTGTCCCCTAAAACATACGAAATTCACTTTTTTCCATAGTCTAAATTAATCGTCAAATCCCATTATCATCATTTCATTTTTTTCTTTCAACAAAAAGTCCAAAAGAGGCTTCCATTCCTTAAGAAATGTATCTGTTGTTTTTTCTATGAGAAGGCATGTCAATTTGTCCATCTCAACTAAATCCATTAATTTCAATAGCCATTCTTCCATTGTTGGTATTGATTCCATTTTCCACTTTTGTGCATATAATAATCTTGCTGCCGTAATCATATATAATATTATTCTTCCATATTTCTTTTCCTTTTGTTTATCCATAAAACCCAATAAAAAAAATTCTGGCTTTGACTGAATATTTATCTTTAAGATTTTTTGCATCATCCTACCTATCTGTGCCCAAAATAATTTTGCCTGTTTACACGACCACCACATATGATAAAAAGATCCTTCTTGTTGTTTACATTTCCAACATACATTAGAAACATTACTATACATTTTTGACAACTTTTCTGGAGTCATGTACATGATACATCATTTTATAAAAAATTTCTTTAAGATTATAGCATAATGTAAATTTCAAACCTTTTTTTCACATATTTTCCCATTGATCCATTTGTATATTGTAACCAAAATTCCAACACAGATGCAGACTGGGATAAGGTCTCTACTTAAAGGGCTTGTTGAAAGAGGAAGGTCTTCAGTAGGCACTGAAAAGATAACAGAGATGGTGCCTGTCTAATATTTAAAGGGAGGAAATTCCAAAGAGTAGGTGCCACTACACTAAATGTCCTCTTCCTCTGTTGTGAGGAATGGACATTCTGATGAGATGGCACCTGCAGGAGGCCCTCACCTGCAGACTGCAGTGATTAACTGGGTGTATAAAGGGTAAGATGAATTTTCAGGTATCAGATGTTGTCAGACAACAGTTCCCATCAGCCGCAGCCACCTTAGCAAAGGATGATGGGAATTGTAGTCCAGTAACATCTGGGACCCACGTTTGAAGAAGAATGGTGTAAATAAATGCGGCCACTGGCAATGACTTTGTTGACATTTCAGTACTAGGTTAAGACCTACTTGCTTGCCTGGGCTTTTTCAGGATGTTAATATTAGTTGTTGCTGTAGTAGGGGTTGTGTTTTATGACTGATGTTGCAGTTGCTTTTAGGTGCAGGTTTTATTTGCTCTACTGTTACTGGATCACTTTGTATTTTATACCTGATATTTGTGTTTTAACTGATAACCAGCTCTGAGATCATGAAGTTAAAGTCCAGATAAAAGTATATTAAACAAATAAACAGGGGGCTAACCCTCCAGTCTAAATATTTATATTGCATTAAAACTATTCTTTTTTATAGCAAAATGACTTTCCGTGTTCAATTCAATTAGCCAAACCTAGATTCTATACTTTTTCAGTTACTTAATAATGTCCGATGCCTCTTAATTGCACTTGTTTTCTTAATTATGTGATGCAAGACTATGGCCATGCTGGAAAAAAAGAACTCCAAAGAGAAAACTGCCGCTTGAAACCACTGAATTACAATTGATCAGGAAATTCGATCCTATCACCTGTGGCTTGAATTGAGATTAGGGCTACATAATCTTTTTCGTGCTACATATGTAAATTAGCTTACCATAATCGCGCTACATATGTGAATTAGCTTACTAATGCTAGGATGTTTGTGATAGCACCAACACTGCCTTGTTGTCACTGCGACTATTTTGCTTTTATGTAATTTTCGCTGTCTGCCTTTTTTGCGGTAGGCTTCCTCTAACCTTACTCCTCTCTACTCTTCCCCACAACAACCATGTGCCTGTAGATATGCCTGCCAATTGAATATTACCCTTCCTGCATCTGACAAAGCCCACAAAACATATATGCCATTTTAAATTTGTTAGTCCTTAAGTAGCCACAATCCTCTTTTGTCATTTTTTCTGTAACAGACGAATATGGCTGCACTGCTGTAAGCTGAATTTCTGTTTGTTCTGTGGAAAATGTTTACCGTTCCTGTATTCGCTAGAATGATAACAAGGTCTGGCTTACGTTTTTGATAAGGGACTGAATGCATGCATTTGCCAGTCTCTGGGTGAGTCTGGAATGTTTGGATCTCACTGTGGTAGAGGACATGCTTTGCGCCCAGGAGGCCATCCATTCAGTGAATCTGAAACAGGGTTGGAAGACACCTTTGACTGAGAGCTTGGAGATCGCTGGCTGATCAGGGCAGACAGGTCTGAGCTAGGTGGATCGATAGTTTGATTTGCTGTAAAGCAGTTTCCTAACTCTTTGAGCAAGATTTATCTACATTTCTTGTAAGGCTGTTTCTCCCATGCGCCGTGTCCCCAGTTCAGGAAGCCTTGGAGCTCTAAGGAATGCTTGCTTCAGCACTAGCACTGAAGCAGCTCAGACTAGGAGCTTATATCAGAGTTGGAGGTTCCACCTCTTTTGGTTATTGGCCACGCAGTGATCCGGGCAGGTGCCTTCATATGCTTCTCCCTCCTCTCGAGTAGCATCTCATGCAGTTAGACAGGCACTTCACTGGCATCCCTGAAACTCCTGACTGGCTCGCTGTCTCCTCTGTTTCTATGGGTGACAAAGCCACTCCCCCCCCCCGAGAGCCAGCCAGGAATCTGGGCAACTGGTACCTCAGTCGTACAGCGGCTTTGCATGCAGAAGGCCCCAGGTTTGATCCCTGGCATCTCCAAGCAGGGCTGGGAGAGAGCCCAGTCTGAAACCCTGAAGAGTTGCTGCCAGTCAGTGTAGACAGCACTGAGCTAGATGAACCATTGGCCTGACTTTGTGTAAGTCAGCTTCCGATGTGTGGGGTTGGCCCAGAGATGTCTGCATCCAATGGCTGGTCACGGTTGCTAGCAGTGCATGTCTGACTGTTCGGCCACAGGTCTCATATCTGGACAGGGCTGAACCCTGCCATCCTATCATGCCTTCATTACCTGACTTAGATGTAGGGCTGTCAGTTCCTGAGAGATGAACTCCTGGGTGGTGGTGCTGTCAGATGGAGCTCTGAGAAAATCTTCTGTTCATGTACAGGGGTGTAGTGCCCCCTTCCCCAGCCTGGTGCCCTCCAGATGTTGTTGGACTACAACTCTCTCATCAGCCCCAGTGAGCCTGGCCAACTGGTCAAGGATGATGAGAGGTGCAGTCCATCCGGTGGCTTGCTGGGCCACAGGCGCATCCACTGCTTCTCCTAGAAGCCACCCTGTGTTAGCCCTATCCAGGTTCCCAAACCAGGGAAGGCCTACATGGGTGTTCACATGAACACATGTAGAAGCCCCCTTTGCATTGAATCGGGGCAGGTCTGAAGTGGAGTCTGTGCACACAGGGGTGCCAGGAAGGAGGCTCACATGCACACACACTCCTCCACAGTTTAGGCTCTTGTGTATTAGGGGTTAGCCTAAAAACCTGACCTGGAGCCCTCTAGAGCAGCCTTTCCCAACCAGTGTGCCTCCAGATGTTGTTGGACCACAATTCCCATCTTTCCTGACCATTGGCAATGCTGGCTGAGGCTGATGGGAGTTGTGGTCCAACAACATCTGGAGGCACACTGGTTGGGAAAGGCTGCTCTAGAGGTTTGGGGCGACAACACCCATCGGCCCCAGCCAGCTCAGTTATAGTCCAAAATATCTGGAGGGCCCCAGGTTGGCAAAGGCTGGCCTAACCTATCTCACAGGGGCGTTGTGAAAATATATGGGGGAGAATCATGAATGCTGCAGGAAGGCTGGATGAGGAATCAATCAACCTTCTCATGCATCTGATGGCTGGTGTGCACACTCATTCCTGGCTGTCCCCACCTTGTGGCCTCAGAGTGGCATTTTGGGCAGCAGGAACCCTGTGACCTTGATTTACACATGTGCAGACTTTGCTGCTTCTGCACCACACGGGATCAGGTCCTCCTCCCTCTCTGTTACTCCTTGGCCTCTGTGGCTGGGCTGGCTGCCCCTTCCTCCTGTCTCTATTGTCAGCCACTGCCAGGGGCCAGAGACTGGAGGGGGCCCCAGTGTGTCCTGAGGCACGGGCTGCTGTTGGCATCTGATGACATCACTGATAGAGCCTATGAAACCTCATGCTGCAATAAAACAATCTGTCTCCAGGGTGCCGCATCAATTTTTTATTTATCCTCTCGGTTCCCATCTGTAGGTAAATTTAAAATACCGGTAACCTCGACAGCATGAGCAGCAGAAGAACATCCAAGCAGACTGTGGGCATGGGTGTTTGTGTGTGTCTGTCGCATTGGCAGTACAGTGAAAGGGTGCTTAACTCTGTGAAGGCAGAGGGACTGCCTTCAAGCCGATCCCGACTTATGGCGACCCCATGAATAGGGATTTCCAGGTAAGCAGGATTCAGAGGTGGTTTCCCATTGCCTCCCTCTGAGGCTAATCCTCCCCAGGTGGCTAGGGCCTGCTCAGCTGCCACAGCTGCACAAGCCAGCCCCTTCCTCGTCTGCACCTGCCAGCTGGGGGGCAACTGGGCTCCTTGGGACTATGCGGCTTGCCCACGGCTGCACAGGGGGCAGGGCACGTAACCCCTGGGCCACTCCCTGTGGGGGTGATCTTAAGCTGGCCCTTGACACCCAGGAGACTCAAGCAGGGATTTGAACTCACAGACTCTGGACTCCCAGCCAGGCTCTCCTCCCCACTGTGCTATACCAGCAGAGGAACAGCATGCAAGGAAAGGGGATGAGGTGGCAGCACAGGCTCCTCTGAGCCCGTCTTGTTTTATTTACTATTTGATTTATATCCCGCCCTTCCTCCCAGCAGGAGCCCAGGGCGGGAAACAAAAGCACTAAGAACACTTTAAAACATCATAAAAACAGACTTCAAAATACATGAAAACAAAGCAACTTTAAAAACATTTTTGTAAAAAGCTTTGAAGAGATCTTTAAAAAAAAGGTTAAAAAGGTTGTCGAGGCTCTCACGGCTGTTTCATGCCCAGAGGTGGGGAGGGGGCAAAGCACTCCATGGCAGCAGTCCTTAACCTGGGATCCTCCAGACATTTTGGACTGCAGCTGCCATCAGCTCCACACTGCCTGGCCAAGGGACGATGGCCAATGCTGCATGGCCCTGGACTGCAAGGACGAGGGATGATGAGAGCTGGAGTCCAGCAACATCTGGAGGGTACCAGGGAAGGCTGCTGTGTGGGTCTCGTAGCCAAGGCCAGCTATGCAAAGCTGAAGTGCTTGACTTAACCCACGGATGTCCAACTGCTGTAGACTTGAGGATGTAAGAAGAACCCTGCCGGATCAGACCAAAGGTCCACGTCGTGCAGTGTCCTGCTTCTCACAGCAGCCAGTTGTGCCCCTCCGAGAAGCTCGGAAGCAGCATGAAGGTGATGGACCTCTTCTGGTGTTGCTCCTTGGCTGTTGCATCCACTTGGAATGTGGCCTGGGGCCCAGAAGTGCACTTTGCTGCACAACTGGCCTCTTTAAGGACAAAGTGCTCCGACATTACATAGAGTCAGCTGGCTGTCAGGCCTTTCGGAAGCACTGTGCAGAGTGCTTAGCAAGCCTTGTGCTCTCTTCTTCCCATGCACAGCGAGGGGCTTCACAAGCTTCTTTGGAAACAGTCGGCAATGCCTGAAAAGCCTCTTTTTGGCTAAGTTCCACCTTTACCTGCCCTGCTCCTGAGCCACATCTGGGCCAGTAGGGTAGGTGGCTGTGGCTTGGCCAAAATGTCCTCATGGGCCAAAATTGGGAGGTCTGGTAGGCCAAATTAGGCCCAATTAGGCTGGAGATTCCCCACCCCTGACATAGAGAACCCGAAGATATAGGAAAAAAAGGAATTTACCCCTCTTCATCATCTCTCTCCACACACATCCTTCGACAGTATTTTCCCTGTTTTCCATGTAAAACTGTGGACAAGTTTTTACCAGACTTTGAATGCTACTGCACCCGTGCTCTGCTTGTGGGCTTCCCATAGGCATCTGGTTGGATACTGTGGGAATACCAATGCCAGACCTTTGGTCTGATCCAGCAGGGACTCTTCATACAATATTTGGTAGGGTTTTGGAAAGAATGGATTCGACAACTCTGGCTCCAGGTTTTAGGGGGCTGTTGGATAAGGCGTTGTTTGGTGGGGGGAGACCTTGGCAGGTGCCTGATGATGATAATCACTGATGTCGGCACTTGGGCTACCAGCTGGCCGCCCTTGAGCTAGCCAAATGACTACTGCATTTTTGAGCTCTTGATACCATGTTAAAGCAAGAATGTTTTTCTTGTGGGTATCGAGCATGCCCAGGGAAGATATGCCCAGGGCTTCATCTAGAAGGTTTGTGCCCAGAGATCTTTGCATGGTCAGTAACCAATGTCATGACATTTCGTAAGTCTACTTGCTAAGCAGAGGCCTTACATGTAGCAGAGATAGAATTCTGATCCCAGCTGTTCATCTGGCATCCTGCCAGGGTCACAGACACATCCGCCGCTTCTCCTCCTCATCTGATGTCTGGCTGCTGATTTTTTTTTTTTTTGAAAAATAATAATAAATGCAGCGGAGGCTTTGGAACATATTGAATTTGTCATGTTGGTGTATGCCATCATTGTTTTGTATATCTTCTGGGCACTAGCAAGGAACTGAGTACATTCCGGTTGGTTAGTTTATGCTGCAACTGCACATCCAGGTACATGGGTTTTCCTTCATTGAAATAGATGAGTTTACACAAGTGTAATTAGAACCAAGATCACAGCCATTGCCCTTAAAGTTTACCCAAATGGTTTGCAAAAACTGTTTACTATGCAGTCTTCACGGTTTGCAAAAACGTTTACCGCACAATCTTCAGTAAAGACAGATGTAAGAGTTTTAGAACAGGTAAAGTGCTTTTGATAGCACTATCACTGCCCTCTAAATACCCATGCATCCCCTCTCCACACGTATGCAGGATGAGATCCGGACAAAAAAATGGTACCAAAGGTTTCCAAAGATTTCCAATTCCACAGATTTAGTTTGCTCTGTGGAAAAAGCAACCTTGATGTGTATCTCCTGGCTAATAACTACGACGTCACCAAAATTCCATCTCTCCAAATTCCTCAAGTAGTTTTGCACTTAAAATATTAGATTCCCCCCCCATTATGTTGTAGGATGAATGGGTATGACAATTTGATTAGTGATATGTACAACCGTTTTTTAAAAAAGTAGACATTCCACCAGATTCATTTCAGTGTCAGATTCACTAACACTGAAACTAACACTCCTTAATGTGGGAACTTGGAAATGCCAGTTTTGGGAACTATAATAATAATAATAATAATAATAATAATAATAATAATAATAATAATAATAAAACTCTAGGGCTTGGCTTGCATGTATGTGTGTTTGCAACACACGATGCAAGTCTTAGTTTGCACTGAGGGTACAGAACCTTCTGTGGCCACTCTCTAGCTGTTTTCCAGATGTCCATCCCTTCTCACATTCACAAATCTCAAATGAGCCCATGGCTTAGTTGACTCTATAGTAAGAGTGGGGAATCTCTGGTCCACCACGGGTTGAACTCAGTGCAGTACAGGGTCCAGTTTGGCTTGCAAGGCCATTTTCCCAAGACCAAAACCTGATGTCATACATGCCATCAGGTATGAGGCAGGTAGAGATGCAACAGATATCTACAGCAAGCAGGGTCCATCTAAGTGACCATCAGCTGAACGGCGATGAGTTCAACCCTGCTGGATCATCTGCATGACTAAGTTCCATAGGGAAAGCTGGCTGTCAGATGCTTAGGAAGCTCTCTGCAGGAGATTTTTACATCTGTCAGTTGCCAGATGTCACAGGGATGACGGGTGATTGACTGGTAGGTTGTCCCACCTGTCAAAGCTGGCCCACGGGATGGGAACAGATAGCGATGTGGCCCACCAGGTCAAAAAGGCTCTCCACCCCTGCTCTGTGGCATCCCATCTTCTTTCTGCAGTAGGAGTGGAAGAGGATCTTTCTTGGCTGATGATTCCCATCCCCAGGACTTTAGCAAGGGAAATGAAGGATGCTTCATTTGGACCTCAGGGAGTCAGTAGGACCATTCCATGCTTAAGACTCCTTGGGGTCCCACATATATCATTGATTCTTAAGATCCTCTTCAGAAGCTACACTCTGTGTGTTCCCAGCAAACGAAGTGAGGTGGCTCGCTACCAAAGAGAGGGCCTTCTCAGTGGTGGGGCCCCAGTTATCGAACAGGTTCACCGGAGAGTCTCTCCTGGTGTCTTCTGTATGGTCTTTTTGGTGCCAGGCGAGGAGCTTTTTGCCTGTGAATAAAAAGCTTTGTTCTTTTCAATGCGGTTTTTAAAGAAACCTTGGGCTCTCACTCTTTGTGTGGTTTTAAGCTGGACTGCACAGTTTTTTACTCTCCCTCCACTAAGAAGGAAGATCCTGTTGTTTGTATTGATTTTTCTTTTAATATTATTGCACTTTGCTTTTTTAAAATATTGCATGAGGTTTGTTTGTTTTTGCTTTGTAAGCCATTTAGAGAATTGTATTGGTGGGCTGCCATATAATTTAAGTAGATAAATAAACACATTAATTAAGCGATGATGAGTCTACACAGGCCTATTCGTCATCTGACGTCTTGTCACTCGTGTGTGAGCTGACTCCATGTTGGGTCTTGAGTTGACATGCACGTTTGATCCTTAGGGGTCGCTCACCCAGGTGAACTGTGACTTGATGTTGCAGTCAAAGGACGTGGCCCTATCTGTGTGACGTTGCCTTTGATCAGTCCAAGCAGCTGGGCACATTTCACCTCAGAGCAATTCAACCAGTGACAGCTGGTGGCTCCATTTCAGTGGGGCAGCTTTCAGAACCTTGGACAGAGCTCCTTGAGAGTTTGGACTAAAACCCGGAGCGGATTCCACTGCCCCAGTGGCATGGGGCCACCAGCTGCCACTGAATTCAGGCACTTTCTTCCGGACAGTGGAGCACTTTAGCAAGCTGAATTGCAGGTTTATCTTGCAGAACTCAAGGCTTGCCACGGCTCTGCCAAACGCATTAGACAGGCAGGTTTCCCTGCAGGTAGTGTTCTGTTGCTAAGGCATTTATAATTTCAGCTTTTTGGGGGGAGGGAGGATAAGGACACAGGGTTCCTCCTGACATCAGAAGGTGTTGTCTGGAGAAAACTTTTGGTGACATCCCACGCTCAGTGCTCCTGCCTCAGCTCGATGGGACTTCGGTTCCTGTCAATAATGACTGTCTGCCCCCGTGATCAGGCGCTCTTAACAACCATCCCCACTGTTCTAAAAAAGCAGCATTAGAAGAGGGTTTGCATTAGCTGACACTTTTCATCTGGGAGGAAGTTGCTGGGAGGGAGCCAGTGGCAGTTCCAGGAAAGGGGGGGGAAGCGCAAAGGGCTGCTAAGAGAACACACACAAGATGAATCGGAGGGAGCGAAGCTCACGTACGCGGAGAGAGGCGTGGGCTTTGGACCTGATCAGCAGAATGGCCAAGCCATTTTAATGTCTTGATTTTAATTTGTTTTTGAGAAAGCCAAATGCTTCGGTCTGCCTGAAGTGCCCTTATGTGTGGAGCTGCTTGCAACTTCGTGTGTTACCAAAAAAGAAAATAAAAAAAAACCCACCAAAAATAAAAAGGTTGCAAAAGCTACGAGGATTTTGTTTTGTTTGGGTCAAGAAGTACCTGAAAGTGATGGAGTTTCTGCAGATGAACAGAAGTCATTGTTGTATCTTGCATAGTTGGTTTTAATCAGAGAAGCACAGATGCCCCCACCCTCACAAACCTGTGCGGTAGACTAGGGTGATAGCAGCTGGTCCAAGGTTATTCAGTGAGCTTCATGGCTGAGAAGAGATTTGAATTCCAGGTCTCCCCAAATCTATTCCAGTGATCTGACACTGCCCTCCCCAGCCTGGTGCCCTGCCAATGTTTTGGATTACAACTCCCATCAGCCCCAGCCAGCTTGCCCAATGGTCAGGGATGATGGGAGTCTCATCATTACACCCCACTGACTCTGGTTCTGCTCAGTCTTGTTATGGGAGGGCACAACTTTTACCCCTGGCCACGGGAAATCCCTTTGAGATTTCACTCGCCATTGGTTATACATTTTCAAATCCATCTTTGTGAGCTTATGGACTACAATCATGACTTTCCCCCCACTTCCACTTTTTCCTTCTTTGCCAGCTTTTGATTTTTAATATACTTGCTCCCCCTTGGACAATGCAAGGAGGCAGAGATGGCATTGGGCGGTGGATGCACCATGGCAGATTGGTGTGGAGCTTCAGCAGACCTTAACGGATTGAGTCAGGGTCAGGCCAGAACTTGGGGGGCTAGGAATGGCATCAGAATGCAACCTGGAAAATCAGAATAGGGTGCCAGAGGGCAGAGCGAGACCAGGCAAAGATGGCAACAACATTAAAAAATTTTTTTGTCAGTTTAGAACCAAATTTTACTTTTTATCAGTTAGCTGCCAGATATCAGGTTTGGTAGCTGGGCCAGTACAATAATGACCACTTGGTACAATTATTACTTACCTAATTTAGGGTCAATTTGTGACCTGTGTGTTACCAATTGCAAATCCTTGGTATATACACCTTACAATCAGGGCTGGTGCCAGAGGGTGGCCAGGTCAGGCCCTGGCCAAGGGCCCCTGAAGGGTCCCTCCTTAGGGTGGGTGGGTAGGGCTCCCTTCCATGATCTGTGGCAGTGTTGGCTCCGGACCCTGCTGCAGATCGCAGAAGGGGAGCTCTCAGCCACCCCCCACTACCTCGCTGGCCTGCAACGCCCGCTTCAACGTTCCACCTACCTTTCCCTTGAAGTGAATACTGGCCATGCTGTGGGTGCATGCCTGCCATCCACCAAGATGGTGGCCAAGGCTTCCCTAAGGGGCTAATGGCCCTGCCACCATCTTGGTTGATGGCAGGCATGTGTGCACTTCAAGAGAAAGGTAGGTGGAGCATGTGAGTGGGTGCCGGGGCCCAGGGCAGGCTGGTGCCCAAGGGCCCTGGCATGTCTGGTGCTGGCCCTGCTTACAATGTTAGTCTGTGCATGTCTACTCAGAAATCCCATTGATCTCATAATACTCACACGCCAGTAAGTGTGTACAGTATAGGATTGTGGCCTTAATCAGTAAGGTGCTGTATAGCTCAAGATCCATCCTGAATTTCTCAGCTGTGCCCAAGAGTCAACTCTGTGCATGCTTAGAAACGTTTGCCCGTTGTGATTAGCACAGCATCTATCCATTTCCCTTCCAATTTGGGACAATTATGTGTCTGCTGCTTCATCCCTTAGCTCAAGGCTGCTTGTGAATGCCAACTCAAGTGCTACAAAAATGGAAATAAATTATAGATGTGTGAAATAATAACAGCACTAAGGCAGGAAGATATGAATTAAAAAAACAATTCAAAGGCATTAATATATCTCACATCTGCAAAAGCAAAATATCTGAACAAGATTGCAGAGGAAAGTTGCAGTCCTCTACACGCTTACCTGGAGGAAGGCCCAATGTACAAGTGGGGCTTACTTCTGAGTGGACATGGCACGTTTTGCATGATGATGATGATAATTACAATTTGGCATTTATGGTGAATTTTGAGTGCTTTACGTACATTGATTGTGCAAGGCCTGTAAGGTAGGCCAGTCTTGCTTATCCCCACATTGCAGATTGGGGGTGGGGGCATGTGGAGGGAGAGAGGAACAGCTCTATTTGGAGAGTGCTTTGCCTAAGAGAGCCAGTGTGGCATAGTGGTTAAGGTGCTGGACTACGACCTGGGAGACCAGGGTTCGAATCCCCACACAGCTATGAAGCTCACTGGGTGACCTTGAGCCAGTCACTGCCTCTCAGCCTCAGAGGGAGGCAATGATAAACCCCCTCTGAATATCCGCTTACCATGAAAACCTTATTCGTAGGGTCGCCATAAGTCGGAATCGACTTGAAGGCAGTCCATTTCCATTTTGCCTAAGGCTGCTTAGTGTGTTTCGCAGCAGAGGTGAGATCTGAAATGTTTGGTTTTTAAAAGCTTTCAGGCACAAGCCTTTGGCCGGAAAACTGTGATGCAGCACCAATGACTTTGGTTTCAAGGAGTGACACAATTATTTCTTTTTCTATTTACAGTGGCACAAGGTGCCAGTCTGAGTGTCTGTTCCTATCCCCCCCCCCAATGTCAAGCTCTAGACATCACTGTTTACAATCCTGGGAATTCCAGCACACACACATACAGCTCACAGCTGCCAAACACCTGGAAACGGTACCTGGGAACAGGCAACTAGGGCTGGGTGTATAATCAGAGCATGAAAAACATGCTTAACAGACAGTCAGCTCAGCATCTGTTTATTTGTAGGGCTGCCACCTTTCCCCACGGAAAGCTCCTTTGCTTTAAATAATACATTTAAATTATGCTATCTCTCTCTTTTTAAAAGTCCATTCTCTAACCTAGAGGCTGATTGTCTTGTTTTTTGTAAATCCAGACTGAAAGAAACTAAAAGTAGGTGAGTCAACAATTAAACTAACTGTCTTGAACGTGTGGGGCCATAGCTTAGTGGCAGAGTGCAAGCTTTATATGCAAAAGGTCCTAAGTTCAGTCCCTGGAGTCTCCAGGTAGGACTGGTCAAGAAGACTCCTGCCTGAAATGCCGAGAGCTGCTGCCAATCAGTGTCAACAATGTTGAGCTAGATGGATGAACGCTCTGACCTAATATAAGGCCACTTCCTGTGTTCCACCCCAAGGATTAGGGTTGCCAGGTTCATGGCCTGAGACTGATCCTGTATCTTTAGGAGAAGAGACAGTCAGCCAAGTGTAGGTGTTCTTGCAGCACTGTAATGAGAGAAAGTCAGCCAAGTGCAGGTGTTCTTGCAACACTGTAATGAGAAAAACCACACCTTGTGGTTTTCCCCATTACAGTGTTGCAGGAGCACCTGCACTTGGCTGACTTTCTCTTCTCCTAAAGATACAGGATCAGTCTCAGGCCATGAACCTGGCAACCCTATTGTGGATATATATGGCAACATTGTAGAGTGTCTCATGTATATCCTTACCATCTCCATTGAAGAGGTAGAGGGGCTGGGAAAAGCCATGGAAAGCAGCAGCCAGTGAGAGAAGACAATCCAGGGGTATTTTGTTTTTATGCGCACCACTTAGAAATGCGAACAATTAAGCAATATACAAATGTTTTAAATAAAACAAACGGTTGGAGAGCCAGCGGGGGCAGTGGTTAGAGTGTTGGCATAGAACCTGAGAGAACAGGATTCAAATTCCCACTCAGCCATGAAATTCAGTGCGTGACCTTGGGCCGGTCACTGTCTCTTAGCTTAACCTTCTTCGCAAGGTTGTTGTGCAGATAAAATGGGGTGGGGAGAATCATGTACGCCACCTTGAGGTCCTTGGAGATAAAGCAGAATATAAATGTACTGACAAATAAATGAAATACAAATAGAGGGGACAATAGCTGTGACTCCATCTAAGGCAGGTCTGTAAAAATTTAATTTGAAGACATTTAAAATATGCCACTCTTCATCATGTCAGTTGATAGGTCAGTTACAAGGCAGAAGATCAATGAAGTGGTCACATTTAATTATACTTGCACCAGGGATGCCCCACCCCAATGTGAGCTGATTAGATCAGACGTGTAATTGACAGGCAGCAGTGCAGATCACATGGATTTTTGCAGATATAGGAGTGCAGATCACATGGGAGTGTAGTTCATATGGGTGAGCTTTACAAACCAGAAGCACTAGTCTCAGGAGAGCAGTAGCCAACTGGGACTTGGGCAATTTCTGTGGGCAACAGTGGAGACCGAAAGTAGCCAATTGAGACTTGACTTGCCCTCCAATATGGCAGAGCCAAGTGAGCCAAGTTCATGATATCCTGGACAATTAGGGGATGAACTATTGCTCTTTACAGCCTTTCTGAGAATGACCCACTTCAGAAGGCGAGTGGGAGGTTCATATGCTTGAGTGTAAGTAGATCCACACAAATAGAAAACCAGCACATCAGGGGAAAAGCTAGATTTGAAATTCTACTCCCAGGCATGGTCACTTTTCCATAGGCAAGGGTTGTTGTTATTTTTTAAATTGTGCCTAGAGACCTGCAATAGCCTTCCGTAGCTGGAAGTGGTACAGTCCATAGAAGGCTAGCCCAAGTGTAGGCATGGACAGATCTGTCAGTTTCAGTTTGTCTGATTTTTCCAATCTTAAGTTCTCAACATTTCTGCATTTGTTTGTGGGGTTTTTTTTGTTTTTTGTTTAAATCCTCATGAAAATTCATAACATTTTAGGGCACATTTTCTCTAATATACACATTTCTACAAGCAATTTCCCCTAATATAAAGCATTTTTGTATGCTTTTCTTGTTATGTGCCTCCAAGTCGATTGCGACTTATGGCGACCCTATGAGTCAGTGACCTCCAATAGCATCCGTCATGAACCACCCTGTTCAGATCCTGTAAGTTCAGGTCTGTGGCTTCCTTTATGGAATCAGTCCATCTTTTGTTTGGCTTTCCTCTTTTTCTACTCCCTTCTGTTTTCCCCAGCATTATTGTCTTTTCTAGTGAGTCATGCCTTCTCATTCTGTGTCCAAAGTATGATAACCTCAGTTTCATCATTTTCGCTTCTAATGATAGTTCTGCTACTTTCACGAAGATATGCATTTTTATATACACTTTCCCCATATATATACATTTTGTACACATGACTTGGTTGAAGAATTGCAACCCAAAATGTGGAGAATAGCTGAGTTTCAGTTCATGTATTGTTTGGAAAGTGCCCATTAGATGGCTTCGTGTTAACATGCAAACCAAACAGAATTTCTCCCCCATCTTGAGCCAAGTGATAGTTCTGATTGTTTTGTCCAGATCTAGCTAGGGATCCAGTCTTGAAGAACTCTCCTTCTACATTGGTGGGGAGTGCATTTGATTAACAACCAATTCCTAGATCACTCCCAGATCTGGACTATTGTAGTGAAACCCTATGCTGATGTGACTACTCTCAGAGAGTTGCAGTTCATAGACTTGGACAAGACTCTGATTTTAAGGGGAAAGTGTAAGCCCCATACTTTCATTCACCCCAATTTTAGCCCAGTCATGGCCTCTCCGTGTAGCCTTCTAAAACAGTCACTGATGGGACCATCACAAAATGTAAGGGGGCTGGACCTCCTGTAATTCAAGCACCGGGCAAAGACATTATTGTGAAGCTAGAGAACATTTTACAGATTTTGCTGCCCTACTTTAAGCTTTGATGTAAGGGTGCATCCACAGTAACGTCGTTCTCTCATTGCATTTACTTTTGTTCCTTGCAACTCTCTGTCAGTCTCTTAGAGGTCTCTCTACATGCTTCTTTCTAGACTTGCAGGCTCACTTCACAATTTTTCTTTCTTAATGTATTCCCATTTTGTGCAACTGCACTCAAAGCTCAGTGTAAGAATGCATATATTTGCATGCAGAAGGTCCCAGCTTCAGTCCTGATTATGAGAGATCCTCCGCTTAAGCATCTCATGTAACAGGACTGGGGAAAACCCTTGATTGGATCCTGGGAAAGCCACAGCTAATTAGAATAGATAATACTGGGCTAGATCAGTGGCGGCAAGCCTTTGGCTCTCCGCATTTCACTATACTACAATCCCCATCATCCCTCACCAGTGGCTATACTGGCTGGGGATGATGGGAGTTGGAGTCCAAGAATATCTGGAGGGCCACAAGTTTCCCAGCCCTGAGCTAGATAGACTATTGGTCGGGCTCCAAAGAAAGCACCTTGATATGTTTATTGCAAAGTGTGAAGTAGCCAAGCTTAGAAGCTTAGTTTCCATGAAAACAGATTAGTTGTCAAAATTAACCAGGTGTTTAGGTCAATGGATGCAATGGAGGAGCAGGTGAGGCAACAGCCAGGAAGAGGGGTGGGGGAAGGTTTCTATCAAAGCTACCCATGCAGAAGCTTTTGAGCAGCCTTCCTAAATCTGGTGTCCTCTAGATGCTGTTGTACTTCAACTCCCATCAGCCCCAGCCAGCATGGCCAACGATGATGGGAGTTGTAGTTCAACATTTGGAGGGCACCAGGTTGGGGAAGGGTCCTTTAGAAGTAAAGGATTTTGTGGAATAAATAAACAAATTCTGGCAAACAGGCATGAAGTATTGTCAGATAACTGGATCTACTTTAGACTGCACACTAGGGATGGGCGAGAAATTTGATTCAGTTTGCATTTCAAGCTGAATCTATCAAATTTGCACTTTCCGAAACAATATGAGAACTGAAACTCAGCCATCCTTCGAAATTTGTACTGATCCAAATTTTGCAATGCAGTTCGCCAACCAAATCATGTTTACAAAAATGTATATGTTAGGGGAAAGTGTGCATGAAAATGCATATATGGGTGAAAATAACATACAAAAATTCATTATATTAGGAGAAATTGCATGCCAAAAATGTGCATTAGTCAAAGCTACATACCATGTATTTTAAAAGGTAAAGGTGTCTCCGCACTTGTAGTGCGAGTCATTTCCGACTCTTAGGGTGACGTCTTGTGACATTTACTAGGCAGACCGTTTTGTATGGGGTGGGATTGCCAGTTCCTTCCCCGGCCTTTCTTTACCCCCCAGCATATGCCGGGTACTCATTTTACCAACCACGGATGGATGGAAGGCTGAGTGGACCTCAAGAAATTCTCACAAAAATGCTGGATAATTTTCATGAGGATTTTTAATTTAAAAAATTGCACATTGCTGCAGAAATGTGGACAACTGAATTCAATATTGGAAAAATGACAAATGGAGAGAACCAAATTTGACAGATCTTTCCATCCCTGCTGCAAACCCCCCATTGCACATGAACTGCTGCTGATCGGTACAAGACCCTGCTAAGTATCTTGAGATTTCTTGGATTTCTTTCTTTAGAAAAATCCATTGTACACCTCAACTGAGTTTCCGGAGGGAAAGCGAGTTTCCTCTCCTCCCACAGGCTTATTAATTCACATCTCCTGACACAAAGAGTCCTGTACAAATCTTGGCTTTTGCTCAATGCTCCTAAAAACGATTACAGTTACTGTCAATCTTCAATGTTATCCTTGCGATCTCACTTGTTGGAAGGCACCTGTGTATGTGACCACCTTAATAAGTCAGCTCAGGCAAGGATTGGCACATGAGACTTTCGGATTGCTTGAGATTTAGCATAATCTAAATGCCTGAGGACATTGTTTGTAACCTGGGAGCGCAGGAAGGCTTGATAAATGCTGAGCTAGCTGTCTCACCCCTAATGCTCGTTCCAGCCAGGTGGACGTCTTGATAATCGCACTTGGCCCAGAGGCCACAGACTTGTTGGCTGCCAAAAGATCAAAATACCATCACTTTTCATAAATTATGCGGCCGCCTTTGTGTTAATGGATGCAGGAGAGGTAAAAGAAGCCACAGAGATCAGAAGGGGAAACTCTCAAACAGATGTTCTCCATCTCCTAAAATGGCAGTTCTGCTGTGTGCGGTTTATTTATTTTATTTTATTTATATACCGCCCTAAGCCAAAAAGGCTCTCTGGGCGGTGTACATAGAGGATAAACAAGATAATATATGAATAGAACAAATATAAGAAAATCAAAAAGCAAAACAAACAAAGAACAGAAACCAAACAACATCAAAACATACCAGCAATGAAACACTGTTTTAAAATACACTACAAAACAGAGACCAGTCTATGATATTTGGGGAATGCCAGCCCTGGGTTTAGTTTGCAGAGCAGGGAGCAAAGTCACGTAGTGAAGCGCTGGAGCTTGTAGGAGAACGTGACCCCCATGCATTCTCCTCTCTTCCTCCTCTGCTCCCTCGGGACCATGAATTCCTGGAATCCCTTCAAACCAACAGGTCTTAATTTTTGGACAAGCCCTGACCTGAAGCCATCATCAAACAGAGGAAGCTGCCTTACATCAGGTCATTTGATTGTCCCACTTATCCCAGTGTTGTCTGCTCTGACTGGCAGTGGCTTTCCAGGATCTTTTCCAGGCAGAGGGAGGTCCTTCTCCTTACCCGCTACCTGAGGTCCTCATTAGCTGGAGATGCGCAGGACTGAAGCTGGGGCTTTCTGCATGGAGCATAGCTCAGCGGTAGAGCACCTCCTTTGCCTGCAGAAAGGCCCAGGTTCAGTCCCTGGCATCTCCAGGTAATGCAAGGCCAGACTCACTGCCTGAAATCCTGGAGAGCTGCTGCCAGTCAGTGCAGACAATATGGAGCTAGATGGACCAAGGGTCTGACTCAGGATTAGGCAGTGCCAGGGACTCCCACATTTCCTTAATTTTCTGCTGCCAATTCACTCATGACTTTCAACACCCTCCTTAGTAGCATGGATCGTAGACTTTAGGCATGAAATGGAGAGCAACACTAGAGGCAGGATAAAATGTCAACTAAAATGGTTGGTTTATTAAAGGGATACTGTTTAATGCTGGTACTTCTGTTGGGGTCGTTAAGGTGCTTGTTGGCTGTTTCCGGAGACTCAAGAGACACCATTGCTGACACCAGCCTCTTAGTGGCTATTCTCTCAGATCCATTTCCCTAAACCTTCAGCCCCTCGGCCAAATGCTCCCACAACCCAGTCTAGCTACTTGGGTCCAATCTGTCTCGGTATCCCAAAGCTCCTCGGGTTGCCCTCCTGGCTGCTTTGGCAGTTCAGGCAACTTTTAAAACCCACTTGTGTGTCACCTGCCTCTGGTACGATTTTTTACACAGGGCAGCCTCTCAGACCAACTCAGTCACAAGTTCCCACCCCTTGATCTTTCCCAGATGAATATTAATAACGCATTTGGGAACAAATATCCAGGTTTCTGTTTTTCCCTCATCTGTTCTCTGCTCTTATTCCTCAAATAGCCCTCATAAACCAACTCTGGCTCCAACCAACACCCGACTGACGCCCATCACCTGAAGGCCCCTTCCAACTCTACTATTCTATGATTCTATGAACTGTCTTAGCATTTCCTCTCATTTGCCTCAGAGTACCTTAGGGACATCGGAGGCTGCCTTGTACTGTCAGAGCATCAGTCCAGTATTGCCTACACTGACTGGCAGAGGCTGTCCAGGGTTTCAGGCAGGGGTCTCTCCCAGCACCACCTGGAGATGCTGGAGATTGAACCTGGGACTTTCTACATGTAAGACAGGTCCTCAACCATTGAGCTACAGCACATCGGTTACCTGTGCCAGCCTTCCAAGTGGTAGGGAGGTCTTGTTCTTTTAACCATTTTGTGGCCCCAGCAATGACATTTTGCATGAGGAATATGCAAAATATGTCAACGAAGCCCCTGGCTCCTTTAAAAATCCTACGTGCCAACTCTCCTTGTCGTTGCTTTGATCTGAGGTTTCCCGGGACTGGCTGGCGGAGGGGGAAGTTGGCATAACACATGTCATGGGCAGAGGGCTGCTTACCCCTGCTCATACCATGACTGCGAAGAGGTAGCACAGAAATGCATGCGCATAAAATAGATTGGGACCTCCCCGCTCAAAAAGAAAAGAAAAGAAAAGAAATAGTTGTGTTTTTGAGGGATTGCAAGGCTGTTTGCCATTTGCAAGCCACAGATTATGATATGAGCAACAGTCAGATCAGGCGTGTTCAGGCATGTGCCTCCTCCAGCTACCCTCTAAAATGATACAGTCCTGAAGCAGGTTTACTCCTCCTTCTGCAGCGTGGCCATGTCTCCTGCAGAGGACAGCCCTCTATTTTGCAGGATAGCCCTTCATCTGAAGGTGTTCTCTGTTTCAAGGGTTGTCTGGTCCAAAGATTGTTGGGGTCTGGTAACCACTGAACCTGGTGGGGCAGCCAAGGAGGTCAATTTGTTCTGGTTTTCTGCCCATCCTACTCCTTTGCAAAGATACTGTGGACACATTAGCAACGCAGCTGTAAAAATATTGGGGGGCTGTGCCCCATCCTGCCATCCCATGCATCCAAGGGGCCTTGTAGTTTCCCATCTGTAGTTAGCACCTGAACAGCAGTCTGAGCAGGCACACAGGTCACCTGCTCACACTCTTTCCCTCTAGGATGACATGTATTGGATTGTATCCAGTGTTAGCCCTCCTCAGAGTAGACCTATTGAGATTGATGGGCCTCTTACTTATGTTTATTCATTTTATTGGGTCTGCTCTGAGTGAAATACAAAAGATACAACCAATTTAGGGTTGCCAGGTTCATGGCCTGAGACTGATCCTGTATCTTTAGGAGAAGAGAAAGTCAGCCAAGTGCAGGTGTTCTTGCAACACTGTAATGGGAAAAACCACAAGGTGGAATTATCCTTTCCCCTGCACAACTTTTAAAGATACAGAAGACCTCGTGGTTGGTCTTCTGTATCTTTAAAAGTTGTGCAGGGGGAAGGGAGAATTCCACCTTGTGGTTTTCCCATTACAGGATTGCAAGAACATGGGCACTTGGCTGACTTTCTCTTCTCCTAAAGTTACAGGATCAGTCTCAGGCCATGAACCTGGCAACCCTAATACACATCATACCTAGGGCAGATCCACACCATTCATTTAAAGCGTATTAAACACACATTTGAAGCACATGAATCCCACCACAGAATCATGGGAAATCTAGTTTGTTAAGGGTGGTGGGAACAATAACTGTGAGGGGGAAACTACATTTCTTTAGGGGAAGTCATGGCTTTAAATGCGAGGTGGATGTGCTTTAAATGTATTGTGTGGACCTACTTAATAAACTTTGCCTGCATGTAAATCATTTTAATTATTTTTTTAAAATGGAAATGAGATATGAAGTTTAGAGGGTAACCATGGGCTACTCACCATCCCTCAGCCTAATCTGCCCCTTAGGATGAAAACAACAGAAGGGAACCATGACCACCCCAAGGAAGAAGGGCACACTTAAAATGTAGAGGAAGTAATACTGTACAACCATCGTGTGAAATCAGATTATCGGGACATAGTATGAAGAAATATTTATATAAGCATGACTGTCAAAGGTGTTTATTATTTACACGACCTGTAAAGGTATTTGTAGTGCAATCCTATGATTGTTTACTCAGAAGCAAGTCCCAATGTATTCAGTGGGGCTTACTCAAACAGGGAAGCGTGCACAGAACTGCAGCCTCAAGAGATAAGGAGCTTCACTCACCCAACCCATAATTCAGAATCATGCCACTTTAAGCTGTTTGCAACTGTTTATAATTGTTTTTATGGTTATTGGATTGTAAAGGGGTTTATTTCTTCTTGTGAGCTGCCTTGGTTTCCAGTCACCAACCAGAGCTTGGAAAAGTTACTTTTTTTGAACTACAACTCCCGTCAGCCCCAGCCAGCATGGCCACTGGATTGGGCTGATGGGAGTTGTAGTTCAAAAAAGTAACTTTTCAAGCTCTATCACCAACCCTGCGTCACAGGGTTGTTGGGAAGACTCCCATGCATACACTCCAGATGTACAAATACGTAGACCCCATATAATAGATTATTGTCAAAACCAGTTGGTCATTGAAGAACATTAAAAACAAAAATCAGTATTAATTTCCTACATAATAAAAGCAGTGATACCTATGTAAGCCCTGCCTAATTGCTTTAAAAATAGGATTGGAGGGGGAGAGAAAGATTTACAACACAAACACAATTCTTTGCTATGTTCACTCAAAAGTCCCATTAATTTACAACACAATCCTAACCATGCCTACTCAAAAGTAAGTCCTGTTGAATTCAGTGGGGGTTATTATGGGTATGTGGGATTAGCATTGCAACTTTACTTCCAGAAAAGGATGTATTGGATTAAAGCTTCATATTGGGAAGGTTTTTAAAACACTGCCATCTTCAACAGTCCAGGAAAATTTAAACTTGTTTGACTCTTGCACACAAGAGAAAAAATTACTTTTAGTACTGCTGAAAGCTATATTCTTACTCAATTTATGAGATTTTCAGATAAACTGGAAAAAACCAATAGTTTCTACCTTTGCAGTGGGGTCTAGGTACTGCCTGGAGGCCAAGAAATCCCTTGTCAACCACAACTTTGACTTCACTTATTGGCTACAAACCTGAAAGGGTGAGATTAGAGCAGCCAGCTAACAGATCATTTCACGGAAGCTGGGGGGGCTGACATTTTGCTGTACAGTAGGGCTCTGCTCATATGGCGGGTTCTGGACCCCCGCTGTAAAGCGGAAATCGCCGTAAAGCGAAACCCATTGACGATAATGGGACGCGTCGCGTGAAAATGACATGAAAATGGCGCACGACGGAAAAAACCGCCGTAAAATCGGAACAAGCGCCTTAATGCAGGGACTTTCCCTAATTGAAAGCTGCTGCATTAGCGAAGCGCTGTAAAGCGGGGCCCTACTGTGTATCTTGTGAACCAGACCACCTAGAAAGTTAATTTTTTAAAAAAATGAAAGCGGAGAGTCCAGACATTAAGGTGACTCACCCAGAGACCTGGAAAGGACCCAAAAAATCTGGAGTCTCCGAGCAAAAACCTGACACCCGGCAACCCTAATCCTTCTGCTTGATCCTAGGGCAAGAAGGAGCTGCAGGCGAGAATTCTCACATGTAGTCCATGCATGCAGTAATTCTCACATGTGGCCACCAGCTTTGTACACACATTCATGCGTCCTTGTAAGGGCAGAAGCAGAGGCCCCAGCATTATATCCACCCCAGGCCCCATGAACTCTCTTGGTGGCCCTGCAAAGCTGGCCACGGGAGTGGGGGGCACCGAGGGCATTCCTTGCCCAGGGCGCTTTCTGTCTTAGGGCTGGCCCTGGCTAGATAGATAGAAGGGGATGAGGCTGTGAGTGGGCGTGGCTGTGATTATAATGAAGGGACCCTGCGCTTCTAAATGTGCCACTACACTGTTGGTTTCCTAAAATTCAGACTATAAAAATCCAGACAGAGAGAGAGAGAGAGAGAGACGGAAGCTACTGGTCTGAGAGGAACATGAGGATCTTTTTAATTTAATTGTTGGGCTCATATCACACACTCACTCCCATGTTTTTCCTTGATAACCACAGCACCTGTTAAGGAGTTGATATTTCAGTGTGGCAGCCCCTCTGCTCTGGAACTCCCTGCCTACTGACATTTGCCAGGCACTCTGTCTTAAATACCTGCTGAAAACCCTTTTTGTTGCAGTAAGCCAATCCAGACACATACTTCAGTTATGTATACTTTTCAATATTTGCTGATTTTATCTGTGCATTATTGATAATTGCTGTATATTGTTTAAAATTTTTTTAAATTAAGCAGCTTGTTATCTTTTCCAAATGAATAAAATAAAATGTATCTGTTGTACTCCAAGTGCTTTTATTTTGCAATGGCCAGACGGACCCGGTGTCTGCCTCCTTTGTTTTAATTTAAATCCATGTTGAATTTACTGGAGCCTTGCCACACAGTAGGGCCCCGCTTTAGGGCGCTTTGCATTAGGGTGCTTTGCTAATGCAGCGGTCTCAGTTGGACACAATTAGACTAAAGCCCCACTCATATGGCGCTTGTTCCACTTTTACGGTTTTCGGGCGTTGCGCGCCATTCTATTCAATGAGTTCCGCTTTTAAGTGGTTTTTGCTTTTCGGTGGGGGTCTGGAACGCAACCCACGAAATTGCCTTTTAAAAGCTGGTGGTCACTGACCCTTTTTGTCCAGAACAAACTCCCCTCCCCTTTCCCTGTCCCCCTCACAAGTTATAATAACCTGGGCCCTTTGCCTCCTAGAATCCACGCCAGAGTTCTTCGGGGACCAGAACTCTGTAGTTACACGTTCCATCAAATCTTTGCAGAATGGAACTTGATGCATTACACCTGTCTGTGTCGGAGAGAAACATGAAGAACCTACACTTTCCCATCTGTCATAAGTGATCTTGATTATCCACCTTTGTAAGGATCAGAGCTTGGAAAAGTTACTTTTTTTGAACTACAACTCCCATCAGCCTCAGCCAGCATGGCCACTGGATTGGGCTGATGGGAGTTGTAGTTCAAAAAAATAACTTTTCAAAGCTCTGGTAAGGATCACCCTGTTCATTTAATTATCTGTCTTTTCTGATCACTCATCAGTGCCTTCAGCTTGTTCTCTGCCCTCATCTGATCCTGCTACTTGTCAAGTCATGAATCTGTTCTGCTTTATACTCTCTCTCTCTTTTACTGAGTCAGACCTTTGATCCATCTGTCTCAATACTTGCATTGACTCGCAGGCCGTGGCTTTCCAGGGTCTTCTGTACCACTCGTACCTGCAGATTCTGGGAACTGAACTTGCCACTTTTTTTTTACCTGCAAAGCATGTGCTCTATCACTGAGCTATTTTTGTTTTTTACTTAATAAAATGTGTATACTGCTTAACTGTAAATAAAAACCTCTGTGGTTACCAATAATAGAAAGTATACCTTAAAATTCCCATGTGGGCCTGTCTGAGGTCTGGGATGGTTGGGAGGCCCGCTTCTCAGTCCCGCCACCCTCACAGGCACGTCTGGTAGGAACATGGGAGATGGCCTTCTTGGTGGTTGCCCCCAAGGCTCTGGAACTCCCTTCCTAGGGAGGTTAGACTGGCTCCTTCCCTGCTGTCCTTCCACCGGCGGGTGAAAACTTTTCAATTCCAACAGGCTTTTGGGAACTGACTGCAAAGGCTATTCTTAGGTTATGTTTTACTGATTTTTATTTTGTGTTTTTTAATTGCTGTGGTTTGAATGGTTTTAATTCTATAGATAATTTAATTACATTTTAATTTAATTTTCTGTATGCTTTACTTATATTTCTAACTGTATTTGTTTTAATTTTTGTAAGCTGCCTAGAGTCCCAGTTCTAGGGAAAAGGTGGGATCTAGAGGAATTAAAGAAATAAATAATAAACAAAATGATCAGGAAAAATCAATGTTTTAAAAAAGTTGTAAAAAAGCTCTGATCCAACTTGGGGGATTTATTGACATCACCCTTCAACCTGGGAGGGGGAAGGCGACATCACCCCAGGTCACCTTGTTATTCAGCCTCCACACAGAGCCGATAAAACTTTGGCGTCCAGATAATCTGTTTATGCCCACTGTTTATTGAGAAGTCATTTGATTTGTTTGTGGAGAGGTTAGATGTCATCGCATCAAGCAATTGTTATCCCACACTTTCCAGTTTCCCATCACTTACTGTAAAACATCTGATTTTTGGGGGTGTGGACGTGGAAGCTGATTTGTTGCATACCAAATCCACTTAAATTGCACAACCAACAATTGCCGGTCTGCGATTGAATCTCATCCGCCAGATAGCAAAAGTCTAGAAGTGCCCAGTCCCTCCTTCCTGTCCGCTTTTTCCTTTTGCGTGCTTGACTGTTAGGTTCTGAGTGGCTGTTTGCATTTGCTTTAATTGTGCAATAGCCTGTGCAGCATCAAGCGCTTTATAAATAGCTCCTGCTCCAGCTATTGGGAGTGGTAGGAGCTGTGAAAATTATAGGAGCCATGTGCAGGGCCAAGGGCCACATTCCCTTGAAGGCAAACCTCTGAGGGCTGATGCCAGTGGTGCATAGGGCCAGAGGCAAAAGCAGTCAGGAGTCAGGACCAGAGACAAAATGGGCAGAGTGACAGATGGGGCTCTTACCTTTGTCAAGTAGGCTTCATTTTAGCCATGCAAAAATGGGAGGTTATTACACCCAAATACATACACATACCTCCATTCTTCATCCAGGCTGACAAGAGACATTCTCACAAATGTTCAAGGTCACGCTACAGCCAGGAAAAAGCACTTTGAGAGGGCAGGGAACAGAGCCAAGGAGGGCTGTGGCCAGGGGCGTAGTCTTCCAGGGTCTACTTTTTTGGTAGCAGGGTCCCAGCAGCATCCCTGTGTCTCTAGTACCCTCTGAGCCAACGTGAAAGGGGAGTCTGTTAGCCACTGAGAACAGTCTTCTGACATGCTTCCTTGTTCTTTCCTGCGAATTGGAGCTAATCAGAGTGAAAGGCGCTGAGTCAGCCATGGAGAAGACTCTTTTCAGTAGCCAACACTCTCCCCTCTCATGCTAATTAGCTGCTAGGGATATCGGTTTTTGAGAGCGAAGGCATTAACAAGGATGTCATTCTCAACCAAGCAGCAAAAGAAAAAAAGGGTGTGTGTGGCTGTGACTAACATGAAGGGACTCTGCCCTACTGATTTTGCCACTATGCTACTGGGTGTGGCCTGGGAAGGACCCAGAGGACTGGATAGAGAGGCCTTGAGGGCCACATTCGGTCCCCAGGCCTGAGGTTCCCTACCTGACCCAGTTGATTAAGCCAATCAATGGAATCGATCAAAGCTTGCAGCCCCAATGCTATAGATCCGTGGTTCCGAAACCTTTTCTTCCCCCGCAGACCACTGGACAGTCTTGGCGGACCATTTACTGGCTTTTCTACCTGTTGTCGCAACGGTAATACACTGTGCGAGATGCTCTGTAACTTTTAATTGTATTTGTATAGCTCCTTTTATTCCGTACGTTGTATTTCATAGTGTTACAATTTCTATTCCGTAGAAGACAAATTGGAATACAATAAAATGCAATGTAAGAAATAACAGAAGCAAAGACAATACAATTTAAAATCGGTCTGCATGTTTAATGTGGACATGCTGCATACCGCCTGAATGAAGCTCGTGGACCACTGGTGGTCCATGAGCCGCAGTTTGGGAGTCCCTGCTTCAGTCAACTGGCTTTACTTCTTGATCTGTTGGAAAAGCTGTACCGTTTCTGCATTTTTTAAAACCTGAAGCTGACTCCCTCTAAATGGATTCAATTGCCACTTCTTCTGGCTTTGACGGCAAAGGACTGTGAGTTCTATTGTCATCCCTGTTCTTTACAGCAGCCGCTTTTTCTGTGCTTGAAGGCTATTATCACGTCCTCTATCATCTTTTCCCACAGTATGCTGAAGATGTCTAGTACTTTCGACCTTTCCACATATATCTTGCCATCTAAACCCTTTATCATCCTTTGTTCTCTGAATTCTCTCTTCTTTTTAAGCCCTGTACATTTTCACTTGAAACACAGCAAGCAAAGCTTCCGTATGTATTACCCAGGTGGATTAAAACACACACAAAACCACTGCCATTTTTTTAAAATTAAAAAAACAGATATTTATTTATTAGAAAATCAGACGTCACTTTAAAACCAGACATAGTTTACAATGCATTCTAATGTCATGCAATCAAACAAGTCAAAATTGAATCATCTCTCAGACAGATCAAGTTGAAGGCTACATTTCTGTGTAAAAGAGAATTGTGGGTAATGCAGGTGGTGGGTTTTTTTTCTTGAGGTTGAGCATTGGAAATGTTAACAATAAGGCTCGCAATCCTAGATGCACTTACCTGGGAGTAAACAGTATTGAACTCAGTGGGGCTTACTTCTGGGAAGATGTGAGACGATTGTGCTGTGCATTGGGCGTGGGAAGGGCTGCAACACAGTGACAGAGCATCTGCTTTGCATTCAAAAAGTCCCAGCTTCGATCTGTGGTATCTCTGGGAAGGGCTGAAAATGTCCCGTCTAAGCGCCTCTGCGGCGAGTGTCGACAATACCGTGTTAAATGGATCAGTGGTTTGACACAGTATAAGGCAGCTCCCTATTTATAGGATTCATTATTGTGGGTTTCTTAGTGGACCCAGGAATTAGCCAGCCATCACAGGCACTAGGAGATACCATCCTTTATCTCTCCAGAGTCATCTGGATAGTCCATGTCAGGTGTCCAGACTTTCCTCTGCAGGGCATTCTCAGTGGTGGCACTTTGTCCTGTGAGCACTCTCCTGATGGAGAACATAACAATGAGCGATAAAATCAGTGCCTGACTTTTATCAGCTTCCCCAGTAATGATAAAAGAGTTAGCATTTTCTTCTTCTTTTTAGTCCATATAGCTTTTGGATGAACGGCGATTTAGATGCTAATTATTGTGAATCTCAGGCTGGATGCATTTAATAGGCTACCTTGATTTTAGGCTGCAGTTTGATGTTTTAATATGATATAAAGGAAGGATAAGAATTAAATAAATCTGTAAATATCCATCTCCAATACGAGTTAGCATCACTGTGACAGGATCTTCAGAAAGATTATTATAGCCATGTGGTCCCTCTGGGTGTGCAGTTTGGCCATAAGAATCACTCTGCACATTCCATTTTTAGCTGTACAATGTTTTAAGTATACCCCTAAATATGTAAAATTTCTCTGGGCCAGCCCTATCGTTAGGCAATGTGGGTCAGTGGCTTCAAGTGGTGGATGCTGAGGAGGGGGGAATGGCAGTTTCCTGGCTGTTCTTCCTCAGTCCTTCCCCCCAACAGCTGTTCATATCCTTCTGAACCAGTACCCCAGCAGTGACAATGTTTATTTCTTTCTGGTCCAGGCTGGCTGCTGTTTCACTAGTTACCTTCTTCCAATGTGTCACAGACAGCACACTTGGGAAGGGACCCTGATGGGTGGACTCAGCAGCAGTAGCGGCTGGCGGCTCCGTGCCAGAGCAGATTCCACTGCCCTACTGACATGGCGCCACCAGCTGGCGCTGCTGAGCCAACAGGGAGGCAACCAGCTCAGGGCACACGCTTCAGCAGGCATCATGGATCTGCACGCGTTGTTTTGCTTCGGTGATGCATGCTGGTGCAGCCGTGGATGCCCTGCAACATTTGTTTTGAGTGGGTAGCTAGCAGACACCAAGTGGAGCAGAGATGAGGTGTTGGAGGAAAAACACGTGTGCTGCCAGGGTTCTCTAGCTTCCCCTGAGGCTGTTTCCCTCAGGTGTGGTGGACAGGCCTTTGTGCATGGAATGTGGGTGATGGGTGCCATCTTGCAGTAAAATGACCGGGGTGGGCCCTGAATGTTCACAAGCCATAAATTCATGGTTGTAAATGCAGCATCGATGCCGGTATGCTCACTGGGGGAGGCTTTGGCTGCAGTGCAGAGTTTACCCTGTTGCCACCCCAAGTTTCCCTTGGTGTGATTTGTGAAATGGCTGTAATATCCAAATGAAATGTACCGATTTATTGTGTAAAGATATGGCTGAAATGGTCACCATCTGCCCTTTCAACAAGGAGGAACCATTCACTGGAAAATGGGGCAGACAGGAAGTACTTGAGTCTAGTGAGGCAAGGGCAGGAATCACGTGCTGAAAGTAATCTGTCCTAAATTTGTGTTGTTGTTGTTTTTATTTTTTTTAAAAAACCTGTGAATCTGCCCTCATTTCCAAGGTTAAAATTATAATTTAAAAATAAAAACAGAGAGCAGGGTGCAGTAATGGAAAGGCAAGAAGAGGTCATAATCCGGCAACTGAAGTGGGAGGGGTTGTGGTTTTGTTGCTGGGCAAGGGCCTGAATGTTGTATAGGACAGGGATGGAGAACTGTGACGCTCCAGATGTTGCTGGACTCCCAGCTCTCATCAGCGTCAGCCAGCATGGTCAATAGTCAGGGATGATGGGATGTGTAGTCCGATAATATCTGGAGGACCACAATTTCACATCCTGATACAATCAATTGGACATTTTAGGCTGGTAATACATTTGGTTCCATCAGGGTAAAGCAGATCTTGTTTCCAGGGGCTCATCTAGTTAAGGGGAAAAGGTTCAAACCCCATTAGCCTCAGGTAGGAGTCAAAGTATGGATGCCATCAATATCCATGATTTTCTACTCCCAAAGCAAACCCAACATCTGATGTCGAGGATGGGTATCAC
The DNA here is from genome assembly GCF_030035675.1 of Rhineura floridana. Classification (NCBI taxonomy): domain Eukaryota; kingdom Metazoa; phylum Chordata; class Lepidosauria; order Squamata; family Rhineuridae; genus Rhineura; species Rhineura floridana. The sequence continues at coordinate 81,075,127 of NC_084489.1, read as the reverse complement.
AAACAGGTTTGTGAATATTGTTGTTAGATCCTGGGAAACAAAAAAGTTCAGTGGTTTAATTATGCAAGCTGTTTCACAATTTAGCTGACTGAGCGCGCCTTCCAACAGTGATTCAGATCTTCATTAATTTATATGTTTGTCTGTGCTCTTGATGGGGGAACATGTTCTACAACCAACTGGGCAACAATGATTCAGCTATATGCTGCTGCCTCTGTTGTTTTGGAAAGGGGAACAAGATGTGCAACCACAGAGAACAGTAGCAAAGTGATGCTTGCGAATATTTGGGTCAACTTTGATGAAAATTGCATATCTGCTTTGTGCGGGTAACTATATCGAAAATGCAAGGCCAGGAAGGCTGAAATCTACATGACAAGTTTGATATAGGAAGGTTCCTTATGCTTGACTAGCATTGTTGTCTGTGGCTGGCAGGCACTCTCAAGGGTCTTAGGGAGAGGGCTGTAGCTCAGTTCTGGAATGTGTACTTTGCATGCAAGGTCCCATGTTCATCTCCAGACGCAGCTGGGAAAGTCTTCTGCCTGAAAATCCTGTAGGGCAGAAGTGGCTAACCTTTGTCCCTCCACTCGTTGCCGGATGAGTATGATGTTGATTATTTACCCATCCTTCACCCTGAGGTCCCGGGGCAGGTTACAACTGTGTAAAATACATTAAAAACAGCTTGCAAAGCAAAACCACAAAATCACAAAACAAATCACAGAAATATGGTGGGTTCTAAAAATATACATCTCAGGTGTCAAAGGCCAGGGTAAAGAGGTGCATCTTCAGTGTACGGTAAAAGCCGTACAGTGAAGATGCCACACACACCTCTGTGGGGGGAGGGAGTTCCACAACTTGGGGGCTGCCACAGAGAATGCCTTCTCCTGAGCCACTGCCACCCCTAGGCTTCTGAGAGTGGTGGAACTACCAAGAGTTGCCCCTCTGCTGCTCTCAACACCTGAGAGGGTCTGTGGGGAAGGAGGCATTCTCTCAGATATTTGGGGCCCAAGTTGTTTAGAGCTTTAAACACGAATGCGAGCACCTTGAATTGGGCCTGGAAACTGGCAACCAATGCAGCTGTTTTAAAACAGGGGTTATATGAGATCTAAATGGAACTCCAGCCAATAATCTGGCTGCTGCATTCTGGACCAGCTGAAGTTCCCAGTCATCTTCAAGGGCAGCCCCATTGCAGTAATCCAGTCTGGAAGTCACCAGAGCATGGAGTACTGTGGCCGAGTCATTTCTGTCATAAAGGCGCTGAAGCTGGCGAACCAGCCGATGCTGACAAAAGGCACTCCTAGCCACTGAGGCTACCCGAGCCTCCAGTAACAACGTTGGGTCCTGGAGTACCCCCAAGCTGCAGCCTTGCTTCTTCCAGGGGAGTGCAACCCCATCCAGAACAGGCCATCTCCTTACCTCCCAGACACGAGAACTCAGGACACGTAACACTTCTGTCTTTTCAGGATTCAGCTGCAGTTTATTGGCTCACATCTAGCCCATCACCACAGTTCCCATTATCCCAATTGGCCACATTGGCTGGGCTTGATGGGGACCAGAGCCCACAGATACCTGGAGAGCCCTGCAGTAGAGTCACTGGCAGTCAGTGTGTAGAAAATATTGAGCTAGGTGGACCAATGGTCTGATTCAGGATAAGGTCACATCCCGGCCTCCTGTGTTTTCCACATCATCACCTGTCTGCTCCTTTTAACTGGAGATACCCAGGATTGAACCCAGAACCTTCAGCATGCAAAGCTTGTTCCCTACCACTGAGCCTAGGAGGTTGGATTTCTGAATGCCCGGTTTGGCTTTTAAGTGTAGGTGAAAGATGTAGTGCTGAAAATGTCTCTTTGAGGCATATGATGTGTGCTCGTCCATTGATATATTCTTTTTGAACTGAAATTGCTGTCCATATCAGTTTTGTACTGGCAAAATCCTTGATATTTGCAGATGTTCATGTACTTTTAAATTATAGTCCTGTAGTATGGGAATTAACGGCAGGACAACAAAAGTGGATTTTGCGAGCCCTTATGGTTGCTGAGAGGCTCATACTTTGAGCCTGGAAGGATGAACACCCACCATCTTTTTATTTATTTATTTATATAAAGGATTATATAAGGTTGTCACATAGAGGAGGGCTGGGATCTCTTCTCGATAATCCCAGAGTGCAGGACACGGAATAACGGGCTCAAGTTGCAGGAAGCCAGATTTTGGCTGAATGTCAGGAAAAACTTCCTAACTGTTAGAGCCATACGACAATGGAATCAATTACCTAGAGAGGTAATGCTTTGATTTGGATTCCTGCCATGAGCAGGGGGTTGGACTTGATGGCCTTATAGGCCCCTTCCAACTCTACTATTGTATGATTCTATGATATCCCACCCTTCCTGTTAGAAGGAGCCCAGGGCGTCAAACAAAAACACTCTAAAACATCTGAAAACCAAAAGACTTAAAAACCTTTTTAAAAAAACCTTTAAAAACATCTTAAAAAGTAATTCTAACACAGACACAGTCTGTATTAAGTATTGGTTTGAGGACCTCGCTGCCCTGGCTGCACTTGAACACACTTCTCATTGACTTCAGTTTTGTGTGGATACCTATTTGGACCACTGGAGGGTTTGTATTAACGTATACATTTAACTTGATGGATGTATGGTGGTTATTGTATCTGTAATGTGAGCTGATGGTGGATTATTACTACTATTAATCTATCTATCTATCTATCTATCTATCTATCTATCTATCTATCTATCTATCTATCTATCTATCTATCTATCTCTATATCTATCTATCTATATCTATCTATCTATCTATATCTATCAATCTATATCTATATCTATATATTCAGTTTTTTATGTAATCCTTTTGTTTTTCGTTTTTCTTTTTTGTTAAATTTGCAAAGAAAAAAAGAAAAAAGCTCTCTGGAAAAATGGAATCTGACTGGAGAGGGAAAGCAACGAGGAAGTTCTTAGAAAACTGTTGATCAAATTGTAAACACTTGCCAACAGCAGTAGATATTAACATTAGTTGTCTTTATTCATTAGTGCAGAAATACAGACTTTGTAATGTTGGATCGAAATTTTACATTACCGATGAATGTCTGCTGGACAGAGCAGTTGCTGTGAGCATTAATGTGATAGCTTGAAGAAACTGGCAATAATGCCCATTAAATGCAGATTTGTATTTGGGCTGTAGCTGAGTGCGTGACAAGTGCTGATGCTTGATCCCATCTGAATGGCCATCTTTAGTGTTGAACAAGAAAACCAAAGAGAAATCTGCAATACAGCCAAAATGTATTGAAGTCGACATATTTCAGAAATACAATTTCTTTCTTGAGAGTCAATTTAAAACCAGGGATAAAAAACCACATTTGTAAACTAACTTAAAAAATCCATGCATTATGAAGATCTAATGCAAAAAAAACCTTGATTTTTTAATAAGATAACCAGATGTATTATTGCAGGGATTGGGAACCTGGTGCCCTCCAGATGTTGTTGGATTCCAACGCTATCAGCCCCAGTCAGCATGGCCAATAGTCAGGGATGCTGTGAGTTGTAGTCTAACATCTGGTGGGCCACAGATTCTCATCCCTGTCTTATTGTTATAACTCAGCCTTTACCAACCTGGTGCTGTCCAGATGTTTTGGACTATCATCCCCATCAGCTCCAGCCAGCACTGCTTGGGGTTGTTGGGAGTTGTAGTCCAAAACATCTGAAGGCCATTGCAGTTGGTGAAGGATGGAATAACTGCTAATGAAAGGTATTAGCATCATCTCTTTGAAAAACCTTAAAATAAATACTGTGTGTAGAAAGTGGGAATAAAATGGCTTTACATAAGTACAAAGACATAGATCCTTTGCTTCTGGGACTGTTATGCATGATGGGTTGCTAGCTATGCAAATAGATCTGGGAGGAGGGTTGGGATTGATGTCATGGCAGCTGATTACACAAATGTATTGTTGGCTTTCATAGAATCGTAGAATAGAATCATGGAATAATAATGTCAGAAGGGGTCTGTGAGGCCATTGAGTCCAACCCCCTGCTCAGTGCTTTCTAAAAGTGGAGCCCTTCCCCAATGCAGTTCTTGGTGTGGGGAACCTTTGTGGTGATGAGGGCTCCTTCCAAAGGGAAAGGATACAGGCTTCCCAACCATAGGCTACCCTTTCCCCTTTCTCTCAGTTCTCAGGCAGCATGTCTCCCCTTCCTCCCGCTTGCTAGAAATCAGCTCAGGAGAAGTTACCAGGCAGACAGGCTCAGAGAGGTCTGGGACTCTGTTTGTTGTTATTATTATAAGTCATATAAGATTTGCAGGGATATTTGTTTGTGCATGTTCTGTTCCTTGGCGAATGGTGTGAGCTGTTAATTTAGAGCAGATGTACATTGGGGATGTGAGGTTATGTTCTGAGATGGGTTGGCAGGGCAGGGATTTGGGGAAAACAAGGTACTCCAGACCAAACTAGGTGAGACGCTGTTCATGCAATTAGCAATTACAGGCATCCCCTTTGAAAAGTAAATAGGACCCTGCTGTGGGGAGGGAGGGACAGGAAGGCTTCCTCCCATTGCCCCCTCCCACTGTGGTCCCACTCCAAACTGGGCCCCTGCACCTGCTGTTTGTGCTGGAAGACCAGCTTCCACTGGCATGATGGAGAGCTTTTCCACCCAGTGCAAATAGCAAGCCTCATAGAGATCACAGTAGGCTTAACGTCCTCCCCACATCACTTGCCAAGATCCTGATCCAGGTTGGGACCCCATGCCTGTTCTATACTTTAGCAAAGCTATTTGTGTGGTTGTGAATTGCCTGAATGATGTTTGGCCTTTGCTCTGCCAATGTGACTAGATTAAGGTCACTTCCAGACAACCTGTTTATTAAGCATTCATCCTGGTTTGTTGCAGGAAGGTTTTGCAATATCAAATATTTATTCAGCATTTATCCTGATTTGTTTCCACAGAGGTTATATGACTAGCCATCAGTGGATTATTATACAACACTTCCCAGTACATTTTCCTGTCAGTTTACTTAGCGCAGAAAGTCAATTAAAAAAAAAAAGGTTTGTTGCATCACAGTGATTTAATCCACTTTAATTGCAGAAACTACCAGTACGCCATTGACTTTCCCCTTCAGAATAGTGACAGCCTGGATGTGGCCTATGAGAGAGAATGGTGAAATGGTGACTAGACAAGGGTTAGAAATCTTGCCCAGATGCTTATGTTGTTGTTGTTATGTGCCTTCAAGTTGATTACAACTTATGGTGACCCTATGAATCAGCGACCTCAAATAGCATCTGTCATGAACCACCCTGTTCAGAACTTGTAAGTTCAGATCTGTGGTTTCCTTTATGGAATCAATCCATCTCTTGTTTGGCCTTCCTCTTTTTCTACTCCCTTCTGTTTTTCCCAGCATTATGGTCTTTTCTAGTGAATCATGTCTTCTCATGATGTGTCCAAAGTAGGATAACCTCAGTTTCATCATTTTAGCTTATAATGATCGTTCTGATTTAATTTGTTGTAACACCCAATTATTTGTCTTTTTCACAGTCCATGGTATCTGAAAAGCTCTCCTCCAACATCACATTTCAAATGTTGATTTTTCTCTTATCTGCTTTGTTCACTGTCCAACTTTCACATCCATGCATAGAGATCAGGAATACCATGGTCTGAATGATCCTGACTTTAGTGTTCAGTGATACATCTTTCCATATGAGGACCTTTTCTAGTTCTCTCATAGCTGTCCTCGCCAGTCCTAGCCTTCTTCTGATTTCTTGACTATTGTCTCCCTTTTGGTTAACGACTGTGCCAAGGTATTGATAATCCTTGACAAGTTCAATGTCCTCGTTGTCAACTTTAAAGTTGCATAAATCTTCTGTTGTCATTACTTTAGACTTCTTGACATTCAGCTGTAGTCCTGCTTTTGTGCTTTTCCACTTTAACTTTCATCAGCATTCGTTTCAAATCATTACTGGTTTCTGCTAGTAGTATGGTATTGTCTGCATATCTTAAATTATTGATATTTCTCCCTCCAGTTTTCACACTTCCTTCATCTTGGTCCAATCCCGCTTTCCATATATGTTCTGCATATAGATCAAACAAATAGGGTGATAAAATACACCCCTGTCTCACACACTTTCCGATTGGGAACCAATCAGTTTCTCCATATTCTGTCCTTACAGTAGCTTCTTGTCCAGAGTATAGGTTGCACATCAGGACAATTGGATGCCGTGGCACCCCCATTTCTTCTAAAGCATTCCATAGTTTTTCATGACCTACACAGGCAAAGGCTTTGCTGTAATCTGTAAAGCACAGAGTTATTTCCTTCTGAAATTCCTTGGTCCGTTCTAGACTCCTAACAGGGGCACCCAAGGCGGAATGGTCAAAGCTGAGACACCAGACTAAGATGCATCCAAACTCAGAGGAAGGCAATGATAAACCACCTCTGAATACCTCTTACCATGAAAAGTCTATGAACAGAGTATCCAGAGACTTCTAGCAGCCACTTTTAGCCTAGGCACATTATACTTCAACCCAGGTTCAGGTACTACCTCTTGTCCACCTCCAAAACAGAATTAGAGACAAACTCTCAAACAGAAATAAAAGGGTTCCTCCTGATGATCTTTTTATTGAACATTCATCCTGATTTGCTTTCACAAAGCTTATGTGGAGGTTTGAGTATGTTCAGTTTTAACTGAGCGTTCATTCTGATTGTTTGTGAGGTGGTTATACAACAAGGAGCATTCATCCTGATTTGCTAGTGGGGTGTCCATACAACTTCCTGTTAATCCTTAGTCCATTCAGCACTTCTCAATGGATTTCCTCATCACCTTCCTAACCGCAAAAAAGTTCTTTTTTGAAAGAGAAGGATTTGTTGTGTTAGGGTGATAGAGCACTGTAGTTCACTCCAGTTGTGCAAGTCTAGCACTGCAGCTGGAGCAGGAGAGGATCAAAGCATCCACAATTCTCTTCCCATGCGCCACCACACTGCACATTATCAAATGTCATTTATAGGAAGTGAAATGTCACTTCTCTGCAAAACAGCCAGGCCATGAAACCAACAACATTTTTTTAATTGTGCAAATGGGAAGTTTCCCATGTGTTAGGGGCGGGGCAGAAAACAGACTCCCGTGCACATGGTCGATGCACATGTGCATTTACATGAGTAGGCCTATGCATACCGTAGGAGTCTGCCTTCGACTGGCTTCTCCTGGTCTATCCAGTAGTGACTGGTACTCATTGGGACTGGTTGGGCAGAAGGCAAAGAGGCCAAGAGCACATGGACCCAGCGCCAATGGCAGGCAGAGCCAGCCAATTCTAGTTTTGTCCTCAACCTCCTTACCATCGGGTTCGACAGGAACTAAGCAGGAGGGAGCTGACAGACACCCTGCCACTCCCTGGACAATAAGAAGCAGAGCTTGGAAAAGTTACTTTTTTGAACTACAACTCCCATCAACCCAATCCAGTGGCCATGCTGGCTGGGGCTGATGGGAGTTGTAGTTCAAAAAAGTAACTTTTCCAAGCTCTGATAAGAAGGCAGGCAGATGAAGGCAGGCTGAGGTTAGTGACGCAGTGCCCCATTGGCACTGGTGGATCAGGCTCTACTGGGTCTAAACTGATTGACAGTGGCGCCCCAGAGTTTCAGACAGGATTCTGTCCCAGGCCTGCCAGGAGATGGTGGGGATTGAACTTGGGACTAGGGATGGTGGAGAATTTCGATTCAGTTTCAAGCAAAATTTATCAAAATTCTCAATTTCCAAAACAATATGAAAAGCAAAACACCGCCATCCTTCGGAATTCGCACTTATCCAAAATCTGTGATGCTGTTCGCCAACCAAACATGGTTTACAAAAATGCATATGTCAGGGGAACGTGTGCATAAAAATGAATATATGAGTGAAGCTAACAATAAAAATGCATTATGTGACAAAAATGGCTTGCAGAAATGTGTACATGAGTCAAAACCTGCCTGCAAAAATGTGTTTATTAGGAGAAATTTGCAGTAAAATGCTGGGGAATGTTTGTGTGTTTTTCTTTTTAATTCACAAAGCGCTACAGAAATGTGGAGAACTGAATTAAGATTGGAAAAATGAGAAAATGAGAAAACTGACAGATATTTGCATCCCTACGTGGGATCTTCTGCGTGCAAAGCAAACACTCTGCCACTGAGCTAGTCTCCACCTTGGAGTGGAAGCATCACTTTTCCAGGAACTGTCTGGAGGCATCTTTTGGCACACATTTTATTTTGTTAAGCGTACATCCCACGGCCTTCAGCAAGAAGGCTCTCAGGGTGGTGAAAGATGAGATAAGCAACCACTCAATTAAAATAAAGAAAGTTAATAAAACAGCACAAGAAAGCAGATTGAACGCTATCAATATATAAGGGGGAGCTGAAAAGTGTAAACGGACCCAAAAGATCTAAAAATCCTGGAAGGGTAAAAAAGGATCCAGAAGGATGCACCCTGGGCTCCTTTGGGTGGAAGGGCAGGATATAAATTTAATTAATTAATAAATGCACTGTCCTCCTCCTCCTCCTCCTCCTATGGACTGACTGACTGTGTACTGCCTTCCGTCTTATGGTGACCCTATGGATAGGGTTTTCATGAGGCTGAAAGGCAGTGACTGGCCCAAGGTCACCCAGTGAGCTTCATGGCTGTATGGGGATTCAAACCCTGGTCTCCCAGGTGGTGGTTCAACACCTTAACCGCTACACCACACTGGCCTTATGGAAGGGCACTCCAACTGGGGCAGGCAGCAGAGCTGCCTTCTCTTCCGTCACCAGCCACTGCACCTCGGAAGTGGGGACCCTCAGGAGAGCCTCAAGTTATGATCTCAGTGACTGGATAGGCAGGGAAGGTGACTTAGTCGGTACACAGGGGGTCATGCTGTGCCATCCAAGGCCACCAAGCGTGTTGCAATTCGTGCAAAACAACCCTAGCTTAGGGGTTCCCAAACTGTGCCCCATGGACCGCCAGTAGTCTAGGAGCTTCATTCTGGTGGTCTGCCGCTTGGCCACATTAAATGTTCATATACATTTTAATTGTATTTTATTGCTTCTTCTGTTTCTTCTCTTGTATGTTACTGTATTACAATTGGACGACTATGGGATGCATATTGGAACACTGTGAAATATGGCATCAGAAATAAAACCAGTAATAAAAATACAATTCAAAGTCACACGGCATCTGGCACAGCGCATTAACAACCAGCAGGAAAATCATTCAGTGGACCCTCAGCAGTTTTCAAGTGGTCCAGGTGGAAAAAAAGGTTTGGGAACCACTGCCCTGGACAGTTGCCCAGGGCTGGAGCAGGGAATGGCTCCACCACATCCTGTTTGTTTTGTCAAAAAGCTGTGCAGTTTCCTCCTTCCCATGAAGATGAGGTCAGCCATAAAGAGAAACAGAGGCAAGGTCTTGAATAAAAAGAAAGGCATCTTGTTTGAAGTCCAGGCCCACATGTGACCAGTAGTGTAGTGGCAAATTCAGACTGCGGGGTCCCTTCATGTTAATTATAGGCATGCCCTCTCCCTTTTTTTTTTGCTGTGGGGTTGAGAATAAAATCGATCATGTCTAAGAACTAATAAGCATGAAAAAGGAATGTTAGCTACTGTGAAGAGTCTTCTCAGTGTTTGATTCGCCTTCTTTCACTATGATTGGCTCCAATCCTCAGGAAAGGACAAGGAAGCCTGTTAGAAGATTCTTCTCAGTGGCTAACGCTCCCCTTTCATGCTGATTGGCTCGTAGGATGCTGGAGACATAGGAACCTTGCTGGGACCCTGCTCCCAAAAACGTAAAGGGTCTAAGACCCCTCGAGGCCCTGCATGACTACACCCCTGTGTGTGACTCATTGTATCCTCACACCGTGTTGAAGTTGGCAGCATGGCAAAGTACTGTTTTTTTTAAAAAAAGAGGAGGATTATGGAAGTTGTTTTCCTTTGATGTGCCTGTGATCAATAACAATGTAATGAGTCCATTGTAAAACAAAGATGGAACAGGGAGAATTGCCAATGTGAAGGGCTGCTTCATTCACATAAATTGAGTCAATAAATACTCCCTTTGTCATGCTGGAATCAGTTAAAGCGTTGTTTGCTCACAAACTTGTGGGTGTCTCGAGAATAATGGCCATGAATTATCTTGAACCATTTGCTCAACAGCAGGGACCATAGTCCTGCCATACTAGGGCCTCTGAGGCACAATCTGGCAGCTCTTGCAAAATGTAGAAATTTTCAGGAGTGTTTATACAAGCAGTTGTTACAGGGAAATGTCACCATGAGGTGGGTGAAGAGTAGTGGTGGCTGGTATCCATTGGGACTGATAGGGCATAAGACCAGACGTCCACAGTAGGTGAAGCCAGAGCCAATGGCAGGTGCAACAACAGCCAATGACAGGTGGAGTTTTGTCCCCATTCTCCTCCCTGCTGAGTCTACAAGGGCAGCACTGAGACTAAGGAGGAAGAAACTGACAGACTGAGTTTGTGTCCCATTTGCCTTAATGGAGCGGCCTCCACTGCTGAAGAGGGATTGTCAGGCCTGGTAAGTGTCAGTATCAAGGACAGGGTGAAAGGGAAGAATAGATGTTAATGTTGTTTTTTACAGGGCACTAAAATTATCAATTGTAGATTCACATTTTGCGGGGGGTACATTTCCTCTCAGTTCCATAGGAGAAGCATATTGTATGAATGTAATTCTAGGATCCATTTGGTTATCAGAACTGTAAAATTCCCATGTGGGTATGAAGTCTTGCAGTTCTGTGTTTACCGATTCACACACAGTGTTTTATCTCTGCGCAGGAATAACTGCTGCAAAGTAGTGATGGGCTCTGTTTCTGCAATAATCAGATTTGTCATCAGATTAATTATTATTTCTGATATTCTCTATCTTTGCGGAGATAATTTTGAAGTAGCAAATCTCCGGGCCTGGTTTCCAATTCATTCTTCTTCTTTTTCCCCCAATTCGTTTTTTAAAACAATTTTCTTTGAAATCATTGGTAGTGTGAGTGATACTTTTATTGATCTACTTTCTATGTGAGCTGTTCAAATGTGTATTGCCTTTCACTGATGTCAGTGAAGTATTGATTGTAACTGACAGATAGAAAGCAGCAGGGGGGAATGAGGTATTGATTTTAAGCAGCAGGGGGGAAGACACTGACTTGATTATCTGCCTTAATCTGCTCTGCAATGCACTTGAAAAGGAATGTAAATGTGCAATAATTACACCTTTCACAATAAAGATAGATACCAGCGGAGACTCAAGAATAAATAGAGATTGTAATATTGATAATTCTCTGCAAAGCAAAAAAAAAAGTGGAGGAAATTGAAAAAATGAAAAGATATTGGAGGAAAAAGGAATTGGACCATTAATGACCACTAGGGGGGTCACACTTAAAAACAAAATGTAAAACGGAAAGGATTCCATCCCTATTGCAAAGGCACAATAGCCACTCCAGTCTAAAATATTTTCCTCACCCAACCAACACTCTTAACAGTGCCGTTATTCTCTCATGTGGTAGCCTTCCTCACTGAGCTCATGTCAACCCCTGCTGTATGGTTAAAAACTAAACCTGTGGAATATATTCTCTGACTAATAGAATAGATGCAAAAGAATAAAGTCAAGGTACTAAATAAACGTCTTGTATTTCTATAATATAGATCCAAAAAGATTTTAAAACTATGCAAAGAATGAGTCTATGGACTGTAGAATATACAATAATAGCCAAGCAGTCTTATGGGGCTTCATATCACTGAAATGCAGACACTGTACATTATCACATCAATGTGCTCTAAAATATTTAGCTGTGGCAACTGGATATATCTGTCAAATGCTAGCTGCACCACTATATGGTCGCCAGATCCTTGCCCATAGACTGGATTCCAGTCTTTGCCAACCTGGTGCCCTCCAGCTGTTTTGGACTACAACTCCCATCAGCCCTGTGCTGTCTGGGGCTCATGGGGGTTGTAGTCCAAAACATCTAGAGGGCACCAGGTTGGCAAAGCCTGCTGTATTTGTTTCATTAGGAGCCCCGTGCAAGGAATGCCTTTGCCCCTGCCCTGCAATCTTTAATACCTCCATTCTTCTTGTATACGTAGCCTGTTTCACAACTTTGAGATGGTCCATCTTCATGCACCAATTAGATCACAGTTGCTCATTTGCACAGCATTTGTTTAATGGGCGTGGACGTTGTCAACTGCCCAGCAAATTTGGGGGAAGAAACACCAGCTCAACATTAACACAACAGTGGCTGAGTGTGCTAATATTGTCAGCTTTGCAAAGGAGAATGAGCTGTTTGTGGTAGTTTATTTCAGTTGATGAGTGGATAGGTGAGCTAGAAACCCTGTGACAGATGTCGCCCCCCCTCCCAACCTGGTGCCACAGGCAGTCTGTTGGTATGACTGCCCTTCAGTCCAGCCCTTTGTCTGCTTAGGATCATCCTCTGGAGTGTGTCTGTGGGTGTTTGCAAAGTAAAACACACAGAAGGGAGAAAGACACCCTTGTTGGAACTGCCCCTCCTCAAGGGCATCTGCAGGAATTTATGGGGTGGGGGGACACAATTTTCTCTGTAAAGTAAAACACTGAGCAGGATAATTTCTCACAAAAATGAGAAGAATGGGATCTGTACATGTTGTCTCATATCTCAGGTTCTACTTATACTGAAAACTTACTCTTTTTAAAAATGTTAGTGGGAATCTGGGGATTATGGTTCTTCGGGGCAGCTGTCCCCCTTGCCCTCCCTCCCCATAGATGCCCATATATCCCTTTTATACAACTCTTAAACCAGGAGTGCCACCCTTTTTGGACCAGAGGGCATATTTCAAATTTTAAGAGAGTGCTGGGAGCCCTAGTCACAAAATGGCTGCCTGGAGATGTGGCATAACACAAAATTAGAGAGTACTGTATTCATGGTGAAGCTTTTCCCATAATTGTATTTCCATACTAGAAAAGCCTCAACCTGTTGAATTTCTACCTGGCATGGATTATCAGGGGGCTGGAAACAAAGCCCTATGAGAAGAGACTGAAAGAACTGGGCATGTTTAGGTTTTCAGTTATGCAAACAAACAAACCTTCAACAACCACGGAAAGAACTTGGCATGTTTAGCCTTGAGAAGAGAAGACTGAGGGGAGATGTGATAGCACTGTTCAAGTACATGAAAGGTTGTCACATAGAGGAGGGCCGGGATCTCTTCTCGATCGTCCCAGAGTGCAGGACACGGAATAATGGGCTCAAGTTACAAGAAGCCAGATTTTGGCTGAACATCAGGAAAAACGACAATGGAGCCAATGACCTAGGGAGGTGGTGGGCTCTCCAATACTGGAGGCATCAAGAGGCAGCTGGACAGCCACCTGTTGGGGGTGCTTTAAATAGGATTTCTGTCTTGAGCAGGGGGTTGGATTCGATGGCCTTATATGCCCCTCCCAACTGTACAGTTATATGATTCTATGAAGCCTGGGGAGAGAAAATGCTGTTGCAATCAGATCCTGCTTGTGGGCTTCCTGTAGGCATCTGGTTGGCCACTGTGAGAACAGGACACTGAACGAGGTAGGCCTTTGGCCTGATCTAGCATGGCCCATTTTATGTTCTTAAAGCATTTCAACTCCTCTCTTTGGCTGAAGGAAAAAAAAAACCTCATGGAGTGGCTTGTGAAGATCTGTAAGGACACTTCCTGCCTTCAAGCTTCCAATCTAAAAGGCATGACACACAAGGAAAAAGGGATGAAGAGGGTGAAGGGGGAGGGGAAGCAAGCTCAGGTGCTGGTTCTTAAAGTTACAAAGTCCACATAATGACCGGCTGCTAAGGGCTCAGTCCCAGTAGCCGGATGGAAAGGCTGCGGCTATGCGGGAGTTAAGGAGCATGAAAGGCAGCTCATTCCTCGGCAGAGACGATGGAACAAATGAGCTCATGTTGTTTTAATGCCAGCTGAACCCATAAAGGTTGTCCCAACTTACCTCAGAGCCTGCTGCCTGGCCACTGTCGTGTGACCCACAGTGGCCGCCGTTAAACTCATTTGCTTTTCCTGTTTTACTTTCCTAACATTCTCCCTTTCTTTCCCCCTCTTCTTTTCTTTTGCAGTTGTTTCTTTTTGCTATCAGGAGTAAAGGGCCAGTACAAAGGAGAATCAGGATGAAAAGATGGCTGACTTCTTGTTACCACTGGGTTCTAACAGCTTCCACCGGTTCACGCCCGAATCTCTGGCTGCGATTGAGAAGCGGATCGCAGAGATCACAAAGAGTGCCAAGCAGGAATATAGGGAACAGTTGGGCGACGAGGAGAAACTGCGGCCCCAGATTGACTTACAGGCCGGCAAGAAGCTACCTGACCTCTATGGGTCTCCTCCGTCAGAACTCATTGGGGAACCGTTGGAGGACATTGACCCTTACTACAGTGATCGCAAGGTCATACCCATCTGCTCTGCACTTGTGATTAAAGATGGCGGAGGGGAGAGAGAGCAGAAGTGGGGGGAGGCTGTGGTTTTCCATCTCCTTCCCCCTTTCCCCCAGTGGATATAATCCCTCCTTGGTTGAAGGATGTGAGAAGTAGGAGGATCAAACTCCCCAAGCTGAATATTTTGAAAATGTATGATGGGAGTAGCTGAGGATGGAGACAGGTGTCTGTAGGAATTTTTCCAATGGGGAGGGCAAAGGAAAACACTGGAAGTGGGGTAATAGGCAAATGTCTCATACACTCAAAACAATTAGAATAGTTCCTATACATTTTGGCTGCATACACAACATATCTTCAAGGTACATTCACAGTACATCTCTCCCCCAAGAATCATGAGAACTGTAGTTTACCCCTCACAAATTCCCAGCACCCTTAACCAACTACAGTTCCCAGGAATCTTGGGGGGGTATGTGGTTTGAATGTGCTTTAAAAGTATTATGTCTACACAGCCTTAGGGTAGAGACACACTTACTGTTCTGCTGGTTCCAGTATGTCTCCACCCCCCTTTTCTGAAAACGGGGGCACATGACGCTAGTCAAACCCTGCCCCCTTTTGCTGTAAAATCTGGTGAGATCGGCTTGAGTGCATTTTGTAAAAAATTCACTTCAGACAGATTTTGCAATTGATCAGCAGATCAACCAGTTGCCCCTCCGGATGTGACCAATGGAAACATTTTGCTGTAGGCAACTAGTGTGCTCACAGCCTTAGTCTCATATCTCAAGTTCTACAAATGCTAGAAACGTATCTTAAAAATGAAAGCTGGGGATATGTAGATTATGGATCTTCGGGTGGGGCAATTGCCTCCTTGCTCCCCCCGGATGCCTGTGGATTGAGTTTATAAAGAAAAAAAGCAGAGGCCAGATGGCCATTTAAAATACTAGTTAACATCAACAAGTCCTTGTATGCTGTTGTGGTGCTCTCATATTTCTAGGGGATACTGCCTTGATGGTCCCAATCCAGTGCTGATGGCCTGCTGAATCCATTCACTGGAAAAGGCAACATGGGTGGGTGGAGCTGAGCTCTGAAACCACAATGCTTGGGCTGTTCGCCCTCCCAGGAAGGGTTATTTCTGCAAACTAACAAAACAAACACAGACGTGGCATAGCTGTTGTAGCACTAAAAAGTTCAGACTTGGGAGGCTTTAGCTCCCGTCTTCCCCCTACTCATGGAGCACCCCAGCACATTATATGGATTTTCACAGCAGACCTGGTCTTTACACGTGTGGTCTGTTTAGTTTGGCCCTTACCTTTCCTGTCACCAAAGACCTCTTTCAGTTGCTCAGCCTACCAATATTTGATGTTTTAGTGCCAGTCAAACTGACAACTTCCCCATCTCTCTAAGATGCTGGCCTGCACACTGTTTAGTGTTGTGAGCCACTTAACGTTCTGTGCCATCACACCAGCTCAGCCAGTCGGTGTCAGAGGCTTCACCACTACAGGAGTAAAACCACCGGCAAATCCTATCTTCCCTAATCAAGAGAAATGAGGACATACGGTTTCACTTAATTGATCTGATTAATGGAGAGAGGGTGATCCCAATCAGATGAGCAGGGTTTTTTTTTTCTCACACCCTGCTCCTACTAGGGGTGGAGGAAAAATTCAGTTTGGTTCACATTTAAAGCCTTATCTATCAAATTTCTAAAACTTTATGAAAACAACTATCCTCTGAAATTTGCACTTACAGAAGACCTCTTGGAGTCTGGGCCTGGGAACCAAGAGGTCTTCTGTATCTTTAAAAGTTGTGCAGGGGGAAGGGAGAATTCCACCTTGTGGTTTTTCCTATTACAGGGTTGCAAGAATACCTGCACTTGGCTGACTTTCTCTTCTCCTAAAGATACAGGATCAGTCTCAGGCCCTGAACCTGGCAACCCTAGATAGCAGAGAGGGGGGTGATCTGTATGGATCAGCTGGTGGGTACATGTGCATGTTAGAGTGTGTGTGCATGTGCACGTGTGTGTGTGTGCATAAGAATGCAAGATGACAACATTTACTTTTGGTCTCCTGAGGGTTGGTCAAGGCTGACTGTGACCCTCAAAAAAATAAAAGACTACAGTCCTCAACTCTACTTTTTTGTAAACTAATCCCTTTTAAATGACCCTAATACAATTCCAGAGGCAGACACTTTGTGGGAGACTAGAGTCCTAGAACCTGGGTCTGTGCCAAATATCTAAAAACAGTGAAGGAGCGTGCGATTTGGAAGAAGAAATTGACGGTAGGGGAGGGTGCTTCATCCTTCCACACTTTCCCTTTCTCTGAACATTTTCACCCAGTAGGGTTTTCCAGACTTGGTTTGCTTTGGCCGGGAGGAAAGTAGTGCAGGGTAGAAATAGCAGCAGGGGAAGGGTTAAGCTCACCTCCCACCTCATGCCCTCCCCCTGTTGCTTTTTCTATGTGGGGAAAAATACAGGCACCCATCAAACATCTGGCTTGATTTTAAAGCTGACAGGACCATCAAGTAGTTTTACACACGCACACACACCCCAGTCTGTAAGATGTCTTCTGACAAGTGATGTGTCCCCTTTGCCTATGGGCAAAATGACAGTGCATTTCCTTTGCTGCAACCCTAATGGCATTTTTGCTAATGCACCATTAAAATATATGTGTACGTGAGGGGATGTGCATGTGTGTGTACTGAAAATTATTGACAAAAGCTAGACACATTCCTAGAAGCATCAATCTATGTTGCTGACCAACAGTAATCTATATGAAGATTTGCATTTGCAGTGAGATGAGCAATGGGCCACATGGAATTGTAGATAGGTGGTTCTAGTTTAGAAAGTCGCGAATCTTGCCCTTTAAATGGGGAGATTTGCACAGGTGCTTCTGGGTGGCCCTTGCAGCAGCATACTCCTGAGGAATATTGCAAACAAATCTTGTCTGACAGAGCTAATGTGCCTTTAAAAACCTAGTGACAGGCGGAGATTCCAGAGGTCAAGTTTTTCCCCAGATGTAGTGAAATTGCTACTTGCAACCCAACTTTTAAAGACAGAGGCAGCGCCACTCAGGAGGAATGTATGCCTAAATGCAAACACATCTGAAATGCCACCTTGGGGGGGGGTGTTGGGGAATTGCTAATACAGATCCTGAGGCGTGGAAGGTAGGCAACAGCAAATCTCTTTTTTCTGCTCCTGAAGTGAAAATAGGCATTCACACTTGTGAATGAGTGTCTCAAACAAGCTGTAGGTTTAGAAATGGGGAGGGGGGGAGGTGGTTCACTGATTGGTGAGTGGGGAGGAAGAAAAACTGCAAAAACGTGTTTCCCACTGGATACAGTTTCATAAAGTGGATGATGATCAATCTGTTCTTTTTGAAAGGAGATCCACACAGAGTCTGTTATTTTACATGTGGAACAATGCGCTGTATTGCACACTCTGTACCAATGGGTAGCCCTGACCCTGCTCTGTTTATTTGTTCTTAAAGAGATGACTGTGCTTTTGCACAAACATGTTCATCCTGGTTACTATGCATCACCCTTCAAAAAAAGAACAGTTTGAGCTCTCGAGGATATTCTTTTGCCTGGGCAACAATCCCTTTCCTGTCCTTTTCCAAAGAAGAGTGATGTGCAATAGCTTGGCATGTCCTTATTGGGTAAGAAACATAGATGTGCAATAGCTTGATATTTCATTTTTCTAAAGGCTCCTATCATGTGAGTTGTTAATACAGACCATAAATGTTCTTTTACTCTCTCGCTTTTGTTTTCCAGACATTTATAGTACTGAACAAAGGGAAGACAATCTTTCGATTTAGTGCCACTCCTGCCTTGTATATACTTAGTCCTTTTCATCGAATCAGAAGAGCAGCAATTAAAATTTTGGTACATTCATATCCTTTTGCATGAATTGTCTCCATCAGACCTGTGAGTGGTAGAAAATATGGGTTGGGTCATGCGTGACTGCATTCTGATCGCCTTGCTCCTGCTCATCAATGCATACTAGAGGGTTGATACCTATTGGAATTAGAAAGTAGAGATGGATTTACTTCTTTTGGCAGTAACATGCATAAGAGGCAAATGAAGAAAAATCTTCAAATCTTAAACCAGACGTCCTCAGACAGATGCCATCATCCCTGACCATTAGTCATTCTGGCTGAGACATGGGAACTATAGTCCAAAACTTTCTGAGGGCACCAGTTGGGGGACGCCTCTTAAATAAATGCTGTGTGTTCTCCTGCACTGATATATTTATATATAAATTCTGCATCAAAACAAGCTGAATTCTACAACCTATATAAAATGTGCAAATTGAAGACCTTTGCATACTTGCTCAGATTTTGCGTAACTTGTTCTGTTTTTCCCTGTTTATGTGACCATGCAGAGGGCAAAAAGGAAATCTTACCACAGTGAATGTTGTGTATCCAGTCCTCTAACCTTTGGATGTCTGGAGGCATTGTCATCAACTTGCAAGCATAAGGGCACAAGTTTGTTAGTTTGCTTTTTAAATTAACCCTAAGATTTCTGGGAAGCTGAATTCTATGCCCGCTACCTAATTTTGCACTTTTTTTTCCTGCTTCTGCATCATTATGCCATACACACAGTCCTGTCTTATTTAAACTATGTCTGTTGACTTGACTAGGGCTGCGTAAGCCCCATACATTTTAAGCACATTTTAGGCACATTTAAGAAACCTCAGAATGGTAGTTTGTTAAAGTTGTTGGGGACTGTAGTTCTGTGCGGTGTAAGCTACAGTTCCCAGGATTCTTGGGAGGTGGGATGTGCTTTAAATGTATGGTGTGTATGCAGCCTTTGTCTGCTTAGGTGAACAGGCAGGGCTGAAACTCCCCTCCTTTTTTATAACCTGCCTTTACAAACAGCAGGCAGAGCTTTTCCTCACATGGAGATACCAGGGCAAGCGGGTGGATTTCACCTCCTGAATTTCTGTCTTACATGTATTTATTTATTTGAAATATTTATAAACCACATAAAACATTACCACATATCATACTGGTGTACAATAAAATACAACAAATAAACACAT
This sequence comes from Rhineura floridana, assembly GCF_030035675.1. Classification (NCBI taxonomy): domain Eukaryota; kingdom Metazoa; phylum Chordata; class Lepidosauria; order Squamata; family Rhineuridae; genus Rhineura; species Rhineura floridana. The sequence continues at coordinate 81,055,745 of NC_084489.1, read as the reverse complement.
TAAAATAAAGAGGAATCTCATACTTCCTGTGAATAGAAATAGGAGAGTTTTTAGCATCCAATGAAAGATGTACAAATTTTGGAGGCTGTCTAATGTCAACGGGCAGAGCGTTCCACAAGGCAGGCCACTGTGGAGGACCTAGGCCTCTATATAGTGCACCATATATTTAACGCCTTATCGTACCACTTTAAACAGTCCCAAAAGAATCCTGAGAACTGTAGTTTTTATCCTAGTCCGTGTCTGTGCTGGAATTGCTTTTTAAGATGTTTTTAAAGTTTTTTAAAGATATTTTAAAGATGTTTTGTTGTAATATGTTTTCAAAGATGTTTTGTTTTAATGTCTTAAAGTATTTTGTTTTTGAGATGTTTAGTGTTTTTGTTGTAGCACTGGGCTCCTTTTGGGAGGAAGGGCAGGTTATCAATAAGTAAGTAAGTAACTAAGGGTGCTGAGAATTGCTAGGGGGTTCCTCACAGAGCCACAATTCCCAGAGTTCCCTTGGAGGAGGGATTGTTTGTTAAACCATTCTGAGAACTGTAGCTTTGTGAGGGGAAGAGGGGGTCTCCTAATAACTCTCAGCACCCTTTACGTACTACAGTTCCCAGGATTCTTTGGGGGAAGCCATAACTGTTTAAAGTAATATGATATGGCTTTAAATGTATGGTGCATATAGCCTTGGTGTGAGCTGCCCTAGAACGAATCTTCGGTCCATGTGACACCACAAGGAGAGCATGACCACAGTGCACAAGCAGCTATATAGGGTGATATCCTGGTCCCAAGATTTTTAGGGCTTTATACACTAACAGGAAGACCATGAGTTTGTCCCAGGAGCAAACTATTATGGCCAAGGAGGTGAGACTGTGTCTACCTTATTAAGGCTCTAATCCCATGCACAGTTACTTGGGAGTAAGTCCCATTGAACTGCCCATTAACTAACTTAAACATGCATAGGAATGCAGGGATGTAGGGATATAGGACGCTGCCTTATACTGAGTCAGACCCTTTGGTCCATCTAACTCAGCATTGTCTACACTGACTGGCAGCAGCTCTCCAGCATGTCAGATGGGGTCTCTCCCAACCTTATCTGGAGATGCCGGGGATTGAACCAGGGACCTTCTGCATGCAAAGCAAATGCTCTATCGCTGGTCCACTCCCCTTCCCAAAAAATGTGTTCCAGGTGAGGGTCAAACTCACAACCTTGGCATGGCTTTGAAAAGTACTGCTGCATATGCACCGCACACTAACCGATTGTGCCGCTGGAGCTGCCTTAGAATTGCAATGTGAGATTTACCATCACTTAATTTCCTGTGTTAAGTGCTGGAACTCACAGTGGTCAGAAGGTGCATGCTTTGTCCTGGAGGGTTACTGTCCTAATCCAAGATACTGTTTTCAGTGTTTACCCCTGAAGTGGTAAAGACAAAGCGCTCTGCACATGCTTGTGGCAGTGGCGGCTGGTGGCTCCATGTCACCTTTGGGGAATAGGTTTCAGTACCTTGGACAGCTCCTTGAAAGTTCAGACTACACCCCGGACCAGATTCCACTGCCCAATGACATGGAGTCACCAACTGCCCCGCTCAGGGGACATCTCCTGCTGTTTTTTCACATGTTGTAAGGATGAAGCCTTAAAATTGGAACAGACTCTGGGGCGCTAAATAATGTCTCCGTCCTGCACCTTTTCATGGAGTTTGGGTTATATGCTTGCCACTGCAGTGCTTATTATTATTATTATTATTGTTCCTGCCTTGGTCCCCCTTGAGCTGCTGGTGATCTTGTCTGTCGGCTTTCTCTCCATCTTCTCTGCATGAAGTTCATTTAAAGATCCGGCTGAAGGCTTTCAGGCTTCCAAGTGGGCGGTTTGTTGACTAAGTCAACACTTTCCAGAGTCATTTTATTTTACCTTCAGCTGTGCTCCTTCCAATTAGGGGGAATGTCAAACTCTGCTAGCTTGAGAGGGCCATCTGCAAAGAGTGTCCTACGATGAAGATGGCGAGCAGAGGATGCTGTTTCAAAAGACAGGGGGCAAAAAATAGTAGGATCTGCTACAGGGACCTCCTAGCCCAGCAAGACATTTCACTACTATCTGACGCTCTTTTTATTTCCCCCTTACAGGATAGTAAGGCATCCAGCGCCACTCTCTTGGCATGTCAGAGAGGAAAGGTACTGATGCTTCCTCCTGTGGTCAGGATCTTCACTGTGGGTGGCCAAAGAGTGATATTGCAGCTTGTCAGCTTAGCAGGGGCCAGGTGACACAAGAAACCAATAGGGTTGTATTTGGCCCTATAAAGCTTCCGGCATTGACGTGCCTGCCTCTAAATCCAGGGTGGAGAACCTGTAGCTCTCTGGACAGTAGCGGCTGGTGGCTTTATGTCAGTGGGGCAGTGGAATCTGCTCCAGATTTTAGTCCTTGGACAGCCCCTTGAAAGTTTGGAGTAAAACCTGGAGTGGATTCCACTGTCCCACTGACATGGAGCCACCAGCTGCCATTGTCTCCAGAGGTTGTTGAGCTCCAGCTCCCATCAGCCTCAGCCAGGATGGCCAATAGTCAGGGATGATGGGAGCTGGCCCTCACCTTCACCTGGAGGGCCACAGGTGCCCCACCCCTGCACTAGCTGATCAGACAGGTTCTGAATAAGTGCTCAGTAATGATCATGATTATTTATTAGTTTGTCACCTTTCCATAGCAGCTGTGCTCAAGGCAGCTCACAACACTAAAAAAACCCTGCATAATTTTAGCAGTTTCAAAAATAAAATAACATAGTCAAGCAATACTCATGAACAATAAACTAATGAAAACATCTCAATAAATACAGTTAAGCAATCCTCATGTACTTCACAACCAAAACATACAAAGCCATAGCCCCAATAACAGTAAAAATGCATCATCAAAGTTAAATCTTGACACCCCAAAACCACTCTTACAAAACATCCAACCCCAATAGTCTATAGACACCTTGAGCAGCAGGACTCACACAGGTAGGTGGTCTCTCAATGACGTTAATAGCACCTTCACAGGCTGTGTACATGTAGCAGATAGGAAGGGAGGGAGGAGTGAATAGTTAGAGCAGGGGTTGTGAGGCCCTCAAGGTGTTTCTGGATTCCAATTCCCAACAGCCTTGTTGTTGTTGTTATGTACCTGCAAGTTGACTACGACTTATGGCGACCCTATGAATCAACGACCTCCAAGAGCATCTGTCATGAATCACCCTGTTAAGATCTTGTAAGTTCAGGTCTGTGGCTTCCTTTATGGAATCAATCCATCTCTTGTCTGGCCTTCCTCTTTTTCTACTCTCTTCTGTTTTTCCCAGCATTATTGTCTTGTCTAGTGAATCCTGTCTTCTCATGATGTGTCCAAAGTATGATAACCTCAGTTTCATCATTTTAGCTTCCAGTGATAGTTCTGGTTTAATTTGTTCTAACACCTAATTATTTGTCTTTTTTGCAGTCCATGGTATGCACAAAGCTCTCCTCCAACACCACATTTGAAATGAGTTGCTTTTTCTCTTATCCTCTTTTTTCACTGTCCAACTTTCACATCCGTACATAGAGATCAGGAATACCATGGTCTGAATGATCCTGACTTTAGTGCTCAGTGATACATATTTCCATATGAGGACCTTTTCTAGTTCTCTCACAGCTGCCCTCCCCAGTCCTAGCCGTCTTCTGATTTCTTCATTATTGTCTCCATTTTGGTTAATGACCGTGCCGAGGTATTGATAATCCTTGACAAGTTCAATGTCCTCATTGTCAACTTTAAAGTTGCATAAATCTTCTGTTGTCATTACTTTAATCTTTTTGACGTTCAGCTGTAGTCCTGCTTCTGTGCTTTCCTCTCTAACTTTTATCAGCATTGATTTCAAATCATTGCTGGATTCTGCTAGTAGTATGGTATTGTCTGCATATCTTAAATTATTGATATTTCTCCCTCCAATTTTCACACCTCTTCCATCTTGGTCCAATCTCGTTCTCCGTATGATATGTGAAATTTGTCAGCTGGTGGCTTCTCTCAGTTTCTCATTTTTCCAATCTTAAGTTCAGGTCTCTACTTTTCCACATCAGTTTGCAAAACAAAGATTGTATTTAAAAAAGTCCTCATGAAAATTCATCAGCATTTTAGTGTGAATTTCTCCTAATGTCCACATTTTTGTGTGCAGTTTTGTCTAATATACACATTTTTTGCAAAGCTGTTTCTCCTAAAATAATGCATTAATTTTCATTAATAAATGCATTTTTATCCACATCTTACCTCAATATATGCATTTTTGTACACATTACATGGCTGGAGAATAGCGTTGCTATTTGGAGCAATGGAGAAGTGCAGATTTCAAAGGTTGGCTGTTTTGGGGGTGGCATAATGTTTCCCAAAGTGTTTGCCTTTAAATGCAAACTGAATTGAACTTCTCCCCCAGCGCTAGTCTGGGTCGGCATGCTCTACTGTCAGGGCTGATGGAGAGCATCACATTAGCTTCCCCCAGCCAGATTCCCTTTATTTTTCTATGCTGCCCACAACACTTTCTCTGTTGCCCTTTGGAGCCTTTGAGGTCGGGGCTACGGAACATGCGGCATCTTGCTTAAGCTGAGGGGACTGAGTGCAAAGTCTACCTTGGGCAGCAGCAAAAGGAATAGGCTTCCCCTCCTCCCCATCCATCTGTAGCAAGCTCAGAGGAGCCTCTTCCTTGTAGAGATGCAGTTGCCAAGTTTGCCATCCAGCTTTTCTTTTTAAGATAAATGTGGGAGGGGCACATGGAAGGCCCCTTGACCCATGGGCTTCCATGGGGAATAGACCCAAATGGGAGTCCCAGTTACCACTACCATCAACAGGAGTCCAGTAATATTTATTTATTGAGGCTTTAGACCTTGCTATAGACCTCACTCCCTTTCCCCCAGGCACATCGAGTCTAAATCCCCACTCCTCCTCTTCCTCTTCCTCTTCCTCTTCTTCTTCTTCTTCTTCTTCTTCTTCTTCTTCTTATTCTTATTGTTATTGAATTTCTATCCCACCCTTCCTCCCAAAAGGCACCCAGAGCAGCAAACAGACAAAACAACTTAACAAGAAAAACTTACTAAAAGCAGTCAACATTCCAAAGTGGGGTTACAACAACAGCAACATGTTTTCAAGGCCTTCTGCCTGTTTCTGCACTTCACTGGGCCCCCTCCTGAGACAGCCACTGGAGCAGCCCAGAGTCTCACTTGCTTCTGGTGTCCTCGGTGGTCTGGGGCTAGTCTCGCCTTCACTTCTGAGCCCCATGGCACCCCAGTAGCCCCTTTCCCAGGGTTATGGGGCTTAGGAAGGGATAGGGCCAGAGATCGCCTGGCTGGCCCCTTTGCAGCACACTCTAGGGTGACTTCCAGTTGGCCAGTCCCACGGTATCCTTGCCACAGAGGGTTTGGGGGGGCCAGGGAAGCTTCTGCTCCAAACCCACTGTTCCTCCCAGTTAGCAGAGGAAGGCACTCCAGGAGATCCTCAAGTCTCTTCTTTGCCACAAAGCCCTCCCCCTGACTGCTAGCCGTGGGCTATATATGCTCTGGAGGTGCGGGAGACCTTCAGTAGTCCCAGGGATTATAGGGACTGATACAAACCAGACATGGCAGGATCATAGGAAGTCGCTTTGTACCAAGTCAGAGCATTGCTCTGTCTAGTTCAGTATTGTCTACATGATTGGGAGCAGCTCTCCAGGGGATGTTCTCCAGCCCTGCCTGGAGATGCCGGGGATTGAACCTGGGACCTTTTGCACGAGAAGCAGATGCTCTAGGATGGCCCTTCACCCAAAATCAAAGATATAAGCCTTGGTGTCCTTTCACCCTCACCAAACATGATGGGCAAAGATGACAAATTTTACCTTTACAAGGAATATGCTTTCCTGGCCTTGCTGTGGAGTTGGGCATTCTTTCTTTTTAATTGATCCAGCGACCATGAACAAATGTTAAAGCCCGCTGCTCTATGAACTGCTAATCAGCAAGCATTTTAGCCCTAGTGTCAATAGAGTTGGGCATTCAATGGCATCTCTTTAATTCTGTGAGCGGTATGTGCAACAGTTACTGCAGGGACATTCTCCCATCCACCACCACCACTAAATGGAAATCAAACCCAACAGAAATGGATACAGGAAGGGTCCTGATACTTTTCTCCACCACAGAACTGTGAAATCAGCAGCACAGGAAATCAAACCAGAGGGACAACGGTGGCATCCCTCACGAAGAGGCAAAGTTGTGGTTCTATTTGAGTTCTTGATGTTCCTCTGCACCGCAGGGGTGAAGGTCAGATTTCTTGCTCCTAACTATAGTCATTGGCCACGACACAAATGCACCTCATGACTTTTCCTGGGAGTCCTTTGGCTGCTACTTTTTGCTGTACAGATAGATGCTCAGTGCAATTAGGTTCAGAATGCAAGGCAAAGTCAATGTCATTCTTTATCCACATTTGAAGACTTAACATCTTTCCCGCCTACTTTTTCCCCAACTACATTCTGGAGTGAATTTCACTATTTTGATTCTTCTTTTTTTAAGATTCTTTTAAAATTCTTTATATATATATATATTAGCAAGAATCAAATGTAACTGGTCTGTTCAGCTTGAAAGCTTGAAGACTTTCTGGAGCGTATATTTGCCTAGGGAAAGCTCAGCTACCTAGGCTCTCTACATCCTAACAGTAATATATATGCACAGGTCTGCATGCGAAAGCACAGGCTTGATGGCTCTAATTCAGCAAAGTGCTTGCATTATGGGCTGCTTTAAGCAGATTATTAAAATGCATGTCACTCATGACTCAGCAAAGCATTTTTTTTTTGCTACCAGTGCCTTTGATGCTTTACCAAAAGACAGAGCTTATGCAGGATAAATGTGCATTTAAAACACATAAGGGAAACAAATGTGTCTGCCTTATATTTCAAAAAATGTAGAAATCTGGGGCTATGGGCCAGATTGTGTGTCAGATGCCCAAAATAAACAAAAAATCTGTAGCAAGGTAACCTTAATCTGCAACCTGTTGAACTTTCTTAAAGCAACATTAAAAAAAAAATGTGCGCAGATGCTTTTGGGGAAACATTTTATTACCCCCAATCAAATTCCAGCGTATCAGGTAGCAAAATATCCCAGAACAAATCCATATGCACTTAAGTCTTGCTTGCCTGTTTTTGTATGAAGAACCAAATGGGACATTTTTTTACCCCATTCCTTCACTGACTAGGACAAAAATATATCCAAATGACAAACATCACTGGACTTCTGGGGGTATTATTCCCCTCCCCCTCAGCTTGGATAAAACTCTGTATTGCACTTACATCTGCTTGCCTGGATCAGTTTTTTATTGGATTTCCTCTGCCTTTTATAGTTGTGCTCAGAGTGGGTGGAGTGGTTATCAAAGTGCATAATGGGAAGTCCCAAGTTCAAATCCTGCTTTGGGCATAACCCTTTGGCAACTCACTATCCCAGAACTTCAGGTCCCCACCCCCTCCACTTTCCTTAACACAGGAATAATACTGGACTACATTTCAGGGTTCTTGTAAAGATTACAGAGAAGTGCTCTGAAGACCAAAGCGCTCTATGCATGCAGAGAAAAGGAGGGGGAGAGAAATTCAATTCAGTTCACATTTAAAGGTGAACCTACCTAATTCACAGTTTCCAAAACAATATGAGAAGTAGGGTTGCCAGGTTCATGGCCTGAGACCGATCCTGTATCTTTAGGAGAAGAGAAAGTCAGCCAAGTGCGGGTGTTATTGCAACACTATAATGAGAAAAACCACAAGGTGGAATACTCCCCCCTGCATGACTTTTAAAGATACAGAAGACCTCTTGGAGGCTGGGCCTGGCAACCAAGAGGTCTTCTGTATCTTTCAAAGTTGTGCAGGGGGAAGGGAGAATTCCACCGTGTGGTTTTTCCCATTACAGAGTTGCAAGAACACCTGCACTTGGCTGACTTTCTCCTAAAGATACAGGATCAGTCTCAGGCCAAGAACCTGGCAACCCTAATGAGAAGCGAAACACGGCCATCCTTCAAAATGTGCACTTCCCTGTATTTTGCAATGCAGTTCTCCAGCCAAATAATGTGTACAAAAATACGTATGTTGGAGGGAAGTATGCATCAAAATGCATATATTCATGAGAGCAACATAGAAAAATGCATTACATTAAGAGGAACTGCTTAGCAAAAATGTGTATATTAAGAGAAATTCAGTCACAACCTGATGTGGAAATATGAAGAACAGAGCATAAGATTGGAAACATGAGAAACTGACACTGACAGATCCTTCCATCCCTCTATGTAGGTACTGAAGCAGGGCTGGGGTGCAAGAGAGGAAGTTTCAGAAATTCCATCGCTTCTCTCTTTGCATGCCAGGCAAAAGCCCTTGAGGAGATGCTGAGCAGGCCTGGCCTGGGGGGTGACCTGGGAAGAGAGGGTGTGGCCACAGGAAGGCCGTAGTGAGAGCCCTGAGGGCTGGAAAGAGAGGCCTGGAGTGCCCCATTTGGCCCCTGAGCTTAAGGTTCTCCACCCCCCCATGTAGACTTACAGGAGCCCCATGTCGGATGGCCACCTGTGAGCACTGAACGTAGCACAGCAAGGATCAGATGTGCCATTTGCTGAGATGGATCCTGGCTGCAGCAGTGTAGTGGCAAATTCAGAGGTGCAGGGTCCCTTCATGATAGTTACAGCCATGCCCCTCCCCTCTTTTTTGCTGCTGGGTTGAGAATGAGATCCTTGTTAATGCCCTCTCCCACAAAAATGGACTTCTCTAGGAGCCAAGAAGCATGAAAGGGGAGAGTGTTAGCTAATGAGAAGAGTCTTCTCAGTAGCTAACTCACATCCTTTCACTCCGATTGGCTCCAATCAGCAGCCTGCGATACAGCCCCAGTGGATGAACAGTGATCCATCTTCTGAACTGAGCAAGGGCTGAAGGGCCAGAGACACTGGCTCCGCCCACTGACTCTCTCCTATACAAATCAGGACACAGGCAAGGGGCTCAGTAACCTGCTCTTCCCCACAAAGGCCATGGCAGTTCCCACCAATCTAGACCGTCCTTCCCAACCTGTTACCCTCCACAGGCTTTGGACAGTATCTCCCATTTGTTCCAGCCAGCGTGAATAGCAATCACGACCCTTCTCTTAGGCATCTCGTTTTCTCAGTCCTGTTTGCCTGTGGGGAATGTTAGAAGTCACCTCTGCTAGATCTTCCGCTGCTGTTCATGCTGGAAGGAGTTGCATGAAAAGCCCTTGGGGCATAATGTGGGGGGGCAGCCTTGAAATCAAGAGTTTTTGGGGGGGCTGGGGCGAAGTCCCTGGGAGGCAGATAGGGGGCCCAGGCCTTCAGCTGCTTATCCCTTTTATAGAGGTTTATGTTCATCAAGTAATAACAGCAGAAAATGAGGCTTGCCATCTGCTATTCTCTGCAGTCATTCATTGGGAGGAATCGGTCCCTGTAGTGGAAAATGTTTTTGAATCAGTCTTTGGATGACTAGCCCCCCTGAGTCCAATTACTAGTTTCTAAGTTTTCATGCGGGAGTAACCAGGCTAGTTTGCAACCAAGCTGATTTTTTTGATAGTGGATGTGGGGCGAGTAAGAAAATATCCTTTTGTGTGTGTGTGTTGCTTAGATGTAGGGCATCCTTTCCATCTGATGTCAGATAATGGTCCCGTGTCATCTCAATATAGTTATAAAATGGGCTTAAGGAAAAGATTGAAGATGTATCCAGGAGGCTGGCCTTTTCTTGGATGGTCTGCCATGGGTAATTAGAGTGCAGGACATCCTTGGACCTGCCACCAATTATTGGGATATATAGTGCAGTTGGGATATATAGTCCAGTTACAATAGCTCCACCTTGAGCTATTTGAAGGTCTCCTCCTCTCTTTGAGAGTCTCCATCCCTTCCTTCTGTGATGGTCCTTATGTCTTGAACTCCTAAGAACAGCTACATTAGCCATCACCAACCGAGTGTCCTCCAGAATGTTTTGGACTTCAGCTCCCATCAGCATCATCCAGCACAGCAGTGTTGGATGGGGCTGATGGGAGCTGTAGTCTGAAACATCTGGAGGAAATCTGGTTGGCAAAGGTTGAGCTACATGACACCATCGCTCTTTTTCCACCACTTCCATGAAATCCTAGGCTGTGTTCACATTACATTTATTCTAGGATCAATGGAAACTGAGCTCTTCTACTGTTTGAGGGGTGTAGTCATCCAGGGTCTTAGAACCCTTACCTTTTTGGGAGCCAGACCCCAGCAGGGCCCCTATGTCTCCAGCATCCTATGAGACAATCAGCATGAAAGGGCAGTATGTTAGCCACTGAGAAGAGTCTTCTAACTTGCTTCCTTGCTGTTTCCTGCTGATTGGAGCCAATCAGAGTGAAAGAAGTTCCTATTGCTTCCTACTTCAAAAAGCCAAGTTGTGGAGAGTGAAAATTCTGTAACTGCAGAAGAACAGACAGTGAACCCTGATGACAGCATCCCATCCACATCACTGAGCAGTTTGGTAGCAGCAGGAGATAAATATGGAGACACCGAATTCAGTAATTCAAGCAATATCTCTGAAGGTGAGAAAGGACAGTCAAACGGTGACAGTGACAGTGAAGCAGAAAGCAGTGTTCAAGCCTGGCCAGATTATTTTATAATCTTAGAAGGTTATATAATCTTAGAAGATGGTGTGGCTGTGAGGGGATGTGGCTATGACCATCATGAAGAGACCCTGCACTTCTGAATTTGCACTACTGGCCCACACACAATCTATTGCACATTTTTTGCACCTCAAAAGTCCTGCTTGACAAACCGGTTTCATTCTGAAAAGAAAAGCTTATTGCAGATTGAGTCTGGATTACTCCCCAGTGTGTCCCTATGAAAAGAGATGTAGGTCATCCCAGCAATGGGGGTGGGGTATATCCACACCTGCCCAATGACATTGTGGGTGGGCTCTTACCAGGGGCAGCTGGTGGCTCCGTGTCATTGGGGCAGTGGAATCCGCTCCAGGGTTTAGTCCGAACTTTCAAGCAGCTGTCCAAGGTGTCCAGCATTTCAGACCAAAACCAGGAGTAGATTCCACTGACATGGAGCTACCAGCCAGCACTGCATACACCAAAATCACAAGGGAGGGTTTTCAAGCATGTAATCTAATTAAGGGGAGGGTTTCCAATCATATATCAAGTAACCACACCCATCTGTCTGGATGGCAGGATCTACAGTCAATCTAGACTGAAGCAGCATGTTGAGGATGAGCATGTCTAGATTGAGAAAATACATTTTTGTGCTACGTATGGGTAAACTGTTTATGCAGCATCGGTCTTAACTTAGTTTTCATCTCCAGCTAAAACAAACCCCAAGTGTTAATACAGAGCATTTTCTTGCCTTGACCTCTTATTTATTTTATTTGTTTACTCTTATGATCTTGCTTCTCCTTTCCTCTTTTCCTTCCTCCCCCCTTTCTAAATATAGATTGTAACCTTCCTGGGGCAGGGAGCTGTTACTTTTTCTTACTAACTATTACTCATGCTCTGATGGCACGATTGCTTAGTGCTGTGCTTCCAAGCATTTGTGCAAGCAAATCCAGATCTTGTTCAACAAGCCTTGTTGGGTTTGGTCTTGGTGAGCGACTTGCACAGTCCCTTTTCTCAGACATCTTCTGAGTCTTCCTTGTTAATGGAGCCTCTTTCTTTCGTTCTTTTATGCTGAATTTGCACCATTGCACCTGTGCTCCCATTCAACGCGGACCTTTTTAAAATTTATTTTAAGAGAAGCTACTTCACAATCCCATCTCCATGGGGGCCCCTCTTCCCCTGTTTTACATGCATTCTCTGCCCCCCGTATGTTGTATTTAATTTATCTGATTATGTAGGTGTGGGTACAATTTCAACCATGCACTGTTATTTTAGACTCTGGGGGGGGGCACCAGACCTACATTTCTAGGAGAAGGGAGAGCATGCATGATTATCTAGTGAGTTATTTATATCCTACTGTTTCTTTCGGGAGCTGAGGGCAGCATACATAATCCCTCCCACATGGTACCTTCACAACAATCCTGTGAGGTAGATTAGGATGAGAGACAGTGATTGCCTCAGTGACTGAACAGAGACTTAAACCTGGATTTACTCAGTCCCAGATTGATATCCTGTCCTCTATACTATTCTCGCAAAGGTTCTAGAGGGGCCTCCTAGAAGGGCAAAGACACCTGTATGAAACCCCAGAGAGCTGCTGCCAGTCAGTGTTGACAACACTGAGCTGGTTGGCACTGTTGGGAGTTGTAGCCCAAAGCATCTAGGAAGCACCAGGCTGGCAAAAACTGCGTTGGTTACGGATCCCTGTGAATTCAAAGCACTTGCTGACAAAGGTTGCTTGCTGTGTTTGTGACTGATTTGTGGCCCCGATGTTACTGGGGGCAGCAATCCTTCTTCCTCTCTCCGTCTGGTGTGGTTGGATCAGTCAATTGCTTCTGATACAGACGCACAACAGAATCATGTTTCATAGGAAGAATAAAGGAAGCTGCTCTGTACTGAATCAGACTCTTGGCCCATCTAGCCCAGTATTCTCTACTCTGACTGGCAGCGGCTCCTCAGGGATTCAGACAGAGGTCTCCCCTTGCCCTACCTGGAGGTGCCACAGATTGAGCCTGGGACCTTTGGCATGCAAGGCAGATGCTCTGCCACTGAGGTCCATCCTCAGAAAAAGCAGACCTGGCGAAGTCACCTACACAGTAAGATGGAGTGGGTTCCTCTAGTGGGTGAGTCTTACCCCGGGGAAGTACTGTGACTCAGTGGCTGAGCACATGCCTTGCATGCAGGTTCAGTCATTGGCACCTCCAGCTAAAAGGGCCAGGTAACAGGAAATGGCAAAGACCCTTCTCTGGCTCAGACCCTGGAGAGCTGCTGCCAGTCAGAGTTGACATTGCTAGGCTAGATGGAGTGCGTGAGCCTGTGGCACATTCCCAGTCCGTGGGTGGGAGGACTAGAAATGTTACACCTGAAATTAACAAGTGTTTGCCCAGAATATATAGCAGAGGTGACTGTCTGGAGGAAATGATTATGGCTTTCTTTGAGAAGAGCCCATCTTTAACGGATGACCTTTGAATTGACTGATCAATTCCACACGGCCTTTTCTATCATTTGCATACTTGGGCCGTTGATTTTGCTTGCAGAATTATGGTGTCTTGGAGGTGGAATGTCAGTTTAGGGGCTTGCTGCAAAGTTGTTCACTTAAAATTTCTTGCACAGTGACAGGCTTTCCGTGAGAATGATGAATTGGGCCACAAAAGAGGAAAGGGCTGTGATGTTGTTGTAATGCAAAGGTGGGATTTTAAGGGCTGGATTAATTTATTTTTTTGTTAAAAAAACTCATTTAAAGTGTTTTCCTTAACTCACAATTTTACATTATTCAGTATGTTTATTATGTGCACTATTTTAACCAATTGTGTGTTCATGGCACGGTCTGAAGTCCCTCATTGGAATAAATATGTTGAGTAAGTATTTTGCAGAGCTCTCTCTCTCTCTCTCCCCTGTATTTTCCCCCTTCCACTTGCCTTTGTCTGTTTAATATTACTTGTGGATGATTTTTTTTGGAGGGAGGGATTAGGGTGGAGGCATTTCTTAACCTACATGCAGTCCCCTTGAAGCACATCCATTGGGACAAGGCAAGTTTCCACGTTCTAAAACATGTTGTTGTTATGTGCCTTCAAGTCGATTATGACTTATGGTGACCCTATGAATCAGCGATCTCCAAGAGCATCTGTCATGGACCACCCTGTTCAGATCTTGTAAGTTCAGTTCTAAAACATAAACCAAAACATTTGAAGTGTGCTCTGAGCAGGGTCCCAACCAAAACGTGTGATTGGTTGGTGTGTTGTCAGAGTACATCTGAAATGTCTTGACAGAACATTTTTTATTCAAATGAATTGAATTGTCTTTTGGAATGTGAACACAAACAGTAAATGGCATGACGATCATATTCCCTTGGTTTACGTTATGTCAGATGGTAGACATGAAATTGCACAACTGAATGCTTAAGCTTCTTGCACATAGAAATCTAGCATATCAGCAAGAATGGAACTTTCATGGCCTACTCTCTGATATGCTAGCTTTCTGTGTTAATTGACTTTTTCATGGGAAGCATTCAGTCATGCAGTCCCCTATGGTGTGGTCCAGGATAACCTGGATTTGTAAGGATTGGTATCACTTCATTTGCTGTTTGTGTGAATGAGTCTTAGTTCTATCATCTATATAAGTGTTTCAGATCAGTCTTTTCAGACCGTATTTCGTATATGGCTTGTGGATTAAATTATACCCTTTTTGTTATTTTAGTGCTTTGTGGGACCCAGCTCTTTTGCCGAATTTATACTATTCTGTTCCACTGGAACCATTTTACTTGTTTTATAATTGTAATAGTTTTATCCAGTGGTAGCTGGTGGCTCCATCTCAGTGGGGGAGTGGAATCTGCTCTGGGTTCAGACTAAAACCCGGAGTGGATTCCACTGCCCTACTGGCATGGAGCTACCAGCTGCCACTAGTTTTGTCTATTTTTATAATTGGATATTCTTTTGTTGTAACCTGCCCAGGGACCTTATGGTGAAGGGTGGTCAAGAAGTCTTAGAAATAGAAATAAAAATACCCCCTTTGACAGATACACATCTGATATATTTCTTTCTCACATATTTTTTTCACGTTCTTAGGGTTATCTTTGACTTTGTGGTTGCATCTGTCTTTGGAGTACAGTTCCTCTCCCTATGTGTGCATGTCTTCAAACCCCTCTTCCCCTAATCATCTATGAGACTTGAGCTGATTCATACATCCATGCTAGCCCACGCATTCTGTGGTGAACTGGACTTGTGCAATTGCCACCATGTGCAAGATTGGCTTTCGGCATAGATTGGAAGTTGGTTTCGCCACAGGATAGGGACCACTTTGCACAAGCTTTTCAAGCCCTTTTCTGTGGCCACCATGTGCTTAATGGTTGTGTGAACAGGACCTGGCAGGGATTATTATATGACCAGAGCAGGGAGTGTGATCCTCATGACCAGCTTCTGTTATCCAGATGGGAATGTTCTAATGCAGGGGTTCCCAAACAGTGGATTCCACAGTGGTACCTGGGCTTCATTCAGGTGGTCCACAACATGCGCACATTAAATATTCATATTGATATTTATTTGTATTTTATTGCTTCTTGTATTTTACTGTATTACAATTTGAATTCTATGGGATGCAAATTGAAGTACAATAAAATACAATATAGGAAATGAAAGAAGCAATAAAACTACAATTAAAAACCTAGCGTCTTGCGCAGCGGCTAAAGCGGCACGTTACAATTGCTACAACAGGCAAAAACCAAACCAAACATGGAAGTGGTCTGCCAAGACCCTCTGCAATTTTCAAGCGGTGGGTGGGTGGGTGGGAGTTTGGGGACCACATTCCTAATGGAAAAGGGTACATTCTTTTCCTGGGCACATTCCTGTGTCAGGTATGTATCCTGCACATCTTGGTTGCTGCAGACTGGTTGGATAAACCTTGGTTCCACTTTGTCTTCTCTGACCTGAAGTTTGTTACCTAATACGGACTCCAGTGCAAAGTCTGCTTGCGCAATCAGCATTCCACTTGTGGGAGTCTCATTCTTAGCACAGTGCAATTGCCAAGTCCAGTGGATGCCTTGCATTTGCAAAAGAGATGTCCTACCTCTTGCACAACAACTTTCCCCAAGCTGGTGCCTTCTAGATGTGGACTCCAACTCCCATCAGCCCCAGGGAGCATGGCCCATTATCAGTGATGATGGGAGTTGTAGTCAAAACATCTGGAAGGCACCAAGCTGGGGAAGATTGCATTGGAGATTCTCCAACCCCCCTTTCTCTTTTCTCCCAAATTTGGTACAGAGCATTCTGCATGCACATTTTGACAAAACACTGTAAAAAAAGTAATCTTGATGTGGTTGCATGTGCAATGGCATCGAGATCCTTTTTGTGCAGGGTTTTTACTGAAGAGCACATATTTACTCCCCGATGATGTCTCACATACCCTAGTAAGAAGCTGTGTAGCAAACTGTGCAGCCTCCAATTCTGGAACTCATTTTCCTAGCTGGACCAGAGTTCATGAAAAGCAAAAATAAGGCAGAGCCAGAGGAATGAAGTTATCAGTGTGTGGTGGTGCCCTTCCTTTGTCAGATGCAACTGATTTAGTTTGTTTCCTAAAATGTAAGCTATTAAGCACCAGCCCTCCTCCTCAATGTATAGTTCTGCCATGGCTCACTAGAGCAGGGACCCCACTGGAGAAGGAGTGGGGAACCTGTGGCTCTCCAGATGTAGCTGGACTCCAACTCCCATAATCCCTGACCATTGGACATGCTGACCAGGGCTGATGGGAATTAAGAATATACAAAGAGCCTGCTGGATCAGGACAAGGGCCATCTAGTTCAAGATCCTGTTCTCACAGTGTCCAGTCAACAACATCTGCAGTCCAACAACATCTGGAGGGTCACACATTCCTCAGCCATACACTAGACTCGAGAGTAATTAGAGAATTGGCTTTCAATGATATACACAGGGGTGTAGTTGTCCAGGGTCTTGGGGGGTCTTAGACCCCTTACTTTTTTGGGAGCAGGTTCCCAGCAGGGTCCCTATGTCTCCAGCGTCCTACGAGCCAATCAGCATGAAAGGGGAGTGTGTTTGCCACTGAGAAGAATCTTCTAACATGCTTCCTTGTCCTTTCCTGCCAACTGGATCAAATCAGAGTGAAAGGAGGTGAGTCAGCCACTGAGAGGACTCTTCTCAGTAGCTAACACACTCATGTGGATTGGCTCAGAGGGACGTCTGTTGTTGCGGGGGAAGGCACACACGAGAAGGACTGAGGAGTATGGAGATGACGATGGGGAGCAAGCAAGCAACTGAGAGGGTGTGGCTGTGAGGGGGCATGGCATGACTGTCATGAAGCAACTTCTGAATTTGCTATTCACTACTGGATGTACATGTTTCTGAAGCTTACCTGGACATATCTTTTAGGAATCCTAGCTGAGTTTTCATTGAACTCTTCCATGGGAGTGAGACGAAAGATATAATCCCTGCCTTCCCTTCCAAGTCTGCTTTTTTCTTTCTTAAATAAGTGCAGCAAGTTTGCATCTCTGCAAGTTCTTCCTTGTGAAAATAGATACCAGATGCAAAAGCTTAATCCGAGTGCAGTGCATTAAACAATTAGCGTGGCTCATTGAGCCAACCAGAACCCACTTTTTATTTTTGACTGACAGATGATAAACACAGCCATCTGCTCTTGGTGGCTGGCACCGGAGGAAAGGATGACAAAATGCCCTTTTTTGAGTCAGGATTGCATGGAACATGCAAGCCCCAACTTCCAGGAGGGGTGAAAAAATGCTGCTGGAATGATATTCCCTGCCCTCTTCAAAATATTAGGCCCGGAGTCGGGAATGATCTTCTCTTTGGCCCCAAGGCTTCATTAACCTCCTGAGCAACCTTCCTGGGGCTGCGTCCCAGGCAATATTCCAGCCAAGGAAAACCACTCAAGGAAGGTGTGGCGCAGGACCATGGGGAGAGTCCCAAAGGCTGGATGGAGAAGCCTGCGGGCACCATATAGCCCTGACATCTGCTCAGACTCTTCCAGCAGCCTTTTTTGTATCATGGTGTGTGACTTGTAAAAACTTTGCATGCATTTATGAAGAATAGTTTGTGATGCAGTTAATGCTGCCCAGTTGTATCCTTTTGGGGGAAGGCACAGCAAAGAATGTTGGATTTTCTTTCTTTTTTTCAGCCTTGCCACTGAGACATCAAACACTGCACCTCTTCAGGCAGGGGTGGGGAACCTGCTGCCCTCCAGAGGTTGCTTGACCACATCTCCCATCACCCCTGAACATTGGCCATGCTTTTGGGGCTGATGGGCATTGGGAGGCAAACAGCCTGTGGAGGGCCCCAGATTAGGGAGCTGGATGAAATGGCATCTGTGAATTCAGGATACATTCAGTAGATTTCTTCTTAAAAAAAAACTTTATAGAAATCATTGCAAATGCAAGGTACCAACCTATCTAAGAAAGATGCAACTCATGTTGACCATGCAGAGCAGCTGCAACATTAGAAGTTTGAGTAACTAAGACTGGTAGTTTCAAAGGAAAAGTCTGTGGAGATGCTGAGGAGGTAAAACTTCTGACAGTTAGGATTCAGTCTTTCATTCAAACCGTTTATCTCCATTCTTCATCAGCAGCATCGTGGCAAATTCAGAAGCGCAGGGTCCCTTCATAATAGTCAGAGCCATGTCTCCTCCTCATTTTTTATTTTTATGCTGCTGGGTTGAGAATAAGATCCTTGTTAATGCCTTCTCCCACCACAACAGATATCCGTAGGAACCAATCAGCATGAAAGGGGAGAGTGTTAGCTACTGAGAAGAGTCTTCTCAGTGGCCGACTCACTTCCTTTTACTCTGATTGGCTCCAATCATCAGGAAAGGACAAGGAAACATGGTAGAAGACTCTTCTCAGTTGCTAACACACTCACCTTTCATGCTGATCGGCTCACAGGATGCTGGAGACATAGGGACCCTGCTGGGATCCTGCTCCTCAAAAAGTAAAGGGTCTAAGACCCCCCAAGACCCCGGACAACTACATCCCTGCTCTTCAACCAGAAAAGCTTTCACTGTGGCTGACCACTCCAGAAAAAATGACACAGTCCCTTCCTTCAGACTTGTAGTCTAAAAAGACATGTCACCAGAGAAAAGGGGATTCAGGAGGGAAGAAGGGAACTATTCTGTAACGACTCATGCTGGACTACGCTCCTGAGCATCTAGAGCAGAGCTTGGAGAAGTTACTTTTTTGAACTATAACTCCCATCAGCCCAATCCAGTGGCCATGCTGGGTAGGACTGATGGTAGTTCAAAAAAGTAACTTTTCCAAGCTCTGATCTAGAGTAGTACTGAGGATGAATGCTCTGCTAAGTTTGGCAATCCTGCACAAGTCACACATTTTGGCACCATGTCAAAACTAACCAGAGAAGAGGTCTGTGTGCCGACGGTGCTCCCCACTCGGTGCACTAGTTACCCTAGGGCGGCCCTGCTTTGTTCATCCACAGCACTTTGGGCTTCTCTTGATCAGCCTTATCTCTTAGAGTCAAACTGGTGTTAGTCCCAACTCCTATGAAGTTGAGGGTGGCCAGATCAGACAGGGTCCAAGCTGAAGGTGAACTGTAGCCAGCAGGGGCAGTCTCCCCTTAATTGATCAGAACAGCAAACAAGCTGAAAGGATATCTTGTCTATTCAAGGCATCTAGAACCGAAAGAGATGCTGCTTCAGCAGGGAGAGTGCTGTTGCCACCCTAAGAACAGGCTGCTGGACTAGATGGCCCTTTGGCATGATCCAGCAGGACTCTTCTTAGGTGCTCAGGCTCTCTACATGTGGAACTTCTACTTAGGTGCTGGGACTGATTGCCCTTAATAGACCTCCACGGTTTTGTCTTATCTCTTTTCATTTGCTTGTTTGTTTAAAATCACTTAAGCCAGTTGCAGTTGCCGCAGCTGGTGATAGCATATTCCGTACAAGAGCATACAGTTGTACTTCAGGTCTGGCAGTCATTTAGGGGCCAGGGTCACAAAGGCATTTTGTTCCAGGTCAAATTGTTTTTCCTTTCTGTATTGTGTGTGGTATGCTCGAGGAATTTGATTTCTGTGCATTTGATTTCCAGTGTGAACTGACCTGATCTGCAACCCCTAGACTAATATGCAGATCAGAATGTAGCAGTGCTTTTCATTGTTCATTGTTCCGCAGCTAAAAGAAAGTACCAAAATGCAATTAAAATGCATATTTTCAGATAAAATACATCTACTAATGTGTATGTTGAGATAAAATGTGTAATTAAAAAGTGTCTGATAAAATGCACATTTAATCATTATTTAAATGTGAATTTTCGTGCAGATGTTTTTTTAAAAAAAAATATAGATTAATGTGGAAAAGAGGCAGAATGGATTTATGTCCAAGCACATGCAAAATTGACATGGAGTGGAAATAGATTGAGCCTTCCATCCCTAGTGTGTAGCTTGGCTTGAATGCATGAATTGCACTGAGCTCTCCTGGTGCTAAAAAGATGGGAAATCCTATGTAAATAGTCACTACAAGCAAAATGCAAGATTTAAGATAGCAGCAATGAAGAGAGCCAGCTGCTTTCATTTATTCTTTGTAACCTTCAGTGTGCCCTGCAAGATCTTGCTCCCTTATCATTACCAACTAAGTACACTGAATTCAGTGTCTCTTAAGCAACTTCAGAATTCTGCCTGGCATATTATTTATTTATTTGTTTGAAACATTTGTATACCACTTAATTATTTCCATTTCTAGGCAGTGTACATAAAATCAAACCATATGTAAAATGAAACAATGAAACTACCACGTAGAGATTGTGATGTACAGGTGGAAAGTCTGCGCTAATATGAAGGGCAAATCCAGCACACGCTTGGCAACTCTGGTGTACACATAAGTAGGAGAAAGTGTGCATGTTGCTAGTCCTTGTGAGCAGATAAGTTTCCTATGTGCCTCAGGCCTATATCAAACATGCCTGTACATCATTCAGTGACTTTCAGTAGCATGTGCAATCCATGCCCGTTGGAGCATGAGGCAACGTCAGATGATTAAATGAAAGCTTTTGTGGTGTTTTGATCCTCAAGGCCTTTTTGCACATGCAGATCAGCACTGGATGTTGAGTGATGAATGGGTATGTATAACCACTCCTTTTCCCCCTATCTCCTATTCTGTCAACTATTGACAGGCTTTATTTTTTTTTCCTTGGACCTTTTAACCTCCCCCCCCCCTTTGCAGGTACACCTTCACTGCCATTTACAGTTTTGAATCATTGATAAAAATACTGGCACGAGGATTTTGTATGACAGAATTCACCTTCCTTCGGGATCCATGGAACTGGCTGGATTTTTGTGTTATTGTCATGGCGTAAGTAGCATTGCTTTTATTCCTCTCTTAAAGGGGTTTGGATAAATCAGGGCTGGAGCTTTCTTCCTCTGTTCCCATAAACTCCCTGTTTCTTCCCCTCTGCTATCCTAGCAAGAGATTCTTGTGCTTTAATGGTCCCAGAGCAAGCAGACTGGGATGAAAATCTTTCCCAGAATTGCAGGCAAATTTTGTCAACCTATTCAACCAGTGGCTGCTGGTGGCTCCATATCAGTGGTGCAGTGGAATCCACTCTGGGTTTTAGTCCAAACTTTCAAGGTGCTGTCCAATTATGGCTTCTGGAACATCTGCCTAAGACAATGATCCTGCTTTGGATAACACAGGGATTCACAAACTGTGGTCAATGGGCTGCCAGTGGTCAGCAAGCTTCATTCAGGTGATCTGAGGCATGTCCACATTAAATTTTCATATTGATTTTTAACTGTATTGTTATTGCTTCTTTTTTCTTTTTATATTGCATTTTATCGTAGTGCAGTTTGAATTCTATGGCATGCAAACTGTAACACTATAAAATACAATGTAAGAATGAAAAAAAGCAACAAAATGCAATTAAAAGTCATACAGCCTCAAGCACAGTATATAACAATTACTATAACAGGTAGAAAAACCTTTCAGTGGTCTGCAAAGATCATCAGCAATTCTCAGGTGGTCCTTGGGATAATGCTTCAACCAAAGACGACCATATCAGTCTCACTGCTGGAAGTCCAATGCCAAACAGCCCAGGCAATCCTCATTTGCTTAGCAACTGTATCCTCTGTTTGCATGGTCATGATAACCAGGGATGTGCTAGAATCCCGCCCAAATTTGGATTTGATACCGAATTTTCCATTAATTCGCTATTGTTGTGGATCGGATTGTTCTGTAGTGACTTTCTGTGACTATTTTTCAAAATGAGTTTTTTCTTAAAAAAAAATAATCAGTGTCTAAAATGATGTGAATATTGATACTTTTATTGATATTTCCTTCGGCGTATCGATATTTCCTGTAATTTATCAACTTGTCCTTTAAAACTATCGATATTCCCTTTAAAAATATCAATATGAATATCAATATTTTTTCTGAGGGGGAAAAATCCCTGATCAGTAAGAGCAGCAGTTTGTAGATAAAGAATGAACTTGAATCGATACCAGCCCGCTAGATTGACTGAATAGTTTCAAGCTGGCACTGGTTAACGGATCCCATCCCTATGTGATGACCAAGGGCAGAGCTATACCACAGACATAAAACTAATGATATAACGATTCCCTCTCCTCAGAGAACCCTGGCAACTGCAGTTCCATGAAGTGTGGAGGATATGAGAATTCTAGTAGGCTAAAAGTCTCAGGATTCTCTCTTGTCAGAGAACCCTGGAAACTGTAGTTTTGTGGGTCAGGGAGGATATAGGATCTCGAACAGACTATGATTCCCAGGGATCCATCTTTCTAGAGAACCCTGGAAGCTGTAGTTCTGTGAGGTGGGGAAAATATGAGATCCCTAACAGAATATGATCTGGATTGCTTGACAGAAGCCATGATCACTAAGTTGGTATCAAACTGATGTGCATTTTGCATTTTTGATACATCCATCTTGCCTATTAGTCCTTCACTGCTCAAGACCCCATAAAATGTTCAGGAAAGGGATGAGGCCTGTAGCCAGAAACAATGTGATGGGGGAGGAAGGCCTAAGGATTATTCTCCAGACCCATTGTATGTCAATGAGATTCAGTAACTCTGATCAAAAGGGAAGTGTCCCAGCACTTTTTGCACAGCGTGATCAAATCACTAGATGTTGGGAGTAGGCCTGGTCCGTACTGAAGAACTGAATAGAACACTGGGCATATGCTCTCTCTTATATCTCTGCAAGGAAAAGGCTAGACACTTTTTTTGGGGGGGGGGAATAACGGAAATGGAAAATTCAGGAAAGGACCTTAGACAGTGGAGGGTAGCGGCTCTGATGTCAGTGGGGCAGTGAACCACTCTAGGTTTTAGTCCTAACGGTCAAAGAGCTGTCCAAGATGCTTTCCTTGAATGTTCAGACTAAAACCCAGAGCAGATTCACTGCCCCGCTGACCCTGGAGCCACCAGCCTCCACTGCCCTAGGAGGGCAGGAACCTGGCTCCTGTGATCATGACATCAGGAGTAGTGAGGCTGATGTGCTTTTCTTTGGCTGAAGTACATAACACTGCAATGATCCATGTGCCCAATAAATTGCAGTCCTTGTTTGGCCCTATGTAGAAGCAACATTTCTGAGAGGATGGGCAGATTCTTGGGCTGAGCGGAAATTGTTGTTGTTGATGTGTTTTTTAATTGGTTTATTTATGTACTGCTTAATACTAGAAACAGGCTTCTAAGCAGTTTACAAAGCATAAAAACAAGTTACACAAATGTTAACATATAAACATCCATAATTAAAATACACATCAAATCAAACTCATGAAAATATATAAATATAAACTTCCATAATTAAAACATGCAATTAAATGATTCCATTAGGAGACTGATGTTGAGAGGTCAAGGGGATGCCTGTGTAAACAGGCATGTTTTCAAAAGATATTGGAATGCCCCCCCTGGGTTGTCACCTCATTTGTCATGGGGGCATTTCAGCAAATTTTGGGGTGAAAGAAACCAATCAGCACTCCTGTTGACTCCTCACCACTATTGGCCCCCATGTTTAATCCCCCATAATGCCTCACTTCTTTCCTGTGTCACCATGTGGCATTTTGGGAGGGAGGGGGGGAAATGGTCATCCTCACGGGCAGCTGCCAGTTGTGGCCTCCATCTCTGTCCCAGAATGCCCCTCAGAACTCCCTGAAATGCAAAGCAGGACAGGCACTTTTACCTATCCATTTTATTTATTTATTTATGTATTTTAAAGCATTTCCAAACTGCTTAATATTTTAAAAAATATCTAAGCAGTGTATATCATGTACAACAGAAAAACAGTATCCATTAAAATAAAATCCAGTGTAAAACCAATAAAACAACAGTATGAGACGTATAAAAGCATGTAAAACAGAGATTCAGGGGATTTCATATGCATTAAACAGGGTTCATTCTTGTGGATCAGAGAAAGCCTGGGCAAAAAGATGTCCAAAGCAAATGATAGTTGATGCTTTATGTAGGACAGAGGGAAGGGCATTCCACAGAATGGGGCAACAGCAGAAAATGCCCATTTTGCGGTCATTGCCCTGTGATGTTCTTATTTTGCAGCTTTGACTTCTGTGAGGCTGGGGAGGCAGAGACATTGCAGGGAATTCATCTTCTGAGTTGAAAGATGGAGGCAGGTCTGTGGCCTGAATAAGGAACTGGCTCTTCTCCCATCAAGGAAGTAGCCTGAACCTCATCAGAGTCCTCCAACATGCTCTGCAAGGTTCCTGGGTCATGGCCTTCAGACCTGACTTGATGGGCCAAAGTGATACCAAAGGAAGAACTGAGGGTACCAGAGGGGGATGTGGCCTTCAGTTTTGACAGATGAATTCAAGTAGTGATTGAAGTGTGATATTTAAGGGCTTGGCTTGAAATCTCCAGTGGCCTCTCAGGGTCTTGGCTGCATTTGAACCACAGACCTTCCAGGAGCTAGACTGGAGCCTTGATCTTTGATCATTGGCACATTTTTGTGGTCCAAAATAGTACCATGGATTTTTTTGCCTTGCTGTCCCACTGTGAATGTCCCCTGCTCTTTCCTTTCTGCGTTTAACTTCTGCTTCTTCTCAGTCAACCTTTTTGTCTAATCTCCGGTTCTGTTGTGAGGGGTTGTAGCTCAGTGTTAGAGCGCATGTTTTGGATGCAGAAGGTCCCCAGTTAAGTCTCTGGCATCTCCTGATAGGGGTTTGGCAAGACCCCAGCCTGAAACCCTGGAGAGCTGCTACCAGTCTGGGCAGACAATACTGAGCTAGATGGACTAATGGCCTGACTAGCTTTCTGTGTTCCTTCTTCTGGCCTTACCTATTTACATGAGGGATGGGGAACCTGAGGCCTCCAGATGTTACTGGACTCCATCTCCCATCAGCTCCAGCCAACATAGCTTATGGTCAGAAATGATGGGAGTTGTAGTCCAGCAACATCTTGAGGACCATTAGTTCTGCATCCTTGCTCTGCTCTTCTTTGACCCCTGCAAGCCCCTCATGGTCCCCATGCCCCTCCCATTTGACTGGGTGCTCCCCTCTCATCTGCCTGCTCTGGCTGCCTTCTGGGGACTCTCCCAGCCTGCCTCTCTGGCTTATTCCTCAGGCCCTGTGGGGAAGACGCAGGATTCCTTGTAGATAGGGGTGTGTGTTGTGTTGTTGGGATGTGTGCCCACATGTGCTTGTCTTTATTTTTTAAAAACTTCTTTCCAAACACGGGGAGGAACTCAAGAGGTGAGGTTATGCTAGCACAGGATGCTATTGGAAGGGGTGAAAAATGTATTAGAGTGGCCTGGTGAGCCTGTGGGTATCTGCTTGGCACCCCTAGATGAGATGTGTTTCTTGATAGACAGTAACCAGAGATAATGATCAAGGGATGCAAACAAGCCCCCTTCTAGGTTCTTTCTCTATGATCCAGGAGGACAGAGAGTGGAGCACAGGCATCTAGCTATCTGCAGGGTTTCATGATGAGAAATGTATTTTATTTATATGTTTATTTTATTATATTTATTTTTCTCTGTGATTTATATACCGCTTCATATGTCGAAGAAAATCTCTAACCCTAACCCTAAAAATATCACAAATAAAATCAAATACAAAAATACAGTAAAAAAAAATCCTCATTTTAGAGCTGCAGAGATAACAATTAGATAAACATCAAGTTGATGGCGCAGGTCCGTAACTCAGTGGTAGAGCGTCTGCTTTACGTCCAGAAGGTTCAATCCCTGGCAGCTCCAGATAGGCCTGAAACCCTGGAGATCAGCTTCCAGTCAGTGTAGATGATATTGAACTAGATGGACCAAAGGTCTGACTTGGTGTAAGGCAGCTTCCCAAGTTCTTAATCATTTGGGGAAAGGCCATAGCTGAGTGGCAGAGCATTTGCTTTGCATGTAGAAGGCCCCAGGTTCAGCCACTGGCATCTCCAGGTAGGACTGGGAAAAATTCCTGCCCGAGACCCTGGAGGGCCGCTACCAGTCAGCATACCAGTATTCTTCAACCTCGGGTCCCCAGATGTTCTTGGACCACAACTCCCATAATCCCTCAACAGCATGGTCAATGGTCAGGAATTATGGGAGTTGTAAGCCATCAACATCAGGGAACCCAAGGTTGAAGAGCAGTGCCATCGTCAATAGGGAACTAGATGGACAAAAGGTCTGACTTGATATAAGGCAGCTGCCTACGTCGATGTGTTAGTTACCCCTGACAGTGTTCCCACGTAACATCTGGGATAGTGCAGTAGACTTGCTGTAACATGCCCTAGACTTTCTAATTCTTCCAAAGCTCTGGCACTAATGGCAAAAGAGGACAAGCAATCTGGTGCTCTACACTTTGCAGGACCTGGCAGCATCATTGGGAGGACTAGCTTAACGTGGCAGAAGGGAAGCCCATGTGGCTGAGGTCCCAATTAAGAGTCAGAGAGCACCATGGGAGTGGACCTTTGCAGCGGTGTCGGGTTGCTTTTTTCCCTGCCCCTGCCAATCGGCTGAGGCCGGCAGCTCTCCAACTGCCTGCTTGCTCCCTTGGCAGGACGGCTGATGCCCTGGCAGTCTGCTTGCTTGCAACTTGGAGGCTCTCGTCTTCTGTTCAAAGTGAATTCTTAATTATTCAGCTCCAAGCCTCCCCTCCCCAGGGCAAATAAAAACAAAAGGGTCGGTTATTCAGGACAGCTGCTGAGTTGGCCAGCAGATGGGAAGTGAAACAGGAACATCCAAAGCAAAGAGCAAAAAAAAAAAGAGAAGGTATCATAGGCGACAAGTGCCTTGAGAAAGCTCTACAAAGGGGAAGCGGTCAATAGGTGCTGACATTTTTTGGGGGAAAAAAGGAAAGTAATTGCACGGAAAGACATTTTTAAAGGAGAGAAAAGTAATGGTGCCGAAAAGGGCATTGCCACGACAACCAGGCAATTCGGCTTGAGTTTAAAAATCTTGTCAATTCCCTTTTTAAATACTTCTTGGCTGCAGTTCCAGGAATCACTTAAGCAAAGGTACATTAAGCTTTAACTCCCACTGTCTTCAAAAGGACAGAATCGGCTTTTGCAGCCTGAACTCTAGCTCCACTCATGGCTGCTTTAGGGCTGTGTGCAAAAAACCTCACCACCGTTTTAAAAAATCAATTATTTAAAAGTCTAAAGGCTCCTGCCCTTTCCTGATTCTTTAATAAAGCCCCCTCTGTAGAAACAGCATCCTGGGTGTACGGGGAGCCCTAGGAAATTAAGTTTTCCCATGTCACCTCATGGCCTAACAAGGATATCTGGTGCCTGGGTGGAAACGACAAGTTGTAGGGCTCCTGGTGCCAGGACACTTGAGACAAGGGACTGGGAGAAATTTGATGCAGTTCACATTTAAAGCTGAATCTGTCAAATTTGCACTTTCTGAATCAAAACACAGCCATGCTTTGAAATTTGCACATATCTGAATTTTGCAACAGAGTTGTCTAACCAAGCAATATTTACAAAAATACATATATTAGGAGAAAGTGTGCATTAAAATGAATATATCAGTGAAAATAAATAAAAATGCATACTATTAGGAAAGATTACTTGCAAAACTGTTACATTAGTCAAAACTGCATACAAAAATGTGTTTATTAGGAGAAATACAATTCACACTACAATGCTGAAGAATTTTCATGAAGACTTAAAAAAAAAACCCGCGAATAACTGCAGAAATATGCAAAACTGGATTTAAGATTTTAAAAATGAGAAACCAAGAGAACAGAAAGTGACACATCCTTCCATCCCTACTTGGGACATGTAGTTTCCAGGACATGTCATAACCATACAAAATGGAGGATTTGGAGCCCTGGGGAAACAATATTTCCCAGAGTTCCTGGTGCTATGACACAGCTCTTCAATGTTCCAGCTGTGAGGGTGGAAAGGGGGATGGTGAGATATTTCGTTCCCTGTCAGTACCACAGAAGCCGAGTAAGGGGATAGAGGGCTCCTGAGTGGCATTTTCTAGCAAAATTAGAATTCTTAGAGGGAAGAACTCCCCCCCCCCAGCACTCTCCAATGTCTCTTATAATTGCAAGCCAGATTCTGAATCTAGATGTGGAGTTTGGGGAGTTCATCTCTCAGTAATGCTAAGCATTATTAGTAAGCTTTGGGGGAAAAGATTTTCTGAAGGCTTCTTTTTGAAGCCCAGAATGATGTCTGGCAATATTCAGAATTGAACAGTGCCAAAGGTTTGCTAATTTTTACCATTTGTATATAAGCTTGTGGCCAGCCATTGTGCGTGCATTCATTTGTGTTGGCCATGGGTGTGTGGCAAGCTAAGAGTTAGGATGGCTACTTGCTCATTGCCCCCAAAGGACAAATGCATCACCAAACAGGAGGGAGGAAATTGCATATGGTAATTTATAAGTATTGATGAAACATTAGAAATAATTACAATAATTTAAGCAGAAAAATGATGCATTTTACCTAGGGATGGGGGAGAAATTTGATTCAGCTTGCACTTAAAGCTAGATCTAGCAAATCCAACATTTCTGAAACAATTTGGAATCTGAAACACAGACATCTTTTGAAATGTGCGCTTATCCAAATTTGGGTTGCAATTCTCCAGCTAAACAATATTTACAAAAAATGTATATATTAGGCAAAAGTGTGCATAAAAATGAACATATTAGCAAAAATAACATACAAAAATATATTATATTTGGAGGAATTGCTTGTAAAAATGTGCACCTTAGTCAAAACTGCATACAAAAATGTGTGTGTTAGGAGAAATTTGTACTAAAATGCTGAAGAATTTCCATGAGGATTTTTCTTAAATAAAAGCTAAATTGCAAATTGCTGCAGAGTTTGGAAAAATGAGAAACTGAGAGAACTGAAATCGACAGATCATTCTATCCCCAATCTCACTCTAGAAGACTATGAGCAGGTAACCGGCACGTCTGCTCAGTTTGCTGTCCAGGTGCTTACTGTTGATGAGTAATTTCAAGCCCTAGTGATGGGTAATTTCCTTCTTCTGATTCTTTAGTGTTGGACCAGACAACCCTTCAAATAGAGGACATCTTCAAACAGAGGACTGTAAAATAGGATATGTCGCCTCTGAGAGAGACAAAATGAAACAATGTGAAACCCTAAAAAGTAGCTTAAAGTGGTTAATTGTAAAAAAAAAAAATTCATTCCTTAAATAATTTTAAGGAGCTTAAATTTTTAATAGCATTGAAACGTAAGTGCTCAGGAGTTTGCCAGCCATCCCTCTGCGATGGCCTTGTACTTTGTCCTTATAGACCAAAACAGTGGACTCTGGGAGCTGGTTTTACTTCTTCCTGAGCTATTTAGTAGAATACTGCCTGCTTTCGTTCTCTCTCTCTCTCCCCCCCCCAATATATCTTAGTAAACGAATGAGCCAAAAGCTGGTTTCAAAAAACACAACATCATGAAAGCAGAAAATTCAAGGAAGGGGCTTAGATGGAACAGCTCTGAAAAGGGCCAGGCCCACAAAACTCACCTCCCAGCTATGGCCTTATTCCCATAGGCTATTTTGGAGGACACAGAGCTAAGATCACATCTACACCATACATTGAAAGCACTCTCGTACCATTTTAACAGTCATGGCTTCCTCTAAAGAATCCTGGGAACTGTGGTTTGTGAAGGGTGCTAGGAATCATAGCTCTGTGAAGGGCCTCCTAAAAACTCTGATGTCATATATGACATCACACCTGATGGCTTGGTTTAATGGGGAGGGCTAATTAGGCCCATGGATCAGAGGCGCTCCACCTCTGGACTAGATATAATGGAGTTGGAAGAAGCTTCAGGGCTGCCCTTTTGTGTGGCAGTGCACTGCCCTCAGTTACAGGTCCAAAACTCCCCCGAGACTCCAGTTCAGGAAGATGAGTAAAGGAAGCCTTTAGATCTGCATAGCCCATCCCATTTAATGGTTGCCTGAATTAATTGGGCTGTTATCAGGTGATAAATTTGTTAAGTTAAATGCTGGCTCCACCAGGAAATAGTAGCAAGGTCTCATTAGCTACACAGCAGCTACAATGGAAACCTACTGTGTTAATCTGGCCACATGAAGGGTTGCCGACTGCAAATGTTAGGATATTCTCTAGGCGGGTCTTTCAAGCATATGGTTAAATGCCAATACAATCTAATGCTTTTCATTCCCATTGGGTTTCGTAACCTAATGCGGTCACACTTGCAAGGATTTCGCTGCCTGACAATGAAAGCTCTAGATGCCACCATTGTATCATGTTTCTGGTAGCTTTGAGGGAATGGCAAAAACTCTGTGAATGAGCCACTGCCTCTGTTTATTAGTTACCAAATGGCCAGGATGGGTAACAATTTGGAAAGGCGTGAAGAATCCTATTGCAACAGTGTTGGACATTTATAGTGCCATCTTACACATCAGCTTTCCCTAACCTGGTGCCCTCCGTTGTTTTGGATTTTAGTCCCAGTCAACACAGAGGGTGCCAGGTGGGTATGGCTGCGATACACGTGTATTTAATACAAAACCAAACAGATTATTTAAAGCACCTTTTTCCTGGGTGCATGGAAAGGGAAAAATAATCTTTCCCCCAGCTGCCTGAGAACAAATTTGTAGGCTTCTGCCATCCTTGTGTGTGGGGGCACGTATAGCATACTAAAA
The DNA here is from genome assembly GCF_030035675.1 of Rhineura floridana. NCBI lineage: Eukaryota > Metazoa > Chordata > Lepidosauria > Squamata > Rhineuridae > Rhineura > Rhineura floridana. The sequence continues at coordinate 81,025,154 of NC_084489.1, read as the reverse complement.
TCCCAAAGGAATTCACTTTTCACTTGTTTTTGAGAAGAGTAGTTGTATTGGTCTGTTGTCCTACAAGAACACACACGCACCTCTCAGTTTATATTTAAGAGCAACCCCGCAAAACTCAGTGGAGCTTCTGAGTAGACCTGCATTGGATTGGGGATTCTAGTCTGAGGCAGCTATGGTGAAGAATAAAGTAGTTCAAGTCAATTCCTAGTAGGGGTGCCAGGCTCAGGGCCTGAGAATGATTCTGTATCTTTAAGAGAAGAGAAAATTCAGCCAAGTGCAGGTGTTCTTGCAACCCTGTAATGGGAAAAACCTCAAGGTGAATGTTTCCCTCCCCCCTGCACAACTTTTAAAGATACAAAAGACCTCTTGGTTGCAGCCTCCAAGAGGTCTTCTGTATCTTTAAAAGTTGTGCAGGCGGAAGGGAGAATTCCACCTTGTGGTTTTCCCCATTACAGGGTTGCAAGAACACCTGCACTTGGCTGAATTTCTCTTCTCCTAAAGATACAGGATCATTCTTAGGCCCTGAGCCTGGCAACCCTAATTCACAGCACTTTTGTCTCTGCTTAAGCTCAGAGTGCTTTTGTCTCTGATTGCACCCATCCTCAGCTCTGGCTCTGACTGGCAACAGCTCTCTGGGATTTGAGGCAAGGAGGAATTCCCAGGGATTGAATCTGGCACCTTCTACATGCAAAGCACTCAGTGACAGCCCATCCCTGCTTAGAAGACTGAGAAACGTTGCCCAGTCTACCCCTTTCCTTTCATTGAAACATAGGGCACTGTCTTATATTGAGTCTGACCACTGGTCCAACTAGCCGAGTATTTGTTGATATTGACTGGCAGCAACTCTTAAGGATTTCAGACATGAGATTTCTTTCTCAGCTCTACATGGAGATGCTGGGGATTGAACCTGGGACCATGTGCACGCAACCCTCTACCACCGAGTTATGGGCCTTGCCTGTGCTTGGTATTGTCCAGAAGAGGAAGAGGAGGAAATACAGGGGTCCTGCTTTGGGTGGCAGCCACATCTCTTCCATCATGTCCAGTTCTTCTGTCTGGTTAACTTAGCATGATCAGACGGGGTTGTGGCATCAGCAGAAAGACAGGCTTCCTTTTTGCTTTCCATCAGTTTGTGCAGTGCATCTCTCTGCAGTTCTCGCTGCTAACAGAAGCAAGAACTCTGTGAGCCTGGGATATTTGTTGAGTGAACACAGTGAACTAAGAGCAGGTGGTAGCACTTGTACCTCTCTACTGTGTTCTTAGAGAAAGAAGAGAACCGTCAGCTCTTCTATATCAATCAATGCTCTCTTAGTAAGGATGCCCCCCTCCAAAAAACCCCGAGCAACAGTGTGCTGTGGATCACTCAGGGCTTGGCTCCTGTGTTAGATGAATTTCATGTGGCTAAGACAAAGTCCTCCTGCAAGGTCACAATATGGGGTTCGTATCAAGGGAAGGCACCATGCAGATATGGGCGCATAAGGAATATAGCCGGGCCTTTGATTTGTGAAAGGCATCGAATCTTGATGCCTTTTTCTAGGGTTGAATGAAAGGAGCAAAATGCAGCAGTCCAGGATACTTTGGTGCATGAGAGACTGACCCATACCAGGATGCAGAATCCAGTGCAAACCAGGATTGCTCTTTTTCAAGGTTACGAGCCAAATCCTAATCTCTAATCTAGTTTCAGATGGGAACCCTGAGTAGCATAACACATGATGAGTGTCAGTCCAGACATGGTGGGGAAATCTTTATCAAACTGCGGGCCACATTCCTTCAGTGTGGAAGAGGGAAGGGACACACACTGGAGATGGGTGGAGCCAGAGGCAAAAGTGGGTGGAGCAACCAATGTGACTCTTGCACTTGTACAGTAGGGTACATTCCAGCTACACAAGAGTCAGTGGCTTCTGCACATAGACACCCATCCTGCACCCATGCAAGCAAGAGGCATGATCCCATTTCAAGGTCATATTCCAGCCAGGCAAAAACATGCCAGGAAGGCATGGAGTAGGGATGGTGAGGGGTGTGGCGTGGAGACAGTCCTGAGGGCCAGATAGAGAAGGCTGGAGGGCTGCAGCAGGCCTCCAGGCCTGAGGTTCCCCACCACTTTGCTAAACCATGGTTAAAGCCAACAGGAAAAGGTAAGGGAGAGATTTGCCCAAGGGAGAGGATGAGGCAGGTAAAAGGAGGGATATATCGATGAATCACTGAACACTCAGACCATGGTATTCCCAATCTCTGTATGGATGTGAGAGTTGGACAGTGAAAAAAGCGGATAACAGAAAAATCAACTCATTTGAAATGTGGTGTTGGAGGAGAGCTTTGTGCATACCATGGACTGCGAAAAAGACAAATAATTGGGTGTTAGAACAAGTTAAACCAGAACTGTCACTGGAAACTAAAATGATGAAACTGAGGTTATCATACTTGGGACATATAATGAGAAGACCTGATTCACTAGAAAAGCCAATAATGCTGGGAAAAAGAGAAGGGAGTGGAAAAAGAGGAAGGCCAAACAAGAGATAGATTGATTCCATAAAGGAAGCCACAGACCTGAACTTACAAGATCTGAACAGGGTGGTTCATGACAGATGCTGTTGGAGCCTCCCGGAGGTCGCTGATTCATAGGGTCGCCATAAGTCGTAATCAACTTGAAGGCACCTAACAACAAGAAAAATCTGATGTTAGACTGTCAGGAGAACACACTGGTTTGGAAATTCCAAGGGGTGATCCCTGTTAGGGTGTTGCAACTAGGGAAGGTAAGAACTGTCAATTTCAGTTTTCTCCATTTTTCTTTTTTCCAAACTGAAATTCAGTTCTCCACACTTCTGCAGTAATTTGTGATTTTTTTTTAAAAAAAACACCATGCAAATTTCTCCTAATGCACACAGTTTTGCACACAGTTTTGACTAATGTACACATTTTTGCAAGTAATTTCTCCTAATGTCATGTATATATTCATTTTTATGCATACTTTCCCGCAATATATGTATTTTTGTAAACCTTGTTTGGTTGGAGAACTACATGACAACATTTGGGTGAGTGCAAATTTTGAAGGATGGCTGCATTTCAGGGCAAATGTGATAGATTCAGCTTTAAAAGTGAGCTGCATCAATTCCCCCCCCCCATCCCTAGTTGCAACAAAAGCAAGTCAACAAATCTAGGGAATAGAAAGGAAGGAACTGTAAACAGTGTAGTTAAAAAGCCATGAAATGTAAGAGGTGCTGCCTGTGACATTTCTATGCAAAGCTCAGATGTTGAAATGCAAGATAAGTACATAATCCATATTAGGGCAATCCCTTCATTAGGCAACCAAAATGTCACAAAACTGTGCTCAAGCTTTCACATTCTCCAGATAAGATAAGTGACCATTCACAACAGCAGTAATTGGTGATAACATAATCCTAACATTGATATTGCATTACCAGTTTTTAATCCTTTATTTGTCTTTGTAACTTTGATATTGGGGGGAAATATAGAAGATAATTTTAAAAGGTCTCTGAGTCCTGTTCCGTTCCCCACTCCTCTCTAGTTAACACTGGGCTGGTTCACCCATAACGCTAAGCCATTGTTTGCTTAGCCAAAGTGTCGTTTGCTTGATTGTCTGAACTCTGCTCATCAGACTAACTATATTTTGTTTTCTGGCAATGAACCACAATGTGAAACTATTTTTTGTTTTTTGTTTACAAACTCTGGCTGCATTTGGCATTGTGTCCAAATCCAATAGCCTTTCTTACCCATGGTTTGTTTGTCCACCAGAGATGCTCACTAAGCTAGAGGCACAAGACAAGAACAGCTGGAAAACAAACCAAGCTTTGGAGAAACAAAGTGTGGCTTCTTTGCTCATCTGTGGAACAGCTAGTGGTTTATTGAACAATCTATGGTTGAAACAAACTTTGGCTTTAAGTTATGTGTGAACACAGCTACTGTGCGATAAAAGTTACCTATCTTCCCATCAATCTAAAATCGAGTCCTACTTTATTGCTAATATTGGTTTTGTTTGATTTTCCTTCAGCCCTCCAAATACTGCTGGATTGATCACCCTGGCCATTGATCAGCCCCAGCAATCATAGGGTTTGGAGTCCAACAACTAGAGGCAGCGGAGACTGGTGACTCTGATGTCAGTGAAGCAGTGAATCTGCTTTCAGCACCTTGGAGAGCTCCTTGAAAGTTTGGGCTAAAACCTGGAGTGGATTTACTGCCGCACTGACATCAGAGCCACAAAGCTCCACCATCTGGAGGGCTCCAGAGGTTCCCCATCACTGCTTTAACTGGCTGGTAGCTGCTACGAGAGGAGGAGTTGGCAGGATACAAGTTGTGGTACAATGTTTGTGGTTTAAGGAAATGGGTTTTTCAGACAAAGCATTCAGGATGGTTCTTTTTATAGGGGAATATTAAATTACAAATCCCATGCAGTCATTGCCTGTCTCTTTCTGTTCCCACTATTGCCCCAATGAACAGAAAGCCTGGCTGAGTCTGTATTTGTTCCAGGCAGAGTTCCTATGGAGGCAACATTGTGCTTTGCCTTTCTTCATTTTAATCTGCCCCTGCCGGCATTCCCTCATTGGCACACCATAATGTCTTAGGGGGAAGATCTCCTCTCAGGAGCCGAACTTGAGAAATGAAATGACTTGCCAGCATTTTAGAGCTGACATTTTGAACTGAACATGCTTCCCGTGTTGCATTTAAAAATTGAAGGTTTGGGGGGGGGCAGAGAGAAAAGGAATCCTAAAGTGTTTCTGATTAATGTTACGGTTAGAGGACAATGTTGTAACTTGCCACATTCAATAATGTTTTACAGCTTGCTTTACCCCCTGGAAATCCCTCCATCAATCAGTACAACAAAATTAAGAATGTTGGGGGAAATATCAAATCTAAATTCAAATGCTAGAAGAATTTGCACGGAAATTTCCTGCAGTACCCCTTTCAGCTTTCTCATAAGACTGTAAACTGAAAAAATGGTTGAATGCGTTCAGCATTTTAAAATATACCAAGCTGAAATAGGAACTAAGTTTGATGGTCCTATTTCTTAGCAGAGAGAAAAACAAGCAGCAGAGTGAGATAAACCAGTCCACACCTTTCTCTATACAAATAACAACAGACACAATCTCCTTAGGTAAAAGATAAAGAACATTTACTCACAACCTCTTCATATGTTCAGAAACATAGGCTGTAGCTTAGATGAGAGAAAAATAGTCTCAGTCCATCTTAGTCTTTAGTATTGATGCTCTCAGCAGAGAGCCATGCGCCATGTGGCCTCTCCCAGTCTCTCCCTCCCTCTCTCCCCTCCCTCCATGCTTGACCTGTAAAGTTTGGGGGTTGTCTGTTTACTCATTGGTAATTAAAAAATACTTGGTAGATGCTCAGAGTCTATTACATCACACGTCCTAGGACAGATGCCCTGTATTAAAAGCAGCAGTTGCAGTTATTCCCGGTGATGATAACACACCCCAGTGTTTTTAGACCAGCCTTCCCCACCCTCCATATATTTTGGACTACTGCTCCCAACCACCATAGTCAATGGGCAGCAATGATTGGAATTGTAGTCAAAAACATCTGGAGGGCATCCAGTTGGGGAAGGCTTAGTATTAGTATTAATATTAGTACTATTACCACTCTCAATCAATAATACACTTTTGACTAGGGTCTGAGATGCCTCCAGTTACTTTGAGTTGACCTTCAGATGGAGGTAGATTTGTTGTCTTCTCCAAGATTCTTCTCCTAATGCCTGGCCTCTCTCCAACATTCAAATCTAGCTGCTTGAATGAGATCAGTGCCCCATTGCTCAAGACGTTATGACTCTTGTCTCACCCTTAGGTCTGGTTGCAGGCAGCTTGGGAATAGGATTCCATTTCACCATGTAGCAGAATTCCACACAGACCCCATTCCTGTCTTCCTTTTCCATGGCACTTGCCAATAACATTATTTGGTTGACCTACAAAATCTTCCCTCGGCCATCTAAATCTGTCTGTGTTCAGGAAGAGTGTTGCTACTCAGTAGCTCCAAGGCCAGGTCAACATGAGTCATTCGTTGCCTCAAGGCAGTGTTTTTCCAACTGTGAGATGGGTTATCTTGGGAGTATATCAGGGGTTCTTCAATGAGAATATCAGTAACGGGGGGAGGGGGGAGAAAAAAAAGTTTGCCCACAACTACTGATCTTGTTTGCTGCTGCATTGCTGCAGGGGAATTTGGGGTATGTTTCAAGAGGCCCCTGGATTCACAACAGGGCATTGCTACATATGGTGCATGGCACAGGGTAAAGCAGCTAAGCTGAGACTAATCAGGTCTGGGACTGATTGGTGTCTGCACTAAACATGTAAAGCACTATGATAACACTTTAAACAATCATGGCTTCCCCCAAAGGATCCTGGGAAGTGTGGTTTGTTAAGAGTGCTGAGAGTTGTTAGGAGACCCTCATTCCCCTCACAGGGGTACAATTCCCAGAATTCCTTGGGAAGAAGAACCCTCTGTATGCTGTCTTTAGCTCCATCACAGAAGAACAGTGGGCTATAAATTAACCCTCTAATACCTAACAATGAGGCTCAATAATAGCCCTCGCTAGCATTATGCTTAAGCTGACTCTGTGCCCGAAAACATGCCCCAACTATCATGCACCAGAGGGAAATCCATTTGGAAAGGGTTTCCCAAAGGTAGGAGATTTAAAACCTACCTCCTTAAGTTAAATGAGACAATGCAACATTCATGCAGTTCTCCAGCCTTGTGTGCCCTGTTGTGTATTTCCAAATAACTGTGGTTTAATTCAACAGGTTTGTAGGAGAATTTACAAAACTAGGCAAAATTTCTGCCCTTCGGAATTTCAGGGTATTGAGAGCTTTAAAAACTATTTCCTACATTCCAGGTAAGAAGCCCTGATCCTTGCATATCTGCTCTCGGCTACAAGTGACCTTTTCCCCCCTGTTCCTCCCCCCCCCTTTCTCTCTTTTCTCGTCTACTGTCGTTACTTTGCTGGCGTTCTTGTCACGGTCTTCTTCTTGTGTGTGACTTTCCCTTGTTTGCAGATACATAACTGAATTTGTGGACCTGGGCAATGTATCAGCCTTACGAACGTTCAGAGTTCTTCGCGCGCTGAAAACAATCTCAGTCATTTCAGGTGAAAAAACCAATACGAGGTTAAACACTTGGGGCTGTGCACTCACAAAGCTTAGGCACCATTCCCCCAGAGCAAAACTGTTGGTGGAACACAGCTTGGAATAACAATTGGCACTTGATTTGGGGATGGATGAGTGTCCAGAATGGGTCCTGTCAATAGAATACTTTCTTTCATACGTTTACCTCCCACCCCCACCCCCATGCCCAGTATTGTTTTGTGGGCATCAAAGGCTTTCTGGGGCTCCAAAATTTGCCAGCCTAGTTACCTATGAGCAGAGAATCCACCTAGCAAAGTTCTCTGCAGTCTCATTTTCAGACAGTTTGGAAATGAAGTCCACTATTTCAAACGCGGTTAGTTAGAAATAAAATATTGTCTAAGTGTGTTTTAAAATAATAATAATAGTAATAATAATAATTTCAACATATATAAAAAAGAAGAAATAGTGAGATCTCTCAATGAAATTTGTCAATGCTTATTTGCAGGCTAAACTAAAATGCTATTTATGACCTGGGGGGGAAGGAGTAAGGAATCTGAAGGATCTCTTGTATCCTGCCCCATCATTATCATTTGATCTGAACTGATTTTGACTCATACCAATCGATCAATAGTTCAGTGCAGCATCTGAAGGAATGTGGGCACAATCCATGAAACTGTTCTTCAGCACAAGAACATTCCATTCTGAAGGAGAACATTGTGGTGGATTGCGTTCTATGGCTCCCTCACCCTTAGCAAAAAACAACCCCCCCCCAAAAAAGAGCAATGCCTCTTGCTTTTGTCAGCACCTAAAGATGCCTAGTAACAGATGTTTTCACCTCTCAAATTGAGGATGGTGTTTTCTCTGAAAGCAGATTGATGGGGAAAACAAGTAAATGTGCCCTTGTTGTATCTATGGACAGGTCTCATTCAACCTCAGTGTTTAACATATTTGACCCGCATGGCAAGGTAGAGAAGGTGGCAAAACAACCCTGTGCATGGTAGTTCCTGTAGATAATTATCCTGAACAGATGTTGGCAATTACAGGTCAAAAATAGTCTAAGGAGATTGCTTAAAAAAGGGGGGAGGGAGAAAATCAACATCCATTTAGGAGATGGGAAGATTTTTTCACTCCATTAGATGGCAAACATTTTCACCGTGGCACTCTAGGTTGAAACAAAAACACCAGAGCAACAGCAAACATCATCTGCACCTGCAGTAAGTATTTTTAAGGTGTAGGTTTTAGTGCTGTGCTGAAAATTTCTCCCGCTTTTTTTTTTTAAAAAAATTCACATTGAAGTGGAATTGCATTTGGAAATTTATCAAAGGGGAGAGAAAATGTCCATGAAATTATCATGAGTGGGGTGCAGATTTTTTTTTTTACTTATGGTTTTACTTTTCAGGTGACCAAGGGGTGTTTGTGTGTGACATCTCTTCCATTCTACAACTCATATTCCTAGTGGTCTGCCCTCTGCAGCCTTCCCAAATGCCTGCACTCCAGTGAAAACCCACGGAGGGATCTTACTCCTCCCATGGGGCTTTTTCAGATCAGGAAGCATGGGCAGCCAGGAAGGCTGCAGAGTGCTGAAAGAAACTGAAAAGAAAAACACATGGACACCACCCTTAGTCACCTTGCAATCATCAGGTAAGCTGAAAATCCAGCACCAACTGAAGTTGTAAAAAAAACCCCCTAAAGTACCCTGAAAATGCGGCAGAAAAATAGAAGTCTCTTTCACAAGAAAAAAAAACTATTCAGAAACCGAAGCATTAATATGAACATTGTGGTTACTACAGTTGTGTTTGGTCAGAAGGAAACTGGTACAGTGTACAGCTGCAGGGCACTATCCCTCTGAAGGATGTGGCGAGATAGACAGAGAGACAGACAGACAGACAGAGAGACAGACAGAGAGACAGACAGAGAGACAGACAGACAGAGAGACAGACAGAGAGACAGACAGACAGACAGACAGACAGACAGACAGATAGACAGATAGATAGATAGATAGATTTTAGCAGTGAAGAGTGGTGGTTCTGATATCAGTGGGGCAGTGAATCCACTCCGGGTTTTAGTCTGAACTTTCAAGGAGCTGTCCAAGGTGCTGCACTTTGGACAGCTCCTTGAAAGTTCAGAATAAAACCCAGAGTGGATTCACTCCTCCATTGACATCAGAACCACCAGTCTGCACTGGATTTTAATGGAGCTGGGTTGCCCTCTACTGACCTGCCCTCATTGTGAACAGGAGTGTGCAAAACCCCCAGCATGCCAAGGAGTGCTTTTCGCCCTGCTGTGAGTCTTTATTGTGGTTTACTTGCAGGGAGATTTTGGGTTGTTTTTGTTTATTTAATGGGAGAAGCTTTCAGAAAAGGGGTGCCCTCTTCTGCTGTGACTTGGTAGAATCTCCTCTGCCACCTTACCCTGGAAAGTGTGTGTGTGTCCTCCCGCGGTTTGGAGTGGTACAATCCCCTCAGCTCAGATGCTTTTACCAGGGGAAAGAACACTGAATTCCTATGGAATTTCACTACTGGCAACTAGGGATGGCTTAGAAATCCAATTCTGTTTGCATTTCAAGCTGAATCTCTCAAATACACACCTTCTGAAACAATATGAGAACCGAAACACAGCCATCCTTTGAAATTCACACGTATCCAAATTTCGCAATGCAGTTTGCCAACCAAACAATGTTTGCAAAAATGCATATGTTAGGGGAAAGTGTGCATAAAAATGAATATGAGCAAAGATGAGATTAAAAAATGTATTATGGGACAAGAAATTGCTTGCAAAAATGTGTACTTTAGTCAAAACTGCCTACAAAAACATATTTATTAGAAGAAATTTGCACTAAAATCTGGAGAATTTTCATGAGGATTTTTTTTTAAAAAAATCACAAATTGCTGCAGAAATGTGAACTGTAATTTAAGATTGGAAAAAATGAGAAAATTGGCAGATCTTTCCATCCCTACCAGGCACCAAGGGGTTTGCAAAATGTCTCTCCCTACTTCCCCTACAGTCAGTCATATGCAGAAGGCTTAGTTCAGCTCATTCTGATTTCCTCAGTTCCCCAGATATTAACCTTGGGGAGGGACTCCATGCTTCAAATCAAAGCCTTTCCTTATTTGTAAAAGAAGAGGTGCAGGGGCTCAATTCTGCCCTTCACACTCAAGTTTGGCTACACTTATGAGGGCGGGAGATCATTCTGCCCATGCTCAGAGACCATCTCTTCTTTGTTATCACTTCATGGTTTCTGAGGTTGAATCAGAAACTCTGCAGCTAAACCCTGGTGAGTCCTATCTCGTATTAAGTGCTGCCTCTTAGGCTATGCCTGGATGAGGCCTGGACGCAGAGTGCCAGCTTAGCCAGGGAAATATAGGGACACCATACACTTTGTGTGAGTGCATGTGGGGAGCTGTCCATTCCATTGAGACGAACAGGGGACCCACTTACAGGATGGTCAAAGATGCATACGCCATTTTGGAGGGTCACTGTACCTGCAGGGAAGTGCTGGCTTGGTGTGTTGGGGCACCAGATTCGTTGTTGAAAGGCAACAGTGACGACAAGCAGAGCCAGTTCTGAGGGATGGGCCCTCAAGACCAGCTGGTCTCACTTTGCACAGAGAACCAGAAAGTTCAGAGGCGGCCAGGCCATAGGTCAGTGGTAGAGTATCTGCCTTGCATGCAGAAGGTCCCAGGTTCAATCCTGGCATCTCCAGGTAGAGCTGGGAGAAATCCTCTGCCTGGAGACCCACTGCCTGTTTTATGAAGACAATGCTGAGCTAGGTGGACCAATGGTCTGGCTCAGTACAGGGCAGCTGGCTATGTCCTATTTTATCACAGGACACCCCCCAGACAGTTCAACGTAGCGGACAAAATGCACACATCCTGTAATGTCACCGTGAACCTGTGTGCATCAAAATGTAATGTAGAAATGGGCCCTCCTCCGCCTTGCGCATTTCATGGCCTTGGTGTGTCTGGTCAGCAGAATTCAGCATACATTTTGTGGCTGGGTGTGTGGAAGAGACATCTATAGCCCTGCGTAACTGAAGCATTTCACTGAAATAATAGCAAGAATAATAATTAGGTGAGTTATAAGTTCCTCTAAGGAAAGGTTTGCACATGGGCAGACCGGCTATAATCTTGACTGGTGTGCTGAGTGCCGTGATTCAGAAAGAGCATATGAGGCAGCGACCAAATTAAACTTCCTGTGTTCCTGTTGCCTCTGACTTGAATGCTAACTGGAAAGTACTGGCTTCCCTTCCTGGGCACACACTTCAGGTTCCATCTTGTCTCCATTACGAATCGAGTGGAGGCCAGGATTGGTCTGACTGTGTAAGCAGCCCAAGCGATGTTCAATCCAGTGTTGCAGGGGATGCTGGGTATCTGGGGGGGGGGCTTGCTAGCAGAATTCAACTCTCAGTGTTATGAGCCACAACTAGAAACTGGACCAAGGCAACTTTACATGCACATGGACTCCCAAGTGGGTGGCCAGATGCAAAAGAAGATGGGGTGCTTGTACCTTTAATTGTTGTGTAGAAAATGGGATTTTCATGACAAGCTATACCTGTTGAAATTCCCTCTTCTGCACAACTGTTAAAGGTGTAGGAGCCCCATGTTCTTTTTCATCTGGACACCAGTGCACCTGCTGAAATGCCTTCTTCTACACAACTATTAAAGGTGCAGGAGCCCCAACCTCTTCATTACCTCCGGCATTACCTCTTGTTTAACTCTAGTTTTAAGCAGAGTTGCATGAAACCCAGTTTTCTCTAATTGAAGCAAATCCTTTCTTCCTTCAGAATTCCTACAGACATTTTGCCTAAGCAGACCCTCCTAATTTTTATCTGAATCTGATGTGGCTGTCATTTGTTCTCAAAACGCCTTCAGAAGTGTGGGCTGGATGGGACCAAAAAAGTAGCTGAATTTCACTTTGGTTGACATTTGGTGCCAGCTCTTCATTGTTGCTGTTGCGAGGACAGCTGTGCCAGCGTTGAGAGGACAAAGACAATTGGATTAGATTCAGACTGAGTTAGTTGCACTTAGTTCCCACTGAGATCAATACTTACACTAAGAGCACAATCATATACATATCAACTCAGTAGTCCTGTTGACTTTACTGGGGCTTATTCCCAAGTAAGTGGCAGGCTAAGTCCTGATTCATTTGTCCCACTGATTTCAATGGGCCCTAAGTTGGATGAAGTTGGGCATCTTCCTATGAAAGTATGAAGGTGCCTCATATTTCTATTGGTCCATCTACACCAATATTGTCCGCACTGACTGCCAATGACTCTCTTAGGTGGCAATCCTCTGAATATGCCCACAGGAGGAAGACCTGCTAAACATACTGGGATGACTTTTGAGGAAATCTAGGTAGGATTCCAGTCTGAGGCCACCAATGAATGCCATGGTTGAACCTGGGACCTTATGCAAACAATCCATGAGTTCTGTCACTGAGTTATAGGTCCTGTTTGGCCCCACTTCACTACTCATCCAAATCCTCCCCATCTCTCTCTTTACTACTCTTCCCCCCAATCTCCCCTTCCCTCTTCATTTTCCCATTGGTCCACTCTATTCTAGTGCCCCTTCCATCCTTCCCTTGGTCCTGCCATTGGTTTAAGTCCCTTCCAGTCCCCTATTCCAAGCATGGGGCAACCTGTGGCCCTCCAGATGTTGTTGGACTCCAATTCCATCATCCCCAGCTAACATAGATAGGCTTGATGGGAGTTATAGTCCAACAACGTCTGGGGGACTCCAAGTTCCCACTCTTGTCCATGTCTGCTGGGAATGAGTGTGAGTAGAATTGCCACTGAAAGGTCATCTGAAGTGGAATTCAAAGTGAATTTTGGGATTCTTCATCAGGTGAAACATCTGAGGAATCTCAAGGGGTTGCCAAAAGAGTTTTGGTAGGGCTCGTGACATTTCTCAAGGGGGTACCACAACATCTCTAGATTGCCAAGGTAAATATGGAGTTTTTTCTCAAGCAAAATGTGTGAGAACTGTCAAAAGGGAGCCATTTAAATAAATGATGATGATGATGATGATGATGATGGATTTCACAAGGTGATATATATGCATCCCTATGAGACCCTGAACAGAGCAGGGATGGGGAACTCGTGGCCCTCTGGTTATTATTGCACTCCGCCTCCCATCAGTCCAAGGCAGCATGGTCAATGGCCAGCGCTGATGGGAGCTGCAGTCCACCAGCTCCTGCATCATCATCGTCATCACCATCCAGTACAAACATGGTACTATTAATATAGTACAAACATGGTTTTTCCCCTCCTCATTTAATCCCCACAATAACGCTGTGAGGTAGATTAGGCTAAGAGGCAGTGACTGGCCCAAGTCACCCAGTGAGCTTCATGGCTGCATGGGGATTCGAACTCTGTTCTCTCAGGTCCTAGTCCAACACTCTAACCACTACACCATACTGGTGATTGGGTGGTGCAAGAAAGAGAGAATATTGAGAATGGAATACTTTTCCAATCTTAAATGAACTTCTGGCCCATGAGTCCCTTCCTGTAGCCAACAATGCCACATGGCCGTTGGAATCTTATTTATTTATTTATTTATTTATTGGCTGTACACATGTTCACCCAGATCAGGAAGGTACTCTTCAGTGAAAGAAAGAAAGAAAGAAAGAAAGAAAGAAAGAAAGAAAGAAAGAAAGAAAGAAAGAAAGAAAGAAAGAAAGAAAGAAAGAAAGAAAGAAAGAAAGAAAGAAAGAAAAGCTTTCTCTAAGGAGATGAGACTAGACAATGTGCTAACAACCCTAGTGCTAATCACAATTTCCTCTGCTTCTCCAAGAACTAGGAAGGAAAAAAAAGTTTGATGTGTATTGTAGCTGATTGCCAACATCTGGTACGGATGCCACAAAGAGCAATAACACAGATAACGCGTTTGATTTTTGTAGGAGAACCGGGGTGATATTGAGGAATGAGCCCCGGTTTCCAAAGCTCAGTACTGCTTGCTATTTTTAATGCTGTTTTTTCTTCTTTAGTTGCCCCTCATTTGCAAGTGGATGCCAGACCTGGGGCACAATCCACCCAGAAGACACCCTGTGCATGCTAACCGCTGGAACAAATGAAAGTGGCACGAGACCCATTTGTTTCAGTGGAGCTTGTGCAGGAGAACTTCTCAGGAGGCTTGTATCCTATGGGATTAATTTCTGACAATGTCCTAAATCTGTGTGACTTGGCAAATATTAATAGCTGTTATGTAAAGTGCTAACTAATCATTGCACCAAAAGAATGAGACATGCCTCAAATGAGAAAGATGACAACTTTTTATTGGCCAGTAAAGCTGATCATTTTACAGGTATTACCTTGCTCATTCAGTAGTGTCTGTGACTCTGTACTCACCATATATTTAAAGCAGATTTAACACACATGGCTATCCCCAAAGAATCCTGGGAAGTGTAGTTTGCCCCTCACACAGCTGCAGTTCCCAGCACCCTTTACAAATTACAATTCCCAGGATTCTTGGGGGGATGTTGTATGCTTTAAATGTGTGGGGTGTGTGCAGTCTGAGTTACAGCTGTGCTGTACCTTTTGGGCCAAGTTTTTTTTTGGGGGAAGGAAGGACAGTGTGGGGAGCTGACCCCGAAGTTTTGGGGCTGGGGAAATTTCATAACATTTTTGCTTGGCTTAACTTAAAACAAGATGGCCGGGGGGGATGGTCTTTTTTTTTTTAAAGACTCACAGCTCCTCCAAATAACCACAGGCCTCTAGCAGCCTTCCCAGATGTGTTTCTATGCCTGAAAGGTTATTTGCATGGGCCTTCTGGACTCAGAAAGGCAGCCAAGAGCTGTTAGGAAGCCAAGTGGTTGCTTGGAGCAGCTGCAAGCCTCTTTTTCTAAAAAAAAACAAGTGGAAAAAAGCCACCTTGATAACCTTGTCTTGAGGTACTTCAACTCTCCCCTCCACAACCCCCCCTAACATTTTTCCTGCCACCCAAAAGCAACTGAAAATCCCCTCTCTGCATTCATAGGAGACCAATGGTTATGTGAAACAAGCGGGGGGGTGGGGATTTTTGGCATGGCTTTGTTCTCAGTTTTAATTGCATTCTGTTTTATTGACTGTCATTGTCATTTTAATTACATTACAGCTGATGATGAAACAGTATACGTGTGGATGCATTTGTACAGACTCCAGGCCTGCTTGACTTATAACCCACCTAGCTGAATTCAGCTCACCATCCAGATATGGCATCATGCCAGGAACCCTATAAACCTCCTGTTTTGGCTCCCTACCCGAGGGTTAACCTAGAAAAGATGTTAGCTGTGTGAATGTAATTAACGAGCACATCTTTAGTTATGCAAATAGCAATCTCGAGGAAGACTGAGCAGCCTCGGGACCCCAGTGGGCAGTGGGGCTGCTGGCTCCATGGCAGTAGGGCAGTGGAATCTGCTCCAGGTTTTAGTCCGAACATTCAAGGAACTGTCCAAGGTGCTAAAGCACCTGACACGGAGCCACCAGCCACCACTGTGGGTGGGTTGTGGGAAAAGGGAGAGGAGGCTTGATCCTTTCCTTGCCACTGTCCCGACTGAAAAAGCCTCTCTCGAATGGCTATTTGCATTTCAAGGGGAGCCTCCATTGGTACCATCCACATTACAAAAAAAGGGGGCAATTCATGGCATTCGCACAATTAATAGCATATCTATTTTGTCCTGTGCACCAGGTAAGCCACAATCCATGGCTTTATGGGTCGCAAGCTATATAGGCACCAACTACAGCATCTCCCTGTGTTGCTTCACAGGCAGTCTGGCAGGCCCAGATGCTATCCTTACCAGATGCTCCCATCTGGCTCTTATGGATGTATGCAGGTGCCTTAGACTGGATCAATCTCTCAGTCCATCTAGCTCAGTTTTGTCCTCTGACCGGCAGCAGCTTTCTAGAGTTTCATCCAGACCGTCTCATGCCATCACCCGCCACCAGATCCCTTTAAACTGGATGGTCCGAGGATTGGACCTAGGACCTTCTGCATGGGAAGCCTGGGTTCGATCACTGAACAATGGCCCCTTCCTACACATCCACCCTCTCCCATGGCGCTTCTTCTCCAGCTGCTGCTTCTTGAAGTAACTGTCAGCAGGCATACGAACAAAGCTCTGCTGGATCAGGCCAAAGGTCCATCGAGTCCAGCTTCCTGTTTGCACAGTGGCCAATCCGATGCCCGTGGGAAGCCCTCAGGCAAGATCTTAGAGCAACAGCGCTTCCCCTGCTTGGGCTCCCAAGCGACTGGCTTTCAGAGGTACACTTCCTCCAACAGTAGAAGTACAAGAGTGGAGGCAGAGAGTCATTTGTTGGCCTGATACCAATACAATGTACAAAACTGTTTTGTTCTGCCTGATCTCCTACTCTTTTGCAGAGGTAGCCCACACAGTGCTCTCGAGATGTGGCTGGACTCCAACTCCCAGCATATCCAGCCAGCAAGGCCAATGTTTGGGGATGATGGGAGTTGTAGTCTAACATCTGGAGGGCCACGGGTTCCCCGTTCCTCCTTTAGGAGGACTGCAAAAATGCAGCCCTGCAGAAACAAGACAGAAAAGACTGAATAAAAAATACATCAGTGGCACTTGTCATGAGGACATTTATCTAATACGTCTGGAACCAAAAAACCTACTGTGGGCTTGTCAAGTGGTTTTGTGTCCAGTGAGATTTTAAATCTGTCTCTGCCCTGTTGCAAACTGCTTTTGAAAGTCTCTTCGGTTCCAAAGGTTGCTTGCAGTGTGGCATGGAGAAGGGCTGTTTGAGAAACACAAGCCCAAAGCCCTCGTGGCATGTGGAAGAAGTTGCTACATTCTTTGGATTCTTAGAGCGATGCCAACTCTTTACCTGTGAATATTTCTGAGGGCTCAATATTTTCCTTGAAAGCATCTGTCACTTTACCTTTTCCATGCCCCCTCCTCTAGCAGTTGTTTCCTCTCTGCTGCTGCTAGGGGAGGGCCGTTTCCTCCCACTGACTGCCCTCCTTACTTCAGTGCTCCCACACAATTAAGGGATCTGATATGGCAAACTGGGTATGGTTATGTGGTGTTGTCACAAAGCCAATTCAGAGTAAAGACCAGGAAACACTGTCTTCATTCTGTTCGGAGGCCAGTGAGGAATACTTGTTGTGAATGTTATCACTCTTTTCCCCCCTCTCTCCCCCCCAAAAAACCCATTGCATTGGGGGGGGTTCATAAGTTCATGAAGATTACATCTTTGGGCTCAGGCCAACCTCTAATATATTATTTATTTATTTAAAAGCATTTGCAAACCGCTTAACAGTTCAAATATCTCTACAGTCAGTGTACAACGTAAGAGCAATAAACAGTTTCATTAGCAGAAAAATGCAACATAAAACTGGTCAAACAGTAATATAAAAGCAGATAAACTCAGGAATGCAGAGATACGGCCTTCATTGCCATGACATCCAGAGTTAAGGTGAATTAATGTTTTCAAAAGTTTGCTCAAAATGAGGGGCAGTGGTGAAAATAATGCCTTTTCTGTTTTTTGTAGCTTCTGCCAGTTTCACTGTCCAGCTCTCTCTCCGGGGTTGGCGGCCACCATTTCCCCCCAGAAGCTATCTGGGAGCAACTCTTTGTGATGACATAGCACAATTCTTTGGGGATTTCTGCAGGAAAATGGCATCCTACCACTAGTGAGGGTGGGAGAGAAATTTGATTCGTTGTTTTTTATTTATGTAACAAGATTTATATGCCACTTGATTGTAGAAAACCTCCAAGCAGTTTCAGTTCACATTTAAAGGTGAATCTACTTAATTTGCACTTTCCAAAACAATACACAATCCGAAACACAGCCATCTTTCCAGATTCACACTTCTCTGAATTTTGCAGTGCAGTTCTTCAACCAAGTAATGTGTACAAAAATGCATTTCCTGGGGTAGAGTGTGCATAAGAGTGCCCATGTTAGTAAAAAATAATGTACGAAAATGCATTATATGAAGGAAAACTGCTCTGCAAAAATGTGGGTATGAAGTGAAATTTGCACTAAAATGTGCATATTAGTAAAAAATGACATAAAAATGCATCTTATTAAGGAAAATTGCTCCACAAAAACAGGGATATTTGGATAAATTTGCACTAAAATGGTGATGAATTTTCATGAAGACTTCTTTAAAAAAATGCAAACTGATGCAGAAATGTTGAGAACTGAACTTAAGACTGGAAAAATGAGTAACCGAGAGAAATTGAAACTGACAGATTTGCCCATTCCTGTTCATCTGTCACTGGGCAAAAAGCTCTCTCTGCTGCTGGCACTGGTGCCACCACAAGTGAGTCCCACCATTTCACCTGCATGTTCTCTCCCTCCCCAAAAAAGTCATTAAAAAGTCACCCCCCTCTTTGCTTTCTGCAGATGGGGCAGTGGAATTGGGAGAGTGGAGTGACATTTCAACATGGCCTTATTCAAAAAGTAAAAAAAAAATGGGGGAAAGTTTGGACTTCTTAAAGGAACTAATTTCTAAAGAGCAACTCAAAAATGCCATAGACGTTCAGGGTGAAAGTCTCCCCATTGGCCACGAAAGGTCTCTTCCCCTCAGGCCTAATGAGAGACTTTGCTTCTGTGCTGTTCAATTTAATGCTTCGATGGCAGGAGTTAAACCGATGCCTTCGCAGCTCAGTAAACAGTCCAACCCGTTAAGCTGTAATTCTGTTGCTTTCCATTGGCATCATATCGATGGATTATTTCCTCCTGTAGATTTAATCTCAGCTGAAATTCGAATACATCTAAGCAATTACCTTTCAAAACATGCCAGCTAGCCCTGGGGAGTGCAAAGACCCTAAAGCGAAGGGTTTTTCTCTCTCTCATTCTTCACCCCTGATACTGGAGATATCACCCACTGGCAATGCAGGGAAAGGCTAGAACTGTCAGCTGTAATTTTGACTGACTCTGCTCTTATGCCTATAACAGCATCCTGACATGGAGAAATCAACTAGGTTGAAGCATCTCCCAAACATTTTGCTGCTGTGGTTGGAAAACCTTCATGTGCCTAGTTTCTACATGACAGGATGTCATTATAAAAGGCAGTAAAATAAGATGGCAACCCCTAGATATGATTTGGCCACCATTAATCAGTGTTGAACACAACACTGTGTGTCTGTGAAAAAGAGAGAGAGAGAGAGAGAGAGAGAGAGAGATCCCAATGTTTTGCATAGTCTGGCACATGCATGACTATCTGCCTGTTGGACAGGAGTAGTGGGTGTGTGCATGGTGCAGTAAGCTCCCGGTTCTCTGGGAACAAGTTCATTGCCTTGAGGCCAAGGTGGCTAACTTGGAAAAGCTGAGAGAGGCAGAGAGGTTGGTGGATGAGGCCTTCGGGGATGTCCTGGGGGATGTCCCACTCCTGGGATGATGGCTTCCCTGCTGTCGTGGAGAAGGTGGTCTCAAGGAAGGAGGGTGTCGCTCTGAAGAAGATGGAATTGATCCCATAGAAGGGACCCATTCCTTGGGGGGGATCTGTAAATATCTTCTCATGCTGAGACTAATTCTCGGGGGGGGTAGAGGGATCCTGGTAGTGGATGATTTGATCATTAGAATAATAGATAGTTGGGTGTGAAATGGGTACATAGACCACAGGGTGATTTGCCTGCCTGTCACGAAGGTTGTGGATGTCACTTATAGTCTAGATAGCCTGGTAGATAGTGCTAGGGAAGAGTCAGTGGTCGTGGTGGTGTACACTGTCATCAATGACATGGTGAAATGTGGTTGTGAGGTCCTAGAAGCAAAATTTAGGTTGTTAGGTAGGATGTGGAAAGCCAGGCCCTCCAAAGTGGCTTTCTCTGAAATGCTAGCAGTTGAACACACAGGGTCAGCGAGATAGGCACAGCTTTGTGGTCTCAATGGTGGTTCAGATGCAGTTGTCAGGAGGAGGGGTTTGGATTTCTGGGGAACATTTTGGGACAGGCTGGGCCTGTACAAAAGGGGTGGGCTCCACTTGAACTGCGATGGGGCCAGACTGCTGGCACTTAAAATCTAAAAGGTGGCAGAGCAGCTTTTAAGCTGATTGAGGAGGGGAAAGCTGACAGGAACTGAGGAGGGTCTGGTTCAGAACAAATCTCCCCTCGGGATAAAGATGAAAAAAAAAGATGACAATTTAAATTGTGAAGGCATAGAGCTAGACATTGTGGGGATAGCAGTTTAGAGAGGCCAAAGCACCACAGGCCAAAACACAACCACGCAAGGCACTTGAAGAGAGGCACAGCCTATAAGTGTTGATAGGCTAATGTCAGGGCCAAGATAGGCAAATTGGAGTGCTTGGTCTTAGAAGACAGCTCTGATATAGTGGGTGTAATGGAAACCTGGTGGAATAGAGAGAACCAGTGGGAAATGGTTGTCTCTGTATATAAACTCTATAGGAAGGACAATGAAGCATGTACTCTAGGTGATGCCCTCCCATATGCCAAAGAGGACATTGAGTCCAACAAGCTGGAAATCTCCAAAGATGATGAAAGTGCTCAGGTAGATCTTGAGATAAAGAATGAAATCAAGGAAGCATCCAAACTAGGAAATGTTGTGGTAATGGGTGACTTTAACAACCTTCACATAGACTGACTACATATGTGTTCCAGTCATGAGAAAGAGATCAAATTTCTAGATACCCTAAATGCCTGTGAACAGTTAGTCATGGAACTGACCAGAGGGACAGCGACCCTGAATTTAATCTTAAGTACACTCAGAACCTGGTGCAAGATGTAAGTGTTGTCAAGCCGATTGGGATCAGTGACCATAGTGCTATTAAATTAAAAATGGAAAATGGAAATGCTTTGATTTGGATTCCTGCATTGAGCAGGGGGTTGGACTTGATGGCCTTATACGCCCTTTCCAACTCTACTATTCTATGATTCTATGACTGCCTTCAAGTCGATCCCGACTTATGCAGACCCTATGAATAGGGCTTTCATGGTAAGCGGTATTCAGAGGTGGTTCACCATTGCCTTCCTCTGAGGCTAAGAGGCAGTGACTGGCCCAAGGTCACCCAGTGAGCTTCATGGCTGTGTGGGGATTCGAACCCTGGTCTCCCAGGTCATAGTCCAACACCTTAACCACTGCACCACACTGGCCATACATGTAAATGGCCAATTGCCAAGAAAATCCAACATAATCACATTTGACTTCAAAAATGAGGGGGATTGGTAGAAAGAAAGTTGAAAAGCAAAGTTAAGAGAGTCAAACCACTCCAAAATGCTTGGAAGCTATTTAAAAACACAATATTAGAAGTTCAACTGGAGTGTATACTGCAGATCAGGAAAGTTACCATCAGGGCCAAGAGGATGCCAGCATAGATAATGCGCAGAAGGCAAGAAGGTTTCCTTTTAAAAAATGGAAGTCTTGTCCAAATGAGAAGATCAAAGGAATTTCAAGCAGATAATAAGGGATGCTAAAAAAGAACTTAAGGAGCACATTACTAAAAACATAAAGACCAGCAACAAAAAAATATTTAATACTTTAGTAGTAGGAGACTATCTAGGGAGGCAGTTGGACCCTTGTATGACAAGAGAGTCAAAGGTGTGCTAATGGAGGATAAAGATATTGCAGAGAAACTGAATGAATTCCTTGGATCTGTCTTCACAGTGGAAGATATAGGGAAGATCTCTGTACCTGAACTAACTTTTGCAGGAAGGGAGCCTGAGGAATTGAGACAAATAGTGGCTATGAGAAATGAAGTTCTAGGCCTAATAGACAAGATAAAAACTGACAAATCACTGGGCCCAAATGGCATCCAGCCAAGAGTTCTCAAAGAACTCAAATGTGAAATTGCTGATCTTCTAATAAAAATAGGTAACTTTTCCCTAAGATCAGCCTCCATACCTGAGGACTGGAAAGTGGTCAATGTAACACCAATTTTAAAAAGGGATCTAGGGGAATCCTGGAAATTATAGGCTGGTTAGATTAATGTCTATCCTGGCAAAATTGGTGGAAAACATTATTAAACAAAAAATAACCGGGCATATAGAAGAACAAGCCTTGCTGGAACAGAACCAGTATAGCTTCTACAAGGGTAAGTCCCATCTCATTAGCCTATTAGAGTTTGAGAGTGCCAATAAGCATATAGATAGAAGTGATCCAATTGACATAGTGTCAGATACTTTTGGCAAAGTACCTCACCAAAGGACATGTGATCCTCTTGCGAATCTGGAACTGGTTACGTAACAGGAAGCAGAGAGTAGGAATAAATGGACAGCTCTCCTGATGGAGCGATGCAGAAAGTGGAGTCCCCCAAGGATTGGTATTGGGACCTGGGCTTTTTAATTTATTCATATATGATCTAAAGTTAGGGGTGAGTAGTGAGGTGGCCAAGTTTGCCGATGATACTAAATTGTTCAGGGTCATTAAACAAAAAGGGATTGTGAAGAGCCCCAAAAAGATGTCTCCATACTAAGTGAATGCCTGGCAAAGTGGCTAATGCAGTTCAGTATAAAGCCGTGCAAAGTGATGCATGCTGGGAGGAAATCTGAATTTCACATACATACTCAGACACCTGACTTGGTGGCAGTTAGAATCCTCACTGGAGGAGGGCTGATGGAGTCACCCTTGTCCCTCACCAACATCAGTGATGGTTCTGGCTCTTAAGTTAATTCTTTATGGGGAGAAATACTTTAGTTGGTAATAACAATAAGTAATGTCGCTTTCATGCAATCAACAATGATGTTACTTCTCAAGAAGTTTCCTACTAAACTTCAGAGGATTCTACACACCAGGATCTTCCATCATATGTTACCCACCGAGACAAAATACAACCCATTAGCTGTGTTTTGTGGCCTGTCATATGCTGGCAGGAATGGAAGAATCTGTCAAATTTGGTTCTCTGAATTTCTCTAATCCAGATTTTTCCAATCTCAAATTCAGTTCTTCGTGTTTCCACAGCATTTTCTTTTAAATCCTCATGAACATTCTTGAACAGTTTAGTGTGAATTTCTCCTAATAAACACATTTTGTTTCCAGTTTTGACTAAGGTACACGTTTGCAAGCAGCATCTCTTAATATAATGCATTTTTGTATGTTATTTTCACTAATATATTTGTATTTATACATTTTTCCCTAATACATGCACTTTTGTAAACATTACTTGCTTGGAGAATTGCATCGCAAAATTCGGGTAAGTGCAAATTTTGAAGGATGGCTATGTTTTGGTTCTCATATAGTTTCAGAAAGTGTGAAACTGATAAATTTGGCTTTAAATGCAAACACTGATTCAAATTTCTCCCCCATCTCTATATTCTGGACGCATGCACGCACGCATGCACACATACCATTTCTAGTGCTTGGCAGGTGGCAAAGTGAGGGTTATTGAGCCTGAAGGGCCACCATACATGATTGGTGGTTTGTGTTTGGGTTTAATAGCCCACACATTGCACAAACCTGCCAGTATGTTGAAGATCATATGCTATATAGTGGGGGAATAAGAATCAAAATGAAATGTTCTGATGCCTGAGAAGATTAAACATGCAAAACCCAACATGGAGCGGATTATATTTCTATTTAAAACTGATGAATAGAACACACTTTGGAAACTGACTTTAAAAATTAACAGTATTAGGTTGTGTCTCTCTAAAATCTACCCCAGGTGAAAAATTGTTTTGTTAATTTTTTAAAATAACTTGCTTCAGCCCTCTGTTGACCTTTCTCTCACTTTTGTAAGGACGGGAAGGTTCTTTAATCCTTGGCTGATTAAAAAAGCTGGTTTACTTGCAGTATGCATTGCTACGATGATTGCTTGAAACCTCTGATAAGAGATCTAGCATATTAATACTGTGATAAAAGTAATTCAGGGGATGACACACAGCCTGTCATTCGATTGCAGACAGCAAGTCCCTTTCATGTAACTTAGTAACAAGGCAAAGGGTTATGATTGTAGATTTGCTATCTCCCGTTCTGTAACCATATCGAACCAAGCAGCTGCAAAGCAAGAAGGAATGAAATGAACGGGACATCAATATTTTTAAAGGTTTATACTCATATTTATTGCATTCCTCCATTGCCCTTCCTCCAAGGAGGATAGTTTTCCCCACCCCTCTTCAGAACAACCCTGTGAAATGGGTTAGGGTGAGGGATTGTGATTAGCCAATGGTCATCAAACCAGCTCTATGGCTGAATGGGGGTTTGAACCCAGGTCTCCCTGTTCGTACTCTTACATTCTAGCCATAATGCCACACTGGCTCAATATAAAATGTGAGCTATTGATAGACGCCCAAGTAAATCACACCATTTTGAGTACGTCCAAACTGGAAGGTCGTTTGTACCAAGAAATACTGTGTAAGGCTTACACAGTACACACTTTTACCCAGTTCAGACTAGGGATGGGCAGAGCTTGGAAAAGTTACTTTTTTGAACTACAACTCCCATCAGCCCAATCCAGTAGCCATGCTGGCTGGGGCTGATGGGAGTTGTAGTTCAAAAAAGTAACTTTTCCAAGCTCTGGGGATGGGGGAGAATATCCCCTAAATCGGACATAGTGCCAGAGTTTGACTGAATCCGATAGTCCACTATCTTTTTGGACCGGCACAGATTTCTTGCGGCAGGCCACAGCTGTAATCGGCACGGTGCTTTTTAAAAATTATCCCTCCCTAATTTATGTAATTATCTTCATAATTACAGTTGCTATTATCCATTAACTTCCATGGATTTATATAAGCATTTATGTTAAAAATCACAGTTTTTTTCGCCACCAACCCCCCCCACAAAACAACAGATTGAATTGGCAAGCACAAAAGCAAGCAGGAACAAAAAAAAGAGGAAGATTGGGATTGAACGACAGACTATTGGAATACCAGCAGATCCGAACTAGGCAGTGAACCCTATCCCTAGTTCAGACCTAAATGATCTCAGTCTGCTAAACTATGGTTTCTCTTAAACCACAGCTTCCCATGATGTCCAAACCACAATACTGCGGTTTTAAGGGCTCGCTCTGAACGGGGATATGAAAACTGGATACAAAATCCTGGTTTCATATCCTGATTTGAAAAGAACTTTCCCAGTTCTGATGTCACAGCTAATACAGCTTCACTGAGGCCAGGCATGAGAGAAGGAAAGGAGCAAAGGCCAGCCAGAGAGGCGCAAGAAGAGAGCATGCAGGGACATGGCTCATTCCTGGGCTGATAAACCAGGGTTTGTTAGACTGAGCCATTTACATTTGAATCGACCGAGTTACATGATTTGTCCCAGTTAGCCCTCTGCTCCTGGGCTCTTTCTCACAGACGCTGTTCACACGTCGCCTCATTAACTAGGTACTAGACTTCTCATTTTATCTCTGATTTATGTTTGGGCAGACATCTTATGATGCCCCCTTATCCCAGTTGTTGTGTTATATAGCCCTTCATGACCAGAGCCTTTTTGAAAAGGGTGCATCACATTGAATAGTACAGAAACAGCTATTCAGAAGTATTCGAATAAATAATGTGTTTGTGCCAATTTTGTGCACACTTCCCCATTTGCAATAGGGCCCCATCTGCACAATATATTTCAAGGAGTATTATTCCACTTTAAACAGTCCTGGCTTCCACAAAAGAATCCTGGGAACTGTAGTTTGTGAGAGGTGCTGAGAGTGGTTAGGAGACCCCTCTTCCCTTCACACAGCTGCAATTCCCAGAGTGGTTTAAAAGTCAGTCCCTCTTCCCAGGGAGCTCTGGGAATTGTAGCTCTGTGAGGGGAAGAGGGGTCTCCTAACAACTTTCCACACGCTTCACAAACTAGGGAAGCCATGACATAATACTGTTTTAAATCTAGAGTGAAGATGTGGCCTAGAGAAGGTCTGTTAAGTTAGTCTTGCTTAGCTTAGTTTATTTCTGCCTTGCTCACCCCTCAGCTAGTTCACGGTCCATGGAGGCATCTTCATACATTGGCTACTGATGCATGAAGGGTGGTACAGCTATTGTTTGCACTTGTTCATCATTCTTCTTTTAGAGAGACAGAGCCCACAATCCCGAGAGGAGGAAACATAAACACTAATCCAGGAACAATGAAGAGAGAGCATCAAAAGCAAGCCAGCTTTTAACAAACTGCAACAGGAGGAGCTCTGGGCTGGATATGCCTTTAGAAATAGGATCCAAATGGATTTTTAATTGATGGACTATTTGAATGTTCTGTTCCCATTCTGTTAAAATAAAAGCATTAGAAAGCTGATCTGCCCACCTTTTACACAGGCATTGTTGTTGGGTGCCTGTATGAGAACATTTCCTTAAAGCAGGCTTGGGCAACCTTTGGCCCTCTGGATGTTGCTGAACTTCAACTCTCCGTGTACCTAGACATTGGCCTTTCTTTCTCAGGCTGATGGGAGTTGTAGTTCAGCAACATCCAGCCAAAGAGAGTCCAAAACCAACCTATTTTATACAGACACACACACCCCAAGAGTATCAAGATATAAGAACATAAGAACATAAGAAGAGCCTGCTGGATCAGGCCAGTGGCCTATCTAGTCCAGCATCCTGTTCTCACAGTGGCCAACCAGGTGCCTGGGGGAAGCCTGCAAGCAGGACCCGAGTGCAAGAACACTCTCCCCTCCTGAGGCTTCCGGCAACTGGTTTTCAGAAGCATGCTGCCTCTGACTAGGGTGGCAGAGCACAGCCATCATGGCTAGTAGCCATTGATAGCCCTGTCCTCCATGAATTTGTCTAATCTTCTTTTAAAGCCATCCAAGCTGGTGGCCATTACTGCATCTTGTGGGAGCAAATTCCATAGTTTAACTATGCGCTGAGTAAAGAAGTACTTCCTTTTGTCTGTCCTGAATCTTTCAACATTCAGCTTCTTTGAATTATGTGTATTCTTAGTATGTGTGAATTATGAATTCTTAGTATTATGAGAGAGGGAGAAGAACTTTTCTCTATCCACTTTCTCAATGCCATGCATAATTTTATACACTTCTATCATGTCTCCTCTGACCCGCCTTTTCTCTAAACTAAAAAGCCCCAAATGCTGCAACCTTTCCTCGTAAGGGAGTCGCTCCATCCCCTTGATCATTCTGGTTGCCCTCTTCTGAACCTTTTCCAACTCTAGAATATCCTTTTTGAGATGAGGCGACCAGAACTGTACACAGTATTCCAAATGCGGCCGCACCATAGATTTATACAACGGCATTATGATATCGGCTGTTTTATTTTCAATACCTTTCCTAATTATTGCTAGCATGGAATTTGCCTTTTTCACAGCTGCCGCACACTGGGTCGACATTTTCATCGTGCTGTCCACTACAACCCCGAGGTCTCTCTCCTGGTCGGTCACCGCCAGTTCAGACCCCATGAGCGTATATGTGAAATTAAGATTTTTTGCTCCAATATGCATAATTTTACACTTGTTTATATTGAATTGCATTTGCCATTTTTCCGCCCATTCACTCAGTTTGGAGATATCTTTTTGGAGCTCTTCGCAATCCCTTTTTGTTTTAACAACCCTGAACAATTTAGTGTTGTCAGCAAACTTGGCCACTTCACTGCTCACTCCTAATTCTAGGTCATTAATGAACAAGTTGAAAAGTACAGGTCCCAATACCGAACCTTGAGGGACTCCACTTTCTACAGCCCTCCATTGGGAGAACTGTCTGTTTATTCCTACTCTCTGCTTTCTGCTTCTTAACCAATTCCTTATCCACAAGAGGACCTCTCCTCTTATTCCATGACTGCTAAGCTTCCTCAGAAGCCTTTGGTGAGGTACCTTGTCAAACGCTTTTTGAAAGTCTAAGTACACTATGTCCACTGGATCACCTCTATCTATATGCTTGTTGACACTCTCAAAGAATTCTAATAGGTTACTGAGACAGGACTTTCCCTTGCAGAAGCCATGCTGGCTCTGCTTCAGCAAGGCTTGTTCTTCTATGTGCTTGGTTAATCTAGCTTTAATAATACTTTCTACCAGTTTTCCAGGGACAGAAGTTAAGCTAACTGGCCTGTAATTTCCGGGATCCCCTCTGGATCCCTTTTTGAAGATTGGCATTACATTTGCCACTTTCCACTCCTCAGGCACGGAGGAGGACCCGAGGGACAAGTTACATATTTTAGTTAGCAGATCAGCAATTTCACCTTTGAGTTCTTTGAGAACTCTCGGGTGGATGCCATCCGGGCCCGGTGATTTGTCAGTGTTTATATTGTCCATTAAGCTTAGAACTTCCTCTCTCGTTACCACTATTTGTCTTAGTTCCTCAGAATCCCTTCCTGCAAATGTTAGTTCAGGTTCAGGGATCTGCCCTATATCTTCCACTGTGAAGACAGATGCAAAGAATTCATTTAGCTTCTCTGCAATCTCCTTATCGTTCTTTAGTACACCTTTGACTCCCTTATCATCCAAGGGTCCAATTGTCTCCCTAGATGGTCTCCTGCTTTGAATGTATTTATAGAATTTTTTGTTGTTGGTTTTTATGTTCTTAGCAATGTGCTCCTCAAATTCTTTTTTATATAACATAATTCCCAATTTATTCGGATCAGCAGAACTGCAATCCTGTGCATATTTTCCTGGGAGTAAGCTCCATTGAACTGACTGATGCTCATGATTACAGCAGTTCAACTTGTAAAACACAAAGAAATTTACCACGAGATCTTCAGCCATCTGAAATGCAACCTTTAGCTTCTAAACTTTTAGATGCAAACAATCTTGCAGAAAGTGTTACCATCTGAACTGCTTGTGTGAAGTAGGAATCCCCTCAAAGAAAAGATGCACCCAGCCTCTGCTTGAGTTTCCTTAGACTTGTGAGTCACAAACAAACTTGAAATCCTTGTTCTCACTTCATTCACTGTCCAGAGCAAGGAGGGTTTGCGATGACCACAGTGTTCTGGCAGATGATGCCCTCCCCCCTGCTCTCCACTCCCCCTCTGCTACACCACTGATTCTTCAGCAGAAAATATTCCTATCTGGGACCTTGGAGAATCCTGTGAGGCAGAGCAGTCAATACTGGACTGGAGGAACCAAAATGAACAGAGAGCTCTCCCTAGAACAGACTGTGGTCTGAAGGAACCTAAGGCCAGCTCCCTGCTGAAGCTAAGCAGGGTCAGGTCTGGCCAGTGCCTGGATGGGAGACCGCCTGGGAACCGTATGTAAGCTGCCTAGGTTTCATGAAAAAAAAAGGGGGTATAAATGCAATAAATAAATAAATAAATAGAACACACCTGATATTCATCCAGCAGGGTCGTGTTCATAGGTCACAGGCAGTGCATGCCCTTTGCATGCAGAAGGTCCTGGCTCCAATCTCTAGCTGAAAAGGCTAATGGTGGAACAGACTCCATCTGGATCTTTGGAGAGTTGCTGCCAGTTAGAACAGGCAACACTGGCTTAGATGGAAAAATTCTCTGGGGCTGCTTCACATGTTCATTGAGTAGTGAGTGGTGGCCAAATTTCTATTCAGGAAGCTTGGTTGCCATTACTGATCTTCTTATTGAGAAGACACCCCCCCCCAAGCTTCTATGCAACCAGAGTGGTTTCCACAGAACGATACATTTGAACAAACAGCATTAAGGAATGTAAGGATTTGGTAACAAGACTGTCTGTGCACAACACAGCCAGCCACACCAACCCCCTCTCTCAAACCCCGGTCTTCCTTTATGGAATTGCTGCTGTTGCTCATTGTAGGGCCAATTCCAGTAGCCTAATTGACTCTTGGACACCACAACCTGGTCCTATCAAAAAACCGAACAGTAGGGACTTTTCCTACCAACCACTGAAGCACGAGAGTCAAAAGCAAAATTTTGGATGCAGTCTAAGTTTGACTAATTTTCTGAATTCATCCTCAGTACTGGAATGCTGAGAATCCAGTTTTAAATCTTACATTTTGAAGCAGGGCATCTAGCATTCACCTGCGGTAGAAAATCCACAAAGGCTGCAGTCCAATATCTGACTGGAAGTCCAACTGAACTCAGTGGGCCAGACTTCTGAGTAGGTCATACTATGAAAGTACAGGGATGTTAGAATGTGGGTTTCTTGTATCAAATCTTTAATTCAAGACTTGGAAATCAAGTTCCATGTCCTAACATTCCTAGGTATATCAGAAATATAAATATAAAGAGCTGCATCCAATGCTAGTCTTCCTCAGAGTGGACCCAATGAATGAACCTAAGGTAATCATGTTAACTCATGTTACCTAAGGTAGTCATACCTATTGGATATGTTTTAATGTGGATTCCTGCACTGAGCAGTGGATTGGACTCGATGGCCTTGTAGGTCCCTTCCAACTCTACTATTCTGCGATTCGGTGTTCATTAACTTCAATGGAGGGCTAGCATTGGCTACAACCCAACCTTTATCTGAATATATACACACGCCCTATCTTGTTGGCTTGCAACCAAATTATGTTACAGCCCTTTCCTCATATTAAAAAGTTCCATTTGATATCAAATGCCCTGCAAGTAGTATATACACAGCAATTGTGACATGGTCAGGCATCTGCTGATGGCCCACACTCCTGCAGGGGTTCCACTGACAGGAGCCCCCTGGGCTTGCTGCAGTGAAGTCATAGACTCGCAGAGGGACAGGGAGCCCATGGAGGAGGACTTTCCCAAGGCCCTCCAAAACCCTTTGGCAGTTTATTACAAATACAGAACCGGCCATTGCTCTTGGGTATCAGCAGTTTCACCTTGTTTTGACCCTGATCTTTAAAGTATTTCATTAATTCCCAAATGCTTGAGGACTGGAAGCTTAATGCCTCATATACAAACAGCAGTGGGTACTAGCCAACCCCTCTAAAATTAATGGAAAATGCCCCACTGGTATTAAGAGAACTACATCAGATTACATCAGATTTCCTACTAGGGAAGAGAATGTGCTTAAACAGGAAGATATGTATAAAAGGTGTTAGATCTGAAGGATGGAACCCTCTTTATGTTGCTTTTGTCTAGAGTAGTGCAGACTCCCTAATTTCACTAGTCTTACTGGAATTATTTCCATTTTCCCCAGACTTCCAACATATGTTTTGCCTGAGCTGGAGCCTCCAAATTCTCCCCGAATTTCACTATGAGTGAAATTTGATGGGAACTCTACCTATGCCATGCATTCACAACTGGGAGTTACTTGGGGTGGGTGTCTTGTAGATGCAATCACTCCTAGCACTGAGTTATAATACTCATGCAATGCTCTTACACAGCCAGCTTTCATATCTCAGTCTGTAAACTTGTTAACCTTTGTCTCTTTAGGTTTGAAGACCATCGTAGGTGCCCTTATTCAGTCAGTTAAGAAACTTGCAGATGTGATGATCTTGACCGTTTTCTGCTTGAGTGTTTTCGCCCTCATAGGGCTCCAACTCTTTATGGGAAATCTGAGGCACAAGTGCGTCCGGACGTTTAACACCACCGCCAACGGCACATTTATTCCAGACCAAGAGAAGTGGCCATCCTTAGATGAGTATTTAAATGATTCAGGTAAATGGCTCTCTTTGCTGCTTTTTTACTGACTCCAGGTTTGTTTTTGCCAATCCTGAATAAGTGAATGTATAAGAATGTAAAAAAAAATACAAATAAATCCAAATTTGACACCATGGGGAAACTCAGAGTTCTGTGCCAAGAAAATTCATGTTTTGCATGCAAAAATTTAAAAGGCTGATCAGAATTTTTTTAGCAATATTTGCTCATTAGGATACCTGCAGGGGTGCCTTTTCCTTTATGGTCTCCCCTAGATGCTAAGACTTTCAAATGAGGTTTTGCTGAGGGTTCTTCTGCTGTCAGAGCTAAGGTGGGAAGTGACGAGGAACAGAGCCTCCTCTGTGGTGGCTCCATAGGTAAGGAAGCCCATTGGACCAGCTCAGTGTAAACCTTCACGAAACTGGTGAAAACCTTTCTGGGTGGGTACATACTTAGTGGGTAGGATGGCTGTTGTTGTCACATTACTAGCATTTGCAGAGTGTCAATTTTTAAAATCATTGTAACCCGCCCTGGGACCTCTGGGTGGATTTGGGCAGTGGGAATCTAGGCTAGTTTTTTCTCTGGGCCAGTTTGGTAGGTTGGAACAGGAAGCGCAGCTGACCTTCAGTGAGAGGAGAAGACAGTGAGAGGGTGGAATTGAGGCTATCAGCTCAGCAAACAAAAAGGGCCAATAGAATTGTACCTGTTCCCATAATGCTTCTGATTCTGGCCTAGCACCTGAGCCTGAGAAATTTTGATCTCTAGCTGTGTCTGTCCTCACTGATCTATTGACCTGTTTGACCACCATAAACAGGACGTGGGCACAACAGCACTCTCCCAACTTGTGGAGGTAACATAGCCATTGTGGCTAGAGATGACACCAAGGCCAGCTCATCTAGTTTTTTGGTGATGGGACCCAATCTGAGCCAAAAGGCTGATGCATCTCTCCCCAGCCATCAGCAGCACTGCAGCCTGTGTGATTTCATGATTTTAGCAGGCCAATTCAAACATGCATTATGAAGTTGTCTGAGCCCCATGCAGTAACTGTACCGCCTCAAGGTCCATTTACCATGTAACAGTGGGGCCCTTTAATTACTACCCTGTTGTATAGGGTCTGCTTTTCTATGAGCCCTTCACTCATGGCTAGATCCAACCACTAGGGGTGGGGGCTGAGAATGTGAGTCCTCCAGACAACAAAACTGGCATGCCGTCTGTTAGGGAGCCAAATTCTGTAGTTTTAACCAACACGATTGGTCTTTGTTGGATTGTTACGTTTTGAAATACTTTGGTATTTGATTGTTACTTCCCCCAGGCAACTGGTTGGCCGCTGTGAGAACAGAATGCTGGACTAGATGGGCCACTGGCCTGATCCAGCAGGCTCTTCTTATGTTCTTATGTACTTATGATGTATTGATTTACATTTTTGTTCTGCTGTGAGCTGCTTTGAGCATATTTATATGGGAAGGCAGCATACAAATTTTATTCATTCATTTATTTATTGTCTGCATGGTCTGCGTAAACATTACCTCCATTGTACCCACATGGCTAAGATAATGTTTACAGGACCCCAGAGAGAAAACTTGAATAGCTTTTTCACTGAAGAGGACAGTAATTGAAAAAAGTGGTTTTGGTTGGGGGTATGTGTGTGTGTGTTGGGAAGGTTTTCAAACAAGTGGTTCCTCACCTGAAATCTGAGGTGGTACAGTCCCCACCTGAGGACTGTACCACCTCATTCCTTGCATTTGAATCAACTGAGCTGATCAAAGAACTTAGAAAAAGAAAAGCCCTGTAGGTTGCATTCTGTGGGGTATTTCTCACTCCCACTCCTCGAAACAGTGGCAACAATAATAATGGATCTCAACGTTGGGCATGCTAAAATGTGCAGCTATGACTATTTCAGTATTGTTGTGAACTGTGATGTCACATTATGCAAAGGGGAGAAATCTCCCTCTCTTTGTATTTTGCTATGGCATTGTTGTTATTGTTGCTTATACCATTTACATGCCAAAATGGCATTAACGGAAGCCAGTAGCTATTACTGGACAAGTAAGCTATCCTAAGCCCTTGGAATGCCAATCACTCCTTTGTGGCAGGTTGGGGGCTGAAATTTGGCCTGTTAAGAGTTCAAAGGACAAATGAATCAGAGGAGAAGCTTTGTCCAAAGTGATCTTTTGATAGGAGATCTTTTGATAATGTTACTTTGCGACTGTAGCTCAATTGGGCATCATAAACCACACTTTGGGCAGTATACAGCAAAGTAGTTCCATGAGGGCAAGGATTTCTCTCCCTCCCTCTTCCTGTGCACTCCCATGCCCTCTCCAAATCTTCTCGAAATGGTTGGGGGAACCCCAGAACACATTTCAGAAGTACGTAGAGAGAGGAGGAGGGAATGTTCCATTGCACAGCCACAGGTCCTTCTGCTAACAGAACTACTTTGCTGGATAACTCCCTTTGATTCTGTGCCTGTAACACAATCTTTGTGTATGTTCATGCAACTTCTTTTCTGTCTGTTGCATCCACCTGTAAATGAATGAGGCATGGTTTAATGAAAAAGGAGCAAAAATGAAAATAAACACGGGAATAGTAGTGTTCCTTTTCCTGCAGGAGCACATGGCTTTACTCTTCCCATAAGTGGGAATATTGTCTCGATTGTGCTGCTCCCTATCTAGAAACATCCTGGCCAGGAACAAATATGCAATTCCAGACTCTGGAAGTGGATCAGTCCCAGTTTTATCGGGTCAACAAAACAAGCAAACGAAGCCCAAAAAGAGATACATGTCTGGGCAGGCATCTTGTGGAAAGGTAAAGAAATCAAATTAATAGATGAAGAATTGCAATACTCTGCTATAAAACTGGCCTGTGCAAGAAGGATCCTCGAACAATAGAACTGTTGTGAGGGTGAGCATCTCATTGAAGCGGAACGACAAGAGATGGGTTGAATAAGGCAGAGATTCTCTGCTGAATGGTGTAATTAAGGTTTCAATCTCATCTCTATTCTGTCTCTTTGTACAAGTATTTGGCAGGGTTGCCACCTTTAAAAAACAAACATGGCATCACTGCTTTTTAATAGCTACACATCAATGAGTTTGCCATTCCTGGCATGCTAGAAAGGGTACCTCTGTTGAATCTCTGCCTGTCCTGCAGCTGTTTAAAAGGCAGTAAGCCCAGGTACATGGGTCTCTAACTTGTGGTTCAGGACCAACAACTGGTGGATAAGTCCATCAAGACCTAATGTATGGCAACTGTGAAAAAGGAGAATTCCTTGTTAGAGATGATTAGGAAAGGGTTCTGAAGAGAAAATTGCCAATATGAAATCTATGGTGCAACTGCACTTGGAATACTGTGTACAGTTCTGGTTGCTGCACCTCAAAAAGGGTATTGTAGAGTTGGGAAAGGTACAGAAAAAGGCAACCAAAATGATCAAGGGAGTGGAATAACTCCCCCATGAGGAAAGTTACAACATCTAGGGCTATGTTTTTAGTAAAGTGGAGGGGGAGGATTTGCTAGAGACGCATGCAATTATGCATAGGGTGGAGAAAGCAGTTAGAGAGAAGTTCTTCTCCTTCTCTCATAGTACTAGAACCTGGGATCATCCAGCAAAGCCGAATGTTGGAAGATTCAAGACAGAGAAAAGGAAGTCCTCCACACAGTTCATAGCTGAATTTGCTCCCATGTGATCACTGCCAACTTGGACAGTTTTATGAGGGGGTTAGACAGAGTCATGGGGGAGAAGGCTCCCAATAGCTACTAGTCATCATGGCCTCTGAATACCAGTTGCTGGTATTAAATTAATAAATGGAAATGAGAAAGTGATGTTATGCCATGGTTCTGTGCTGTACAGTGCCCCCATGTTAGCACTCATGGCCTATGCTGGAGAGGCTCGTTTTGGACAGTTGATAACCGATGGTAGGAAAGTGTTTTCCT
This sequence comes from Rhineura floridana, assembly GCF_030035675.1. Classification (NCBI taxonomy): domain Eukaryota; kingdom Metazoa; phylum Chordata; class Lepidosauria; order Squamata; family Rhineuridae; genus Rhineura; species Rhineura floridana. The sequence goes on along the minus strand of NC_084489.1, from coordinate 80,989,857 downwards.
AGCACATCTTTAAATAAAAGGATGCCTTATTTACTTTTAAAACAGTACAAAACAACCTAATGTACGGTAAATGAATGCAGCAGCCAGCAAACATAAGAACATATGAAGAGCTGAGCTGGATTGGACCAAAGGCTTGTCTAGTCCGAAGCAGAGAAGCCCAGAAGCAGAACCTACCTGTGATTCCCAGCAACTGGTATTCAGAGGCATGTTAGTGGAGATAGAACATCATGGCCAGTAGCCATGGATAGTGGCACCCTCCATGAATTTGTCTGATCTTCTTTGAAAGCCATCCAAGTTGGTGGCCACCACTACATCTTGTGGGCCCAAATGCCACAGTTCAGCCATGTGCTCTGTGAAGAAGTACTTTCTTTTGTCTGTCTGACCCTTCCAACATTCAGCTTCATTGGGTGTAGAGCCTTTGGCAATATGGAAGTGAAAGGTATAAGCAAAAGGCAGCAATCCTTGGTATAAGAATTGGGGCGTGATGCAAGCATGCTCCGATTTTCACCTGTGAAATGTCAGAGGGTATGGAGCAGTGAAGAGAAGAAAGGGAAAACTAGGAGAGAAAACGGGCAGAGTGTCAGTCTGCACATGGCCAGGAGCTGCAGAAGGAAGGAATTGCACCCTGAACCAGTCAAATCTTGGGCTGCAAGCCAGGGAGACTGCTGGCTCCAAGGGAATGTGCTCTGGGGTTTAGTCTGAACTTTCAAGGAGCTGTCCAAGGTGCTGAAAGTTCACACTAAAAGTCCAGAGTGGATTCATTTTCCCACTGACATTGGAGCCACCAGTCTCCTCTGTCTGCAGGCCACTCATCTCTTATTTCCCAGGCTTTAGTTATTTGTTGCTATCATGTGATTCCACTGCTATGTGTAAAAAAAAAAATCTACGGGCCAAATATGAGTGACAACGCTGGGGAATCAGTCATTTTGTAAGTATTGTGTGGAGATGAATGACTTAACATTATTCGAGGGGTATTGATCACACTACATAATAAGATGCCGCATTTCAATTGTGAAGATTGATGTTGCAAATGCAGATAAAGTGAGGATTAGGGATGCTAAATTCAATCAAACAAGGACTAGATTAAGTAAAAGCCTGTCATTGTTCATTCGAAAGTGGTGTGTCGGATGGAATCCAGAGGAAATGTAAAAAAGATGGCCACATTTGCCCAGGGGATCATCAGCTATTAGGGAAGAGTTAGTATAAACCTATGGCACATGCAGGAAGAAAACAAGGTAGAACCCAGCTAGGTGTTCAGAAATGCCATCCTAGAGGATTCAGGTTCAGTCCTGGGATTTTGTGGGTTTCTGGGGAGAGACCTTTGGTGGGCCACCAATCCCCCTTGCAATGGACTTCCTCTTTATGCTTTGCCACAGCAGGCTCAGCAGGCCCAGAGAGTGGGACAGGCAGGAACAGAGATTTGGCTCTCTTTCCCTGCTACTGCCTCCACCAGCCGCCAGCAAACATAATTCCAGCAGTGAAGATAAGTGCAAGGAGGCAGGGGCTGGAGGCAGGGAGGCAGGCAGGCAGGTGGGTGAGCAGGGGAGGGTGTGTGTGTGTGTGTGTGGTGCTCCTTGGGAGCTTAGGGGAGGCAATGAACCCTTTTGTGCTCCCAGTGACATCATGCTTCCAGTGACTCAGTCCAAAATAAGCTCGGAACTGGGTTTAAAAACCCACTTTTGAGTTTGGAGGCAATTTGTTTTTGGGAGCCCAATATGGGGGAGTTTGCCTATCACTAATCTTAAAGGTTTTGGGTTTTTTTTAATGTTGTGGTCAGTTTAATGTGCAGCAGGTGGAGGAGATCCCCTAGCAAAGGGGAGGACCTCAGACAGTGATCCCTGATGTGGAGGATGGGGGTGTTATAAGTACACAAGAGTGCCCCTATTTTTACTTGTGAAGTGCTGGGGATATGCCACTTTTCTGGGCAAAGCTCCACCAAAACAGCTTACAACAATAAAAACTGGAAACATTGTTTTAAAAAATCAACATTTCCAAATAGAATATTATAAAAATAAAACAAATTCAGAGCTCCAGCAACGTAATAATAATTCAACCTCCATTTCTGGAAGTAGGAAAAAATATACTTGGGGGAGGCCAATTGAAACAAATGAGTCTTTAAGGCCTTCCCGAAAGCCTGACGTGTAGCCACCTTCAGTTTTTTCTTGCTTAATAGGGGCATTTGGAATATATGGTGTCTGAATCAGAAAGTTGAAACTTGGTGGTCGTAGAGCAGGACCGCTCACCTGTGGACCTCCAGATGTTGATGGATTACACCTCCCATCATCCCTGACCATTGGCCGTACTGGATGGGGCTGTTGGGAGTTGTAGTCTAGCAAGACATGGAGGGCCACAGGTTAGCCATACCTGTTACAGAGGTCATTCTTCTACCAACATAAACAGGGTTGAAATCCATTCTAGGGACATTTTTAATTGCAGAGTTTACCTAGAAGTAGACCCACAATGTCATCCTTCTAGAATATTGTTACTTGCACAGTAGCAACCATGCCTCCATATTTCAGCCACTTACCATTTATAATTTTCATTCTGTAAACGAAAAATGCCTGGGGTGAAAAATACCCCACAAAATGTCCCATGCTGTTTTTCAAGCAAAAAAAAAAGACCCAGAAAAGGAGGTAAGTGCTGGTCTTCTGCCACACTATATCTGGCAGCATTTGGGGCTTTTTAGTTTAGAGAAAAGGCGGGTCAGAGGAGACATGATAGAAGTGTATAAAATTATGCATGGCATTGAGAAAGCGGATAGAGAAAAGTTCTTCTCCCTCTCTCATAATACTAGAACTCGTGGACATTCAAAGAAGCTGAATGTTGGAAGATTCAGGACAGACAAAAGGAAGTACTTCTTTACTCAGCGCATAGTTAAACTATGGAATTTGCTCCCACAAGATGCAGTAATGGCCACCAGCTTGGATGGCTTTAAAAGAAGATTAGACAAATTCATGGAGGACAGGGCTATCAATGGCTACTAGCCATGATGGCTGTGCTGTGCCACCCTAGTCAGAGGCAGCATGCTTCTGAAAACCAGTTGCCGGAAGCCTCAGGAGGGGAGAGTGTTCTTGCACTCAGGTCCTGCTTGCGGGCTTCCCCCAGGCACCTGGTTGGCCACTGTGAGAACAGGATGCTGGACTAGATGGGGCCACTGGCCTGATCCAGCAGGCTCTTCTTATGTTCTTACGTTCTTATTATGGAAAATTTTATGATGAAGACACAATTGAATTCAGCTTGGGATTGAAAAATGCTCCCTAAAACTGTCTATATCAGTTTCTTACGTTCTGTTTAAGAATTAATGTATTGAGGTGAGACAGAAAAACAACTACTAACTAGCCCCTAAAGCTATCTATGTCTAGTTTAAAGTTTTCCTTGATGAAGGTTAAGAGACAGGAATTCAGGTGATCCCTTGGCTGTTTTCAGAGTCCAGCACACTGTTTCCAGAACAGAAGTCTGGCTGTATACATTTCCAGTCGATGTGGAACAGATGAATTATATATATTTGTAATGATCTTTGGCAAGTGTATTCTAGAATAAGAATGCTCAGGGCAGGAAAGCACACTATATATGCGTTCTTCTGTGTGGGTGGGTGTTACGGTTTCTAGGAAAGAAGCTTAAAGTTTCAGGCCTGCCAACCTGGCAGTTGACAATATGTCTTTATGGAGATATTAAGGGTACACTTAGTAATAATGTGCAGTTGAAGATTTATGAGTCACCCTAAATTCATGAGAGATAAATAGCAATAAGCAAATATGCTGTCTGCTAGGGAGGAGAAAAAAATAGATCAATAGCTGTACAAATCTGGAGTTTGCAGTCATTTCTTTTTCTCCAGGGTTTTAAAACCCCCAAATGAACCTTTTTTTGAGAGCACCACCATGTGCCTCACCAATAAGCACAATCCAGTCTCTGCCAGAAGGGCTGTGGAAAGGCAGCCTCACGCCCCATTAACTATAACCATTTTTGTTTTGTTACTCACACTGACGGATTGCTACTTCCTCAAGCAACATGCCCATGGTCTTCTGAGCCTCTGAGAATTCTAAGGTCTTTAGAAAGCTCCCTGCTTCAAGTATCTTGGCCTAGGTGGTACTCAGCCTTGATAGGATGCGATCACACTCTTTAATTACTGGAAGGGTTCCACACTGAAGTACACTATCAGGGAAGACTGGCCCCTTTAACTCTATCTTCTCAGTATCTCCCTGACGGCCCTTCAAAGTTACAGTACTACAAATCTGTGAGTAGGGAAGAAACATTCTGCAAGCCTGCTGATCATGGTCAGCTGGGCTTAACTCTTATTTCCATGCACCTCACTATACAACTCTGTAGCATGGATGCAAGCTTATTAGATGTATGAGACAGCTGCTATGTGGTGTGCACCAAGTCAATCATCTTCAGGCTTCTGATTTTAAATATGCTATTGTTAAGGCTTCAGATAAGTGAATAGTAGGCCGCATATAAAAACAAGGGGAACAAATTCCAACTGTTCCTAGACCCGATTCTGTTGTTGGGAGTTATTACGGAAGATTCATTTTATAGCCCCCTCCCCAGATGAGAGTCTGCCCCTCCCAGGTGAGAGAGGAGTATTTGATAGTTCAGTGGGTGCAGGGCCTGAGCCTATTAGCACTGCAGAGATATGGACAGTCTGTTCTTTTTTATGCTTGGCAGTGATCCTTTGCAAGAAGGATATGAGTATGTACTAAGTGTGTGTGGGTTGTAATTAGGGATGGGATCCTTTGGCCGGTTTGAAAGGCTTCCATCAATCAAACAAGCCAGTATCAATTCGAGCTCATTCGTTGTCTGCTACCTGCTGCTTTTATTGATCTGTTTCCCCTCCCTTTCAAAATATATTGATACGAATATAAATATTTGTAAATGAAATATTGGTATATTGAAAAGAAAATATCAACAAATGAAAGGAAATATCAATAAAATTATTGTTCTTATTATCAATATTTTACAGGCGGTTTTATTTTTTTAAACTGTTCTCAAAAAGAGCCATGGAAAATCGCTACATAAGAATCTGTAATGACAGAGAATAAGCAAATTAATGGAAAATTCGGTACCAAATCCAAATTGGGTGAAATTCTAGCACACCCCTAGTTGTAATAATGTTGAGTGAGACTAGTTTGGGTGTGAGTGGTTGGCAAGTAGCGACATTGTATAAAGTGGTGAATGGTTGTAGCAGTTGTGTGAATGGATGGAGAGACTGACATTGGGTGAGTGGTTGAGTAAATATTGTGTTGTATGTTGGTTAGGAGTTGTATCATGCTTCCTAGTAACTTGTTTCCTGAACTTAGTTAAACAGATATGGGTATTTGAATGTGGATGTTGTATATTTATGTATTTGGAGTTTTCTTCATGTGAATCATCTGATATTGTGCTTATTGTATATTTATGTATTTTCTATATAATAAACTGCTTCGAGATCTGTGGATAGTAAGTGATCTATAAATGGAGTATATAGAAAATAGTGCACTATCTTAAAGAAGATATAGTAACTTGCAAGCAGGTTGTTGTGGGCTATTGTACCTTCAGCAAAGGGATGAAGGAGAAATAACTCACACCTTTGCAGAAGTTCCATTCCAATGTGTGGAAGGTGATGGAGCTGAGTGGTAGGAACATGACAAAGAGAGCAGAACCAATAAGGATGCCTCACTCTCCCCTCAGGTGATTCTAATTGGATGGGGGTAAATGCCTAAACAGGGCTTAGGATTCTATGGTTCTCAGGTTAGGAGGAATAGACATTTTCTGGCTGTGGCAACCAGAGAGTTTTCTTGAAGACATGTCAAAACTGTTTTGTTCTGGAGAGTCCCCATAAGGGCTGGCTAAATTTTTGGATGCTTGTAAATAGAGATGGAAAGAACTGTCAATTTTGGTTCTATCTCCTTTTTTCCAGTCTTAAATCCAGTTCTTCACATTTCTGCAACAATTTGCGTGTTTTTTTTAATAAACAAAGTCCTCATGAAAAATCTTCAGCATTTTATGGTGTTTTTCTCCTAACCCAAACATTTTTGTACACAGTTTTGACTAATGCACACATTTTTGCATGCCCTGTCTCCTAATATAATACAGTTCGTATGTTATATTCACTAATAACATTCATTGTTATGCACATTTCCCAGAGCTTGGAAAAGTTACTTTTTTGAACTACAACTCCCATCAGCCCCAGCCAGCACACGCTGGCTGGGGTTGATGGGAGTTGTAGTTCAAAAAAAATAACTTTTCCAAGCTCTGACATTTCCACCAAATTTATGCATTTTTGTAAACATTGGTTGGCTGGAGAACTGCACTGCAATATTCAGATAAGTGCAAGTTTCAAAGGATGGCTGTTTGATTTCTCGTATTGTTTCAGAAAGTGCAGGGGTGAATGCTGATTTTCATCATCATTAACAAAATGCATTTTATTAGGAGGAATTGCTTTGCAAAAATGTGAATATCAGACAAAATTGCATATACAATTCATACCAAAATGCTGATGAATTTTCATGAGGACTTTAAAAAAAATCACAAACTGATTTGGAAATGTGGAGAACTGCATTTAAGATTGGAAAAAATGAGAAACTGAGAGAAACCAAAATTGGCAGATTTGACCATATATGTAGCATACAAATATCTTGGCAACTGAGTAACACCTGACAAGGTAGGATTTTTAAAAAAAACATCTTCCAGCCAATGTCTTCCCACAACCATTAAGGGCACAATCCAACTACTATTTGTACCAAGCTGAGAAGAGTTGGATATGGTGGACCTCCAGCTGATCTGGCTGGATCCTGGCTTAACCGGGTTATGCCAGGCTATGCTGGCATAAGCCCCTCACGCCAACTCAGCTGTGGCTGAGCCAGGAGCCAGCCAACTCAGCTGGAGATCCACAGGGAAAAGCCAGCCCAGAGTATGGGGCAGTGGCGGAAGCTGGTGGAAGGCCTGCAAACAGGCTATTCTGGCAGCATGTCAGAGGTGGGGCCGGGGGGTGACTTATACAATATCCAGATCCCATTCAGCTCCCTCCCGTGGCCCTCCATCGGGGCAGCTGACACGCCGGGAAAAGGGGTGGTGGAAGGAAACGTGTTTTCTTTCCTTCTGCCATGACCTGCCGCACAGCCAGTGTCCTCCTTTTCACAAGGCCTCTGAGTGACAGCAGGATGTGGCGGCCCCTTCTGCCAGCTCTACCTCTGCTGACTTTGCCCCTGCTAGCCTCCAACAAGTTGGATTGCTCTGTAAAGGATATTACTGTCACCGCCTGTTAGTGCATGGAAGCACAGCAAGTTCTCCTTTACAGATTGTGAAAATCTCATGGCGATGCATGTATTCTTCATTTTCTAGCTGTTACAGAGACCGTGCATTTTTCAGTTGCTTTTGGGGTCAGGCAGTGTCAACAGCAAAAGCATAACGTCTGTCTGTATCTGTGGAGATGACTACAGCTTGTTGAGAATTTCTTTCAAGGCTTTGTAACAACTTTTTCATAGCCTCTTTCAAGGATACATCACCTTCAAAATGACCTTCAGGGTCATTTTTGAGGTTGGCATCTACACATCTTATATACAATTGATTTAGCATCAGTGCCTGCTTTTAACATGCCCATGTCAATACAAATTTTAAAAAATGACATTGTATCTGGCCGCTGATCTCATATACAGGATAGAACCTGTATCTCAAAAAGGGGAGAGGGACACAAAAGAACAACCCGGCCTGTCAAGAATGGTTCTTGCACCATCATGACATCATGACATCACAGCATGATGGTTGGGGCAGGGGGCAGTGACAAAATGGGAGACGGGTGGCAGTGGTGGCCTGGATAGGAGGCCAGGTGGGAGGCTGGTGGGGGCTGTGGCTGCAGTCTGGACAGGAGGCCGGGCAACAGCTTTGGTGACCTGGGGGGGGAGGGGGAACTTTGGTGACCTATGGGAGGGAAGGGGGGAGCTTTGGCAACTGTAGGCAGGGTTGGCGAGTGAAGCAAGCAGGAGCGGCAGCCCCTAGTATAGCATAATATTGTGGAGGTGACAGTTTGCATATAAAATGCTAGTTGCGGTACAAGTAGTATTCTCAGATCAAGCAGTCTCCAGTTTGCTCCTCCCTTCCTCAAGCAGAGAAACAAACCATGGAGCAGTTGGCTTACTGTTACATTCGAACCAGCACTCGAACCAAGAGCAAACCTTGGCTTCTGATCATGGTTTGTTTGAAGAGAAGCAACCCAGGAGCTCTATGGTTTGTTTTCCCACTCTGGGAAGGAAGGAGTAAAGCAGGGACTGATTGTGCACAGACTAATTTCCCTAATCGTGGCTTATGGTCAGCGTTATCTTCAAATGATGCCATTAATTAAAAATAAAACAGGCTCTACCCACAAGTTTACAATCTAATTGCACGCAGCACTTCACAATAATTGTCTCGGTGATTGTTGAAATGATTTAGTAAGTTTGGCCAGTACTATTACCCAACACTTCAGATTGGTGTGATGGGAAAGGGAGCTCAGAATGAGTGGCTTTCCTAAGGTCACCCAGTGCCTTCATCTCTAATGTAAAGAAGATGAGTGAGGGAGACTCTGTTCTGTTGACAGGTGACAGGAAGTTTTTGTCCATGATTGGCTTGTGATGGGAGTTCCTTTGCAATCTCAAAGGCCATCTGGTCTCACCTACATAATTTCCTTTCTGGCATCTTTTCTGCATTGCATGAGGCAGTCAAAATGCTGTGACTAAGTCTTCTTTGTAGTTTGAAAAGCTGCCTTTCAGATCCAATTATTCTAGTGACTGGTAAGAAACACTGGCCAGTTTTGCACCTCTGCTTGAGATGAGGTTGAGTTACCTGTCTGAGAGAATGAACATTTCTTGATCGGCAGGAAGCCTGTTTCTGATAAATCTGTCTGGAAAGGTAGGAGGCTTTCTGAAGGGCAGAAATGAGGAAAGAATTCAAGGAATATCTTCTTGAGAATCTGGCAAGACTGGAGAATATCCCCGTGTGCCCAAATGCTCCCAATTTACAAGTCCTGAAGGCTGGCCTTTAGCAAAGCACATTGCTAGAAACTGGGGTGGGTGGATGTGGGCTTGCAGTGTTCCACTACTGCTTGAGGCCTGCTTTTGTGCAGAGGAGTTTATGGTAGCTGAGACTGGTTGAGGACTTGTTTTTGGAGGGAAGGAAGATATGGCAACCCAAGACCAGCTGAGTCCTGCTTTTTTTTGGCGGCAGGGAAAGGTTACGGCAACCCAAGACTGTCTGAGGGCTTCTTTTTGGGGGGGAGAGGAGGTAGCCTATGGCACTTTATTATTATTTTATTTATTTATTTCTTGTTACATTTATACCGTGCCTTTCTTTCACCATGGAACCCAAGGTGGCATACATGTGGTTCCCAGGGGGTCTCCCATCCAGGCACTGACCAGACCCAGACCTGCTTAGCTTCAGCAAGGTGGTGGCCTCATGTGCCTTCAGACCATAGCCTGGGACCAGTTCAAGCCTCGTTGAGACCAGTTTTTGTGGGATGGGAGGTAACAGCAGCCTGAGACATGGTTGTCCTTTGGGGTGTGAGTGAAAAAGTGATTATGGCAGCCCAAGACTGGCTGAGGCCCGATTTTTTTTGTATGTGTGTGTGTTGATGAATTTGATATAATCACCCCACTTGAGTTTATGTGTTCACAGTAGCACATGAAGGCTTAAACTGAGGAGGGGGAGTGGGCACGCACATGCTGCCCCCACCTCAGTGCCCCTGCAGGTGCACCCAGTCCATCCCCAACCTTCCTGAATCCACCAGGGAGGAAGGAAGCACCTGGCACACCCCAGTCTTCCTATGCAATAACTAGGAAGTTCTAAAGTGGCCTTGGAACAACGCTTGGTTGAAAGTGCTTGCAAGCACTTTTGCAGGGCTCTTGCTCACCAGGAGGCCTATAAGTCCATTCAACCAAACACTCTTCCAAGCCCGTTTTATACTTTCCTGGTGACTGCAGGAAGATTGAGGTATCACAGGCATCTCCTTACCTCTCCATCTCTGATTTAGGCCTCACATATTCTTTTGAATGCAGTGATTAGGGCTTTGGTTAATGTCATCCTATCTCCAGTATCAGTTCCCCAGCTACAATGAAATATACTAGACTGCCAAGGAGGCAAGTGATTTGCAGTGGGGAAGGGATGCAGATGGGGTGCACTGAACTCGTCAGATGTCGGCTGCTTTTCAGCTACAATCCTTCCCACAGTCCCTGGTCCCTCCAGGTAGGGTTCTAGGATCTGTGCCTGCCACCAGATGTCATAAGAATTGATCGGTCCATTAATGCACAGTGAGGTGAAAGGCTGATGTAGAAGAATTTGGGGTTGTATAATTTCAGAGTGCAGTTGGTGTGGGGGAGGCAGGTTGTCGCATTCTGCAGCATTCCTCCATGTTAAAAAAATCAGTTCATCTGTATAGTAAACTAGCATTTCATAGAGAAAGGTTCATTATAGCCCGCTAGTTTACTTTGTTTGTGTGGGAAAAGCATTGAAACTAGGGCACGCACACCACCTGCAGGTGCAATCCAGATTCCTGCTTACTCATTCTACCACATCCTGTATAATAATAGAGGGATAGCCAATGTGGTGCCATTCAGATGGACCATGATTCCCAGTGTGCCTGACCATTGGCCAGGCTTGCTGGGGCTGATGGGAATTGGAGTCCAATGACATCTGGAGGGCTCCCCTGCTGTAGCGAATAGATTGGCTCTAAGTCTGTCTTATAAGGTAACAGTAACCTGTAATGATGACAGTTGACATCAGTCTGCTGATAGGTGGGTGTTTCATTTTTAAAGTTCCCCCATGTAAGGGAAAAAAACCCCTAGTACTCCAGGAAGAAAGCTCTTAGCGGTGAAGCCTGCACCCTTCACTGCTAGCTTTCTAATTCTGGGGAGGTTTGTGGTTGGAATTTCTTGGCACAACAGCTCATGAAAAATGAGAAACCCCTCTCTGCAGGCTAAAGTGGTACTGTCTCTTTTACCAACTCAGGGCTGTACCACTTCATCCTGCTGCATTTTATTGACCAGGCTCTCATTCAGTCCCCAAATAAGAGTCCCTTGCCTTTGCACCAACCCAGAGTGATTTCCCCTTTGAATGGAACCGTTCCAGCCTGGAGTGGAGGACGGCTAGCACTGCCCTTTTATCTTTTATCTTTTATCTCTCCTGTACCTGGTATGAGGCTGCTTGCTGAACATTCCTTCCTGCCGCGGTCATGCTGTTTTGCTTTATAGGCGCCTTGCCACATCCAGAGACAGCTAAGTTCCACTCAACACCATCACACCCAACATCTATCTCTCTGGTGGGAGAAGAAGGCTTTAAAAAAGAAAAAGAAAGAAAGCTGTTCCCTATTGCTTATGAAACAATGCAGCCTATCTGGAAGCGAGTTTCTTTTATATTATGCAGAGCTGAGCTGAACAGAGTTCTTTTAGCAGAACTTTCAGATCAAAATAGGTTGGGAAAATCAGGGTGTAAATAAGATCCCTGGATTTCCTCCCTGTCTCGCCCCACCTTTTTGAACTGCTAGCAGTAGTGACTAAAGCGCTTCCTGGCATTTTGGCTGTTGAATGCCACTGTTTTTTTCCTCTGAGCGATGGGCAGAGTGAGAGCAGGAAGTTTTGCCCTCATTCTGCTTGGCTTCAGGATGTCGCCCCATGAAGGTGTACTATCACTCTGAAGCCAGTCATGAGTGAGGACAATTTTTTTTAAAAAAGAAAAGGAAGTGAGGACATTGCCCTCACTCTGTTTGACTTCAGGATGGCGCCACCATGTGGTGTTGTTCTGAAGACAGAGTGACGGCAATGACTCCTGCCCTCACTCTGCTGGGAAGAAATGGCAGCCACCGGGCTCCAAGATGCCAGGAAGTACCATATTAAATTTGCCCCCCATTGTTCTGCTCCCCCTTTAAACTCACCCCCCAACTTTGCTGCCTGCAGATGGATTGTGATGGAGGGAGAGCATGTTAGAATTGTTTAATATGTTTTTTAATAATGTTTTAACCCTCTTTTAAAGTTGTTTTTTTTAAAAATGTTTTTAACGCTGTTTTGTTTTAATGTACTTTAAGATCTGTTTTTATGATGTTTTAAAGTGTTTTTAGTGCTTTGTTTGCCGCCCTGAGCTCCTGCTGCGAGGAGGGGTGGGATACAAATTAAATAATAAATAATAAATAAATAAAATAAATATTGGCTTTGCCCTAGCTAGTTATTATTAGTAACAGAAGCAAGGGCAGGAACTGATCCTTTAGAAAGGAATGCTTTGGGGGTTAGTTTTCATTGCTGTTACATCTTTATCCAATTGGATATGTTGTGGAGTCAAGGAAAAGCCAGATGACTCCCAAAGCAAGCTGTTGTGTAAATCTGGGTGAAGAAGGATACCTAAAGGATAACCCTAAGGATAACCTTTCTTTTTGGCCCTTGGCCATGTGCTTGTTATGCCAGGCACGCTGTATCTGGCCATGACTTGTATGGACACCCCACCTGCACTTCCCATAGGAAACCAACCCCGCTACTTCTGTGTGGGGCAATGTAAGCATAAGGAGCCGGTGTTCCTGGGCCTTATGGAAGAGGATGCCACTTGATACCCTATGGGGACAACTGATTGGGAATTGCCGTTTAGGGACGATGCTGACTTTAGAGATCTCTACTGCTTTCCTGATAGAACTACACTTCCCAAGGTTCTTTGGGATGCGGCGGTGGGGGGGGGGGACTGTTAAATCCATTTAGGCCCATAGGGTAGATATGTCTTGTGATTTTGTGATCTTGGTTTTCTACGCTTCTCCACTTTCTTTAAAAAAAATCCCCACCACATGTAGAAAACTAGTGCCTCTGGGAGAAAGATTCTAGTCTAGTCCCTTCTCTCATATGCTAGCTTTCTACATGCAGGGAGTTTTGCATAATCCTCTACCTCCCAAAATTGGGCCAATGAAAGATCCCAACTGTCCCAAGCTTGCATGTTTTGTTAAAGAAAAGCACTGGAAATTAACACTACTTGCATTTGTGTTCCAGACAATTACTTCATAAAAGAGGGCACTACAGATGCACTATTGTGTGGCAACAGCACAGATGCTGGGTGAGTAATATTTCACGATAGTTAAAGAAAGGACTAACAGTAAAACAATATTATTATTATCACTGCTACTACTACTATTACTATGCTTATTTCAATTAGATAGCACTATATGTTGGCATTGGTAGTTCTTGTGTTTGAAATGGTATTTTCAGAACAGGGAAACGAGGCCTCTGTAGGAATTTTGTTAAGAAAAGAGCTTATGAAATGACCATTGCGTGGGAATATTTATTTTATTTGTCAAAATATATATTTACATTGCCCTCTTGGCCTCTGCTAACATAGTTATTCGTTCAGTTCTGTTCTACCTGCAGGATAATGGGGTCTCCCCTTCTGAGGGTCAGCAGTAACAGAAGTGGTGGTGATGGTGAATCTTTCAGGCATGATAATGCAATTTTCCAAACAGTGGGGGAGAATGGAGGATGCGTTTTGCTTGTTCAAAGCGATGTTCTTTCAGAGTCTTATTACCAGGGCTTTCTTGATCCGTTCATTCCCCCCTCCCCCTCCCCCACTGGAAACTTGATAATGTGTTTGATGTTGTGGATTAGTGCTTTTTTTTTTAACCTATTATTAAAGAAAAAGAAAAGAAAGTGAAATAAGGAAGTGAGACATCAGCTATACAAGGGGGGGAATTGACTGATGATTAATTCTAGTGTTCTCCCTCGGGAGACGGAGGAGCAAAGTGCTTTGGAAAATACTTAAATGACATCTAATTCCAGAGGTCTAAATAACTGTGGTTGCACTGGAGACTGACAGGTGCCCTCTTGGGAACATGAGAACATCAGAAGTTGCCTTATACTGAGTCAGGCCATTGGCCCGTGGGGTGTCTGCCCTAATGGGCAATGGTTCTCCAGGGTTTCAGACTGCCTGGAGATGCTGGGGAAAGACCCCGGGTCCTCCTGCACGCAAAGCAGATTCTCTACCATGGAGCTGCAGATGTCTGAGGGCTTCTCTACATGTTCAGCGAAGGAACTTACTGCAAGGGGAGGGCAGCATTGTGGCGGCGGGCTCCATCCCTACTCTACGCAGGTCCTGCTCTGACACATTTCATGTCAAATGCGCTTGGCAACTTTCTCCACACAGGAACCCTCACGGTTAGGATTCCTGATCATGGCAAGATGTGTCTACGCATATGCAAGTGTACATGAGCAAGGATGTTGCAGATCTGTGACAGAATGCATGTAGGGCACTGGGAACACTGTTCTCGGATGTTTCCTCTCTCCCATGCTGCTCCTTTTGCGCACCTGCTCCTTCCTCCACTTTGCAGCTAGAACCCCAAGTGTGCTTCGCAGCAAGGAGAGATGAAATTGGACAAAAATACAAGGAGGAAAAGCTGGCACATTACGGGTGAATTTAAAGATAAAGTGGCTATCTCTGAATTGCAACCTGGCAATGATGCCCCTAAAGCTTTCTGCCATTAATATAAGGCCTCTTAGATTTACATAAGGAAAAGGGTACAGCATTCTGTAGAAGATCAGAAAGTGGACCCAAAATGGTCTGTGGGAGGTGCATTGGCAATGGACTGCCCAAGTAGAGTACCAATCTGAAGCACAAAAACACTCATTGGAGTATCCCATGATGGAAGCAGCGCTTGATAGACTGAATCCATAGTTTTTAGGTCTTGGACACAGTATGGATACCAGTTGGGGCCAAACTAAATATTTTGTGGGAATTAGAATCCTACAGTTCAAAGGGACCTCATCCTGTCCAATCCGCTGCCAATGCAGGATGCTCACCAGTTAGAAATGGAAGGATATTTTAATTTCAGTTCTGTCCATTTCTCATTTTTTTTCAGTCTTAAATCCAGTTCTCCAGGTTTCTGCAACAATTTGAATTTTTTTTAAAAAAAAAATCCTCATGACAATTCTTCAGCATTTCTGTGCCAATTCTTCCTAAGAAACACATTTTTGTTTGTTGGTTTGACTTCTACACACACTTTTGCATGCAATTTCTCAGAGCTTGGAAAAGTTACTTTTTTGAACTACAACACCCATCAGCCCCAGCCAGCATGGCCACTGGATTTTGTATGTTATTTTTACTAATGCATTCATTGTTATATACATTTCCCCCTACTATATGCATGTTTGTAAACATTGCTTAGTTAGAGAACTGTGCTGCAAAATTTGGATGAGTGCAAAATTTAAAGGCTGGCTGTGTTTTGGTTCCCATATTATTAAAGAAAGTGCACATTTGATAGATTTGGCTTTAATTGCAAACTGAATCAAATTTCTTTCCCATCCTTACCACCAGCATTCCTGATTGGTGGCCATCTATCCTCTGCTTGCAAACCCCTAACGAAGGAGAGTCCACCACCTTCTAATGCAGCCTGTTGATAAGCTCTTACCCTCAGGAAGTTCCTCCTAATGTGTAGTCAATGTCTTTTTTCTTCTTATTTGGCTCATGTCTGACTCTCTGGAGCGACAGAGAATAAGTTTGCTCCGTCATCTGTTTGACTGACAGCTGTTCAAATATTTGAAGATGGCTATCCTATCATTTCTTAACAGTGGTTGCATTTGTGTTCCACCTCGGACAGCTCCTTGAAAGTTCATACTAAAACCCAGAGTGGATTCCACTGCCCCACTGACATGGAGCCACCAGCAGCCACTGACTCTTAATCAACTCTTCTTCAGGTCAAACATATCCATCTCCTTCAACCTTTCTTCATTGGACTTAATCTCCAGACCCTTCACCATGTTTGCCACCCTCCTCTGGGTGTGTTCCAGTTTGTCAATATCTTTCTTTAACTGCAGTGTTGAGGACTGTGCCTTGATTGAAACTTCAGTCTTTGACTTTGTCAAAAACCAGCTGCAGAGTCTCATTTGTATCAAGGCTGTGGCATGCAAACCACCACCCCTTCTGTTCATTTAAAAAAGGAAAGGAAATGGGGGTCCCAGTTATGCCTAGTTTGGCCATCAAGCTTGCCACTTTTTTTCCTGACAATGCTCTCATGCCTTTCACAGCTGCGAGACATGTAGAAATGCAACAACTGAAACCAGTGGAGACTGGCGGCTCTGATGTCAATGGGGCAGTGAATCCACTCCACGTTTTAGTCTGAACTTTTAAGGATGCAATTAATGTGCACATCTTTTGTTATGTAAATAACAGCCTTAGGGAAGTCCTTGGGACCCTGGTGGTGGTGATAGTAGCAGAAGTAGTAACATCATTTATTTACATACTGCCTTTTGGCCACAAGGCCCCCAAAGCAGTGAACATCATCAATCCATAATAAGAAATAAACAATAGAAATACAATACCTACAGCAGATCAAATATTAAAATAAATAGCAAATAAAGTATTATTAACATATTTTAATATTTAAAACAATATTAAAATAAATAGCCCTGGTGGGCAGTGGCGGCTGGTGGCTCCATGTCAGTGGGCTTCAGAACCTTGGACAGCTCCATGAAAGTTTGGACTAAAACCTGGGGCAGGTTCATTGCCCCACTGGCAATGGGGCCAACAGTCTCCACTGTCTGAAACCTTCCCTATAAGGTGCTGAAATTCTTGCCAATTTTGAAACAGTTAAAGGTGCATGAACCATGCTTTTCGAGGGAGGGGAATGGCAACCTAACAACCAGTTTCTATAGGCCCTAGAAAGGCATTTGCCTTCTGCCTGTAGTGAAGTTGTCAAGAAAGCTGGTTTGGCAAATCCCAGGGAAAGAAATGAAGCCACTGGGGCAACTTGAAGATGTAACAAGAGAGCACCTTTAGCAACTGCATCCTAGCAATGGTTGCTATGGAAACCTTAATTACCATTATCCTCTCCTGGACCCTCATTTTCATTTATAGATTGAGACCAAAGTAGTTTTTATGCTCTATAGGATGAAACATCTTTCTTCCTCAGCTTGCAAGTGTATTGTTTCACCTCAAGTCTATAAATACAAGTAATTTAGGAGGAGAATGAGGCCTTAGAAAGTTCTCCAGTGAATCTCAGTGCTATTTTTAAAACCTCTTTAGGGAACTATTTCTTCTGTTGTTGTTGCAGTGTTTCATTAGAAAATCCCTATAAACACATAAAAAAATGTTTCAGGCATCTGTTAGACACTATACAAAGGTAGAATTAAAAAATTTTTTTGCATGCAAAACACTTCATATTTGGGTACCAAAGTCCTCTTGGAATATGGTGTGCAATGCAAAAGGGGGATCTTTGTATCAGAAGAGCTAGCCTTTGCTTCATAATATTCTGGTATCTGGGGGTGGGTCCAGGGCTGGCTCGGTGGGTGAAGCTTGGCAGATTCAGGCAGATCATGAGAATGCATTCTTTGCAAATTCTGATGCAAACTACATGATCTATACCTCTTGAGCCAATGCGAGGAATGTAAGGTAATTATTCCGCAAACTTTGCTGTTCAGTTCTCAGCTCAAACAACATACCAAAATATGTTAAAAATGTGTATTGTAGCATACAATGAATGTAAAATGCATAGTGTGAAGCAAAATGCATTTATAAATCTGTGATGTGAGAAAATACATTAAAAGATATATTAAAAATATTCAAGTAAATCAGATTAATCCAGAAACAGAAGAGAATGGATTTGTGAGTGAAACTGAAATGGACTGGAAATAGACTGCTCCATCCATCCCTGGTCGTAGGTAGGAAATGTTGAGTTTGCACTTCTGGCTGGTCCTGGAATCAGGCTGAGCCCCACAACTAAAGGAGCAATGGAGAGGATGGGTATAAGTCAGGCCCCACAGCTGCCAACGCCAGACTGGTTTATGGGGGTCCAGGTGGAGCCTGCTGTCAGCCCAGTGGAGGACAGAGGGAAACAGCACATTCTAGCATATGCAAATTCTTCAAGGAGCAAACAGAGATCAGGAGGGCTAACGGCAAAGGCAGGGAGGCAGGCAAGTTCCAAAGGGAGCCCGAGCTTCGGCAGGGGATGAGTTGATCAGGCTCAAGATTACGCTCTGAGACTGGGGTTTTATATGGCTTGGTGGAACCAGACTGGTCCACAGGGCAGGCCTGATGTCATCGCCTGGCTTCCCCAGGCACTGTAGGGGCTCCAGTGCCCCCATAGGGCTTACCAGCACTGATGCCTCTCATAGGCTGTATTTTAAAAGCTCACATGATGCCCAAGGAGTGATTCTAAATTTGGGGCATAGTAGGAAAATAAAATGTTGGATCTGAGACCCAGATGCTGCTGCCACAAGATAAGCCCATTGCCAGGGGGCTCCTGGTGTAGGAGGGCACCTTGCCAAGGGACTCCTCAAAACTGGAACTGCCACAGACCCTTCTTTGGGGTCAGTTGACCAAGTGCAATTTAATCTTGCATTGCAGCCTAGAAAGCATCCTTGAAGGGCACAAAGCAAATGTGGCTCTAGTGGCCCCCGGAGACTAGGCACTGAAGCCTGGCTGCTGGGACCCCCAGCTGAAGACTACCCCCACCCATGTGCTTTTCCACACCTCTACTCTTTTTCTTCAAGCCCTTGCCTACCCTGCCCAACAGACACAAAATAACAAAATAGAAACAAATATAAAACAAGTCAATGCAGCAGTATAAAAATCCAGCATACAACAAAAAGCCAAGCAAAGCATCAATTAAAAGCAATATTATGACCGAAAGGTTTCTGTACCATTAGTTAGAACATGTGAAATGAACACACTGCTACAACTTGTAACACAGATAGAAATCAATTTCAATATTATTAGTTCAATCATCTAATCGCTTCTCGGCCTTTTGGCTAAGATCAAGTGTAGTGTAGTTCAATCATCTAATCTAAAGAGAGTAGTGTCTGAGCATGTGAGAAGTGCTATTGGTACACTGATTCTCCCAAACCAGATCAGGGAGAGGGGAAACACAGCCATATATCATACAGGCTGGAACTTGATGGAGACTTGAGTGCTGGTGCCTTTTTTTTAAATGCAATGAACTCTAGAGACCTGGCAAGCTGTGTTTGCATTAAACAGGGCAGCTGTTCCATTCCTATTGGTCTAAAGGGGGGGGAGTTACAACCTCCCCACTGCACTGAATATATACTGTATATATGTACATGTATGTGTACATATGTATTCACACATATCCATCCATCCCTGAAGAGGAAATTAAGTAGGGTGATCTTTGATGGGAAAATGCCTACCAGTCATTTTGAAGAAGGATATGTATTTAAAAATACATTTTAGCCTTTTATGAATTGCTGAACAGAGGCTCTGCTGAGCAACAGGGTGACTGAGGCAGCACTCCAAAGCAACTTTCCTTAGGAGTAAGCACCATTTAACAAGGTGACGGCAAGGCCAAGAAAAGCAAATGCTAATACCTCAGCCTTTTCTGCAGAGAGGTTTGCTTTTATTCGTTCAGGGGAGAGAGTGTTTGGTGGATTCAAACCACTTTATTCCATCCTCCATGATAGCAGGCAGACACTCCCATTGCATTCACCATTTAAGACACATGCCCTCAGACACAGAGGCAATTGAAATGAAGGCTGCTTCTCCTTGCTGACTCGAGCAGAAAGTCTATAGATAAGGAGCTGAGCTGCATGTCTTAATCAAGTGAGCATGCGCAGTTTCTGCATATGCAGCAAGCAGGCAGACTGAAATTCTTGATTTTCCCAGGGCAGCTGTGGTGTCCCTCATTGGCTAAAAACAGTGAAGGTGGGAGTAGGTTGAAAAAGTTTCTCAAAAGTGGGCAGAAAACTCATCCACATTTTGCCTTGTATCTCTGGATCTACAAGGGCTAGAGACATGCTTTTTGTTTTAATGAAAGCTGGGAATCCAGGCCACCTAAAGGGTTAAGTGGGCACTGGGTAGCATGGCTAGAATTCAAACCTCGCTAACTGGGCAATGTGGCAACCCTACGCATACCACAGGGCCCCAAATATCTGAAGCAAAGCCTGTGCATTAAGATCTTCACTGGGGGCTCTACTGGTAGCCTCAACAGCTTATGGAATTTATGGTGTGGGGGCCCATGGGTGGTCCTTCTCTGTGGTGGCTCCACTCTTATGGAATGACCTCCCCTCTGAGATGCATCATGACTCGACATGACTGACTTTTCATAGGCAGGTGAAGATATGTCTCTTTGTCCAGGCCTTTGGGGAGGGGAGAGGTGCATTGCTGGCTCTTACTGCATTCCTGCTACTGTTTGTATTCTTTATCATGTTGATTTGGAGTAATGATTATTTTATACATCTTGGCTGTGGTTTTTCAATTGTATAAGGACACAGGAAGTGTCCTGCTGGATCCACCAAATATAGTCCAGCATTCTGTTTTTGTCTGTGATCAGCCAGATGCCTCCAAGGAGCTCACAAACAGTAACGTCCTTCCCTTGTTGTTTATCTCTACTTGCTGGTATTCAGAGATACACTGCATCTCACTATGGAGGTTTCACTTTGCTGTTATGGTTAATGGCTCTTGATGAAGACCCTTCTCTCCATGCATTTGTCTAACTCTTTTTTAAAAAGCCATTTAAGCTAATCATTTTTGCCCCAGATATTAATATCAGGGATGCTCCAATCTCTGTTGCTGATTTGACAAAGAAGCCTTTTTAAAAATGTCCTATACTGGTGCCAGCCCACACTGCTGAGTACAGCCTGATGGATGGATGGGTAGATTGATGCTGTTAACTGTCCTTAATCAATAGCACTATGTTTTTTATTGTGATTAATCATGTGTTGTCCTGTGGATGTTCCTCTGGAAATATGTTTTATATACTAATGGAATAGGTTGGCATTGCCACCGCTTGTAAATAAGCAGATGTTGATAACTTGACAGGCTTATTTCCTTCCCCTGGGCTTATATGCTGTCCAAAAAGATATTTGCTAGAAAATCCAAAAAGGAGGACTTTAGCCAAATCCTTTTGGAGTCTTTCAAAATCTGTGAAGGCAATAGTTTTCCAGCTGCATTCCAGGGAACTCTGGGGTTTTGCAGAATCTTATCAAGGCTCCCTCTGTGAGAAGATCTGAAATAGCAGATGTGATTTCTGAAAGACAGACTGGCCACTCTCTACCAGCGTTGGGTTATTCCAGGTCCCCAGTCATAGACATTGTCAGACCTTCAGCCTACATATAACTCCAGCCTACAGAATATAAACATCTTCTATAACTGTTAACAGAATTGGGAGAATGGGCAGAAAGCCACCTCCATTACACCCCATATATCTCTGAAATGTTCTGGGGGCTCATCTGAAATAAAATGGGAAAGGCTGCCCCCATTTGCTAACTGTGATACAGTTTTGATACAGCCTTACGTGATTAGCATTGGGGAAGAAATTCAGTTTTGTTTGCATTTTAATAAGAAATGAAACACAGCTGTCCTTCAAATTTTGTAGTGCAGTTCTCCAGCCAAATAATGTGTACAAAAATGTATTTATTATTATTAAACTTGTATTCCACCCTTCCTCCCAAAAGGAGCCCAGGGCAGCGAATAGGCAATAAAATACTAACAGCATCTATAAAACATCTTAAAAACAAAACATATTTTTAAAAAACTATAAAGAACATCTTAAACATGCAGTGTGTGAAGACGTCCTTTTGTCTGTCCTGAATCCCCTACCATTCAACTTCACTGGATGACCCCAAGCAAACCTTTCCCACATCATGCAGATCATATCCTTAATGGCACATATGAGGGGAGGGTGTGCATAAAAATGCACACATCTGTGAAAATAACATGCAAAAACACATTATATTTGGGGAAATTGCTTGCAAAAATGTCCCCATTAAGAGAAATTTGCACTAAAACACTGACAACTTTTCATGAGGTTTAAAAAAAAAAAACCCACAAATTTCACAAATTGCTGCATAAATGTGGAGAACTCAATTCAATGTTGGAGAAATGAGAAATGGAAAGCAACCAAAATTGCCAGATTCAGCCATTCCTATATGTGATCCAGTGTGAATTCTAAGGCTCCATGGAATTTGGATAAGAAATAAACCAGTTGCTGAGAGACAGTTGAAAATGATTTGGTAATGTGGTAAGATGCAGCCAATGATACAGGTCAGTTCAGAATTCTAGACCAGGGTAGGGGGAGCAATATATATATATATATATTTCCAGGACTGGTCCTTCTAGGTAGCCAGGGGTGGCAGGCTGCTTCAGGCAGCAGAATTTAGGGAAGTCAGGAATTCTGAATGGTGCAGCGAGACTCTCTAAGATGCCGTGGGAGGGCAAGTGCCATGTGGTGCACAATGTGGCCTGCTAGTCCTGCTTTTTCCAAATGTTGCTCAATGGCACAGTTGATGGCACTCTTCCAAGCAGAGCTGAGAGAAGTTCACCTGTCAATAGCCTTTATTCCTTATTGGTTTTGTTCCTGCAGTACATGCCCGGACAATTATATATGTCTGAAGGCTGGTGGAAATCCTGACTATGGCTTCACAAGCTTTGATACTTTTGGATGGGCCTTCCTCTCCTTGTTCCGCCTCATGACGCAGGATTGCTGGGAGCGCCTTTATCAACAGGTAGAAAATTGATTTGTCTGGATGTTTTTGTGATAACATATCACAGAATCTATGAGCTGTCATCTCCATTCAGGAAAGGAAGACAGTTGTTGCCCAGGTTTAAATAAATAATGTCCTAGACACCATCTGCACTATATATTTAAAATACTATCAAAGCATTTTAAACAGTCATGGCTTCCTTTCAAAGAGTCTTGAGAACTGTAGTTTGTTATACTCTATTTCTCCATTACATCTGAGTCAGGAAAGGCTGTGCAAGCCCTGGATTGGTGATACAATTAGGGTGATACAATTCTAGGCCTGAACAAAGAATCCTCTTCAGGTGCTCAGGCATACCAGATACTAATGACTACTAGTATTTCCTTCATCAGTGGGATGATGGTCTGGAACAGATTCCTTGAGGCATGGGAGATCACACTTCCAACTTTCAGGATCTACTTTGCTTTTTCTTAGACCCCCTCCCCCGAAGTTGAAGCCACATGCCAAACAGTGGCTTAGGAAGAGGAGCAGAGATCCACTTGTCATTTTAGGAGCAGGGCTTCTCCGGGTGCATCTCAGCCTGGGAATTTCTTTTCATGGCATGACCAGAACTGAGCTTCATTGTTAGCGTATTGGCCCTCCTGGTTTGGCGTACCAGGAACAGTCTAAGTCAGCTGTCAGGCACTGCACTTTTTAATTTTTACATTACAAACAGTGCCTGCTGAATGTTTTTTCCCTCCATATGTGGCAAGCCAGGAGGACCAATACACTGAATGAGCTCTCGGTCTTACACACTAAAATCTATTTCTGATTTTTCCCCACACAGCCCCTCAAAACTTTCTTCATTTCAGCAACCTAGTTTGGGAGAGTGGGAGCTTTTGTTAAACAACTAGGAGTCAGAAATCATTGGTGATCTACTGCAAATTGCCCAGAAATCTATCAATACATGCCAGTTACCTTTGCCCACCTGTGCTCTAAGGTGCTGACACCGCTGCATCTTCTCCAGCCTGGCCATATCGATTGTTGGTCATACCTAAGGGGTGTGGGCAGGGCTCCTGCAGCTGAGTGCCTCATGAAGGTTAAATCTAGAAACATTTTAAAAACTTGACGACGCCTCTCTCTCTGTTCAGACGCTTAGATCTGCTGGCAAGATCTACATGCTGTTTTTCATGCTGGTCATCTTTCTGGGCTCCTTTTACCTGATCAACTTGATCTTGGCTGTGGTGGCCATGGCGTATGAAGAGCAGAACCAGGCCACCATTGCTGAAATGGAAGAAAAGGAGAGGAAGTTTCGGGAAGCCATGGAGGCACTGAAGAAAGAGCAGGAGGTGTGTAATCATTCTCGGGCATGGTCTTTGAGAAACCTATGTTTGTTGTGCTCTCTTATTTTGGGGGGTTAAGCTGCATAATCAGCAAAATATCCCCCATTCTTGCCAGATGATACCACTTCAGGCGAAGGGCAGTGTAAGTGGGTAGTGTCCTCAGGCAGCTGCTGATGAACATCCTACCATTGGGGGAGGTGGGCATGGTGGCTCATGGACCCCATCTTGGTTTCTGACAATTCTCAGGATGATGAGTCATTCTGGGGCACTGTGGAGATAAATTAGCCACCACTGCAAAGTCATGGCTGACATTTCCTCCCTTGCAATACTTTGGAACAATTCATCTTGCAGGGCTTTGTTGAAAACCAAGACGGAGGCCACAAGCCAGCTGCCGCTCATCACCACCAAGCTATGCCCTGGAAGCCTCAATGAACCTTTGGGGGGGGCTGTACCATCATAAGAGAGTGCTTGTGGCACAGCACTTCCCTGAAAGTTCTGTTAACCCTGAAGTTAACTCTGCTTCTGGCTACAAATAAAGTCTGAATGTCCTGTGAAATATGTCCTGTGCATAACAAAGCTGTACATCTCGTATTCTCCCTGACGCCATAGTTTTCTGTGTGTAAAGCAAGGGCCATAGCCACCAGAGGACTCCAATTCCCATCAGCTCTAGCCTGCATGATCGATGATCAGGGTTGATGGGAACTGTAGTCAAGCAACATTTGGTGGGCCACAAGGTCTCCACCCTTGATGTAAGGGAAAGCCAGTATTCTACCAATTTCTTCACTAGGAAATACTCTATACCATTTGGCCTATCAGCGCAAACCCCATTGGATAACATACAAGTCCTGTAAAATTCAATTGTGCTTTATTCATATTTAATTAACCAAGGCTGTATGCACACTAGCCCACTCATAGCGGATAAATGTAGTTTTTATCAAGACAGAATAATTTGTGCTTGTCCTCAACATGCTGCTTTCAATCTAGATTGATTGTCTATCCTGTTATCCAGAAGGGTGGGTGTGGTTACTTGATAGGTGTTTGAAAACCATCCCCTTGATTAGATTCCATGTTGAAAAATCCTCCCCCTTGTGGTCTTGTTATATACCCAGCCACAACATCATTGGGCATGTGTGGACATTCACTCACTCTCTCTTTTGCTGGGACTTCCTATATCTATTTTCCAATGGACACACTGCAAAGTGATACAGAATCACTCTGCATTAAGCTTCTATTCTCAGAATGAAACCAGTTTGTCAAGAAAAAATATAGTAGGTCTTGATTGTGTATGGAAAATGGAAATGGACTGCCTTCAAGTCTATCCCGACTTATGGCTACCCTATGAATAGGGTTTTCATGGAAAGCGGTATTCAGAGGAGGGTTACCATTGCCTCCCTCTGAGGCTAGTCCTCCCCAGCTGGCTAGGGCCTGCTCAGCTTGCCACAGCTGCACAAGCCAGCCCCTTCCTTGTCCGCAACTGCTAGCTGGGGGGCAACTGGGCTCCTTGGGACTATGCAGCTTGCCCACGGCTGCACAGGTGGCAGAGCACGTAACCCCTGAGCCACTCACTGTGAGGGTGATCTTTAGCTGGCCCTTGACACCCAGGAGACACGAGCGGGGATTTGAACTCACAGACTCTGGACTCCCAGCCAGGCTCTCGTCCATGAACTCAATCTCCATTGATTCTAGAATATAATGTTGTGCATACACAGCCTAACTTGAAACATTTCCAGCTATGTTCTGGCTTTTCTGCAATGATTCCCTGCCTCCCTAGGTGACTTTGCCACAATAAATGTAGCTACTGTTCTGGCACTAGGAGATCTGTATAAGGGCAATTAGAAAAAACCATACTCTCCCACCTGTAAACTGAAATGGTGGTACCGTTTAGTAAGAGCAGAGTTGATATTCTGCTCATTGTGTGGCTCAGCTCTGAAAGGACTCATGGCTGTGTTGTGTATTTCCCTTTCCATGGCACTTCACGATAATGAAGGCACTCTCCCTTTAGATGGCAGAGGCACCCAGAAAAGGACTCTGAGGATGATCACAGTTAACAACATTTAACAATTGCATCCAACTGTCCAAAGTACTGTATTTCATGTGCATCACCTGGTACAGTGATTTTATAAGATTAATGAGGATTGCTATCCTCCACATGGCAGATGGTGGGACTGGGGCTGAGAGGGAGTAGCTTGCCCAAGGCCATCTAGTGAAGCTACAGCAGTGACAAGATTCAAATTGGGAAATTGCTGATGCAAAGCTTAGTCTCTTAAGTTTAGGAATGGGGGAGAAATTCAATTCACTTTGCTTTAAAGCTGAATCTATCAAATCCACACTTTCTGAAATAATATGAGAACCAAAACACAGACATCCCTCTAAATTCGCACTTCTCTGAATTTTGCAATGCAGCTTTCCAGCCAACCAGTTTTTTTTAAAAGTGCATGTATTAGGACTAAGTGTGCATAAAATGAATAAATTAGTGAAAATAACACACAAACATGCATTATATTAGGAGAAAATGTTTGCAAAAATGTGTACACTAGTCAGAACTCCAGACAAAAATGTGTTGGGAGAAATTTGCAGTAGAATGCCGAAGAATTTTCATGATGATTTTAAAGAATAAAATTTGCTATTTATTTATTTATTGAATTTACATCCTGCCCTTTCTCCTAGAAGGAGCCCAGGGTGGCAAATTGCTGGAGAAATCTGGAGAACTAAATTTGATTGCACAAATGAGAAACTTAGAGAACAGAAATTGGCAGATGCTTCCTTGTGGATGTCTTTAGTGTGTGGGGATGGGGGAGAAATTTGTTTCAGTTTGCATTTGAAGCCCAATCTATCAATTTTGCACTTTCCAAAACAACCAAAGCATAGCCATTCTTTGAAATTCACACTTATTCAAATTTTGCAATACAGTTTTCCAACAAAACAATGTTTACAAAAAGGCATGTGTCAGGGAAAAGTGTGCATAAACATGAATCTATGAGTGAAAATAACATACAAAATGCGTTATATGATGACAAACGGCTTACAAAATATGTGCATTAGTCAAAATTGCCTATAAAATGTGTTTATTGGGAGAAATCCACACTAAAATGCTGGGGAATTAATGGCTAAACATTAATTGCCCTCCAGAGTGGCATCTAAGCACTCTCCTACCTACAAGCTTCACCCTCAGCCATTCTCGCTGTCCTTACTCATAACACAGTTAATTCCCAGCCAACACTTGTCCCAAAGCAAAGTCTGATCTACGAAGAATCCCTGGTAGCATTCAACGTAATTTACAACTAATGCATTAACACACCTTCACCTAAAGCAATACAAACATTGCCATACAGACAGCAGCACAACCACTCCCTCCCTGGCCAGCTTTACATCTCCCCTCCATTCAGGAAAGGAAGACGTCTGTTGCCCAGGGTTAAATAAATCATGTCCTAGGCCACAACTGCACTATACATTTAAAGCAGTATCATACCACTTCAGACAGTCCTGGCTTCCCCCAAAGAATCCTGGGAAGTGTGTTTTGTTAAGGATGCTGAGAGTCGTTAGGAGATCCCTATTCCTCTCATAGAACGATAGTTCTCAAAGTTCTTTGGGAAGAGGGATGAATGGCTAAACCTCTATCCCCCTCCCCCAGAACTGTAATCTCCAGAGCGGATTCACTATCCCTCTCCTCAGGGAAATCTGGGAATTGTAGCTCTGTGAGGGGAATAAGGGTCCCTAACAACTCTCAGTGCCCTTAACAAACTATACCTCCCAAGATTCTTTTGGGGAGCCCATGGCTGTTTAAAGCAACATGATAGTGCTGGTGCGGCCCCTGCTCCCACTCTGTATGGGTTCAGTCTCTCACCTTGAGTGCTATTCAAGGAACTTTACAACACACATACACTTCCAACCCAGGCATTCACTCTGTGCATTGCACATGGTCTTTTTTCCCTATCTGTGTAGAAAATTTGTCCCCAACGGAAGCAGCTCTCAGAATCCCACTCCAACACCATGTGTTAATTGGCAATGTGTATAGAACACAATTGGAAAGAGGCAGTTGTATTATCATCAGCATCTTCAAAGATATTCCCATGCTCAATAGAGGGAAATTAATGGCTTTTCATTCAATATTTGCAGCCCTCACCATTAGTTCAAGTTAATTAGCATTCTTTTTAGATTTGCCGTATTGGTCTTCCAACTTCAAATAGCCATTAGCAACCCATTATTCAACAAGTGGAATAATAGACGGGTCAGCTGTTTAAACATTGCTAGTGTTGTTCTTGTACAAACAAAGCAACTCATTGACTGACCATTCGCCAGGCACACCAATGCAGAACATGTAATACAATAGCTTTGATTAATATGAATGAAGCTGGCTTCAACGACTGTGGGATGGGTGGCCCTTAGTAACTGTGGCAGTTGTGGGGTGGATATGAATTAAATCAGATTTCTCTCTGGGAGACAAAATCAAGTTGCCTTTCTGAAGGGGCAACTGTTCTAAGAGCCAATTTATGAGGAAGTTATAAGAGACCTTTGCTGAATTGGGCCAAAGGTCTGTCTAGTCCAGTGTCGTTTTCCTCATAGTGGCCAACTCAGTTGGCCACTGGGAAATGAACAAGCCTTGCTTGTGGGCTACAGTTCTCCCTTACTGCTACTCCCCAGTAACTTTTTATTCAGTGGTGTACTGACTCTGAATTTGGGGGTCCACTCCAGTGCTTATCCACAACTAATAGCCATTGCCCTTCCACCAGGGAGAGATCTGTGTTAGCCAGTATGATGGAACATTTAGAGGCACAGATGAGCACCACATGCAACTTGGGTTCAAATCCCCACTTGGTGCTGAAGCTCCCTGACTGACTTTGGTCCTGTCACACAATCTCTCAGCCTGGCCTTATCACCCAGGGTTGTTGTAAAGATAAAACTGCAGGGGCAGGAGAACTGTACATCACTCTGAGCTCCTTGGAAGAAGGGTGGCACACAATGTAATAGATAAACAAAAATATGCCCTCCCTGGCAGCAGTCAAACTGGTACAGTCCAGAATTTTACATAACGAGTCGATTGGTGGCAATGTGACACTTGAAAGAGAGAAATTCTAGCCTTCATGTGTTTTTATTGGCTTACTGGCTTCCTTTTTCATTATTATTTGTGGTGGAGGAGTTTGTTTTGTTTCCAGACTCTGTTGCTGGATTATTATTATTATTATTGTTATTCCCCTCCCCAGCCTAATTTGGCTTCAGCTTCATTTCTAGCACCTCTTGGTGTTACCAGACTTCTCCTGCAGTGATTCCTCCAGATAGCTGAGACAGAGATCACGCTGTCCAAGCATGCAGCGAAGAAAAGTCTGTCTTATCTGTGTATAATATATGTGTGGGTTGTTAAAAAAAAAAAAGCCCATGGTTTATATTTATCACTCTGGATCCCTGGTCACAGCAGGTTCTGGCACTTTGTAGGATAAGATTTTGGTTGGAAAAAACAAGAAATCTGTATCAGCTGAAATAACATAGGTTGTTACTTCTGCTTTCCTGGAAGAAGCAGAGTTTTTGCAGGAAAAAAAAGGGACCTCATGATAAAGAGCTTTGCCTCTGCCCGAAGATGTGATGTTATCAGCACTGCTGCATGACTCGTTAGCATGCAGGCAGTGGTGGGTACATGCGTCACACTTGAGAATCATGGGAATAGAGGGTGGGATAGGGCCAGGATTCAAGTTCTAGCCCCATTGCAGATTTGCTGAGTGCCCTTGATCACAGCACCACAGCACCCAGTTCAGACTATTATTGGGCCAGTGCTCTAGTTTGCAGGGCTAGCATGGACTCCCCCTTCACTTTATACAGGATCTCCTGGGTGAATGCACCATGAGGAGGGTGATATGCATGATGGACTGATTTGTGCAATCTCCCTTTCCTTGTGTTCCTCCCCCTTTTTTTGGATGGGGGAAAGATGCATACAAATGAAACCATTGTGCACAGGTGTCTCTGCATGGAGAGCCTGACTTAGATGTAACTGTACGGACCCACTGTTAAAGACCTTACCCTGGAAGACAATCTTACTCGGCAACGAGTGATCGCCAATGAATGAATGAATGTGTGCATGATGGAATGTGTAGGGCCTCCTCTTTTATCAGAAGGTGAATTGAAGCACCTGTTATTAGGGCATGAACCAGGGCAGTTTTCCTATTCAAATTTTAAGGCTGAGCCAAAGTCCCAGCTCCATTACACCTGGCAGTATGTGTGTGTGCATGGGGAGGAGTGCTGCTGACATGAAATCCGTGGAAGTGAAGAAAAATAAGTTATAGGATCAGGGATCCTTTCAACTCACTCCAAATTTCAAGTTGAAACCCTTCCTTAAGATGTAGGAGTCCATTTTCAAAGGTTTGCGGTGAACAGGGATTCTGTGAAACCCATTGAAAAAAAAAATCACCAATATTTTGAAAGTTGCTTAGTTTTCTTAATGCTTTGCGTGAGGAGGAGCCCAAAATTTGGCTGGAAGAAGGGTAGCTCTGTAACTTAAAGCTCTATGTATGTGTTTTTTTCAAATATAGTTTTAAAGATAGTGTGTTTCTACTCAATTTCTTTCTCCTCCTCTAGGCATTAGCGCAAGGAATTGATTCGATGTCGCTTAGCTCTTTTGAAATGTCACCTTTGCCATCGAAAAATTCCAAAGAACGAAGAAGCCGAAGAAGGAAGAAGAAATCCTCAGCGGGAGATGATGATGGAGAAGATCAAAAGGGTCTGAAATCTGAATCGGAGGATGGTCAACGGAGGATGGTTAGTGTTTTCCGAAAGAGACAATAAAGGGAGCTCCCATGCAAACCCATCAAAAATAATCACTCTGCATTGAGATGGGAAAGGATTTCCCCCCTAGGTTGGGTTAGTTCAAGGGTTATCAACCTATGTAGGCCCATGGGAACATTTGGATTTTTGAGCAAGTGCTTTAGGCGTCATTGCTGTCTCCCCTCCCCTGGATCAGCTTAGTTCAGCCCTTGCCTTTCAGAAGAGGATGCCACATATCAGGAATGGGGAAGACCTTCTTCTGCCTGAGGTGCGGAACAGCTGTTTCCAGGCACTTGGACTGCAGGGGGACAGTACTAGATTAGATAGGTCTAAGGCAGGTTCCTCTGTTCATATTCACAGCCCCACCAGCTAAACCTGTGCAATACAGATGATGCTGTGAGATAAGCAAAGTGAACTGCCATACAGTTAAGAACGGTTCTGAAGCTCCATAAGGACACTACAAGGACCATCTGTAGTATCTCTCTCTTGCTCCATGCCCGCCTTTCCAACGTAAGGCCTCTTGGAGCTGGCAAATTAACAGAGGCAGTCTGTGTAAAATGCCCTCACCCTTAATTGTTAGCGAAGTGAGCAAGAAAATCAGCCAGCATGCTGAAAGTCTGCGAAGGTTGGACACAGATGCGACAAATAAACAACGCGTGCTCACAGCTTCTAAAACACACCCAGAACTACTCCTCTGTCTGTGATATATGAATGGGCTTCTTCTTGTTGTTGTTGTGTCTTTCTGCGTTTATTTCTTCAGAGACTTCATTCTTGTTGTTTAATTGAGTGGGTTGCCTCGCTAATTACAAGCTTGTGAATGCCAAAACGGCTGAGTGAGTTCCACTGCTCTGAGTGGTTCTTTTGGCACGCTAAACAACAACAAAAAAAAGTCAGGCTGGACGTGAAACAAAACAGCACATTTCTCAGCATGTTCCTCCGGCTGATGAGTCGTCTTTTTGTTTTGCATTCAGTGATTTGTCATCTGTGCCGAGAACATGACAAGGCGTAGGGCTGGGCTTATGGTGTGCATCTTCTTTGCAAAGGGGTGCTCAGCAGCTTTTGAAAGGAGTGAGGCCAAATCGTTTTTGTGCCGAGAAATTCCAGTCTTCCCCCTACCTTGCTGCTGCCCAGTTGTACTGACAAGAGGAGTCAGCTTTAGTGACTGTTTTGTGGAAACCAGATTGTTTGCCCCTGAACAATGAGAAAGATTAGTTTCTCCTCCTGTGTCTCGATTCCCTTCCCTTCTCCCTCTTACTTCATTGTATCCTGGGGCCAGTTTACCCTATTATGTTGGCCACTATATTTTCTCCACATAGCACAATGCATGCCTGAAAATGTGGAACAAAAGAATATTCGTGAGCCAAAATTTCTCAGAAGGCATTTTTCTCTCCCCCACCCCCAGATATTCTCCACCATTTTTTTTCTTTAGTGGTGGCTGCTACTTCACTCCCACAATGCCTTGGAACTATGCTAAGTCCAGAGCATTGTGAAGGATGCTGTAGGCTGCCAAGACAGTTGCTGCCGCATCTGTCACTTGGAGCAGCAGCAACACAAACAAACAGCAGACAAACAAACAAATCAGGACAAAAGACAGAAGCTGTGCTACTGCCAATGGTGAGCCTTACGTGGGGATGCTGAAGCAATTTTGGGGGTCCACATCCTGAAGCAAATTCACCTGATCTGCACCTCCTGGGTTTCTGTGCGGGTTAAGTCATGATCCTCTTAGGGATCCAGAGATCCATAGTGAGTAGCACGAGGGTGCCTGAGGACTGCATTTTAAACTATTTCCCCCCTTTTTAAAGTGATTTCATTTGGTTGGACCAGCTACAAAGTATGGCTCTTGCTGTATAAGTTGAATATGGGGCTGCAAATGATGGTGTGATGATGTATCCTTACTCTCAGGATAATTATTTTCTACCTACCAATTTTTTTTGGGGGGGGGTCACTGTGCAAAGGGAGGGGAATGTTAACCTTTTCATTTTCAGCTTCAATTCCTAAAATGCCCCCCATGTGGCAATTAGGCTTGAAAGAAGCTTCCCATTGGCTCCAACCAGTGATGTAGTGGCAAATTCAGAAGTGCAGGATCCCTTCATGTTAGTCAAAGCCATTCATCTCCCCACTTTTTTGCTGCAGGTTTAAGAATGAAATCCTTGTTAATGCCTTCTCCCACAACAACAGACATCCCTAGGAGGCAATAAGCATGAAAGAGGAGAGTGTTAGGTACTGAGAAGAGTCTTCTCAGTAGCTGACTTGCTGCCTTTCACTCTGATGGGCTCCAGTCAGTAGGAAAGGATAAGGAAGAGCCCTAGGAGCCAATAAGCATGAAACAGTAGAATGCTAGCTACTGAGAAGACTCTTCTCAGTGGCTAACACACTGCCCAATCATGCCGATTGGCTCATAGGATGCTGGAGAAATAGGGACCTTGCTGGGACCCTGCTCCCAAAAAAGTAGGGGGTCTAAGCCCCCCCCCCGAGACCCTGGATGACTACACCCCCTGCTCCAACAATAAACTGCTTGCAAGCCTAATTACTTTGCAGAGGATGGGGAGAAGAAGAGAGGCTGCAGGCCAGAAGAAGAGGCCCCCACTGGCCACACCTGACCTGCTGCAGGTTGGCAGTTCCCCACTCTTGCACTGACCTATAATGGCAGAATCAGACATATTTCCTGGCTCTGTGTAAATGCATAGTGAAACCCATTCCTTCCTTCCCTGCCCCTTTTATCCTTTGGGCCCTTCCAGACGGTGCTGGGCTTTCCTTCTGGCTCCATGGAAAACCCCGTGAAGCGCAAGGCCAGCCACGGAAGTGTCTTCAGCTTCCGGCTGCGCGGCAGGGACGTTGGCTCAGAGGCAGAGTTTGCCGACGACGACATCAGCACCGTCGGGGACAGTGAAAGCCAGCATGGCTCCCTGCTGGTTCCGAGGAGTGGGAGACGGCTGAGCGTGCAGAGCCAGACGAGCCACAACTCTCCAAACTGCCCACGCAGTGGCAAGAGGAATAGCTCCGTGGATTGCAATGGTGTCGTTTCGCTGATCGGAGGAGGAGGAGGAGGAGGAGGAGGAAGCCCAGACCCAACTACTCCAACAGACGTGCTGTTGCCGCCAGTTATCACTGAGAAACCTGGAGCAGGCGACATGGTGGGTCCACATTTGTCATTACGTTGTGTTCAGATTCACCATATGTGTATTGCTACTACTTGTCAGGCAGACAGGTGGAGGCGGGCGGCAGAAACAGGTCATCTGTAAGCCTTTAGTAGGACACCATCTGTGGCTGCTAGGCTGAGTTAGGCTTGATGGGTTGTGAATGATTAAGATGCAGCCCCAGACAATGTGTTGCTGGCGACTTGAGAGAGTGAGAATTCTGATGGCCCAGTATCCAGTGGTGGCTGGTGCCCATTGGGACTGGTAGAGCCGAAGGCAGGGAGCCCAGTGGTAGGTGGAGCCAGAGCCAATGACAGGTGGAGGAGATTACTTCTAGTTGTGGCCCCGTCCTCCTCCCTGCTGAGATGTACAAGGGCATTGTTGTTATGTGCCTTCAAGTCGGTTATGACTTATGGCGACCCTATGAATCAGTGACCTCCAAGGGCATCTGTCGTGAACCACCCTATTCAGATCTTGTAAGTTCAGGTCTGTGGCTTCCTTTATGGAATCAATCCACCTCTTGTTTGGTCTTCCTCTTTTTCTACTCCCTTCTGTTCTTCCCAGCATTATTGTCTTTTCTAGTGAATCGTGTCTTCTCATGATGTGTCCAAAGTATGATAACCTCAGCTGAGACTAAAGAGGAAGCTACTCCCTGGACTGGTTGTAAGTAAGAAGGCAGGCAAGTGAGTGCAGGCTGAGTTTGGTGGGGCAGCGCTCCTCTTGCCCTAATGGACCAGCCTCCCCTGCCAGTATCCCCAAAGACGCACGCATGCAAATCTTTGTCGTAATGGCCCTGGGCCCTTCAAGTAGCGTTAGCCAATATGGTGCCCTCCAGATGTTGTTGTACCCCAACTTCCATCAACCCTAGCCAGCAGGGCCAATGGTTATGGGCGATGGGAGATATATTTCCGACGACAACAACATCTGGAGGGCTACCCCTGCCTTTGAGCTATCTGAGAGCTTGGCTAGGATGACTTGGGAACCAGTGGTGGCTTAGACTGAAAAATGCTCCCAAGCCTGCTCCTTGAAGTGGCACATCTGTGGACCAAGGATGCAGCAGCCAGTAGAAAGTCACTCCGGGCATCCTTTGGTCCAGGGTACCTTCTGCTTGGCTTTCCTGGTCTCTCATGCTGCTCCCTGTGGGTTTTCTTCCATCCTTACGCTGATGTTGCCAAGGTTTACCTGCCATTCCCTGATCCCTTATCATGCCTTGCCCAGATTGATATTGAGAGTTCCAGGATTAGTTTCTTCTCCAGGTATGGGGGTGACGGAGGGGTAATTATTTCTTACATAAATTCTTGTAAGTTCTGTCAGGGCTGCAAACCGCTTTAGCTTCTTCCAGTTGTGGTGGCTATTGAAGGAAAACAAAAAAACCCCACTCCTGCTCTGCCTCTCTCCAGCTTCATTGTTTATTCAATTTATATCCTGCCCTTCCTCCCAAAAGGACCCCATGGCGGCAAATGCGGAGAGCCAGTGTGGCAAAGGGGTTAGAGTATTGCACTAGGACCTGGGAGACCCAGGTTCAAGTCCTCACCCTGCCATGAAGCTCGATGGGTGACCTTGGGCCTGTCACTGCCTCTCAGCCTAATCTGGGCTGGGGTGAGGATAATATGGAGAGGAGGAGAAACTTGTACTGCACTTTGAACTCCTTGGAGGAAAGGGGGGATATAAATGCAATAATAAAATACCAAGTGCTAAAACCATCAAAACATCTTAAAAACAATTCTGATACAGAGGCGGACAAGGGATGCTCTTGACTTAAAGCACCTTCTCAGGCCTGGGGCTTAGCTTCGCAACAGGCTGCAGCAGCTCCTGAGACTGGCACTACTAGGTGATGGTCAAATGAACCAGAAGGAAAAGATGTGGGCAAGGATGGGCTGGAGTTAAATGCTGGGTCAGGCAAAGAGGAACCAAGATCCAGGGTCGGGATGAGAGGAGTCGGATACC
This sequence comes from Rhineura floridana, assembly GCF_030035675.1. Classification (NCBI taxonomy): domain Eukaryota; kingdom Metazoa; phylum Chordata; class Lepidosauria; order Squamata; family Rhineuridae; genus Rhineura; species Rhineura floridana. Next base: position 80,954,310 of record NC_084489.1, on the reverse strand, counting down.
AGATCAAGCAGGCAAGGCATGTCATGGAGTTGCTGTGGATGCTCAATGCCATGAGTTCCTCAGGCTGAGGAGCTGGCGTAGAAGAAAGTCTTACAGGACTGGTGGGTCTCCACTGGGGTGTGAGCTCAGATCTGTGGAATCATCTGACCAACCAGTACTACAATCTAAGGCATCCTTGACTCACAGAGCTTAGTCTGGTTGACTGACTGTGGGATGAGGGCCAGTCTGGTGCCCTCCAGATGATTTGGACGGCAACCCCCATCAGCCCTAGTTATTGTGGCCAACGATCAGGGATTTTGGGTGTTGTAGTCCCAAACATCTGGAAGGCATCTGGCTGGGGAAGGATGAGCACTAGAGCACTGGTGGCGCAGGAGGTGAGATGTTAGAGGGTGGCTGCTGGAGGTCCTGCTTCAAAGCAACTTACCCTCCATCGGTGAAGTTTACTAATAACTTCTGATGAGCCATCCTTTATTTATTTGTGTATTCATTAACGTGGTTTCTGAACCATATCGAAAGAACATGAGCAGCTTAGCAATGGCAATGACAGTTTTTCATTTTGCTCATTTACTGCTGTTGTTCCTGAAAGCTAAGAGTGCTGCTCTTGACTCCCACTTCACTCAGCAGGAGCTGAGAACACTCAGCCTTAGCAAAGAGGCATATTGGTCTAAATTCCATAGAAGCTAGTGAGGATTTCCCCGTTACTTTTAGCATCGCCCCTATCCATTTCAGGCTCTGAAACCATTGCTTTATCTCTGATGCTACCGCCTGACCTCCATTCCTCCCCTTTTTACAAACGTCTGCTGAAAATTGGAGTGGGCAGCCAGCAGAAAGCACTCTTGGCACCTCTGCGGTCGTCTAGGAAATCTCACCAAGGCACTAGAGCAACAGATGCTCATTTTGGGGTTGCAGAGAGAAGGATGCTCTTGCTTCTGCAAAGCAGGTTTGGAATCTAATCGACTGAGGCCGTGCGAAATGAGCTAAGAGCTGAGAACCTGTGGCCTTGCAGAGTCACTCTTTTTGGACAGATAAAAATAACCCTACTGAACTGTGGTGCAAAATCACACATGAATGCTGTTCAGTGTTGTTAGAGCAGTAATAGTAGTATCAATATCAATAATTTAAGATATGCAGACAATACCATACTACTGGCAGAAACCAGTAATGATTTGAAATGAATGCTGATGAAAGTTAAAGAGGAAAGCACAAAAGCAGGACTTTAGTTGAACATCAAGAAGACTAAAATAATGACTTTGGATGCATCTTAGTCTGGTGTCTCAGCTTTGACCATTCCGCCTTGGGTGCCCCTGCTAGGAGTCTAGAACGGACCAAGGAATTTCAGAAGGAAATCACTCTGTGCTTTACAGATTACAGCAAAGCCTTTGACTGTGTAGGTCATGAAACACTATGGAATGCTTTGAAAGAAATGGGGGTGCCACAGCATCTGATTGTCCTGATGCGCAACTTATACTCTGGACAAGAAGCTACTGTAAGGACAGAATATGGAGAAACTGATTGGTTCCCAATCGGAAAGTGTGTGAGACAGGGGTGTATTTTATCACCCTATTTGTTTGATCTATATGCAGAACATATGCGGAAAGCGGGATTGGACCAAGATGAAGGAAGTGTGAAAATTGGAGGGAGAAATATCAATAATTTAAGATATGTAGACAATACCATATTACTAGCAGAAACCAGTAATGATTTGAAACGAATGCTGATGAAAGTTAAAGAGGAAAGCACAAAAGCAGGACTACAGCTGAACATCAAGAAGACTAAAGTAATGACAACAGAAGATTTATGTAACTTTAAAGTTGACAACGAGGACATTGAACTTGTCAAGGATTTTGAATACCTTGGCACAGTCATTAACCAAGATGGAGACAATAGTCAAGAAATCAGGAGAAGGCTGGGACTGGGGAGGGCAGCTGTGAGAGAACTAGAAAAGGTCCTCAAATGCAAAGATGTATCACTGAACACTAAAGTCAGGATCATTCAGACCTTGGTATTCCCGATCTCTATGTATGGATGTGAAAGTTGGACAGTGAAAAAAGGGGATAAGAGCAAAATCACCTCATTTGAAATGTGGTGTTGGTAGAGAGCTTTGCGGATACCATGGACTGTGAAAAAGACATATAATTGGGTATTAGAACAGATTAAACCAGAACTATCACTAGAAGCTAAAATAATGAAACTGAGGTTATCCTACTTTGGACACATCATGAGAAGACATGATTCACTAGAAAAGATAAAAATGTTGGGAAAAACAGCAGGGAGTAGAAAAAGAGGAAGGCCAAACAAGAGATGGATTGTTTCCATAAAGTAAGCCACAGACCTGAACTTACAAGATCTTAACAGGGTGGTTCACTACAGATGCTTTTGGAGGTCACTGATTCATAGGGTTGGCATAAGTCATAATCGACTTGAAGGCACATAACAACAAGAAAGTAGTAGCAGCAGTAGTACTACTAGTTGTTGTTAACGGCTGTCTTCATAGGGTATATCTACACCAGGGATAGCCAACCTGGTGCCGTCCAGCTTTTGTTTGATTACATTGGATATAGAGGAGGAGGAGTGAACATGGTATCCTCCAAAATTTGTGGACTAGAACTCCCATCACCCCTGATGATTGTCCATGCTGTCTAGGACTGACGGGAGTTGCAGCCCAACCACATCTGGAGGGCATGACATTGTCTATCCTTGATCTACATTTTGCCCACATCAGTTTTATCCCAGTTGAACTATCATGATTTTCTCCAAAGAATCCTGGGAACTGTATTATGGATGAGGGTGCCGAGAATTCTCTATTAGAGAACTCTAGCCCCTCCTCACAAAACTAGAGCTCCCAGAGACCTCTAGGATGTACAGGGCATTATGTACAGGGCATTTTGTTGAATATTTGGAAGCAATACTTTAGTCACAAAGATTCTAGATTGGCTTCTGTGGAGTTCCAGAAAGTCATTTGCATAGACTTTTCTAGTGTGAAGTTGGTTTGGCATCTTGGCTTAAATCTTAACAAATGAGTCTATAAATGAATCATAGAATCATAGAATAGTAGAGTTGGAAGGGGCCTATAAGGCCATCAAGTCCAACCCCCTGCTCAATGCAGGAATCCAAATCAAAGCATTCCTGACAGATGGCTGTCCAGCTGCCTCTTGAATGCCTCCAGTGTCGGAGAGCCCACTACCTCTCTATGTAATTGGTTCCATTGTCGTATGGCTCTAACAGGAAGTTTTTCCTGATGTCCAGTCAAAATCTGGCTTCCTGCAAATGGTTAGAGTAAGTTCCAGTTCTTGCTGGAAATGCTCTACTGTAGTGGTTTCCAAACTTTTTTTTTTCCCCCCACAGACCATTTGGAAGTTGTTGAGGGTCTTGATGGACTACGTAACGATTTTTCTGCGTGTTGTCATTGAACTATGCTGTGCTGGTAGATGCTGTATGCTTTTTAATTGTATTTTATTGCTTCTTTTATTGCTTGTATTCCATGCAAATTGTAATAATAATTCCATGCAAATAATAATAATAATAATAATAATCAGTTGCAATAAGATGCAATAAGATACAATTAAAAATCAGAATGGATAGTTAATGTAGACATGCCATGGACCACCTGGGTGAACCTGGCAGACCACAGTTTGGGCACCCCATCCTACTGGGTGTGCAAAGTAGGTACAAGAGGAAGTATGGATAGTGGTATGGGAGTGTGAGAGAACGATCATTTCCAGCTGGGACTGTCCTTAGCAAGGCCAACCATAGTGCTTTTTCTGCCTGAAGCAAAATGCTGCCCCTAGCCTCACTCTTGTGTCACGTACCTGATCCTCCGGGTCTTCAGCCACTGCAGCTGAAGTGGGAAGGTGCCCCATTTTGTTATGTTTGCTGGGCAAAGGGGAACCTAGAGGGAGAGTGAAGTCAAGCCAGACAAAAGTGGAAAGAGAGTTTCATCACCGCGCAAGGCCCTGTGTGCTCTTCAGTATGTCAGCAACAAGACACAGGTCCCTTCATTAGCTCCTGAGCAATCATTGTTCACAATTCATTGTGGCTATGCCTGCACCATATATTTAAAGTACTGTTAAGCCACTTTAATAGACATGGCTTTCTCCCAAGTCTCCCATTTTCCCTGGGAACCTTCGTTTGTAAGGGTACTGGGAATTGCTGGGAGACCCCCTATTCCCCTAACAGAGGTACAATTCCCAGAGTGGTTTAACAGTCAGCCCCTCTTCCCAGGGAACTCAGGGACCTGTAGCTCTGTGAGTGGAATAGGGTGCCTCCTAACAAATTCCAGGACCCTTAACAAACACCAGTTCCCAGGATTCTTTGCAGTGGGGAAAAGCCGTCTATGTTAAAGTGGTTTAATATTGCTTTAAATATATGGTGCAGGCGTAGCCAATGAGCCTGGAACTATACATGACAAACATAGGGCTGCCACTGGGAAAAAATGGCAGCCCTATGTTGCATGCTCCTCCTCTTCTCTGTCATGTGCAGTAATGGAAGTACTGTATCTAAATTGAATTGAATTGAAACTTTATTTTTACTCCGCCCTTTTTCCAAACTGGAACTCAGGGCGGCTTACAAATAAAACTACGTGTAGTTAAAAACATAGAAAAACATACAATTAAAATGCAATTAAACTATGCACAACCTAAAAACCATAAAAGGCACTTGAAAATCTAAAAACAATTAAAAATAATACAGATAATAATATAAAACATTAAAACAAGCCTTGTAAAGCCCAATCCTAAACACCTTCTATCCCAAAGGCCTGTCGGAATAAAAAAGTCTTTACTTGCCGATGGAAGGATGGCAAGGAGGGGGCCATTCGTGCTTCCCTAGGAAGGGAGTTCCAGAACTTAGGAGCAGCCACCGAGAGGGCCCTATCTTGCGTCCCGACCAATCGCACTTGTGAGGGTGTTGGGACTGAGAGAAGGGCTTCTCCTGAAGCTCTCAGGGCCCGGGCAGGCTCGTATAGGGAGATACGGTCTGACAGATAGCCTGGACCTGGGCCATATAGGGCTTTAAAGGTCAAAACCAGCACTTTGAATTGTGACCGGAAACAAACTGGCAGCCAGTGGAGCTGTTGTAACAAGGGAGTTGTATGTTCCCTGTAACCAGCCCCTGTTAATACTCTGGCTGCAGCTCTTTGTACCAGTTTAAGTTTCCGAACAGTCTTCAAAGGCAGCCCCACGTAGAGCGCGTTACAGTAGTTTAAACAGGATATAACTAAGGCGTGCATCACCATAGTCAAATCAGGCATTTCCAGGAACGGGCGCAGCTGGCGCACTAGTCTTAAATGGGCAAAGGCATTCCTGGCCACAGCCAAGACCTGGGCCTCCAAGTTCAGAGCTGAGTCCAGGAGCACACCCAAACTGCGAACCTGTGTCTCCAGGGGGAGTGTAACCCCATCGAGCACAGGCTAAATCCCTATTCCCTGATCTGCCCTTCGACTGACCAGGAGCACCTCCATCTTGTCTGGATTTAGTTTCAATTTGTTCGCCCTCCTCCAGTCCATCACTGATGCCAGGCACTGGTTCAGGACCAGGACAGCTTCCTTGGCTTTAGGTGGAAAGGAGAAATAGAGTTTTTTTAAATGAGTTTTTCACCTTGTGATTTCATCAAATTTCATCATTAAAGACTTTGTTTTGTTTTATTTGCTACAATCCAACACATTTTGTTACTCGTGTTTGTTTGTCCCCCTCTTTCTTTTACTGTGTCATGTTGCTGTAGCTTGTGATAGCAACAGCAGAGCCAATCTTGACAGCAGATCCCAGCAGCCACCAGTTTATTGTCCTAGAATACTCTGGACGTTGCATTGTTCTGGGGCACTATACTGTTTATGTGCATGCGCACAAGGGGGTAGCAACCTCCACAAAAAACTCACCCTTCCATTGGCCGCTGACATTCTTTCCAGAAGTGTCCTAGAATAGTACAATGGCATTTGTTGTCCAGATCCCATGCCATTAGGTTTTTCATTGTTTCTGAAACCAAATTCATATCCGTAATGTCTAATTCCATTCTGAGTTTTAATTTCGTTCTGATTCTAATGACGTGCAATATCTTCTTTGATCATCCTGGATTCAGAACATTTGTTGGTTCTAATGCAAAGTATTATTTTCCTGTCCTTGTGAAATTTGATAGAATGGACCAACATTGTCTGAGTTTTAGGCTGTGGGGTGAGGGGCATTTTTGACATAATCCTGGATCAGCCCATTGCAGACCCACCTTTCTTTTCATCTCTTTGCTGATAAGAGTTAGCCCAGTAGATCATCACAACTCCTGTCTGCATGTATGTTTGTTTGGGTAGCTTTGTGCCTACGGCCAAGCTGTTCTGCCTATTTATGGTGGAGGTCAGCTCCAAGCCATTATGGTACTCAATGGTCATTCTTCTTTAATTACATCAGGAGTATCACCTGCTATGCCAGGGACCTGCTTCGTTGTACAATCAAAAATTGTCCCTCACAGAACTGTTCCTAGCCTCCTCACACCTGTTGGTATCTAAAAACATTAACAGAGATCAAACTGGAAAACAAAGATCTCAGGCTTGCCAAAGTTGACAGATGAAAATGTTCAGCATGCACCACAGGAGAGTACGTCATCAAAACCGTACATGGAATACCAGCAATGCACCTTAGCTAATGTGCACTCTTCCCTAATGACTTACAGAGGGGTGGCCATTTTTCAGCAATGGGCGATATCCACCTAAGTCATATGTAAAGTAGACCCATTGAAATAAATGGACCGAGTTACTTGTTTTCAATGAAGCTGATCAGCTGTTGAGTGGAGGGAGCGATCCTGCGCGATGGTAGCTTGCAAGGGGCCTATCTGCAGGAATGCATCTTGCAGAAGACTCCCACAGCCCCTAGGATTCCTCCCTTGGTTCAACAGCTGATGAGCAGAGGGAGCAATCCTCTGGGGTGGTACTCAGGCAGGAAGAAGAGCCCTGGATGCCTCTTCTTCCTGCCTGATGCCCTGCCTCCTGACAACCTCAGGTCTCTCTCAGTCATCCCATCTGACCTGTCTGAACCCAATTCATCCGAGGCCCCAAAAGGTCTGAACAGGCCTGATTTGGCTCGGGACTCTGGTTTCAGCCAAATCCGGTGCACAGTTGTGCTGTTGAGCCCTGGTGCTATGGAAGAGTTGGTGGATGGGCAGTCCAAGCCTGTAGCTAAGAGAAGAGCCTGCTCCCTTTGGGATATTTCCAGTATCCTCCTCAAATTTTGAACTTGCTTTTCTGTATATATCAAAAAAGTTTTGGTGAAATGATTGGAATTTCTCAAGAGGATCCGCACAACATCCCTTCCAGGAAGCTCTCAGAAAACAACCAAGGAGGCTGGTTAGCAGTGGAGGCTCCCCTAGTATGGCAAGTGAGGCACCATCTGCGCTCTGCAAGCCCCCACCTGCCTGTCTTCCTACCTGCAACCAGTCCAGGAGGTGGCCCTGCCTGTCAGCTGCCTCCTCCTTAGTCTCAGTGTTGCCCCTTGTAGAACTCAGCAAGGAGGAGGATGGGACAACCCTAAAATTAGTCGGCTCTGCCTGGCACTGGCTCTGGCTCCACCTAATGTTGCCCTCCCTGCCTGCTGCTGCACCAGGCCCATGGGCACCAGTGGCCTCTTACTAGCACTGGATGCCCTGTTGGAAGCCCAGGGTTGGTGCAGAAGGCCTCCATCCAGTGGGCAAAGTGAATAAGACATGAGACTTGTGTCAGAATGTAGCCCTACCCAGACCTGGAGCCTGGGGACTAGCAGAATCCCATCTCAGCTGTGACCCCGAGGAACCATTTGGTCAGGAATTCCAGCCACAGGACCTCATCAATTACTTGGATTTCTGCCTGATCCTTGGACTCCTCCCCTTTATAACTCCCAAGGCTGCAGGAGCAGAGGAGGCAACATGGTGGGCACAGGGTTGCCAGGCTCAGGGCCTGAGAACGATTCTGTATCTTTAAGAGAAGAGACAATTCAGCCAAGTGCAGGTTTTCTTGCAACCCTGTAATGGGAAAAGCCACAAGGTGGGATTCTCCCTTCCCCCTGCACAAGACGACCTCTCAGTTGCCAGGCCCAGCCTCCAAGAGGTCTTCTGTATCTTTAAAAGTTGTGCAGGGGGAAGGGAGAATTCCACCTTGAGGTTTTTCCCATTGCAGGGTTGCAAGAAAACCTGCACTTGGCTGAATTTTCTCTTCTCTTAAAGATACAGAATCGTTCTCAGGCCCTGAGCCTGGCAACCCTAGCGACTTGGGCAGGAGCTTCAGGGCCACAGGAAAAGTGCTTGGTTAGCTCCACTTGGGGATAAGGAGACGCTCATATGAGCATTTGACTGGATCAGGGCCTGGCTGAAAACCAGGAAAAGGGTGGAGTCTCCAGGTCTGCTCTCAATCTAAACCGAATCATTGCTGAAATAACACAGTCAAGCTCTGCTGCATAGCCTTTCCTGAACTGCGTAACAGACACGTTATTAAATGTTGCTTAAAGCCACCTTCTGAGGCAAAGGCATTAGGAGAAGCTCAGGAGAACTTCAAGCCAAGCAAGAAGTGTTTTGATAAGGCTGGCAAAATTTCTCTGGGAGTTTTTTTGAAACCCTGTTTGTAAATCAGCTTTGCAGAGAGAACTCCCAGGTGATGACATTTTGGGATATAATCCTACATGTTCAAGGCCAGTAGCTCATTATGCTGCACCCTGAGTCCCATTAAATGCTTGTGCTTGTGTTGTATTAGATCTGTCATTTACATTGTAGCCGGCTTAAACCAAGTTTAATGCTTTAAAAGCTCTCAGTGTACATAGCAAACGAAAGCTGCGGCAGTCATGGGAGAGCTCTTCCTGGCTCACCTCATAATGACTTTGTATTTTCTGAGCAATCTCAGAGGATTCCCAGAAAATGTTTGGGGTCTTTCTGAGGCCAGAAAAACCAAGCGCAGAGGAGGTTGACCCCAGCCCTAACTCTGGTACTTCGTAGTAGTGAGTGGAACCGATGGTGAGAGAGCCTGAAGAAACATTGTTGGATGCATCCATAAGGCTTGATGCTACTTAATATGCTCAGCAGTGTCCTTTCCCGAGTCGCTAGGGTTGCCAAGCTCAGGGCCTGAGAACGATTCTGTATCTTTAGGAGAAGAGAAAATTCAGCCAAGTGAAGGTTTTCTTGCAACACTGTAATGGGAAAAACCACAAGGTGAAATTCCCCCTTCCCCATACACAACTTTTAAAGATACAGAAGACTCTTGGGGGCTGGGCCCGGCTACTTCGTATGCTCAGCAATGTCCTTTCCTGATGGGGTTCATGGGAATTGTAGTTTCCCATGCCTCCAAATTCAGTGAATTGAGCTGGAGATTGTCACTTGTGAAGCATGCTCAGGAGTGTCCATGCCTGTAGGATGAAGCTTATGAGGTCTTGTCTGACCAGTCCTCCCCACCAACAGTCCCCCCTATGTAAGGAAGGGCTGGCTGGTAGCAGTGTTGAACCTATTCTGACCTGGCACTGACCTTCAGAAGTTCATAACGGGGGTGGAGTTTATCAACTCCCACCGTTCTGAAATTTGCTGCCATATCGAAGCTGCAGCAGTGCCAAAATAGCTTTAGAGTGCAGCCTATCTTCCCATTGCCATAGTTTCAAACCACAAGCTCTCATAAGACAGATGCACTTGATAGTGCTATAGATCTTCATTTACATGTAAATTGTAGAGCAGTATATTTGTCTCCATGGTATTAGGCCAATTCAAGTGGGAAACATTTTCAATCAGTCCAAATGGAGAGAGAGGGAGAGAGAGAGAGAGAGAGAGAGAGAAATGTGGTCTGCTCACTCCTTGGTGTATTCCCCTCTCCAGCTTCTCAACATTCTTCCTACCTGCATTTTTCTGTAGGAGGCTGATGGATGAAGAAATGCATCTTTGAATACATTTCCCTATACTGAAGGACAACAGAACTGTCCCTTGGAGTTCATGGGCCTAGATTAATGTCTAGGTCATGTTTTCCTTCCTTCTTTCTGAGGTATATCCCATCCTATTCCCATCTTGCTCCTGGTCCATTTCCAAGCACAATTCAAAATGCTGGTGCTTGTCTTTAAGAGCCCTATACGGCTTAGGAGCCAGGTACCTGAAGGAACAGCTTGCACCCATAACAACTTGCCTTTGTATTGAGGGGCATATTCAGGGGTTTTCTGCCAAATGCCACCCCCATCTGAAGTAAGGCAGCTGGCAACGAGAGAGACAGAGTCTTTTCGGTGATGGCACACTGTGAAATCCCCTCCCCAGGGAGGCCTACTGGGCACTGTGATGTTCCATGTTGCTGTGCAAATAATTGTTGTGGGTTTTGTTCAATATTTATGGGAAGTGAGGTTTAATAGCTTAAGTATGGTAAATGGTGAGAGTTGGGAGGAGGGAATGTGAGTGTGGAATGTTGGTGTATGCTGTACATGATTGGCTGGGTGAATGTTGGATGACTGGTTTATATTTGAAGGGTTTGACAGTTTACAGTTAGATAGGGAAGAGTTTGTGAAGAGTTAGGGTTCAGGACAGAGATAGGGAATTGACTTGGATAGAGAGGGCTGGAGGGGGTGTGGGTGTGAGTGGATTGTAGGGGATTATACAGGCAAGTTAATAATGATATTGAGAATCAAGTTAGGACTGTGGGAACTCTATAAGTAAGGAACAGCTTGCATTGGCTGCCTGTATGTTTCTGAGCTTGATTCAAGGTGCTGGTTTAACCTATAAAGCCTTACACAGCTTGGGACCACAATACCTGATGGAACGCCTCTCCCGATACGAACCCACCCATACACTACGCTCAACATCTAAGGCCATCCTCTGGGTGCCTACTCCGAGGGAAGCTCGGAGGGTGGCAACAAGGGAGAGGGCCTTCTCAGTGGTGGCCCCCAAATTATGGAATGACCTCCCTGATGAGGTGCGCTTGGCGCCATCACTGTTATCTTTTCGGCGCCAGCTCAAGACTTTCCTTCTCCCAGGCATTTTAGCATGTGTTTTTAAATTGGTTTAAATTTTTTAAAGTGTGTTTTAAATTGTTTTTCAAAGATGTGTTTCAAATTTGTATGTTTGTTTTTGATGTTTTTAGTTACTGTAAACCGCCCAGAGAGCTTCGGCTATGGGACGGTATGCAAATACAATAAATAAATAAATATTTCAAAACCCTATGCTGAAATACTTGAAATGAAAATATTCTTGCTGAGGAAATATCTGTTAAATAAGTAAACTGTTGGGGCCCTTAAGGGGGTGGATCATAAACAAGTGTGAGGTAAAAGGTATAAGTGGTGGTGGCAGTGAGAAATGCCTCTGAGGGACTCTAACCAGGGAAGGAAGTTAACCCGTAGCTAGCTTTCCTTAGGGAAAGTACAAGAAGTGGCACGGGGAGTGAGGCTTGCCTGGAAGTGTCGTGAGCCAGGCAGAAGGGAAGGAGCTGGTTGAAGGCAAGTTAGAAGATGAGGACTTGGGCTGGGAGCCTGAGGTGAGGGAGGACAGCGGGGTGAACTTGCAGGATGCCCCAACCCCCGTTTCAGATGGTACAGTTCCCCCCCCACTCCTGACTTCCCTACAGAATCACCACCTAGCTCATCGGACACTATCCAGCAGGACACATCCCCACCGCCCACCTCCGAGACGCAGCCGGGCACGTTCGACATTTCCCCACCTAGCGCTGCCTAGTTTCTGATGCCCAAACTGACTGTTGGAAGCCCCCCTCCACCAGAGGGGGAACCGGAGATCAAACCACCTTTGCCCCATGCACGGAGGTGCCAGAGGCAGGAAGTTCAACAATTACAGCTGAGGAGTCTCCGTGTGCGCGCAGAGTCCAAGCCTACTTAAGCTGACTCTGGGGGGAACCCATTGCTGAGTCAGCATCTTAGTGCCACGTTAGCATGCTTAGTTAGTTTAGGGCCAAAGTTCCTAGCAAGTGTAGTTAAGTTAATGAGGTGCACTGCTTTCGATGTATCTATAACTTTAATAAAAAGAGGGAAAAACACAGACACATCTGCGACTAAGTCATTCAACGACAGGCAGGACAGGAAGCCTGGTAGGTAGAGTAAGGGTTGAGGGAACAGAACAGCCTTGCCATACAAATAAGGTGTACTCATGAAGTACGGTTAACTTGCCTTCCCGCCTCCCTCATCTGCTACCAATGGCGAGGTGAAGGTGGTGGTGGGTGGAGGAGAGGTGTGGGGAGGTGTGACAGGCACCAACATTGTTATCATTTTGGTGTCAAGCAAAGACTGTTCTTCTAGGCTTTAAGAAATATTTTACTGTCTTTTCCCCATCCTTTAACATGCCCCATCCTTTCCCCAACATCCTTTTATAATTTATTTGTACATTTGATCTTGTTTGTGTGAACCACCCTGGAAGCTCTGCTAAAAGGTGGCGCTTGTGTGTGTGTGTGTAATATTTTGAGGCTTCACATAAAATTACCTACCTATTCATAATCTTAAAGCAGGCTTCACCAACTTGGTGCCCTCCAAGCTGTTTTGGACTACAACTCCCATGGGACTGATGGGTGCTGTAACGCAAAACATCCGGAGGGCACCAGTTTGACAAAGGCTCTTTGTGAGTGGTCTACACTGGTGTGAGGGAAGGTGATGTATGTTGCTATATGAAAAGCCATATTCTTTTTTGAAAGAAGTCCATCCCTTCTCCCTAGTCAACACTTAAAGGGTACCAGACATAAACAAACAAGAAAGTGCTGATGTGAGAGGAGAACTGGGGAGTCAGTACTATCAGGGCTTCTGACATGCATCTGTTGTGGTGTCTGTTTAAATTTCTGTCCATATGCATTTTTTTAAAGTGGGGTCAGGGCTGGCCCCATCATTTGAGTGTCATGAAAGCACAGCAAATTGTCAGTTATTTAAGGTATGACTGTTGAATTTTTACTGCCAGGGAGCAGGAGAGAAACAGAAGCTTGTGAGATTTTCTTTGTAACTTGAGCATCCTTGGGTATTATGTTCCTTGGTAGAGGTGGGGTACATACCACCCTTGATTTCTCCCTCCATGAAAGAGCCACTCAAAGCAGCTTTCAAACAACAAAAACAAACATAAAAAAAGCAATAATCCATCACATTTTTGTAATTTGAATCCTCAGTGCTGTGGATCTACCTTTTAGCAATTCCCAGATGTTTTCAGAGCAGGTCAGATGTGCATTAACATGTTGAAACTGGCATTGACAAGCAGAAATACTCTGAGGTACAAGAGGACTTTGGGCCAATATACACAACTACTTTAGTATATCACAGGTCAGGGTTAAGTGTGTCTTTGGCTAAGTTGGATTTGCCAGTGCTTTATTGTATATTGTATATGATAGAAACTTGTCCTCTGAACCAGGAGTGGCTAATGTGTCCAGATGTTGCTGAATGACAGCTCCCATCAGCCTTAGCGAGTACTTCCAATAATCAAGGGTGATGGGAGTTGTAGTTCAGCAACATCTAGACAGTCTTTGTTTCTTTCACATCATATTTATACGATGTCTTGTCTAGAAGTAAAACATGGGGGAGCAAGAAGAATTCCACAGGTAAATGCAGGTCACCAATTTGGGTTCTGGTGGGATTGCTGATTGATTTATTTTTTAAAAAAGTATAGGCTGCATTTCTTTTGAAATCAGAAGGCAGTGTGTAGGTCTGTAAAATCACAAATCAAATTTAGGAAGCACCTAACTGACTTCAGTGTTGGTGATTACCTTTGTTCAGAAGGGAGGCGATTCCATAGAGGGGACACCACAATTGCAAAGGTTATCTCCCTGGTTGCCCTGAGACGGATCTCTACAGGTTGAGCCATAGCCAAGAGGGCCTCATCTTAGTGACTGGACAGGTCAACGTAGAAGAAGGCAGCCCCAAGTAAAGTGCACTGCAATAGTCCAGTGTTGAGGTTACCAATGCCTGTATAGCAGTGGCAAAATTATCCCTGTCCAGGAATAGTTGTAGCTGGCATACCAGCTGAAGCTGGTAAAAGGGGCTCCTAGCTATAGGGGACACTTGGGCCTCCAGTGGTAAAGGTAGATCAAGAAGCATCTCAGGCTACATACTTGCTCTTTCAGTGAAAGTGCATCCCATCTAGAACAGGCAAATCCCCCAATTTCTAGGGTCGTAGCACAACTTCCCCCTCTTTACCCCCTCTACTCCTATGACGTTACAGATACGGTTGGAGGAGAGGAACTATTTCCTACTAAGACTGCAGTTTGCCCAGTCTTCAACACTCAGTTGACTGGATATGCCCAATTCCTCAGAACTGAAATCAGATTATGCTTCAGCAGTAGCTGTTGTATTCAGTCTGTTCTGATTTGTACCTGGAAAAAAAGCCACCAAAAAAAAATGGAAAGAGGGTTATAATTAGGTTACAGTTTCCTCCCATTTTATTTGGAGTGAAATTTGAAACTGCTTTGAAGGGCCCTTCTGTCATAGTTTTGAGGGAACTTAAAGAAAGTGGGCAAAACTGGGGAAATTTCTCAGGATCAGATACCCTGCCTATCTCTGATTAATAGGCGTGGAGAGGGAAAGAATGAAATTTATTTCATTTGTATAATATAATACAAAGTAATGGTTGAACTTGGTAAGAGCTGTATATTACACAGTTGTGACAGTTTGCATTGAGGATCCTAAGAGGCAGCCGTGTTCCCTGTATTCATTCACTATTTTAAAATGCAATCTTATACAAGCCTACTTTTTTTGTGCAGGGTATCCCGTTGAATTCAGTAGGACTTACTCTGAGGTAACTGTGTACAAGACTGCAGCTTAAAAAATGGAGTGAGCACCCTGTCTTGATTCCGTACAATTAGGACACATAGAGGGCTAGTCTCCTGAAGTATTAATACCTATTTTGCCAAAGTGAAATGTATTGAAATGTATTCCAAATTGTATTGTTTTTATTGTTTTATTGATGTATTACTGATGTTCTATTGATGTATTATTGATGTTTTATTGGTGTATCTTTATATTGGTGCTCTTTGTAAGCCGCCTTGAGGGCCTTTTGGCTGAAAGGCGGGGTAGAAATATTAAAATCAAATCAAATCAATCTAAACCTAAGCTTCTTTTGGTAGGGCTGAAAACCAGCAAGCAATTTTTTAAAAAATTCCTGTGGGTTTAAGGTGTCCATGAATATGTGTTACTAACTGGATGTGTTTGAAACAGACTACTCCATCTGAAGAAGTGATCAAGAAACAGCTTTTGTCACCCCACCGCCTTTCCATGGATCAATCAGAGGAGCACTTTCAAAGGCAGCGAGCCGTGAGCGCTGTCAGCATCATCACCAGTGCCATGGAAGGTAAGACTTCCTTGTTAAGTCGAGCTGCACGGTGAGAGAATCTTGGAGAATCGGAGGCCATGATCCATCTTGCTCAGTTGTCTGCTGCAGGGTAGGACATCTAATATTTGTGGCGGCTGGAGGCTCCATGTCAGTAGGGCAATGAAATCCACTCTGGGCTTCAGTCCAAACTTTCAAGGAGCTGTTTGCACCTTAGCTCCTTGAACGTTCAGACTAAAACCAAGAGCAGACTCCACCACCCCACTGACATGGAACCACTAGAAGCCTCTCCAAGAGATGCCTGTTTAACTTTCCTTGGAACCTTCCCTGGAACAGTATTATGGTTATGTTCTGCACTTCCTTCCCTTGACCATTTCTCTTCTCTCTCCCCCACCCTCCCAATTCTGATGGAATCTTCCTGGGACTCTCAAAATTCCATGGAAACCTGATTATCTAACTTTGGGTGCTTGACAGTGCAATCCTATTCAGAAGTAGGCCCCACTGAGTTCAGTGGCATTTGCTCCTGTGGGTGGTATTCAGTGCTAGTCCTACTCAGAACAAACCTATTGAAGTTAATGGACATGTTTAACTTTGTTATTAATTTCAGTGGGCCTATTCTAAGTAGGATTTGTTTGTTCGTTTATTTAATTTATATCCCGCCCTTCCTCCCAGAAAGACAAAAACACTAGGGCAGCTGACAAAAACACTTTAAAAGCTCTTAAAAACAAAAGACTTTAAAACATATTAAAACAAAACAGCTTTAAAAACAGCTTTAAAAACATCTTAAAAAGCAGTTCCCGCACAGATGCAGACTGGGATAAGGCCTCTACTTAAAAGGTTTGTTGAAAGAGGAAGATAACAGAGATGGCACCTGTCTAATATTTAAAAGAAGAGAATTCCACAGTGCTGGTGCCACTACACTGAAGGTCCACTTCCTATGTTGTGTGAGACGGACCTCCTGATAAGATGGTATTTGCAGGAGGCCCTCACCTGCAAAGTGCAGTGATCAACAGTGTATGTAAGGGAGAAGATGATCTTTCAGGTATCTTGGTCCCAAGCTGCGCAGGGCTTTGTACACCAAAACTAGAACCTTGAACTGGGCTGGTAGCTAATAGGCAGCCAATGCAATTCTTTCAGCAGCAGGATGGCATGTTGGTGATATCCTGCCCCAGTGAGCAGTTGCACCTCTGCATTTTTAACCAGCTGCAGATTCCGGACCAACCTCAAGGGCAACCCCACATAGAACACATTACAGTAATCCAGCCTGGAGATTAACAGTGCATGGACAACAGTGGTCAAGCTATCCCGGTCCAGAAAAGGCCACAACTGGTTTACCAAAGCACTTCTTGCCACTTAGGGGCACTCCTAGCCACTGAGGTCACCTGGGCCTCTAGCAACAAAGATGAATCCAGGAGCACCTCCAGACTATGAACCTGCTCTTTCAGAGGGAGTACGACCTCATCCAAAGCAGGCAGTTGACCAATTATCTGAACTTGGGAACCATCAACCCACAGCACCTCTGTCTTGCTAGGATTCAGACTCAGTTTATTGGCCCTCATCCAGCCCACCACAGAGTCTAGGCACTGAGCCAGGGCTTCCATAGCCTTTCCTGATGCAGATGTTACAGAGAAATAGAGCTGTGTATCATCAGCGTACTGCTGACGCCTCTGCTTTATTGCTTAAAGGTTGTCCAACCCATTTCAGCCAAACGTCTTTCCCAGAGGCAAAGGGTCTTCTAAAATATGTTTCTTAGACCAGTAATGTTAACTGGGGTATCAGTTTCCTTTCTTTTTTCATTTTATTTATATGTTTGCTACTGTCTGCATTTCCTGCCCAATTCAAACAAGGATTTGCCCTTGGATTCCTTCTTCGAGTTTTGCATTTCTTTCAAGTGAGCTGATATTTGTGTAATGTTCTCAACACTCAGCACTACTCAAATGCTGCTAATTGTGAACATAAGAAGGAAGGAAGCTTTGCACAGGCACATGTGTGCATGCACACACACACATCTACCAAATGGAAACTGGAAAAAGGTCTGAAGGTTTTGCTGTCTTTGGAAATTTCATCTCTGAAGCTCGTGTTGGTGTTGGTCAGATAGGGTGTTAGAGTGGACTGTACCAATCCAAACTGTAAGTGGAGGACATCGCAGTTATGTATTTATCTTCTTGCCTTTACATCCTGCCTTTCCACCCCACAGAAAACAAACTTATCTGCATATAGAAAATGAGTGTGGCACAGAGAAATTAATCTTGTCCAGCAGTTTGCCTACTGTGCTGGCTTTCTATTTGCAAGGAGGTTTTTGTTTTCATTTGGGAGTGATTTCTTTTAAAAAAAATGACCCCCCCCACACACACACTATATTTGAAAATGATGCAATCCATTTCCATCCTACAGTTCTGCCGCATGTGTTGGACCAGGTCTGAAAAGAATATATTGTGGTTTTATCTGTTTTTGGGGGGTGGGAGATTTTATCTAAATAATCCAGTGAATCCTGACCTTGCTCTGCTCAAAGACTAAAGTAGGAGAGAGAGAGAGAGAGAGAGAGAGAGATGTTATTTAATTCTGTATCAACCAAGGAGAAGCCTAAGATAGCCGTGGCCCATGCATTTCTGCGTGGGTCATATTTAACGACAACTGTCATGACTACCATGGGTTTCAGAAACTAAAGCTAGTAAGAAACAGACATACAGCTGACACGATTATCTCCCATGTCACACTCTGGTGCCAAAGTTGGCCAAGCGGCAAGAAGCAAGGTTGCTTGAACAAGGTTGAATTCCGCTTAATGACCAATAGTGGAATGCAGAAAGCTGCCGTCTTTAGTGGGTCAGACTATTTGCCCATCTACTCCAGGTGGCAGCAGATCTTTAGGGTTGCAGGCAGAGGCGTTTTACTTCCATTCACTTGCTGTCTAGTCCTCTTCCTTGGAGGCACTAGAGATTGAAACGGGGACCTTCTGCATGCAAAGCATGTGTTCTGCGTCTGAGAGCTACAGCCCTTCTCCTAAGGGTCTTATATGTCTGTGGCTACATCCGCACTGTACATTTAAACCACTATTATTATACCACTTTAACAGTCACAGCTTTCCCCAATGAATCCTGGGAAATATAGTTTGTTAAGGGTGCTGGATTTGATAGGAAACCTCTAATCCCCCCCACAGAACTACAATTCCCAGAGTTCCCTGAGAAGAAGGGATAAGTGATTAACCTCTATGGGAACTGTAGCTCTATGAGGGGAATAGGGTGTCTTCTAACCACTGTCAGGACCCTTAACAAAATACTGTTCCCAAGACACTTTGCGGGAAGCCATGACTGTTTAAAGTGGTATGATAGTACTTTAAATGTATAGTGCAGATGTGGCCTGTGTTGATCCAGCTGAGGAAGAGGGAAACGATCCCTTAGAAGGGACCCATTCCTTGGGGGATGAGCAGCTGTCCTCTCGTGCCGAGGATATATTTCCAGGGAGTGGAGGGATCCTTGTAGTGGGTGATTCGATCATTAGGAACATAGACAGTGGGGTGTGTGATGGGCGTGTAGACTGCAAGGTGTTTTGCCTGCCTGGTGCGAAGGTTGCAGATATTGCCCGTCATTTAGATAGTTTGGTAGACAGTGCTGGGGAGGAGTCAGTGGTCGTGGTGCACGTTGGCACCAACGACATGGGGAAATGCAGCCGTGAGGTCCTGGAAGCAAAATTTAGGTTGCTAGGTAGGATGCTGAAAGCCAGGACCTCCAAGGTGGCTTTCTCTGAAATGCTACCGCTTCCAAGCGCAGGACCAGCCAGACAGGCCCAGCTTTGCAGTCCCAATGCGTGGATGAGACGATGGTGTCGGGTGGAAGGGTTTGGATTTGTTAGGCACTGGGGAACATTTTGGAACAAGCCGGGCCTGTACAAAAGGGACGGGCTCCACTTGAACCAGAATGGAACCAGACTGCTGGCACTTAAAAATAAAAAGGTAGCAGAGCAGCTTTTAAACTGACTGAGGGGGGAAACCCGACAGGACCTGAGGAAGGTCCGGTTCGGAATAAACCTCCCCCCTGGGATAAAAACCAAAGAAATGATGAAATTTTAAAAGGGGTAGGCCTAGAAGTAGGCATTGTGAGAGCAGGGGCACAGGATATAAATTCAGAAGAGCAAAATTACCACAGGCCAAACCACAAGTGCTAAAGACACTTGAAGAGAGACACTGCTTACAAGTGCCTGTACGCTAATGCTAGGAGCCTCCGAACCAAGATGGGAGAACTGGAGTGCTTGGTCTTAGAGGAGAGCATTGATATAGTGAGCATAACGGAGACCTGGTGGAATGGAGAAAACCAGTGGGATATGGTTATCCCTGGATATAAACTATATCGGAAGGACAGGGCAGGACGTATTGGTGGCGGAGTCGCTCTATACGTGAAAGAAGGCATTGAATCCAGCAAGCTCGAAACCCTAAA
This sequence comes from Rhineura floridana, assembly GCF_030035675.1. Classification (NCBI taxonomy): domain Eukaryota; kingdom Metazoa; phylum Chordata; class Lepidosauria; order Squamata; family Rhineuridae; genus Rhineura; species Rhineura floridana. Next base: position 80,934,676 of record NC_084489.1, on the reverse strand, counting down.
AGAGGCGGACTCCTCCACAGAATCGTTGTGGGTGGTGATACCATGCCCCAGGAGGGACTTAATACTGGGAACGATCTATCGTCCCCCTGATCAAAATGCTCAGGGAGACCTTGAGATGAGATATGAAATTGAGGAAGCATCCAAACTAGGAAATGTTGTAGTAATGGGTGACTTCAACTACCCGGACATAGACTGGCCGCATATGTGTTCCAGTCATGACAAAGAAGCAAAATTTCTAGATATTCTAAATGACTATTCCCTAGACCAGTTGGTCATGGAACCAACCAGAGGGATGGCAACCCTGGACTTAATCCTCAGTGGGGACCGGGACCTGGTGCGAGATGTAAGTGTTGTTGAACCGATTGGGAGCAGTGACCACAGTGCTATTAAATTAAACATACATGTAAATGGCCAATTGCCAAGAAAATCCAACATGGTCACATTTGACTTCAAAAGAGGAAACTTCACAAAAATGAGGGGATTGGTAAAAAGAAAGCTGGAAAACAAAGTCCAGAGGGTCACATCGAAAATGCTTGGAAGTTGTTTAAAAACACTATATTAGAAGCTCAACTGGAGTGCATACCGCAGATCAGAAAAGGTACCGCCAGGGCTAAGAAGATGCCAGCATGGTTAACGAGCAAAGTCAAGGAAGCTCTTAGAGGCAAAAAGTCTTCCTTCAGAAAATGGAAGTCTTGTCCGAATGAAGAAAATAAAAAGGAACACAAACTCTGGCAAAAGAAATGCAAGAAGACAATAAGGGATGCTAAAAAAGAATTTGAGGAGCACATTGCTAAGAACATAAAAACCAACAACAAAAAATTCTATAAATACATTCAAAGCAGGAGACCATGTAGGGAGGCGATTGGACCCTTGGATGATAAGGGAGTCAAAGGTGTACTAAAGAACGATAAGGAGATTGCAGAGAAGCTAAATGAATTCTTTGCATCTGTCTTCACAGTGGAAGATATAGGGCAGATCCCTGAACCTGAACTAACATTTGCAGGAAGGGATTCTGAGGAACTGAGACAAATAGTGGTAACGAGAGAGGAAGTTCTAAGCTTAATGGACAATATAAAAACTGACAAATCACCGGGCCCGGATGGCATCCACCCGAGAGTTCTCAAAGAACTCAAATGTGAAATTGCTGATCTGCTAACTAAAATATGTAACTTGTCCCTTGGGTCCTCCTCCGTGCCTGAGGAGTGGAAAGTGGCAAATGTAATGCCAATCTTCAAAAAGGGATCCAGAGGGGATCCCAGAAATTACAGGCCAGTTAGCTTAACTTCTGTCCCTGGAAAACGGGTAGAAAGTATTATTAAAGCTAGATTAACTAAGCACATAGAAGAACAAGCCTTGCTGAAGCAGAGCCAGCATGGCTTCTACAAGGGAAAGTCCTGTCTCAGTAACCTATTAGAATTCTTTGAGAGTGTCAACAAGCATATAGATAGAGGTGATCCAGTGGACATAGTGTACTTAGATTTTCAAAAAGCTTTTGACAAGGTACCTCACCAAAGACTTCTGAGGAATCTTAGCAGTCATGGAATAAGAGGAGAGGTCCTCTTGTGGATAAGCAATTGGTTGAGAAGCAGAAAGCAGAGAGTAGGAATAAATGGACAGTTCTCCCAGTGGAGGGCTGTAGAAAGTGGAGTCCCTCAAGGTTCGGTATTGGGACCTGTACTTTTCAACTTGTTCATTAATGACCTAGAATTAGGAGTGAGCAGTGAAGTGGCCAAGTTTGCTGACGATACTAAATTGTTCAGGGTTGTTAAAACAAAAAGGGATTGTGAAGAGCTCCAAAAAGACCTCTCCAAACTGAGTGAATGGGCGGAAAAATGGCAAATGCAATTCAGTATAAACAAGTGTAAAATTATGCATATTGGAGCAAAAAATCTGAATTTCACATATACGCTCATGGGGTCTGAACTGGCAGTGACTGACCAGGAGAGAGACCTTGGGGTTGTACCGGACAGCACGATGAAAATGTCGACCCAGTGTGCGGCAGCTGTGAAAAAGGCAAATTCCATGCTAGTGATAATTAGGAAAGGTATTGAAAATAAAACAGCCGACATCATAATGCCGTTGTATAAATCTATGGTGCGGCCGCATTTGGAATACTGTGTACAGTTCTGGTCGCCTCATCTCAAAAAGGATATTCTAGAGTTGGAAAAGGTTCAGAAGAGGGCAACCAGAATGATCAAGGGGATGGAGCGACTCCCTTACGCGGAAAGGTTGCAGCATTTGGGGCTTTTTAGTTTAGAGAAAAGGCGGGTCAGAGGAGACATGATAGAAGTGTATAAAATTATGCATGGCATTGAGAAAGTGGATAGAGAAAAGTTCTTCTCCCTCTCTCATAATACTAGAACTCGTGGACATTCCAAGAAGCTGAATGTTGGAAGATTCAGGACAGACAAAAGGAAGTACTTCTTTACTCAGCGCATAGTTAAACTATGGAATTTGCTCCCACAAGATGCAGTAATGGCCACCAGCTTGGATGGCTTTAAAAGAAGATTAGACAAATTCATGGAGGACAGGGCTATCAATGGCTGCTAGTCGTGATGGCTGTGCTCTGCCACCCTAGTCAGAGGCAGCATGCTTCTGAAAACCAGTTGCCGGAAGCCTCAGGAGGGGAGATTGTTCTTGCACTCGGGTCCTGCTTGCGGGCTTCCCCCAGACACCTGGTTGGCCACTGTGAGAACAGGATGCTGGACTAGATGGGCCACTGGCCTGATCCAGCAGGCTCTTCTTATGTTCTTATGTTCTTATCTATGTAGATTAGTGTAACTGATCTTGAATTTCTATTTCAAATGCCTATTTTTATTGTCTCTCTTTGGCTAACTCTATCCTATAAATCAGTGGTAATTCATGTCTTGTACAAAGAATACCGGACACAATTTTAGCCTTCCTTCCCTGGCATCACATGCCTTGGGGTGATCTTCTGGGTCGCAGAACAAGTGTCAGCACAGGGTAGGAGAAACAGGGAAGGATGTTAAGGTCTGATCTGGTGCCACTGCCAAGCTGTCAGTTGCAGTATGCCTCTGAATACAAGTTGCTAGAAATTGCAGGTGGGGAGAGTTGCTGTTGTACTCAAGTCCTGCTTGTGAGCTTCCCACCGGCATCTTGTTAGCCACTGTGAGAACAGGATGCTAGAGTAGATGAGCCTTTGATCTGATCCAGCAGGGCTCTCCTTAATGTTCTTACCTGTTAATGGAAGATGCCTGGATTCAGCCTGTCACTTTCTACTGGCCCAATTCAACATCTTGCAATTAGCACATACATATCTAAACAACTTGGGACCAAAGTACCTGAAGGAGCAGTTCCCACATTAACCAGTGCATTACAGTCATCAGGAGAGGTCCTGCTCACTGTCTTACCCATGACAGAGGCTGGGAGGGTGATTACTTGAGGTAGGGCATTCTCAGTAATGGCCCCTCACCTCTGGAATTCCCTGCCAAATTATATCCGATCTACCCCCACTAGGGATGGATCTGGTGCCACTTCAAAAGCATCCCATCAACCTAACAGGCAGTATTGATACAAGTTCGTTCTTTGTCCGCTATCTGCTGCTGTTAATGGTCCAATTTTTCCCTATCCAAAAATATTAATATTAATATCTTCTTTCAAAATATTGATATTTTCTTTCAAAATATTGATATTTTGAAAAGAAATATAGATAAATGAAAGAAAATATCTGTAGTTTGAAAGAAAATATTGATAAAGGGAAGGAAAGCAGTTTTGCTTCCTTCCCCTCCTTCTCCGCTGTGAATGACTGAAGCTGGTCAGTTTTCATGTTAGCAAGCAGAGACCAGCCGATTTCCTTTTAGAAAGGAAAAGAGGAAAGCAGCTTTCAGTGCCCCCCACCTCTAAGCCTAGAGTCGACGTGGGTAAGATTTGGCTTGCTTCCTCCTGCTTGGCGCTTGGATTATTGGAATGGTGAAAACTGGTGCCGGGGGAAAGCCACTAAAGTTCAGAGAAAACAGGATCACTCTGCAAAGATGGAGAATATGCGGACAATTGAAAAATCCGGTGTCAAATTCGAATTCAGTGGAATCCTTACCCATCTGTAATCCTCACTGTAGATATTTTTAAGAAACAGCTCAAGATGTTTTATCTGGGCATTTGATGATATTATATCTGTGGTATGGCTCTACAGAGAGTTGTTGCTTTTCTTGACTGTATTCTCTCCAGTTTGTTGTTTTTAAGGTTGTTTATTGTCAATATGGTTTTTAAATATATATATAATTGTGGTAAGCTTCCAAGTACTCTATATTGGAAGAAGGGCAGGCTCTAAAGCTACTAAGTAAACATGTGCTCAGTAACTTGCTCTGGGACTCAGTAAACCACATGTTATTTATTATAATACTATAATAATAATAAATTCTAGGTATTATTACTATTAACTAACATACCACAGCCACTGTGTAAATCAGTGGTAGACATACGAATAACACATGGCCAAAGTGTACAAACACATCTGAAAGCACAGGTCAACTTCCTGAAGTAAAAGATCGGAGTTTAAATCTGGGGTAGGGAACCTTTTTCATCTCAAGGGTTGCAATCCCTTCTGGACAACCTTTTGGGGTCCATATGTTAGTGTTGGGTTGGGGCCATAGTCAGAGGCAGGATGCTTTCGAACACCAGTTGCCGGTAGCCACAGGAGGGGAGAGTGCTCTTGCACTCAGGTCCTGCTTGGGAGTTTCCCATGGACCTCTGGTTGGCCACTGTGAGAACAGGATGCTGGGCTAGATAGGCCACTGGCCTGATCCAGCAGGCTCTTCTTCTACTCTTATGCCAGAAGCAAATGTGGGTGCGGCAACAGATGTGACTCTTACCTTTGTACCTTGGGCTACATTATCTTTACAGCCACCCACAATCCAGAGGTTTCTACACACAGATCCCCCTACATCTCCATCCAGGCAAGCAAGAGGCATTATTATAGTTCAAGGACACATTCCAGCCAGTCATAAGCACTTGAGGAGGGTGCAGAGTAGGGCCAGTGAGGACCTAGGGAGTGGATGTGGCCTGATAGAGAGGCCTGGAGGACCATATATGCCCCCAAGCCCAAGGTTAAATGCTGAGTGAATGCATCCTTCTCCTTTCCTATCAGCCATTTGCTGACCTGTGTTTTGGGTGCTTGTTCCTTCTTGCTTAGAGCTTGAGGGATCCCAACAGAAGTGTCCCCCTTGCTGGAATCATTTTGCTGTCCGGTTTCTCATTTGGGACTGTTGCCCGATGTGGCTGTCGATCAAGAAAAAAGTGAGGTTCGTCATCATGGATCCATTCAGCGACCTCACAATCACCCTTTGCATTGTGATGAACACCCTCTTCATGGCCATGGATCATTACAAGATGACAAAAGAATTTGAGGATGTGCTCAACATTGGTAATCTGGTGAGTGGATTCTTCTTGACATGTTATGCATTGAAGCAGAAAGAGAACATGATTGCCTTGATGGACCAGGACAACAAGGGACCATCTAGCCCAGCGTATTGTTTCCAAAAGTGCTGAGCCAGTTGCCTCTGGATACTCAGAAGCAGGGCCTGAAGGCAATGGCCTGACCTTGCTATTTGTCATTGGTTGCCGGGCAGGCGCCAGGCATGACTGGGTCCTTGGGCACCAGCCTGCCCTGGATGTGTGGCTCCTGCCTGTTCCACCTACCTCTCTCCTGTTTTTGCTGCTGCATGTGCTGCACGTGCTGGGCTGCCATCAATCACGATGGCAGCGGAGGCTTCTCTAAGGGGCTGATGCCTCCGCCACCATCTTGGTTGATGGCACGTATGTAACATACCGTGCATGCATGCCATCAACCAAGATGGTGGCGGGGGCATCAGCCCCTTAGAGAAGCCTCCACCGCCATCTTGGTTGATGGCAGCCCTGCACATGCAACATGTGCAGCAGCGAAGACAGGACAGGGATGGATGGAGTGAGTGAAAGGGCAGCCAGCATGGAGGCTCCCTCAAATGTTGAGAAGCGAGTGTAACATTGGAAAAAAGAGAAACTGAGAGAACCAAAATTGACAGATCAATCCATCCCTACTTGACAGGGAGCCATGCCTGTGCCCAGCAGAATGGCATGTTTCTAAACATAGGCTAGATGCGCTCACGATTCCGACAGTCAGGTGTTCATTTAAACTGAAATGTGTGTAGAGCCCCATGGCAAGTAGAAAAGAAGGGTTTGGGAGGGAAACACCACATTTTCTCCAGTTGTGCTCTCATAATCATGGAGGTTCATCTGTCACAAGAGACGCCTGCTTACAGGTTATTATTCTGTTCCCTTTCACAGGTCTTCACAGGGATTTTTACAGCTGAGATGGTCTTCAAGCTCATAGCTCTGGATCCCTACTACTACTTTCAGCAAGGCTGGAACATTTTTGACAGTATAATTGTCACGCTAAGTCTGATGGAACTAAGTCTTTCCAGCATGGGAAATGTGTCCGTCTTACGCTCCTTCAGATTGGTAAAATATTCTGTCTCTTTCTGTCTCTTGGATACACACAAAATGCAACACCTTTGTACCAATTTTTTAGATGGAATGTTTTAATCACGTGACTCCATTGCCTGTAAACTACAGCCTTGCCATGCGTTGACTAAAGTAATTCTTGTTTTTCTTTTCTGCATGAAGAACATTCAAAAGTAGCAAATTTCAGACTGAAAGGCCACCAGCTATGGCGATGCGGACACTGCTTACTTGTGTCTGATGCCTGTGTTCATGGCCCATGCCTTCCTTTTTAGGCTATTATGGCACTTGTCATGAGCAGTCATATTGTTTTGATATGGTTCTTCTCAGCGCTGTCTTCCATTTTCTACTCAGTACTCACAGTCCTCCGTGGCGCAGAGTGGTAAGCGGTGGAAACGCAGCCGAAGCTCTGCTCACGGCCGGAGTTCGATTCCAACGGAAGGAGGAAGTCGAATCTCCGGTAAAAGAGGTCGAGGTCCACTCAGCCTTCCATCCATCCGTGGTTGGTAAAATGAGTACCCGGCATATGCTGAGAAGTAAAGAAAGGCCAGGGAAGGAACTGGCAATCCCACCCCATATATATGGTCTGCCTAGTAAACGTCGCAAGACGTCACCCTAAGAGTCGGAAACGACTCGCACTACAAGTGCAGGGACACCTTTACCTTTACTCACAGTCCTTATCCTCATTTGTACATGCTGCCATTTCACCCGACTGGCCATGGCAACCCACATGGTTTTGTTGGTGTCGCAAGCACGGGTGTGATAATGTTACGGACGGTCGAAAAACTAAACCGCCACAGTCAGTTGGCAGTTTTTGCACAAATGAGGCTGAGGTTTCTGAGGGCATCGAAGGAGGAGGAAAATGGTGCTGAGAAGCAGCAGCGCCCACAGAGCAAAAGGGCATTGAAAAGCACCTTGGCAAGATTAATGCTTTGTTCGTCTGTATCCAGTGTGCTATTTGTCAAAGCAATTAGTGACACTGGAGCATAGTTGGGACAGTTGTGAAATTCCAGTACCTAAGTTTTTGTTATTTGTTTTAAATATGCTGAGGCCTTCAGAGACAGGATATGTCATATAAATAAATAACTAAGATTACGGGGCCCTGCTGGTTTGCTCAGACTCTTAGATCCCTCTCACTTGCCCACACATATATCCTAGACTGTAACAGAGGATACTCTGGGGATAATTGGGGAAGGGGAGGACAGCGTTTCTACCTGTTCTGTTTTACTCTCTAAATACTTCCCCTGGGAACAAGATCAATGCAACCAGTAGAGCAAACTTAGGCAGGCAGCCCCTTGTAGCTCCTTTGTGAAGCAACCCCACTGGATTCTATACCGGGCCCAGTTTTCACCAAGGTGTTAGGAACCTTGGAAGCTGCCTTTCAGAGGGTCAGAGCATTGGCCCATTGACCTCAGTATTGTCTTTTCTAGCTGGCAGCAACTTTCCAGGGACTGAACCTGGGATCTTTTGCATGAAAACATGTGCTCTGCTTATGAACTGCAGCCCTTGTCTCTGAGTGTAAGCATTTCAGGCTGTGTGCATGGCATACATTGAAAGTGCATGATTTCCCCTAAAGAAACCTGGGAACTGTAGTGTACCCCTCACAGAGTTACACTTTCTGGCACCCGTGATAAACTACAATTCCTAGGGTTCCTTTGGGGAAGCCATGTGCTTTCAATGTATGGTGCACACGCAGCCTATGTCTACATTCCAGCCCAATGAGATTTTACTCAAAACCTCCTGGTGTGGTGTTTTTTTCCCTCATCCAGTGGCAGAATTGTGTGCCTGTTTGTTTTTCTGCGAGATCTCAGTTTTTGGTTTCTTTGTTTATCTACAGCTGAGGGTCTTCAAGCTCGCCAAGTCCTGGCCAACATTAAATACTCTCATAAAAATCATTGGGAACTCTGTGGGTGCTCTGGGAAACCTCACTCTCGTTCTCGCCATCATTGTCTTCATTTTTGCTGTGGTTGGGATGCAGCTTTTTGGGGAACTCTATCACAACGTGACCCTCATCAGCACCTCAGGACAGCTGCCACGCTGGCACATGAAGGACTTCTTCCATTCCTTCCTCATCATCTTCCGCATCCTCTGTGGGGAATGGATTGAGACCATGTGGGACTGTATGAAAGTAGCCGGGCAACCTCTGTGCCTTCTGGTCTTTTTGCTGGTCATGGTGATTGGGAATCTAGTGGTAAGTATTACAAGACCTTTTTTAAACAAGGGCTTTCCCTCCCTCCCCCCATTCACGGCAGTCACAAATTTGCAGGGTCTCCAAGGCTTGAATTGAGTCTGGAACCCAGCCTAGAGTGAGCTCAATGTTTGCTCAGGACTCAAATGTGTATGCATTGTTACTCTTGCAGTTGGCAGGGAACATGATGTCACAAACGCCAATCAGAGAAGCTCACAAACATGAATTCCTCCAATCAATTATGTGCAAGGATGATCAGAGCAAACACAGCCTGGCTCATAGTCTGCTAGAAGCAGACAAATCAGGGCTGTGATCACACAAATCCTCAAGTAGCCTCCACTGCCACTGCCTCCTTCTGTCCTCTGCCTCAGGGGACTCAGGGCAGGGTAAGGCAGAGGTGACACTCTGCCCCGGGTCACTGAAAAGGAAGTCCTCAGGGGCCTCTTTTCAATAACCTCAACACACAGTGCAGGAGCTTACCTCGACAGATCTTGGGCTGGGACTACAGTCCTGTTCTAGATTCAGAAGATTGTAGTGCATCAGTTGTGTTGCCTTTTCATTTGGTGGTATGGCAGGAAGTTGGGTTCTTTCCAGGGGCCAGGGTTCAAAGGGTTGTGCTCTTGAATGAGTCACTGTGTGATGAGCACCGGAGACATGGTGTTCGCCTGTGATTGTTGTAGCTCCTGCTCTCAAGTTTTTGCCAGACCTGGAATGGGAGAGGCTGCCATGTAGATGGGATTGAGCCACCCTTCATACACTCATGGGAAAAGCTTGACTTTTTCTTGCTATCTCATGTGGTCTGTGTGATGGGAAAGTGACGGATGTAAACCGTGTGGGCTACCACCCCTATTTTCTCATCCAGTTGGATTCATGAACATTGTTTCAGAATTCAAACACACCACCCAGCTGCATGGGATAGCTCAAAAGAGACACAACTCCCATGTAACAGAACATGTATGTGGAGGAGGCCTCACAATCCTCTATATTGGGGTAGCCAACGTGGTACCCTCCAGATGTTGTTGGACTCTAACTCCCATCAGCTCCAGCTAGCATGGCCAAATGGGAATTGTAGTCCAACAACATCTGGAAGGCATCTAGCTTGCTGTCCCTGCTCCATATTCACTCAGCCTTTAAAATTATTGATGTCTTGAGATCTATAAGCTGGTTATGCTTCTACAAAGCTCTCATACCAGCAAGCCAGTCTTCAGTGGAGTACATTCAGTATAGAATAACCTCTTCTGAGCCTGAATTTAAGGTATGTGCCATCATCTAGGTGTTGACATTTGTGGCTGGAAAAGCATGTCAGCAATTCCTAAGCCTTTGGCATTAACTCATACTTCCTAAAATGTAGGTTGGCACATTGCGATACAATGTTGAGGCTGCCAATTTCCAGTCAGATTATGTTAATCATCCCTGTAGAATTGAATATCTTGACCACAGCCACCAAATTAATGGCCTGCATATCTCCCTTTAGCACCATTATAATGCACCATTGTAATCGCATTGCATTCTGAGTGTCATTGACGAATGCCGTCAAGGGCCTGTTAGTATCAGAGAGTGGATGGAATGAGACTCCCATGCTCACGGTGAAACAGTTTTGGGACTATCCACCTTGTATAATGATGTTTACAATAAGATCTTGCAAAACGGCTTGGCGCATTTCAGATGGAAATGAAGGTCATGGGGTTAATACAGCAAACTGTAGGTTGGCAAGTTATTAAGAAACGACAGAGTGCTTCGTTAACGGCAGTCTAACAGGAGCCCTGGCGGTTGCGAACAAATGTAATTGCATCCATGTTGCATTATGTGAAGTGACACTGAGGAGCCATGTGATGCCACCTGTCACTCAGACGCAGAGAGTTTTGTGTATAATTTTGAAAATTGTCAACATGCTTGCTTGGCAGCACAGATCTAGCTGCTGGGGGTGGGGTGGGGAGTGCAAGGTGTTAGGAGCTGTGACCTTCAAACTGCTATGCTGGCATTACGACCCTGAGATCCAGGGCATGTGACGGCATTGCTCATTTTATTTCTCAACAAGACAGCAGATGAAAGGGGTCATCTGATACATTTATCATAACAGAGAGCCTGGCATTTCCATGCCACCATTCAACAAATACTGAAGTGGTTCCATGCCTTATTGGAAAGTCAGATCCTGAAGGCTTCCCAACAAAGAGTGCCCATGTGGAAAAGCCCCACCAGAGCAATCAATAGCAGAGTATCTGTGCTACTACACATGCTACTACTATTTAGGGTTATCAGAATAAAAGATTTGGATGCTGCATCAGTGTATGTGTCCTGGCCAAGTCCGTTGAAATCAGTCTCAGACTTGTTGGTTTCTTTTTCTCCAGTATGTTTAATGAAAAACTTCAGTTCAGAGCACTCCATGGATCAGCTTACAGGTCACATAAGATTCTGCAGCTCTACACGGCATAACCAGGCATGACTTCTCAAAGCTAAGACATTGTTGCAGCAATTAGACACACACCCTAACCCTTAAGTAGGTTCAGGTGGTCGCTTTCTACTTGGGTGAAGATAGTATCACTGAACAGGAATGCATATGCACATGTGCGCTCCTCCTAGGTGGGAAAATGGGGGCCAGCTGAGCCTGCCATCGCATTTGTCTGCATGTCTGGGATGATGGGTGAAGTGGCACCTCATCGAGATTCTCCTCCACTAGAGGAGAGGAGATGTGTTAGTGGCAGCACCTTGGGAGAAGAGGAAGGTAGAGGGGAGGAGAAGGGATGGGCTCTTGTTCAGCCAGCTGTCCCTGTGTTGTAACTGGAGCTAAGGGGGAGCAGCTGTCACTGTCAAAAGTACTGAAGGCTACTGTCTCAGTACTTCCTGGTTGCAAGTTGCTAAGACCCTCCCCCACTTCCCATTCTGGATCTTCGTCATTGTCTTCTTCATCACTCCAGGGCTGCTCTGTAGGGCTCATGATAGTATGGTTCCAGAGGTCTCGAAGCAAGGACTTGAGCAACGAAGCCCAGGCTCTGCCATGATGGCTTGGCAAGGAAGGGAACTACCATTCTACTCTCCACTATTCTTCAGGACCACCACTGAGCATGGCTAAGAGACAGTGTTGCTTGTGCCAGCTCAGCAGGTGTCAGGTGACACTGTGGACCAATAGTGTTCCACTTTGTCTTATGGCGCTGCTGATTCTGGCCTAGTCCTTTAGTCATCTCGTTCATTAGCTATCTCTGTATCATCACCAGCCGGCCTTTCAGACAGATCACCACCAACACCTCCTGAAATGTGGAGGGAGCATTTCCCAGCTTCTAGCAGAAAAGCTTCTAGCTTTTAGTTTGTGATGGCTGAATGGCACTCCCCTTCATATGTCCAGGAGTTAAAGTGATGTAGGGGGCTGAGTTCCTGGGCTTGGTAAAAAAGAGCACAAGAAAAGGAGGAACAAGCCTGGAAAAGGGTAGATTATCTGGGCCTGCCAGATAATTTGTAGCTCAGAGAGAAGGCAATACAACCATTTGTGGGGAATATCATTTATAAAGTAACAGGCCTCTGTCTGAAATCTGTGAGATGAGCCTCCTCTGCCTAAATTGCCATTTGGTAACGGGATCCATTGGTCCCAGTGGGAGAAGTGGATACATTGACCCTGAGTTCCATGAGGAACTCCTTCACATGGTCTAGCTGTTGTGCTGAGATCTGCTCAAACCTAGTCTCTCCCAAATCCCCGCCTCCAGGTATTCTTTTGGTAGGGCAAAGCAAGTTTAGGCACCAGTTTTCAAAGTTAAACAGTAGAAAGATCAACTGGGATGGAAACAGTTCAGGAAGACAGCTGGCGCAAAATGTAGCAGGTCTTTCAGCAGAGCCAATGGAGAAGGCCAAGGGCGGCTGGTCCATTAGGCGAATGAGGGCACTGTTCCACCAACATTAGGCTGCCCTCAGCCAGCACCCTACCTGCCTGCCTGCTTACTTGCCACCAGTCTAGAGTGTTGTCCTAGCTGTCAGTTTACTCCTGCTTACTCCCTGTAGAACACAACAGGGAGGAAGTGGGGGATGAAACTAGATTAGTTTGCTCCGTCTGTTACTGGTTCTGGTTCCACCTGCCCTTGGTCTCCCTGCCTTCCTTCCTACCAGCCCCGATGGGCACCAGCTAGGCCCTGTTCTCCTTCTGCTGCTGCCAAGGGACCGTTATGTGAAAATAACCAAGAATCTAGTGGCGCCTTAAATTTGTTGTGGCATGGGTTTTGTAGTTAAGAGGCTATATTTTATCATGGGCTAGAGATGCTTCTAAAATTCTAAACATCAGAATTTCTCCACAGATTTTGGGACTCCCCAGATTGCCTGGTGGTCTTTATGTCGGGGAATAAACACATTAGGAAGCCTCCAAGGTTCCATTTTTTATTTCCTACACGGAGCTGTGGAGAAGGAATTCCCTGCAGCTTTCAGTCATTGTGATCTTCTTCGTGTCCCTCCCAACTCTCCCCCCTCAATGGGTTTCCTATGTGCATCCTGCAAAAGTCAATCCTGATATCATTTTTGTACCGATGGCTGCATTAAGATACGTGTTGTGCAGTGTTTTATCAGTGCAGATCAGAAGCAGATGTACACATCGGTCAAATAATGCACAAAAAGAATCTTGATGAAATCATATGTACAATTCACTGATTATATAATCCTACTACCCTATACCCTTGTGGGCCTAAAAAGGATGTTATCCAAACTCAGCAAATACTATAAAGACCATAGTTTATCTAAAAACCAAAGTGCTGGTCTTTGGAAAGAAGCCTCTCAAATTTCGCTGGTCAGTAGATAAATCAACTGATCATTGTCAGGTCTTCAGTGAAACACTTTTTCGAAAGGCTCTTGCAGATATAACAAACGTTTCACTGCACTAATGCTGCAATCCTGTACATGTTGAACAAGAAGTAGCATTTAATTTGATGGGATTTACTTCTGAATAGCCATTCATAGGATTGTGTTGTAAAGATGGCTTTTTGGTCTATCCTGCCTAAAATGTTTTCAAAGCTAAGTGGTAGCTCAAATTCTTTATGGAGCAGAAGTATGGGGTAGGGGCATTGCATGGGCTGCAAAAGTGGAAACAGCAAAATTCTCTTCTAAGCAGACAACTTTTTTTGTTCTGCGTTCTAGAACTACAGCAACTTTGAGGTAGAGGTTAAGCTCGCTTCAATTAGAGCCCATGCACATAATGCCATATTCAAATCTTTGAGGACACTGAAAGGTATCTTGGAGATATAGAATCCTCTAATAGTAGAGTTGGTGGGGCCTAAAAGGCCATTGAGTCCAGTGCAGGAATCCAGTTTAAAGCATCCCCAACCGGTGGCTGTCCAGCTGCCTCTTGAATGCCTCCAGTGTTGGACAGCCACCTGTCAGAACTATCAGGGAGCTACCTATCAAAATGTAGAATCACCAGATGCCATATGTAGTTCCAGCTGTATTCTATTCCAATAGACCTACGGTCCCTCCCCTAGCTGGTCTTAAACCTCGAGACTGGATATGTACAATCATATCACGATTGCTCCCCTCCACCCCCTACTGCCAGTCTTTTACCAAGGGGCATGTGTGTCTTGGTAATGCAGAGGTGAAGAGGCTTGCAAATGAGTTATGAGAGTTGCCTGAGAGTTATGGCAAACCCGCCCAGGCTCCAATTCTAGAATTAATGTTCAAAATTCTCCTACTGAAGCCATAGTTACTCTTCCCATTTAGCTCGCCTGCCTTTTCAACTAATGGTGCTCTAACAGAATCAAAGACAGGTCTGGAGAATCCATGGACCAGTACCCAATAGGAGAAAGTTACATAGCCCCCTATTGGAAGCCCTGGGTTCATCTGACATATGTAGCCTTTCCTTATGCCCAAGGAAAATGAGAGAAGCCCTTACAGTTTTGCAAGGATGCTGGCATAGTCCAATTTTGCAAATGTGTCACAGCTATAAATCACATAATCATGACATGATTCACTAGAAAAGACAATAATGCTGGGGAAAACAGAAGGGAGTAGAAAAAGAGGAAGGCCAAACAAGAGATGGACTGATTCCATAAAGGAAGCCACAGACCTGAACTTACAAGATCTGAACAGGGTTGCAGTTCGCTGATTCATAGGGTCGCCATGAGTCGTAATCGACCTGAAGGCACATAACAACAATAGTCAGAACGATTATACATTAAGCTGTCTGCTGTGGAATAAAGATGATGGTGAGTTTTGGGGAAGAACAGGAAGCTTAACGTGCTTAGAATCATACAGTCATAGAATAGTAGAATTGAACAGTGCCATAAGGTCATTGAGTCCAACCCCCTGCTCAGTGCAGGAATCCAACTTAAAGTGTACCCAACCGGTGGCTGTCCAGCTGCCTCTTGAATGCCTCCAGTGTTGGAGAGCCCACCACCTCCCTAGTTAATTGGTTCCTTTGTCAAACGGTTAGGAATTTTTTCCTGATGTTCAGTCAAAATCTGGCTTCCTACAACTTGAGCCCATTATTCCATGTCCTGCACCCTGGGATGATCGAGAAGCCTCCTCTGCGTGGCAACCTTTCAAGTACTTGAACGGTGCTATCACATCTCCCCTCAGTCTTCTCTTCTCAATGCTAAACGTGCCCAGTGCTTTCAGTGGCTGTTGAAGGTTTGTTTATTTGTTTGTTTGCACAACTGAAAAGCCTCCAACTGAATTATATAAAATGCATAGGGGAAGGGCTGGAGCTCCGTGGTCGAGCATCTGCCTTGCATGTAGAAGATTCCTGGTTCAACCCCTGGCATGTCCAGACAGGGCTATGAAAGACTCCATGTCTGAAACCCTGGAGAGCCACTGCCAGTCAGTGTAGACAATACTGAGCTAGATGGACCAATGGTCTGAGTCAGGATAAAACAGTTTCCTATATCCCATCTAAACATGTAGGACAGACTTGCAGTAAAGCAGCATGATTACCACTCAAGCTGAGGTTTACATTTAGAGAGATATTTCCCCCCCACAGGAAGCAAACTTTGTGCAAACAATAACTGTGAAATATTAATTTCTTTGTAATTTGGAGGGGGGAGAGGAGGCTGCAGTTTTTATACAAGCTTATATTTCTGGTACCCGACTCCCCAAAGTGGATGTTATTTTTTAATCAACAATATGATCTGGCTTCTAAATATTTATCAGACACAAAGTAGTTAAGAATGCATTTATTCAAGAGTGTTTTTTTTAACAAGCACAGTTAATTATAAGAGGGATTAGCTGCTGGGGGCAGGCATTTCTTTCACCCTCAGAAAAGTAAAGCATCTGAACTCTGAAGCGTTAAAACCCAGAAAACCCAAGAAATTATTCTAAAAATGAGAATGCAGGCAAGGCTCTGTGGGGTGCCAAGATTTCACAGGAGTGTAAAGTATAGAATAGGGTAACTAGTGCAGTATTTAGCTTCTTGAGAACCTTGCCTTCATTTTTTTTAAAAAGGGGGGTGTTTCTAGTCCCTAAGATAGCAAATATATGCTTGAAAGCATCAGGCAATACCTGCTGAAATTTCAGAAGACAAAAAAGTGGCTGCATAAGATTTTCAGGTTGCAAGTGAGTCGTTGGCATCCTTACCCCTCCCTTAGCTTGCAAAACCAGAATAAATTACACAAAATAACAAAAGCAAAAGAATTGGTTATACAAAATCTACATGGTAGTTTACACTAGTCTCAGAATTTAGCTTTTCAGTTCCAGGAAAAGATGTTTCTTCTGGTGATGCACGTGCACATTTCACTTTATAATTTGAGAAACACGAGTAGAATGTTTGGGAAATCTGCATTCTCTTCCCTTGCCATGTGTTAGGCTGCTACTTGGGTTGCCCTGACCCCCATTAAAGTTTAGACAGTGAAAGTACACCGTCTCCTTTCCGTTATTCCATCACAAGGCTGTAATTTCCCTGCCTTGTTACAATCTTTTCAAAATATTAATCACTTGTTTCCAAGGCAAAAGCTGCACCTGTGTTTGACCCATGTGGATACTGATCTGGCATTTGACTGCACATTTCTCCAGTGCCTTGCATATGAATGAAATCGTACATTTTACGGAAGGAAAAATGATGAACATTTTGCAGATGTGGGGTTCTTTTCTCTTCTGAATATATCTTCCCAAGTGGCTTCTCACAGGGGGCAGTAGAGGAGCGATCTGAGGGTTGCCAGTTCTAGAATGGCCTGATGCAAAGGGGATAGGGCTCCTGAACCTTTAAAAAGTGTGCAGAAGATGGAATTTCAGCAGGTGTAGCTTGTTGTTTTGGAAAGGGATCATAACTCGGCAATACTTGCAGATGGCACAGAAAGTGGTAGATTTTTCTTAACATGTAATGAATTTAAGCAGGAAAGGGAAAGGATTGCCTTAATGGACCAGAACAACAGTCTAGCATCCTGTTTCTGGTCTTGGTCAGCTCTGGATGCTCAGAAGCCAGGCCTGAAAGCAAATGGCCTCAGCCTGCTATTATTTCTCATTGGTGTCTTTTGTGCAGAGTTCGCCTGGCTCTGTTGTTGCAAGTTCCTTTTAGCTATCATGGCTAATGACGGTTGGGTGTCTGATCTTCTGTGGGTTTGTTGACTTCTTCATAAAACCCATCTGAGATTTGCAGCAGAGTGAGGCGATGGGATCCTGACCTGATAAAGCAGACTGTCCTGCTTTAGGCTGCAGGTGAGAGGGATGCCATTAAGAACATAAGAAGAGCCTGCTGGATCAGACCAGTGGCCCATCTAGTCCAGCATCCTGCTCTCACCATGCCTATGGGAAGCCCACAAGCAGGACCTGAACACAAGAGCTCTCCCCCCTCCTCCAGTTTCCAGCAACTGGTGTTCAGAAGTGTGCTGCCTCTGACATGGCCATTCTTGAATGCTCACCCATGTAGCGGGAGGTGGGATGCCATTCATTGGCACAGCATATGCTTTGCATACAGTAGGTCCCAGGTTCAAGTCTTGATCTCTCCAGTTAAAAGAAAGGATCAGGTAGGAAAGATGGGAAAGACCCCTCCCTGAGACCCCAGAGAGATGCTGCCAGTCAGAGCAGATCTTGCTGAGCTAGAAGGACAAAGATGCTCTCCTAGTAGGAGGCTGCCTTATGTGTGAAATCTGGCCCACTTCTGATGTAGCATGGCGACATGAAACTATGGGATTTGTGGATGGTTTTTTTTTTAATACTGTTCTTTGATGGCAACAGGCCTGTCCTATTTGTTTGGTGGGTAAAGGAATGGAAAGGTGATTTGCCAGGTGTGGAAGGGGTAGGCCTGGTATGCTTGCCTCTATATCCCCCAACCCAGGGTGGCCAGTGGGGAGGGGTGCCGCTGTGCACTTGGCCTTCAATTGGCTGCATTGCTGTGCTTATCAGGAGGAGGGGCAAGGCAGCGGCAAGGTCTGCACGATGCGAGTGAGGTGGCAAAGCCAGACGATCCCTCTCTGAACGAAGTGGAGGCCACTTCCTACCTGCAGGAGCTGTGTTGCATCATCCCCCCCCCCGTGGTGCAACACACTATTGGTTCTTCAGGGGTTAAAGTGTGAACAGGAAGGAGAGATGGAGTTCAAAAAAAAAGGGCCTGTCACTGGGATAGGAGATGCAGTTCAGCTTCTACTTCAACATGGCTGCTGTTCTTTACTAACAAATCAACTTTAAACTATCTTACACTCCCAGGGTCTATATCTGAAACATATTAACATACTACACCCTCCTTCTCCAGGTATGGTGAAATAGTGTATGTGTTGGGAGCATATTGAGCTGCCTTCAAAGGGGAAACAGAGGTACAGTGCTCCCCAGTGATCCTCTTTTGGGCAGCTGGCCCACCTACTCTCAGGGTTGCTGAGCCTGTTTTGCTGTCACCATAAAATTGTCCAAAAGTTTCCCCCATAAAACTGAGTAGCAACCATTCATTTATATGGGAGAAAGTAAATGGGTGCAATCAGGGATATTTGGAGGGTGGGGCTAAACAAATCCCTCCCCCCATTGGCCCTAGCCATTAAGAATCAATGCTGATTCAATCTGTATGAACCCACCATACATCCTGTTTCTCTTGGTCTAGAGCATGATGTAATGTTAGGACAATGGGACAGAATGGGTAAGACTGGATTTTTTTAGACAAGGCACAATTAGAGCATAAATTTTATTTTTTGCAAGCACTAATATATTGTGGAAAATGTGTGTGTGTAATCAGAGGCGACTGATGGCTCCATGTCATGTGGCAGTGGAATTCGCTCCGTGTTTCATCTGTCTGCTGGAGCATCTTGGACAGCTCCTTGAAAGTTCAGACTCAAACCCGGAGTGGATTCCACTGCCCCACTGGTATGGAGCCACCGGCTGTCATATATATTTGTATAGACAACTCTAGCTATCCATTTAGCTATTGTAGGCAGCATCCTGTGGTAGATTAACGAATGTGTCAAAACCTCTTTTAAAGCAGTGTAAGCCAGTGGTCATTGCCACACCTTGTGACTGTGAATTTCATGCATTAGTTATGCACTCTGGGAAGAAGTGACACTCTTTTCATGAAGTGGAAACCTCATTTTCTATGGGTGTGCTGAACGGCAGACTCATACACATTCAAGCCTGCCTTTCCAGTCTTAAGGACTAGAGACTTGCTTAGCTTTATTTTTAAAAATGAAATGGGCAGATTCTCATGATGCTGAATAGAGGGCACCTATGTCAGTTCTTCGTCTTATCCTGGCTTGATTGCAGAATACACAACAGCCATAGTTCTAGGAAAGGCACATTAGAAAGAGAACTGGGCATCAGCCAGGAAGCCCAAGGCAACATCTGAGATAAGGAAAGAAGAGTTGGAGTCTATTACATCACCTTGGACACTTCATTAAGCAGAGTGAATTCATCTCCAGACACATCCTGCTTAGCCAAGGAGAGGAAGCTCTAGCAGATGAATAAGCACATTCTGGGACACAAGCAAGCATAAGAGACTCAAAACAATTGTCATCCTATTTGTGAGCCTATTTGCTTCCGTTCTGCGTGTGATGATGCTAGCTAGTGCTATGCCGAAAAGCCGTTTAAAAATTCAATTTCCTCCGCCCCCAGTTCCTTCCAACTTTTTAAAAAAGGGTTTATAGAGTCAGTGGTTTTGCTGTTCGCACATTGCACTCAGAGCAGCAAGACTTCTGTCTAAATCCCAGAGCTTGGAAAAGTTACTTTTTTGAACTGCAACTCCCATCAACCCAATCCAGTGGCCATGCTGGCTGGGGCTGATGGGAGTTGTAGTTTAAAAAAGTAACTTTTCCAAGCTCTGCTAAATCCCCACTCAGCCGCAAAGCTCACTGGGTGCTGCATCTACAGTTTAACGGGTTGAAAGTATGGAAGGCGAGAATCCCCGAAAGCCCTGCTTAGATGCAATGCTGACTCATCGGAAGTGACTGGTCGAGTAGCAACATCAAGCCTGAGCTAAAAAAGAATGCAGCAGTTATTGCTACCAAACCTAGCTGAGCCCGATATTATTTGCCAACAGTTAATTGCCCACCAAATGGTGGGAATGTATATGGGTAGCATAGCTGTCAAGATGGGCTGTGTGGTTGGGTGCCAGCCCCAACATCACTTTCCTGTGATCACATGACACAACTTTCTTTCTTCCCCTTCATAGCTGCTTCCTCTGGGGTTGTCCCCTTTTTGTGGGAGGACTCCTGTGCTTTTAGTGTCATGGCTGCAGCACCTATCCCTGTGTCTACATCTGTATTCTTTGAAATGTCACAACTGCATTGGTCCATTGGCTGCTGCGTCACACTGGCCCTTAACTCTGGACTGAAAGAGCCTTTTCCTTCCTGCTTTTTCTAGGAAGATGGGGCATTTATGGGTATTCTCTTTCCCAGGTGAAAGGTCACAGGTCCTCCATGACTTTTCTTGTCCCTCAGCACCTTTCTGATGGTATCTCTCCTGCCTGTGTCAGTGTTGAAGTAATTCAGGAGGAAAGACAGCATTCATTTAAAAGATTGCCGGAGCACTAATTCATTTGCAAACCATTTTGGAAACTTTAGTTCATTGTTGCAACAACAGTATCGAGCAGACTACTCTAACTTAACAATATCATAAGTTGGGTTGGTATAACATGCAGAGGCTGTGACTTGCCCTTGACTTTTAAGAGAACTCATGTAAATGGGTGTGGGGGTGCTACGGTCCTCAAAAGGGGCTGTTCCATCTCAGAATGGATAGGGGAGATTGTTCATTGTAAAGCACCGCTATGTCAAAGTCTCCCAGCTTTTTTTCTGTCTCCAAGAAGATCTTAATGTGAAGGGTCTTTTCATGAATAATAGTAGTAATAATAATTAAATTGGTGTCCCTACCTTCCTCCCAGAAGAAGCCCAGGGCGGCAAACAAAAAACTAAAAACACCCTAAAACATCTTAAAACAGACTTTAAAACAAAACATCTTTAAAAATCTTTCATTAAAAAGCTTTAAAAACACTTGACACTTGAAAAGCAATTCCAACACAGATACAGACTGGGATAAGGTTTCTACTTAAAACACTTGTTGAAAGAGGAAGGTCTTCAGTAGGCACCAAAAAGTTAGCAGAGATGCTGTCTAATATTTAAGGGGAGGGAATTTCACAAGGTCGGTGCGACCACACTAAAGGTCCGTTTCCTATATTGTGCACTCATGATAAGATGGTATCTGCAGGAGGGAAGTGAGACGATCTTTCAGGTTTTGGTTTGAATTCTCAAAAGTTGTATTACCAGCGTTATATTCAAATCTTGGTGTTTTGCTGCTGCCATTTGTTTTGTATCCTAACCTCATGTCTGTAGTTTCCAAAATAGGCAGGAAAACCCTTCCTGTACTACCCACAGATCCTCTGAGGTGGAGGGCGTATGGAACCATCTCCTTATTGGGATTGAGCCAGGCTTCTCCAAACTTATAAAATGTTTACAAAGTGAAGGAATTTATTATTGATTTCCAAATAGCATTATGAGAAAGAGGACACTATGTTCCAGAGGTAACAGAGCATGAAACAAAGTAGTGGAGCTTAATGTTACATATTCCTTAAAGTAGATATGTTTAAGAATGAAAAACAAACCAGTTTCCACTTTTAAGACCTGCACTATCTTCTAGTGACAGCAATGAATGCATTACTTTAAGACATTCACATTTAAGCAACTCAGCTATATTAGATTTGGTTTGCATTTTAATTCAGATCTACCTAATTCACACTTCCCAAAACAACATGTGAACTGAAATGCAGTATCTCTTTGAAATTTGCATTCCTCCACATGTCTGTCATGTGTACACCCCAGATTCCTCCATAAGTCCTGTCCATTACTCAAATGTTCCAAAAGTCCCCAGATTTGACTTCCGGGAAGGGTGACTTAGCCTGTGCCTGCTTTTGAGACGGGCTCCTGCCTCAAAAGAAGCTTATTCAGATATATCAGTCAGATTTTTTTTTTTTTTGACTGATTAAACTTCTCCCGGGTAGGGAGAAACGAAGAGATTAACCTCAAAGCCTATTTTTGTTGGGACGACCAGATCTCATTAATTTATGGGACGAGGTCCAGCCGACGAAGGTGGGACGGATTTTCAACAACAAGCTCTATCTGATAAAGCGAACGTTCATCTTATCTTCTAAGAGAGAACGCACTAACAGGCAAGCACCCTTCTTTCTATATTTTTCTTTTACTTGACTTAAATTGTTGCTGTTTAAAAGAGATTTGCCAGATTGATCGGTTTTTGACATCTCACTGGGGAGCCATAACTTCTCTCTGCTACTCACTAATTAATAGCTTATCTCTGTTTTTGTTGCAAAAAGCTGTCCTGGATTTGCATTCTAAAGATATACACAGAAGAGGGATTTCTATTCCAGATTTTTATTTTGAAGAATATTATATTGTCTGAGACTACTCTCTTTTTGGTCAATTTTATTTTGACGAATCTGTTTCCTGACGACCGCCATTAATTGTTTCGATCCTGGGAACTGCATTTTGTTTACTTAAGCATGGAGAGATAAGGCTGTCTGCTCTGTGTATACTGTGATGTCACCAAGTTTGGAGTATTAACCCAATTGTTGCTGAAATAAGAAGTGGTTTTCCTATATTTTTCTTTTAAAATGGCAATTAAGAAAGTGGCTGAGAATCTGGAAATAACTATGTTTCAGAAAATAATGGATGAGATTGAGATAACGAAACAAAACCTGCGACAGGGTTGTAAGGAGCTGAAAATTGAATTGAGTAAAATGAAGCAGGAGATTAAAGATATAGGGGTCCCTGTGAGAGAGGTGACCCTGGAAGGGGTCCCTGTGAGAGAGGAGACCCCGGAGATTGGAACAAACGTGGAACAGGAAAAAGATTTGGAGTCTATGGACTTTAGAAACAAAATCTATTGTTTGGAGACACAGGAGATTAAAGACATAGGGGTCCTTGTGAGAGAGGAGACCCTGGAGACTGGAACAGGGGTCCCTGTGAGAGAGGAGACCCTGGAGACTGGAACAGGGGTCCCTGTGAGAGAGGAGATCCCGGAGATTGGAACAAACGTGGAACAGGAACAAGATTTGGAGTCTATGGACTTTAGAAATAAAATCTATTGTTTGGAATTCAATGTTATCTCTGAAGAAATTAATGAAGATTCTAGAGATAAAGTTATCAATGGCATGGATAATCTTCTGGACTGGAATGATGTGATGGAGCCCAATATAGAGAAAATCTATGGAATTAACTGCAGCCATGTGACAATGGAAAAACTTTCAAGAGATGACCCAGTGTATTTTGAAAAAAAGAACAGAGATATGATTTTACAGCAGTATTTCAGCAACCTATTCAGAATGGATGGCAAGAAAATATTTGGGATAGAGGTAATTCCCATCAGACTCTTACTATATGACTATGGCTTTGACAGCAAGATTATTATGGAATACTGATAATGGAAGATTGGATACTGAAATTACTGGACTTAACAAGACTACTGAAGATGGAAGATGGAAAATGGAACTAATAGGGATAATAGAACAATGGCTACTGAAATTACTGAACCTAACAGATTCTGATGTGATGGATTAATTGAAATGTTTATTTTGACTATGGTTATGACAATAAGATTATCATAATTAGTAATGAGATGGATTAATCGATATGCTTATCTGGAAAAAAAAATTGATAGATATATTTCTTAAAGAATTGAAACCTCTCTTTGACTTTTTGTGGAAAGAATAAAGTAATGTTTATGAGATTTGATGATTAAGTAAGATAACTACTGGAGGAAAGTGATTTTATAATATGACTTAAGAGACAGGATTGTTATATATTATAGACTTATAACTGATTTGATCTTTGACAAATGGGAAGTCAATATTTTACTCTTTATTTTTTATTTTTTATTTTTCTTTTTTTTTTCTTTTTTTTTTTTTGTTTAACTATTTTTGATTTTGTTTTTTGTCTTTGAATGTTTTATGATTTCGTCTTGTATGTTTTATGAAAAGCTGAATAAAAATTATTGAAAAAAAAAAAAAAAACAAAAGTCCCCAGATTTGTTTTTTGGGGATTTCCTGTTTCTGTGTTTGTTTGTGTTTTGTACATGTCCATGTACAGAGTGTCCTTTCAATTGAACCCTAAATCTCACTTCCCTGTTTCCTGACATTTCCCTTGTTCTCTGTTCCAGACCAGAATGTATTAACCAGGGTGTTTTTTTAAAAAAATTCTTCAGCTGTGCACATGGATTCCAGTTTGGATCCTCTTTTGCTGTTCTCACCACAGCCTACCTGCAAGCTTATTATATTTTCTCTTAATGGTACATGTAGCCTCTCACTACGAAACAACACCCCACCCTCTCCTCTTTCTACCTTTAATTGCCAAAGCTTGCAGCATCATGCTATTGATAGAGATTTATTGGTATCGCTTTCTTCACTAGCCTGGTGCTGAAAGGATAGCAATGTTGGCATGCCAGGTGAGTTCTTTAGGGAAAGCAGAATGGACATATAGGTGAGCCCTACTGGATCTAGGGGAGGAACCCTTTTTCAGTCAGGGCCACATTCCATTGGGGATAATCAGTATCATGCTAACTTTAGGTGGGGCTGAAATAGGGATGAAAGGATCTGTTATTTTCACATTGCACATTTCCCATTTTTCTAATCTTAAATGTGGGTCTCCACATTTGTGCAGCAACTAGTGATTTTTAAAAAACAAACAAACTCATGCTAATTTCTCCTGACAATTAAATTTTTGGATGCAGTTTTGACAACTGTACACATTTCTTGCAAACCTCATATAATACATTCTGTATGTTAATTTCACAGAAATATTCATTTTGTGCACACTTTTCCCAAACATATCATTTTTTTGTAAACATTGCTTCATTGGAGAACTGCATTGCGAAATTCAGATGAGAACTTTGAAGGGTGGCTGTGTTTTTGTTCTCATGCGGTTTCAGAAAGTGCGGATTTGGTAAAGAGGGCTTTAAATGCTAGCTGAATCAAACGTTTTCCCCATCCCTAGGCTGAAGCCAGCAGCTCTTTCTGTTATCCCGTTGCTCTTGCTCTCTTTCTCTCTTCCTCCTTGCTCAGCAGGCTTACAGGGGAGTGATAGATCGCTCTTGCTAGAGGTCTGAACAGAGGGCTTATGAAATTAGGCTGAGAACCGCACAGAAAAACAGGCTGAGATGTTTTTTCCTGTGGGAGATGAAGGTGGGGTGTAGTTAAACAGCTGCTGGCACAGTTAAGGCCCAGAGGGAACATGAATTGTTGACTAAGGGAATTCACTGTCAGCTGGGAATGCAGGATGGTAAGTTGTAATGACACTATTCTTTTTAAATCGATAGTACAATGTGCCTTTTTGTACAACTCATTTTTTGCTCCTTTGTGCCCTGACAATCCACAAGATCTCTAGTTTGGGGTGTATAAATAGGCTTGCCAGTTATCCTGTAGTGCAGGGTATATTTTGGCCACTCTGCTTGAGAGTATGGGCAGAAAGTAGCTTATCAAACATGCTAGATAGGAATTGGCATTGGCTGTGCAGGTGTGTTGAGTGGGTGGGTATGAGCATGCCTTTGCATATCCTGGGACTAGGGACGAGGGGATCTGTCAGTTTTGGATCTCTCAGTTTCTAATTTTTCTAATCTTAAATTCAGTTATCCACATTTCTGAACCAGCATGTAATGAAAAAAGGCCTCATGAAAATTGGTTCTTTGTATGTTTTTTGTATTTTTAAATTTCTGTATGGTTTTATGCATGCTTTTCATTTTTAAATCTATGGAACCCACCTCAGGACACATATTCTGGGTGAAAGATAGACAAAATAATAATAATAATAATAATAAATTCAGCATTTCAGTGCACATTTCTCCTTATAAGCACATTTTGGTATGCAATTTTGACTAATGCACACATTTTGCAAGCAATTTCCCCTAATACATTTGTGTATGTTTTTTTCACTAATATATTCATTTTTATGCACACTTTCCCCTATTTTTGTAGATATTGGTTGGTTGGAGAACTGCATTGCAAAGTTCAGATAAGTGCGAATTTCAAAGGATGGCTATTTTTTTTGAAAGTCGAATTTGATAGATTCACCTTAAAATACAAACTGAACTGAGTTTCTCCCCACCACCACCTGGAATTGACCTGCCTTTCTCAGGACACTTCCTGCTCTGCAGGTTGTATGTATCCTATCCTGGACTGAATATGTGGGAAGCTGCCATATTAGCATACCCTTAAAAATTCTTCCTGTATTCTAGACAGTCACGCCCACCTCCAAGGAAATGAGAAGCTTGTATTCTAGAATTCTTATTCAGGCCTGCAGAACACATGAACCACCCAAGCAGAATGCAAGGCAATAGCCACGTGTCCAAACATCAGCGTGCCAAATAGAGGACCTCCTGGCTCTTCGATGAGCAGGACTTTTCAAAGCATACCCATCTCCCCCCCCCGCTGCCCTGAGCTCTCCTTTGACTGAGGTTTGGAGAAGGTAAGAAACACTGAGCATCCCTTTGAGGCATTGGCAGATGCCTGATAGGAACCCAGGAAACCGCCTTATACTGAGTCTGGCCTTCGGTGCATCTAGCTCAGCCATGATGGCTAGTGCTGAGTGGGACTGATAGGGCGGAAATCAGGGAGGCCAACAGTAGGTGGAGCCAGACCCAGTGACAAGCCGAGCCAACTAATTCTAGCTTTGTCCCCACCCTCTCCCTTGCTGAGTTCTACAAGAGACTAAGGAAGTTGTCAGGCAGTGCCACCCCCTGGAGTGACTGGCTGAATACAGACTAGGGTGGTGGGGCACTGCCCCACTTGCTCTAATGGACCAGCTTCCATTGTACTCAGGATTGTTTACACTGACTGGCAGCAGCTCTCTAGGGTTTCAGGCAGGGTTCTCTCCCAACCCTACCTGGAGATGCTGGGGATCGAACATGGGGCTTTCGGCAGGCAAAGCAGGTGTTGCTACCACTGAACTATGTTTCTTATCGTCATGTCTCAGCCAGGGTAGTGAGACAAAGCAGCTGGTGAGGATCCGCTGCTGCTGGCACCACTGCTGCCCTGGGCTCCCTTTTCTTTCCCACAGTGCCCCAGAGTGGTGCTACGTCGCTCTGGAGTATTGTGGGCAATTACGGTGGTGACCACGTTCTCCTCATCTGCAGAGTGTCATCCCTGCAGGTTCTCCTCTTTGATAACGCAACACGGAGTACTGCCCCCAAACCCACTATCAGTGCCACAGAGGCACTCAATTCATTTGCGCCAAGGATTTGGAGACGATCTGCAATGTCAGGAGTCTCTCTGTGAAAATAAGAGAAGAACCTGGCCCAAGCCCTCTGTACAGGACCGGGAACTTAGAGAAGAGGAGGTAGTTGGTGGCAATTGTATAACAGCTGTGTAGAAGGCAAACCAACATTTTGTGAATGTCACTAGCCATCCTAGGCTCTGTATGAGGAAGGGTGGGATACCAGAAATAAAAAAGTTATGGCAACATTTGTCAGTGCAGATGGATGGATCCGATGTCAACGGGGCAGTGAATCCACTCTGGATTTTAGTCCAAACTTTCAAGGAGCTGTCCAAGGTGCTTTCAGCGCTCGGACAGTGAAAGCCAAAGGATTCTCTCACGTGAGTACGTGGCTTGTGAGCTGTGGCTTACTGTTGTTATTATTAGCCACCCTTCTCTCAAATCCTCTTCCTTCTATTTCTTGACTTTTATTTGGCTATAAGGCCCACTGCCAGGGTTGGATCTGAGAACTCACTGTCGTTCCAACATCAGCAGCATAGAATGTCAAAAGCATGGGGATTATGACTTCAGTGCAGGAGAAAGGAGAAAGTGGATGGAATAAGCCTCTTAGCCCAACACCAAGAGCAGAAATAACCCCAAAAGGAACAATATAGCAGATAACTGGTCATGTAAATTGCTTTTGGAAGGACTGCATCCCTTTATAAGGGCTGACAATATTACAAAAGGGTTAGAAAATGTGCTGCGGTTACAAGGAATGATTCTTGGTTGGCAAGGAGAAGATGGATTAGATAGCAGAGTCTCTGGCTTTCTCTCGGAGCTCTAAGATCGCTGATTCAATGAAATTGCCTTTCTGTACTATCTCTGTTTGCAGCCTCTTTGGTTTCAGTATTTCAGGAATGAATTGATTCAGTGTTTCAGCTTTCCAGAAACCACAGAACCAAGGCATTGTTCTCACAAGTACTTTATCTGGCATATGTGCCAGGGCTATATGTATGCTGTTGTACCCACACACACATACAAATTCTGCAGAATTTTGCACTGCAAAATGTCCAGATTCTGTGATCAGAATACATTATGAAAATTTTATTTTATTTAATTTTTTTTTATATTTACTACAATCTATTCTTTTTGTGCTGACCATAAACAGAGTGCAGAAGTCCTTACTGACTGAAGCCAGCCCAGCCCATGCGTCTTAGGTTTCAGTATGCAAGACCACATACACAATATGTAACATAAGGTCTGGAGAGTTATGCTCCCCGGCCACTTCGGGGCAATCAGTTCCACTGACCAAAATAGGGACCAACTCTAGCGTAGTGGCAGATCAGTTCCTAAATCCTAATATTTCTTGCTAAAGCAGGGGTAGGCAATATGCTACCCTCTAGATCAGCCTTTCCCAACCAGTGTGCCTCCAGATGTTGTTGGACCACAACTCTCATCAGCCTCAGCCATTGGCAGTGCTGGCTGAGGCTGATGGGAGTTGTGGTTCAACAACATCTGGAGGCACACTGGTTGGGAAAGGCTGCTGTAGAAGCTGTTGGACCCATCTCTCATCAGACCCAACCAACATGGTCAACGGTAAGGGATGGCGGGAGCTGCAGTCCAGCAATGTCTGGAGGGCATCACCTTGGGTACCCAGGAGCTATAGGATCAGGCAGCAGGTGATAAGGAAGACATTTGCCCAAGGCAATACTGTGGAAATAACAGAGCTTGGAAAAGTTACTTTTTTGAACTACAACTCCCATCAGCTCAATCCAGTGGCCATGCTGGCTGGGGCTGATGGGAGTTGTAGTTCAAAAAAAGTAACTTTTCCAAGTTCTGGGAAATAAGCTGATATGGTGTAAAGCAACAGGCCTGGCATTCTCAGGCAGCTGCAAAGGATTCATATCTGCTGGTGCCTGCACAGGGTTGGGTCAATAGCCTACCCCTTTCTCATACCCTCCGTCCTGTCTTGGCCTTTATCTTTAAATTTCCCACAATGCTTCATAGCAATATACACATCTAGCACATTGCAGCAGTCAATCCAACGGGATGGGAAACAGAGTGCTCTAGGTCTGCTTCAAGGGAGCAGCACAAGCTCATTTAGAACAGTTTGAAGGCTGTCTCTCAGCGGAAGAGGCACCTACCCCATGGAACCTCTGTCTTGTTGGGATTGGGTTTTATTTGACTAGCTCACATCCAGCCCAAATGAGGTGCTGCCTTGTCCCTCGGACTAGGGATGGGTGAGAAATTCAATTCAGTTCCCATTGCAAGCCAAATGTATCAAATTCACGTTTTCCAAAATAATACGAGAACTGAAACACAGCCATCCTTAAAAGTTCACACTTATGGGAATTTTGCAATGCAGTTTGCCAGCCAAACAGTGTTTACAAAAATGTGCATAAAAAGGAATATATGGGTGAAAATAACATGCGAAATGCATTACATGATGAGACATTGTTTGCATAAATGTGTACATTGGTCAAAACTGCCTACAAAAATGTGTTTATTAAGAGAAATTCACATTAAAATGCTGGATAGTTTTCATAAGGAATTTCTTTTAAATGGCAAATTGTTGCAAAAATGTGAAGAACTGGATTTAAGACTAGAACAATGAGAAACTGAGAGAACCAGAAAATTGACAGATCTTTCCTGTCCTACCTCAGACTGAGGCTAGGAAGGATGGGTTATACATGTTTTCAGTGAACCAACTCATAATAAAACATACCTTTGAACTAAGCCAACTGAGGCCATGCACTGAGCAGCAGCCCCAGTGCTTTTAAAAATAAAATAAAAATGTTCCTGTGTTTCACCTTCGCACTGCGAGTCTCTCAGAGCGAGGAAAATCCATTTTCTTGATGACACACCTCTCAAACCTACAAGAGGATTTTCTGCCTTGAACACCAAGCAAGGTGTTGAGTGAGTGCTGTCAACAGTCAATATAACCTCTACGATTTCTGAGAGAGAGGCCTCCTGGCAGCTTGGAAGGGGGAAAGAGGATGGATTTATTGTCTGATTTTGTAGTTAAGAGAAAATCTTTGGTTAAATGTAGATTCATGTTCTCGGGTGGTTGGCAGACAATAATATAGGTATCAGAAATAGGAAACAAAAAATAATAACGCATGGCAATAGAAGGGGGCGGATTCAGATGTGAAATGTGCGATTGTTCAAATAAGGACAGTAACCACAGCAACGGAAAGGTTACATCTGCTCTGATTTGAAATGTAATTCAGGGTTGCTCTCACCCCACCCCCAACATCTGCAAGCTCAGGTTGCTGAAGAGTGCTGGATACTGATCATAAATGGGGAAAAGTGATGCTTTGTTATCTTGGTGAACATTGATGGACAGAAGCAAGTGACAGTTCATGAGGCCTTTTGTTTGTTGATTTTCTTGCTGAGAGATGTTAAAGGGATCCGGATGGGAGAAATTGCTTAATGTCTTGCCATTCTTCCGTCAAGGAACTCAAGAGGCAACATGCCTGGGGTTCCCAGAAGGCCTCCCATCCAGGCACTGACCAGAGTCAGACCTGCTTAGCTTCAGCAAGGCGGTGGCATGGGCCTTCAGAATGAACCCTGCAACCTATTGTCCTCTGGCACAGTTTAAGGCCATTGTTGCTAACCTTGTGTCCTCCAGATGTTTTGCACTACAACTCTCATCAGCCCCAGCCTGCACAACTGATGGGAATTGTAGTCCAAAACAGCTGGAAGGTCCCAGGTTGACCAAGGCTGGCCTAGAGGCCTAATCTGCTCCAGGCCCCATCTACTAATTTCATGGGTATCCAGCGACCTGGGAAATTAAATCTCTTTACTCCAGGTTAATCCCAGAGTTGTTTTTGACCTATTGCTAGTTGTTGCTGTGTCAGCACTGCCAATCCGTTTCGCAAGAACAGCGGCATCTGAACAGCACCAAAGGTCATACAGAAGCTGAGTCCAGGAGCTAATTCATCCTGAGTTATTCCTGTATTGAAAATGCACACGCAAGCATACCCTCGCTATTGTTGAAGATTGTCCACAACAAGAGCAGCAGTAGAGGCAATATAAGTGAAGTGATATCAAGCAAATGGGCCCTGCGCATAGAATGGCTTGATCTGTCTAAACACTAGACTTTATGACTCCAAGGCAAGCTGCTCCAAAAAAATAAAAAAAGCAGGAGCAGCAAACAATGATACAACTGAGGTTTAGTTTATTCTGGTTAAAAGCATGGACTTCTAAGTGTGCCCTGTGTTTGCGTGTGTGTTGTAAACGGGCTATAAGAGAACACAAATAGCCTATGATAAATGATACCCAGAATGAAAAAATTACCCTCTATACAAGAGTGCAGGTGTGCTGTGATAAAGTTACACAGCTATGAAAAAGGGAACTCTTAAAAGACTTAAATAAGGAACACGGCAAAAGGAGATTTAGAGGGCTCCCTTTGCTTAAATGGGTACCTAGCTGAAGGGGGTACACCTGCTTATGGGTGTATATGCACCCATCTAGATAAATGAAAGGCTACTCATATACAGATTTCTGTTGCATGTGCTCAGCAGCTTTGCTTCATATCATATATAGAGCTACAAGATGGTGTGAGCCATATATTTTATAGTGGCTGTTATATTGGACTGTGAAATTATATCCTTTGTTGAAACATCCCACCATGTAGCATAGGACAACTTTTGTATAGCAATGGTTGAACTTTCCCTCTCTCTCTCTCTCCAACCTCACAATTGTCACTGGAAATAATTCAGAAGAACCAGATTATGTTGCCAAATGGGCATCGGATATGCTTCAATATGAATTGGATCCCATGTTGTGTCTCATCAGATTGGGCTTCCCTCAAGATCTCTTTAGTGCTGTTCCCCTTGTCTTTCCCAAATATACCTGGATGTGATAGTGCTGAGCATCACAGTATGTCCTTTTTTGGCCTGTAACGGGCTGCTAGGAATCCTGGATTCTGCTCTGCATGCTCCCAGCAACATATGGTATAGGCAAGGAGAGTCTGTGGCCCTCAAGATGTTATTGAAATCCAGCTCCCATCCGCACCATCCGTCATGGCCATTGGTCAGGGATTATGGGAGTTGTAGCCCAGTAGCTGGAGAGCCCCAGGTTAACCAACCTGATCTGTGGCAGGTGTGCAAAATTGTTATCCTAAACCACATATCCCAGCATCCCTGGCTATTAGCCATGGTTGCTGGGGCTGATGAGAAAGGTAGTCCAGGACCATCTGGAGGGCCAGAGGGTCCCCACACCTGATCTAGGGTCTAACTGTGGTGCTTAGGTCCTGCTTGTAGGCTTCCAACTGGGGCAGCTGGTTGGCCACTGTGAGAACTAGATGGGACATTGGCCTGATCCAGTAGGGCTCTTCTTATGTTCTTCAGTATTGCAGTTTTCTTATCTGTGTTCCCACTGGTACGTGTTCTCTTGCTTCCTGTGCCTTGGAGAACAAAGGAACAGGGGAGCACTTTGTGTTAATTCAATCACAAATATAGTTAAGCTGGGCTTGAAAAAATGGCTGATAGCTCAGGTTATGTTGGCTCTTTTGAGACAATCTGGTGCTCTGGGCATCATTTGGGTTGTGGCCTGGCATGCAGAGCAGAGCCGAATAGAAATAAAGAGGGCAACAATCATTCAATTGCCATGTCATTGGTTCTCATATTGAGCATAGTGTGTAGCAGGTGAATGTTTCAGGCAAAGTTGGGGGTAGGGCGGGATTTCACATGACTTGAGTATAGTACTATTTTCTTTTTTTGCGAAAAAATTCATCTCAACTTTGTTCCAGAGTTTCCCAACATGGTGTCCCCCAAATGTAGTTGGACAACAACTCCCATCATCCCTGACCATTGTTCATGCTAGCTGAGGCTGATGGGAGTTGGAGTCCAACAACATCTGGAGGGCACCAGGTTGTGGAAGGCTGCTTCATACAGTTAATCTCATGGCAAACTGTTGGAGAACGTTGACCCTGGGGAAGATTTGTTGAAATTCCCTTTTCTCCCTTGAAGTTATCTGCCCCCCCTTCAAGCTTAAAACATTCAAAATGCACCTGTGTAATCCTGTGACAGGCACGGCTTATGAGAGAAGTTGAAGAACATACAAGGAGCCCTGCTGGATCAGACCAAAGGTCAACCCAGTCTTGCGTTCTGTCCTCGTAGTGGCCAGTCAACCAAATGCCTCAGTGGGAAGCCTGAAAGCTGGACTTAAGTGCAACAGTATCCTCACCACTTGTGATTCCCAGCAGATGGTATGTAGAGGCATACTGCTTCCGATAGTGAAGGTATAGTCATTGTGGCCATTGATACAGTAGCCTTCGTCTCCCAAGTTTGTGATGAGGGAAAACCCACTGAGAAAACGTTAGCGCTGGTTGACAGGGCTTTCTGTGTGCCTCTGCTCTTTGTGGAAGGCCTGAACAAGTGAGAGAGCAAACGTTAGGTTCTGGAAATTGCCCTCTGTGGATGAGGAACTGTGACTGAGGCTTTTTGGAATATGTGAGTGCATGCAAACTAAAAGGGCCCAGGGTTTGCCTCTGGACGTTTGGCTTTTCTCTATCTTTACTCGTTGATGAACTTCAAACGTAGAACGTTTTGGGTTCCTGGCTCTTTTTGCAAGATGGTTAAAATTCAGCAATAGCTGCTTTCTTCTCCTCCTCGATAGGAAAGAGGCAACTTCATATGCTGTTTTCCCCTCCGTCCAATAAGGTTGTGGCGCTGCCTCCATGGCTGTTGCTTATAGAATACACTTGGCATGCCTGGCAGAACCTGAAAAGGTGGGGACTTGAATTCCTGGGGTGAAATGGAGCCGGCAACTAGTGTCATGTTCCGCATTATGCATATGTTAGATGGTGACTCACTCTTGTACCTGTAATGCCCTCCCTGCTGTGAACCGTTCTCCACCAACCATAAAATGTACAGAGACTGAAAAGGTCATTTTACTATTGTGCAATTAGCTTTTTCATGCCCCTCTTTTGGATTATGCTGAGGTCCATTCATTGAATTCAGGCAGCTGTCTGTTCACTTCTAAGGCCAATGGAGATGATTTTGACTGGACAATGGGATATGTACCGTTGATGCCAACTTCCATTCATACTAATCATGGTGATTACGGTGAGTGCCTGATGGATTAATAATGACAGGATACTTCAGATCAAGTGGTAGCGGCATAATTAAGGTCATGCTGGCTTGCAAGAGTTCTTAGGCTCAGGGTTTTAGTAATTAAACAGAAAGAGACCAAGAAATAATAGGAAAAAGCAACCTTCTGTTCTGCATATGTAATGGACTACACACACACACCCTGGAATTTGGTATTTGGACACCTAAAGTTCTCTGCTTTCATAGACATTATGGTTAAGGGGATATACCTGCCAAGGGTAACATCCATACCTCGTCACCCTGTGACTGGACAGCTGTAATGCACTCAACATGGGAATCCTTTTGAAGACTGTTCATGAACACTAGCTCAACCTGTAGCCTCCAGATGTTTAGGACTACAGCTTTGCTGACTGGGGCTGATGGGAGTTGTAGTCCAAAACAACTGGAGGGCATCAGGTTGGGGAAAGCTGGTCTTGCTGGTTCAGAATGCTGCTGTTGCGTGACAGCATTGAGCCCAGTCCTCCTACCGCTTCCACCACAGCCCATCAGTGGTTTTAGCACTTTAATAATGCAAATGTAGTCCAGAGTGAAAATCCTGTTAAAGAATTCCTGAAGAAACTGAACAAAGCAGTATACAATTGAAACAGAAGGGAACAGATGGGTTGTGTCTTTTTGATAGGCCTTGTTAAGAGCAGGGTTAGAGTCCACTAAAAATCCAAAAGGAAACTTCCTCACCACTCGACCTGGGCTCCTACTGGGAGGAAGGGAGGTATAGAAATCTAATAAATGGAATGAATGAATGAATGAATGAATGACAGTCTAGCAGAGCATGTGCTACCTCGCTGAAGATCATGCCACCTCCCCTGGTTTCTATGCAACATCTCCACCCCTACCTCTCTTGGCTACTTGACTTACTGACAACAGAATTAACCCCTAAGTTACACACTGAATGATCTCTGCTGAATGATCTCTGTACTCCCAACAAGTGGCTGGGCTGCAAATGTGATGATGGCTCCGGTGCTGCTCTGCAAAGCCCTGCTGCTGAAGTCAGAGCAACTGTTGACTCCTTTGGCAAGTGGGTGGGACAAAGCTGTTGCCCCCCCTCCCCAACTATCTTCTTCAGCCCATGGTAAATCGTTCACTTCTATGTAAGAAAGTAGAGAAACATCAGGTGGAGACACAGTTGAGTTTGGAGGGGAAGGGGGAATTCCCCAAAAGCAGTGACCTCAATGTTAGGACATGAGGGAAAATGTCTTCCCAGCTGTAGTCTGCCACAAGAGTTTTTGATGTTGTAATATGGGCAAGATCTGAACAGGGTGGTTCATGACAGATGCTGTTGGAGGTCACTGATTCATAGGGTTGCCATAAGTCATAATCGACTTAAAGGCACATAAGAACAACAACATATCCCAAGATCAAGATGGTATACATGATTTTCCCTCCCCCATTTTATCATCACAACACCCCTGTGAGGTAGGTTAGGCTGAGAGACAATGACTGGCCCAAGGTCACCTAGTGAGCTTCATGGCTTCTTCTGACATGTGAGAAGAACGGGTGCATTCTGGAGGTCCCTACCTTGTGGATTCATTTGATCTAAGACCCCTTACACTGGATATCCAATAGATTCCAAGTAACTGCATGTGCATTTATGCTGTGAGTTATAAATATAACAAAACAGAATGGAACTGTCTCTTCCTCCCCCTTCTTTTAAAGCACCTAATTTTGGAGGCATTTTCAGTCACTTTGCATATTAAGAATGACCACCGTTTGAAAGGAGGAATATTATTGCAGTGGTTGAAGGCGTTCTCTTGCCATATGTCAGGATTTCCCCTAAAATAGGTTCTTCAGTTCCCAAACTGCATGACCTACGAGGAGAGCGGCAGAGGAGTTTGGACAAGTCTTCTCTTCTCTCCTGTGCAAACATACGAATGTGAGCAAGTCATGTGTGTACATTGCATGCTTACATGAAATTGGGAAAAAAATATTAAGAATCCCTAGTGTGTCTTCTGCCATGATAAAATTTGGGTTTGCAGCCTTAAGGTTGAGGTCAGGAGGCCCTGCCCCATTACATATTTTATCGCAAGGCACTAATTTAAATGGATTGTGGCAAGAGGGTGTGACTCGGCTTTGGATGACCTGGGTATAGGCTGCATCTCTGAACGCAATAATTTATTCGTTGATTTATTGGCTTCCATTTAGTTTCTGGGCCCATTTCAAGGTCATCAGTTGAGATTGTTCTCGAAGGCCCTGTTGGATGTCCTACCATGAAAAGAGATTTGTGTTGTGGTAATGTGAGATGGGGCCATTTCTGTGGCAGCACCACAGTTGTGGGATTGCCTCCCAAGGACTATCCACAGTAGCATTTCAGTAGGCAGTGAAAACCTTCTTATTCCACGTGGGTTTTAATATGTGGACCCTCCGTGGCACAGAGTGGTAAGTGGCAGTAACGCAGCCGAAGCTCTGCTCATGGCCGGAGTTCGATTCCAACAGAAGGAGGAAGTCGAATCTCCGGTAAAAGGGGTCGAGGACCACTCAGCCTTCCATCCATCCGTGGTCGGTAAAATGAGTACCTGGCATATGCTGGGGGGTAAAGAAAGGCCGGGGAAGGAACTGGCAATCCCACCCCATATATACGGTCTGCCTAGTAAACGTCGCAAGACGTCACCCTAAGAGTCAGAAACAACTCACACTATCAGTGCGGGGACACCTTTACCTTTTTTTAAATATGTGATTGAAGGTTTTCATTCTGTCCCTTTTGATTTTAGTTTTACTTGATGGTGCTTCATTGATTTTGTGCGACCAAAACCTGGTATAATCATGTTTTTATAAATAAATATAAATAAAAGCTGGGACAGCATTACTTTGGAATGTGTCTGTTAAGAATACATAAATCCCCAGGGCTTGAATGTCTCAGGATGATTAGGAGCATAGGAATCTGCTTCATACTGAGCCACATCATTGGCCCAGACTTATGGCCCTTCCCCAAATGAAATGATTGACACTATTTCCTTTCCTTTCAGGTGTTGAACCTGTTTCTTGCCTTGCTATTGAGCTCGTTTAGTGCCGATAATCTTTCTGCTCCGGATGAGGATGGGGAGATGAACAACCTGCAGCTTGCCTTTGCACGTATCAACAGGGGACTTGCCTATGTCAAGCGTGCAATGTGGGATTTTTGCTGCAGCGTCCTTAGGCAGCCAAAGGCAACAGCTGAAAAAAAAGCCATGATGAAGCTTGCAGCCCAGCACTCAGATGTCGTTCACAACTGCATCAACAACCACACGGCCATGGAGTTTGGCAAAGAAGAGGAGAACCACAAGGAGAACCACACAGGCGATGATGGGGCTGAGAAAAACAGGGAGAAGGAGCAAGTGGCTAATGACCATAATGATGACTTCATGACCAACCCAAACATGTCCATCTGTGTCCCCATTGCTGTGGGAGAGTCTGATATTGAAGACGATGAGCAGAGCACCTTCACGGAAACAGACCAGGTAAGCTCCTCCATGAATAGTTCCTTTCTGTGGTGGCCAACCTTTGGGGCAAGGTTGCAATGTGCTCGGCAGTGCTACAGTAGCCCATGCTCCATATAGCCCCTATGCCACTTCCCCATCCTGTGGGGCAGAGGTATTCTCCGGTCTACTAAGCCATGTTGCAGGCAAGAGGGTAGAAGTGGAGGAAGGGGTTGCTGTGTAACCTTGAATCTAAGCAATAGCTAGTCTTGCAGCTCCAGGAATGCCCCAAACCCCTGCTTCTTATGCTACAAGTGGCACCCAAGCCGCAGGTTGGACATCTATGAATAGTTGCAAAGGTATGAGCCATAGCTCAGTATTTCACTATATCTGAAGTTGTAAAATGTGAAATCCATCATCTTAAGATGAACTCTTTGTACATTACTGGGCTTGTCCCTTATGGTAACAACAGGAACATTTGTCTCTGTGACCTCCAAGCGCAGATATTTACAGTTACTGGCTTAATTTTAGCAGTCATT
Source organism: Rhineura floridana (assembly GCF_030035675.1). NCBI lineage: Eukaryota > Metazoa > Chordata > Lepidosauria > Squamata > Rhineuridae > Rhineura > Rhineura floridana. The sequence goes on along the minus strand of NC_084489.1, from coordinate 80,896,432 downwards.
CCTGCTCCCCAGAGAATCCTGGAACCTATGTAGTTCTGTGGAGAAATCTAGGGCTCCCAAGCAGAGACTTCTCATTATCTCCACTAGACTACAATTCCTAGGATTCTTAGGTAAAACCATGACAGTTAAAAGCATATAAAACTTGATACAACTGCAGAGAGTTGATATGTCCTAAATGTTTTTTCTGTCAGTGCTGTGATTGCCTTGAAGGCCTCTGCTAAGTAAAGATGGTGAGAAGGATGTCATATTGTGAGTTGATTTCTTGTGAATGCTTTTATGTCTGAAAGTGATCACTATAAAATCGGCTGTGGATATGCAAACCATAAAATGGAGGAATGTCTGCACATGCAATGGTTGTAAAGTTTCTCGGTTTGATTGGCCCGGCTGAGACTTCAGCATTTTGAAAGTCTTTTTAAGGAACCCCAGAGGGTAGAATATTACTTGGGGTGACGTGTAAGAGAAAGGCAGTGGCTGCTTCAGGAAGCATGTTTCATAGGAAGACCAAGCAGCAAATGAATTCCTTATCTTGACTCTCATTTTGACATCTTCATGTGCTCTTGACGTCTTGGGAGAGGCTGGATAGAGGCTTATCTCGAGCATTTGAAGTGTGAGTTTACTCAGCATTCCCATTCTTCATATAGAGGTATGCAAGAGAGGCTGAATGTACAAGAGAGATATAGCCAGATGTGGGCATGTAAAAGACTGGGGAGAGGACCTTTGGAGATTCCCTTAGCTAACACTTGAAGGCCAGCAGCATTTGGTCTCATCACTAACCCGCATTAGAGCCAAGTGAGAACAGCAACAGGGGCTTCTGTTCTCTGCATATTATGCCCTCTGCAGAACTTTCTTTGTGTCTCAAAGTGTCTGGCTGTGCTGTGTAACAACTCCCTCCCCCCATACTTTTCCATTTACTCCCCCTCCCTCAAATCACAGACACACACACAGTTTACTAGGCCTGCCTTCATACCATGTGCCTTGGCCATGTTTTTCCCTTTCCCTTTGAGTCTTAGGAAATGAGATGCTCCCGGCCCTTGACCCTCAGGGAATCGGCTGCTGCCAGCCTGCAGCCTTCTGTGCAGGGGAAAGCCAATGAAGGGCATAATGGGGTCAGAAGCCTGTGGAGTCTGGAACAAGTGCGGAGGGCATTAGTTGCCTGTCGTAGTGATTTTCAAGGGTAGAGGTCTTGTTTAACCTTTGGGAAAACCTTCATATGTCCCTTAGGATGCACCCATGGTTTTCACAGAGTAATGGTGAGGCCCAACAGACCTAACTAGGTGCCCCGCATGGACTATTGTCATTACTATTGGCTGAAAACTTGCTCTTTTTGTTTTTTCAGCAAGTCTACCTAGACAAATAATTTAATTACCTATACTCATTTTTAAAGTTTAGCAATTCTTACCTATGTTTTAATTCTTTTATATAAATATTTCTTTTTAATAGTTTTATGGATTTTAAGATTATTAATGCAATGTTTGTACACCACTTAGAGAGCTCTTGATTAAGTGATTTATACATCTAGATAGATAGATAGATAGATAGATAGATAGACAGATAGATAGATAGATAGATAGATAGATAGATAGATAGATAGATAGATAGATAGATAGATAGATAGATAGATAGATAGATAGATAGATAGATAGATAGATAGATAGATTCAGGGTTGCCAGGTCTCCAGTTTTTGCCCAGAAACATGGTTTTTTGTGGGTCCCCTCTAGGTCTCTGGCTGGGTCACCTTAATCTCTGGACTGTTAGCTTTCATTTAAAAAAAAGTTAAGTTTCTAGGACTGGTTCAAAGGTTATAAACCAAAATGTCAGCCGCCACTGTTAGTGGCAATTTCTGTTACTGACCGGCTGCTCTAATCCCTGCCCTTTCAGATTTTTAGCCAATAAGTGATTGACAAGATTTGTTGACCCACAGGCAATAGTTAAACCTACACTTTCCTTTTCCTACTTTTCTCACATCAGGAATTCAGTAAATATAGAGCTTTCAGCAGCATAAAGAGTACATTATCTGTACAGGATTGGGATTTGCTTCTGAGTAAACATGCACAGGATTGCACTACAACAGAAGATCACAGCAGGATCTTGGTAGGAATAAAAGTGTACATGCAGAGTTTTTTAATTACTTGCAAAAATGGCATATTATACATTTTATCTTTCAAATAATTTTTGAACAGAATTTTTAAAAGTGTACATGCTGCAGTGTTATACTATTCTAATTAAGGAGTCAAGCAAGTTTAAATGTTACTGGACTGTTGGAACAGGGCAATTTATTTGTTTTATTCATAACCTGTTTTGAAAACCTTCCCAATATGAAGCTTTTCTGGGAGTAAAGCTGCAATGGTAATTCCACATACCTGGGAGCTAACGCCATTGAATTTATAGGACTTACTTTTGAGCAGACGTTGTTAGGATTGTGCTGAAAATCAGTGGGACTTTTTAGTCAACATAGAAAAGGATTGTGTTGTAAATCTTTCTCTCCCCCTCCAGTCCTTTTTTTAAAAAGCAGTTAGTCATGGCTTACTTAGGTGTCACTGCTTTTATATGGCATGAAACTAATACTTATTTTTAAAAAAACATGTTCTACAATGGCCAACTGGTTTTGACAATAAATTATTATATGGGGTGTATGTATTTTTTATATCTCCAATGTGTGTGTATATGGGATATTTCCAATAATCCTGTGAGGTAGGGTTGGAAACCAAGGCAGCTCACAATAAGAAATAAAGCAGTTTAAAATCCAATAACCATAAAAAAAGTATAAAACAGTTGCAAAACAGTTTAATGTGGCATGATTCTGAATTTTGGATTGGGTGAGTGAAGTTCCTTATCACTGAATTACAGCCCTGTGCATGCTTCCCTGTCTGTGTAAGCCCCATTGAATACACCTGGACTTACTTCTGAGTAAACATGCGTAGGATTGCACTATCTTTACAGGTTGTGTAAATAATAAACATCTTTGACATTCATGCTTATATAAATATTTCTTCATACAATGTCTTGATATGTATTTGATTCCACACTATGGTTGTAAATTATTATTTACAAATTGTTATTTCCTCTACATTTTAAGTGTGCCCGTCTTCCCTGGGGTGATCATGGTCCTCCTTTGTTGTTTTCACCCTGAGAGGCAGATTAGGCTGAGAGATAGTGTGCAGCCCAGGTCACCCAGTAAACCTGGTAGCTTGTTTTCATCTTCAAATTTAATTAGAATCATTTATATGTAGGCAAAGTTTATGAAGTAATGCAGATCCATATAATACATTTAAAGCACATCCAAGTCGCATTTAAAGCATATGACTTTCTCCAAAGAATCCTGGGAAGTGTAGTTTCCCCCTCACAGTTATAGTTCCCACCACCCTTAACAAACTACAGTTCACAGTGTTCTGTGATGGGATACATGTGCTTCAAATGTATGTTGACTGTGCTTTGAATGCATGCTGTGCATTCACTGGTGAATTGAAAAGAGCAATTTTAAAGGATACTTTTTTAAATAGGGCTGTGGCTCAGTGGTAGGGCGCATGCTTTGCATGCAAAGGTCCAAAATTCAATTTCTGGAAGAGACTATTGCCTGGAGTCCTGGAGAGCCAATGCTAGTCCATGTCATCAGCACTGAACTAGGTGGTAGCAAATGGCCTGACTCGGTATAAAAGAGGAAAGAGACCCAAGGGCCACAGTGACTCCAAAATTTATTTATGTATTTTATTTATAACATTTATATATATTGTAAAAAACCTCAGAGTGGTTTACAGAAAGAACTTAAACATTGTATTGGCAAAAAACATTCAAAATAATAAAACCAAAAATGAGTTAAAAACAGATAAAAAAACATAATAGCTTACATGCCTAAGTAGGCTTGCCTAAACAAAAATATTTTTAGCAGATACCAAAATGAGTACAATGAAGGTGTCTGCCTAATGTCAATAGGCAGGGAGTTCCAAAGTGTAGGTACTACCACAAAAGGATTGATTTCTTACAGGAGTAGAACAATTACTATGCGGCACCCATAACATGGAAAGCACACCTTAAACATGGCCTGGTAGCAAATTGGCAACTAGTGCAGATTTCAGAGCAGAGATATTATGTGCTGATAGGGTCTCACTCATGTCCCCAATCATTCTGCATCATTCTACACTAACTGCAGCCCCCGGGTCAGGTTGTGTTGCATGGGGATTTCTGTGACCTTGGCTGACTGGCTGCCAGGAATTTTTTTCATTTTGGTTAGGAACCCTGACAGGCTGTGGGATGCTAAATTTTCTGTCTTACTCATAGGAATCGTATTGTGGTTGGTATGGTATTGCATTTAGGAAATCATCACTGTATTTTATTTTTATTTTTCTATTTGCATTTCATTTACTTCTGACCTTGCTCCCTGACATCCACAGAAGCAACAACAGCGGTTCCATGTGGTCAGCTCAACTCCCTGAAGCGCACTGATGATGCACCTTGTTATGATGGTTTGTTTCTTGCCCAATAGTGGTAAAAGAGAATTCACATACTGGGAAGTGTGGCTTCAATTGCTGTTGTTCCCCATCTACTGCCTGTGAAGGTAGACCAAACCATGTGTGTTTTCTCTCTGTCAGTTATTACTCACTGGAATTGGGTTGGCTGTCAAAGTGAATTTATAGCAGCCCACAGAGTAGGCAGGAAAGACCACTTTATATCCTGCCCTTCCTCCCAAAAGAGCCCAGGACAGAAAGGGAGGCCTGAGAATGTCCTCATTCTGAAACCCTGGAGAACCATCGCCTAAAAGATGCACTTGGGGTGGACAATGTTGAGCTAGATGATCTGACTTGGTATAAGACAGCTTCCTACAGGTATAAGATAGCTTCCTATGGAAGTTAGTCATCACGAACTTAAACCCCATTGATTTCAGGGTGTCATCTCTAAGCTTGACTAATCGGTCTGGACTCTTCAACCCAAAGTGAGTAGCAATGACAGACGAGCAAGGATTTGCACCCTGGTCTCCTTAGTTCAACATTCTGCCCTGCTATATTCCTCATTTCAGTGGTTCTCCTTATGTATGATCCAGGGGTGCCACAGGCCAGATTTTTAAAAAACAAATCTTTGCAAGAAATGCCAGTGGGAGACCATCTTCCCCCTTTTGAGAAATTATGCTTGTGTGTTTCTAGTTCAGAAAGAAGCCTGGAAACAGTCATCCCAAAGCTAAACATATATATTCATTGTGCACTTCACAATGGCTTCCCAAAACAGCAGACGTGTCATTTCGTCTCTCATGGATCTTCTCTGCAGTCTGCCTTGTTTTATATCAAAAAGCAAAACAGTAAACATACCTGAAACAACCCTAAGAGTTGCTCAGTCAGATAACCCCTACTGATAATGGCTGATTGTTCCCTTTGTAACATTCACCACCACCTCCTTTCCCAGAATAGCTATATCCACCCCCTGCAAGAGACATCTGTCAAGGGAAACATGGTGATTTTGGAAGGGATTAGGCCTTGATCTTCTCATTTAACTGATATTCCTGATCAAATAGAATCCACTCGACTGTTTTATTTATTTATTTATTTATTTATTTATTGGGAGCTGGCTTGCATTTTGACTAATTTTTTTATTTTTAAAAAAATCACTTCTCTTTTTAAGTTGGTTCTGGGTAGGGATTTCGAGCATGTTGTTTAATAAATACTCTTTTTTTACTCTTCAACTGTCCCAGGCTCATTGATTGTTGGCCAATGCACCGTATTCTGTATGACATTAATTAATTCTCTTCCTCACAACCTTCTGCAGTGGGTTTTCTTGGTGATTCTGCATCTGTCTGTTCAAGGAAACAGTTTTTACATCTTGATTGCTCTTGGTTGAATAACTTTGTTTGTTTTTTTATAGCTCCATTAGTAAACTTACTTCTGTTTCGTTCTTGGCACTGGGAAGAGGCAGGCACAGAGCCATCTCACATAACTACAGGAGGGAAAAGACGTGTTATCGGAACTGATAGCCAAAAGTGCATGTGGGCATTTGTGGGTGTGGGTGTGGGTGTGCTTATTACAAGTATTTCTCTTATGCTGTATTTGTCTGAAGACTTTCAGAGTGACCTACAATAAAACATCCTGAAAAGACTTTAAAAAGTTTTAAAAACAACAGCCGCAGAAGCAGCATGTTGTCCAATACAACAAAAACACGGCTCTTGATTACTACCAAGAGACATGCTCCAAACTATAACTCTGATCTCTCATCACATGGTGTAGTTGTGTACAGAGACAGGGAATCTATCCTAAGATCAAATCCAGGAGCTATTAGAAGGTAAATTTTATATTTATTTTTTATTCAACTCATTTATATATTTCCTTTAATTGGAAATAATATCCAGGCAGTTCACAATATTTTAAATACAATGAAAGAAAATACAAGAAAATACACAGCTATAGAATCCAATAATTGATAAAAACTGATAATGATACATCAGAGGCCCGGGAATGCCTAGCTGATTGGCAGTAGCGGTTTGTGGCTCCATGTCATTGGGGTAGTGCAATCTGCTCCAGGTTTAAGTCTGAACTTTCAAGGAAGTGACCAATGTGTTTGAACTAAAACCTGGAGCAGGTTCACCTGCCCCACTGACATGGAGCCACCACCTGGCACTGTTGATTGGTAGGTTTTCAACAATTGACAAAAGACCAAAATAGTTGGTGCCTGCTGGATCTTGGAGGCTCCAAATGCATTCTTTGAGCCTGGGCAATGAGTTGGTCCCTTTGTCTTAGGATGGGTTGTGGAACCTTTTTCATCCTGAGGGCCACATTCTCCTGTGGGGAACCTTCTGGGGGCCACACGCCATTGACAGGCGAGCGCCAGAGGCAAAAGGGAGCAGAGCGATGGATGTGACTCTTACCCTTGGACAAGAGTCAACATTTCAGCCATGCGGACACTCAAGGTTTCATAGGACGCACATTTCTCCTTCCTCCACCTGGGCAAGCAAGAGGCGTTGTTACAGTTCAAGGACGCTTTCCAACTGGGAGGGCGGGGAGGGGGGAAGGAGTGGCCTGGGGAGAGTCCAGGAGCCAGACAGAGAGGCCTGGAGGACCACGTGTGGCCCCTGGGCCTGAGGCTCCTCACCCTCTGCCAGCCTCCAGAGCAGAGCTTGGAAAAGTTACTTTTTTGAACTACAACTCTCATCAGCCCTAGGCAACATGGCCACTGGATTAGGCTGATGGGAGCTGTAGTTCAAAAAAGTAACTTTTCCAAGCTCTGCTCCAGAGTGACTCCAAGGAAACTAGTCTGGGGGAGCCAAGGGCTGGGAGAGCCAGATTTGGCTGTGCACCTTTAAACTCAAGTGTGCCGTGTCTGAAATCGGGGGTGGGGCAGTGAATGGGGCAGCAGGCCAACTGGGGGGGAAATGTCCCCTTCCCTCTGGAGTCACCCCTGCCCTGCTTTCTTTGCGTCCTGGCCTGTCTCCCTGCCCTGCCCTCAGCTCCCCCATGAGGGCCACAATACCACTCCCTGCCTGCCTTCTTTGGCCTAGGAAGCTGGGTCTTTGCCCAGGATCACAAAAATGCAGAAAGAAATAAGAATTACTTTTTTTAAGAAAAAAGGCAAGAAAAAAACATTCTGGGAATATGATTGAATTGTGATGTTAAAAAAAATCTATCTATCACTATTCATCTGAAATGTATCTTTCACAATATGGCAACTGCACTTGAGCTCTACATCTCTTCCTTCTGTGGGCAGAATTTGCTGCCATTCACCTGCAAAAAGAGGCAAAAGCAGTAAATGGTCAGTATTCCTTAATGAATACTCGTGCCTCACATCCATCACAGGGGAACCCACCATTCAGCCCCTAGGACCCTTTCCTCAGGGGGGATTCCTGTAATGAAGTAGATTTGTCTTGGGAGTCACCGCTGATATAAATCAGGGCAGGCAAAAGAAATTCACCTACGTTTGATGGCAAGTCTGGAGCAAGCAGCTATTCCCTTTACACGCACAGGAATCCATCTTACAACAAGGCCTCTTGCCAATGTGATTAACCTATTAGGCCGGGAGAACTTAAAACGTTGACATACTCATTTCTGCATTTCCCAAGAGTACAGTTAACATAATGGACCCAATACCAGAGCTCACTGAAGAGCTGAGCGCTCCGCTGCAACATGGGGCCTTGCTTGATTCAGCTTTGTTGAGGATCACTTGAGGCAACTGATTAACGGCAGTCCTTCCCACCGCCGGACTGCCCAAAGGCTCAGCTGGAAGATTCCTGTGTTTGGGAGACTTCTGCCTTGGGGCTTTTTTAGTCATTAAGTCTTTGTGTGGGTGGCACAACATGGCTGTCAAAAGTGCTATGTATCTCAACCTGCAAACTGAAGCTGCTTGTCAGTTAGCCAGAGTTTTTTTTTTGGGGGGGGGGTGAGAACAATCCTAGGATGTGCAAGTGAATACAAAGGGCATATTTGCAGGCCAGGACTAACCACTACATCAAAAGGTTTAAAGTAGGGTTCCCAGCCAAACAATGTCCCCATAATGTAAGTGCCAGAGGGCCAATTCACACAACTATTCTAGCATGGGGAAGGGCCATAGCTCAGTAGTAAAGCATCTGCTATGCATGCGGGAGGGCCCAGATTCATTCCCCAGTGGGCAGGTGCCTTTGTTGACCATTTTTTCTTCCACAAAATTCCCTTCTCCTGTTTAGTTGTCGTTGTTATCGTTGTTGTTTATTTCTGAGGGAAATACAAAAATGAGTTCTTAGTGTGACTTCCTTTCCAGGATGTATTGAAAGGGAGGGCAATGCTTCCTGCCCTCACTCTGAATTGGCTTTGTGATTATGCCAGCTAACCAATCACATTTGATTGATAAGTCATGTAACCAATTCAGAGTGAGGACAATTCTCTATTCCCTCAATCTGAATGGACTTCACAAAGTTGCCATGTAATCATATCTTCTGATGTCATCATGTTTATCACATGATCCCTGGTTGGCTGGGATCAATTGGGGAAGGGAATGGCATGAAAAGGACAGCAGAGAAATAGCTCGGATATAAAATGCAAAAAGTAGGCACAATGTAGGTTTTGCTTTTTGTTTATTTGAAGGAATATTTGTCCTTAACATTTTTGTACAGCCCTGGAAATCACAGAATATGCACAAATGAAAGTGATTCCTGATTATAATGTAGCTCCATCTTTTTCCTAATCTTTTGTAAGTAATGTTTCTAACAAGCAGTGGCTGGGTGAATGCAACACTAATATAATCCAAATTCTGCACCAGACTAAATTCTATTGTCCATATATATTGTGCAAACTGAGCGTATTTGCATAACTTCTCTTCCTTCATTCCACAATTGTAATATTTTTTATAAGTCTTGCTTATCTGAGGGAGAAGCAAGGAGACAAAGAGGCAACTACAGCCTCCCTTCCTCTACCAGTCAAAATCTTATTCAGCCCCCCCTTTGGCTTCTGCACTTTCAGCAGAAATTGCCCCCACTCTTTCAAGCCTATCTTTGCAGCCATGAGGGCTAGAAACCTGCTTGTTGCAAATGAAACTTTACCATTGAAAACAGATCCTTGGGAAACTGGATCCTGCATTCTATTCCCCATTCTGTGGTTTCCCCTGTAGTTCCAAAGAGCTGTGGTGTGCCACACACAGCGTAGGAGTTCCTGTCCTCAGTTAAAGGGGCGAACTAGCTGGGTACCCTTCATGATCTTGTGCAGTCCTGAAAGACAGCAAACATTAACAACAATGGTCACCTTTTTTTCTTTTCTTTTTCCCCCCTTTGTCATGTGCTGCACAGACACAGCTCCCACTCCAGTGAAGAGCATCAGATAATGGTCTTAACAAAAAAAAGGCCAGGAACTGTGTTTGAAAGAAGCCTGTAGGACTTCAAGAAAGCAGTGGCCATTATGCTATTGAGCACAGCAATCAGAAAGTTCAGATGGCGAGATAACATTTCTCCCACTGCTGAGAGTTGTGTAGTTTAACTGAACAGAATTTAATTTCTGTTATCCAGGCCAATGCTGGACAACAGCCGCCTACCTGAACAAGGGCCACTTTGAGCTCTGCAACAAAGTAGCACAACTCTGAAAATATCCCGCATGTAGACAGGGAGCTCTGGAAGAGGTAGAAAGGAGCCAAAAGCAGCCATCACTTTTCCATTATTCTTTTTCATGACTCACAAAAATGACTTCCCTCTGGGCAATTTTTTTGCACTCTTTGTGAAAAATTACCAGGACAACAGAGTAACAGCGGCACCATATCTGTTGTTCCTCTCATTGGAGAAGGACCATAACTCAATAGCAGAGCATTCAAAAAGACCCAGATTCAGTCCTTGGCATCTCTAGGCAGATGTGGGAAAGAACTGTACCTACAACCCTGGACAGCCACTGCCAGCCAGTGTAGACAAAACTAAGCAGGAAGGACCAAGAGTCTGACTCATTATAGGACATTCCTATGTAATGTCTAGCTAAGCCCTTAGCTGTTTTCAGTGTAGGGGTCCCTGATTCACATCTCACACTCTATTTCAGGGATGGAGGTGTCATTTGTTTTGTCCTTTTTGTAGCAGACTGGCCTGACCTGAGACTCCTGAAATTGCTCATGGACAACAGTTTAACTCCCAGTTGGATCACACACCTCTCCAGATTTTGAAATGCATTTTCAGTGCACAAAAAGTTCTTAGCAATATGCATTTTACATAAAAGAGTTGTACAACATGCATATTATACCAGTGAATGCATTGAAAAGTGAATATTTTATGTAAAAAGGGTATGTTTTATGTAAAAAAAAAAGAGCTCATATGTTGCATATAAGGGGATGGAACACTAGGGGATGGCACACTAGTGATAGGGAAAAAATAGATTCAGTTTGCATTTAAAGACGAAACTACCTAATTTGCACTTTCCGAAACAATATAACAAAAAAAACAGCCGTCCTTCAAAGCTTACACTTCAGTTCTCTAGCCGTGTACAAAAACATATACTGTGGTAAAGTGCGCATAATATATATATTAGTGAAAATAACATACAAAAATGCATTATATCGGGGAAAATTTCTTTGCACTAATGTGTACGTCAGGCAAAATTGCATACAAACATATGTATATTATTAGACATTTGCACTAAAATGCTGATGAATTTTGATGAGGGCCTTTAAAACATTTTTTGGTAATGATGGCCTGCTCCAGATTCCTTTAAATCAGGGGTAGATGTTGTTGGACTTTATTGGCCATGCTGGGTGGGACTGATGGAGTCCACCATCTGGAGGGCCCCAGGTCCCATCCCTGCTTTAGATGATTATGTTACGTACAGTAGTTGCTTAGGATTAAATCCCACTGAATCTCCTAGGACGTTTTTCTTACATAGGATTGCACTGCCTGGGTGATAAGGTTAACTTATACCATTGGCAGGGCCTTTTCTTGGGGGACTCTGGAGTTGTGGGATGCTGTCCGCTGTCTATATGTGCTCTTCCCAGGACTCCTTTCATTGTCAGTGAGAACACTTTTATTGACATTTGAGATTTAATGACAATTCTCATTGCTTTTATGTCATTTAAAACTTTCGCTTTTATTGTTTTATTCTTTTTCTTCCTTTTTTAAATGGATGGTTTTTATTATTTTTTAATTGTTGCAGATGTCCTGTGAACCATTAACTGCTGAAATGCAGCCTAGAAGTGTGGTAATTTTTTTTAAAAAAATAAGTGACTAGAAATGCAGAGATCTCAGATTTTGACATGTACATGTGAGCAGGCACACACACACACACACAGATACTGTTTAGTATGGTGGCTATTTCACAGTTGCCATTTCTGAATAATGAGGCAACTTTTGGGTGGTTCTACTTCACTAGCGTTCTTTGAAACTCAGTACACAGGGGCTTGTGCTAAACCAGCATCATTTGTGCACTCATCTTTGGAAGTTGCCTTTATACATTTGTTATGATGACTAATTGGGTCATATGGTTTTGCAGAGCAGGATAAAGGCAGCGGTCCAGAAGGACAGAGGAAACTGCCTTACAGTGAGCAAGATCATCAGAGCTTGGAAAAGTTACTTTTTTGAACTACAACTCCCATCAGCCCTAGGCAACATGGCCACTGGATTAGGCTGATGGGAGCTGTAGTTCAAAAAAGTAACTTTTCCAAGCTCTGATTCGGTCCACCTAGCATGCTATCCAGTACAATACTGAATGGCAGCAGCTCCAGGGTTTCAGACAGGGGACATTCCCAGCCCTATCTAGAGATGCCAATGCTCAGTTCCTTTACACTATTTCCCTGTGAATGCTCCCCTTTTAGTTAAGTTCTGATTTCCGCCCCTTCTGTCACTTATTTTCTCCAGTGTGAGGAAAGCAGCCATAGACCCCTACACACAAAGGTTTCTGTGGGGGCTTATTCAGGACAAGATGCCATAGTACGGCACCTCAGGTCTGCAGAGCACTAGAAGGCAAAAGTAATAAAAAGCTAATAGTTATAAAAAGCGATGGCACTAAAAGGAGTGAAATCAGACATTGCTCATTTGACAGCATGCATTTGGACACATGCCCAGACCACAGCCTATATGTCAGTCACAATTTACTAGGTAGTATTTCCAGGATCCCCATCCCCACATACGCACACACCCCAGAGCAAATCTCTGCTCAGAAATGAGCATTTCACACAAGTTTTGCCTTTGGGGAGAAGTGACACTGCCACTCGGAAATAATCAGGTTGTGTGTGTGTATGTGTGTGTGATCTGAGCTGTTTGGGCTATCCTGGAGCCACAAAACAAGAAACACTTAATAGATGCCGGTGACTTAAGTCTGTGATCCTCTCTTTTTTTTAACTATCTTGATTCACAGAGCTTTCCCTCTATCAGTTCATTTGCTGAGAGAATCTCGGAATATCTGACATAGAAAACCATTCCATTGCACGGTTCTGGGGCATGTACTCGATAGCTCACTCAGTTCAGAAGGGGTGTGATAACAAGGTTCATTGGATCATATTGTGTGAAGTGGCTATGCCGTGAATGCACCCAAGACATTCCTGCCACAGTGTTTGATGGGGAAGGTTGGTTGCAGGTAGACAGCTGTTATTAAGAACATTAGTAGAGTCCTGCTAAATCAGACTAGATTCCCATCAAGTCCAGCTTCCTGTTTTCACAGTGGTCAGCCAAATGCCTATGGGAAGCTCTCAAGGAGTGCAACAGTGCTCTCCTCACTTGTGATTCCCAGCAACTGGTATACAATGGGGATAATCGAGAATTCTGCCAAATTGGGATTTAGCATCTGATTTTTCAGTGGTTTGCATGTTCTCCATCTTTGCGGAGCAATCCTGTTTGCTCCGCAGCTTTCCACAGATACTGAATTCCCCCCCTCAAATCTTTCCTCAAATATATTGTTGTTTTATTGATCTTACTCACAGCACAGAAGAGCGGAACAGCACTCTCTCGCTCTCTGCTACCCCCTCCACTCAAATAATCCAAGTTCCAAGTGGGGAGGAAGCAGGCCAAGCCTATAATAGCCTGTAATAGCAGAGAAGGAGAACACAAAGTCACTTTCCTTCCAAAATATTGATAATTTCTTTCAAAATATTGATAGGGTTTTTCTTTCAAAATGTTGACAATTCATTTCAAGATATCAATATTAATATTGATATTTTTGGGATGACAAAGATCGGACTAGTAAAAGCAATGGATAGCGGACAAAGAGGGAACTTGAATCGATACTGCCTGTTAGGTCGATGGAATGCTTTCAAAGCGGTACCGGCCAGCAGATCCCATCCCTAGTATACAGAGGCATACCTTTGGTACTGGAGGTAGTGCACAGCCATCATGACTAGTAGCCATTGATTCCTTGTCCTTCACTGATCTGGCTTGCCTGCAATTTGCGCTCTTCTCATTGAGGAGCACCACTAATCTCCCAGAAGAACTGTACCACTGCCCAGAGCGCTGTTTGAAACAGAGACACTAAATGGCAGCCTGAGACTATACACATCATGGCATTTAAAAAAACACACATATAAAGTAGTGGGGAAATTTCCTACCAGTGAACTCAAACATCCCCACCAGTAAAGTGCTCTTTTCAGTTTGCTCAGCTTCTTTCTTCAATGTGAGGGCATGTGCCCTTTTGTTCCTGTAACCCTATCCTGTGCCCAGGGCCAGCGCCAGGGGGTGGCCAGGTCAGGCCCTGGCCAAGGGCCTCTGCGGCTCAAAGGTGGGAGGGCAGCGCTCCTGTTGTGCAATCCGCAGCAGTGGCAGCTGCCGACCCAGCCACGGATTGCAGAGAGGGAGCTCCCAGGCTCCTCCCCCACACAGTTAGTGTGGGCTTCAATAAGCCTGCACACAGCCCCGCCTACCTCTCACATCCCTGTGAATAGTGTGTGCACTGCACGCACATGCCTGCCATCAACCAAGATGGCCACGGAGGCTTCCTTAAGGGGCTGACGCCCCCGCTCCCATCTTGGTTGATGGCAGGCATGCAAGCACAGCATGCACTTTATTTTGTGGCTCTGTGAAGGGATAAACTACGTTTCCCAGGATTCTTGGGGGGACAAGTTGCTCTAAATGTATTGTGCATACCTAGCCAAACTCTCCCCAGAGTGCCCTTTTCATACTGCTCTCTCCAAAATGTACAGTTCTGAGCACTCCCCAGACTGGGGATATACCAAAACGCATGACAAGAATGTCCACTGAAAACAATGGGACCAGGCAACTATCTGAAGGCCCAGTTGGAAGCTGTGAATGCAAATTGACAAGGCAGGGCTCTGCTGAAATGAACACAAGCTTGAATGTTACATGTGATGAAAACTTGATGGGATATTAACTGCCCACTTGAATAACTTTCTATCTTAGAAGAAGTCAACAGAAAGAGGTCTGGAAATTTCTTCATACCCAGGCATGTGTATTCTTCCTGGTGCTACAGAGGGTGAGAGGAGGGAGAGAATCTAACCCTGGCTTGCTAAATAAGCGAGTATTTTGGAGGTCAAGGGGAAGAGAAGGACCTCCTTGCTTTCATCTGCTTTGGGGATTTTCACATACTGCATGCATTTCTTGAATCCTCTGCCAAGCCTCCCCGCCTCAAGGACATTTTCCTAGTCTACAGATTGTGGAGTGGTCTGATATGCATGTAATAGCTTGCCCTCCTGCAAACAAAGATCGTGCCTTAATAAGCAAGCAGTCCTAAAGGCTGACAGGGAGATTTTACTGGAATGCAAGAGACAGTCAGAGTGCAAGCAAGCACCCCTATGCACTTTTCCTGTGTGTGAGAGTTAGGAAGGCCTGGGTTGGAATCTGAGCTGTGAGACCGCGTCTGTAGCTAAGCAGCCTAACAGATTCGGGTGAGGTGTGTGTGCGTGATGCCAAACATATGTATGTATGTATGTATGTATCTATGTATGTATGTATGTATGTATTATTTGATTTATATCCTGCCCTTCCTCCCAGTAGGAGCCCAGGGCAGCAACATTAAAATAAATGCAAAGAAGAAAGCATATAGAAACGCTGCAGACAGCTGAAAAACGTCTGAAATTGGCAAGTCCTTTCCCTACCTCTGTCTCTCCCGTTCTCAGTCTGCTCCTGTTCTTACCTATTGTTACATATGCTCATAAATCTGCCTCTCCCTTTTGGGTTGGGGAACCTGAGGGCTCAGGGGCCATATGTTACCCTTCCAGCCTCCAAGGCATCATCATGAAGGCAAACAAGAGTGAGAGCCGTTCCTTCTTTCATTCTGGTGAATTAAAAAAAGAAAATAGTGATAAATAGAGGTAAAGCATTTGTGCAAATGTCCTGAAAAATCATTGACGGGGAGGCGGGGGTGATGATGTCCCTTCATTGTCTGCAATCTGGATGGTGAAGTTGAAGAGGCTATTTTGGCTCAGCCCTACAATACATTCCAGTTTTATATACCTTTTGGACGAAAGCACACGTTCTGATTTGCAAATGATAGGCTCTGCACTAAAGCCATTTGTGCGAGAGTCCTCTATTTTTTCTGGTGGGTTTCTCAAAACATTGAAACTGCAAACCTGTAGGAGCTTCAGTGCCTCTAACACCTCTGTTGGTTTGGGTGACATGATGCTACAAAGCTTACTCAATCATGATGAAAATGTACAAAGCCTTAATTGATTGAAAAGGGACTTCTGTGGTTATTTCAGTTAGTGCCTGGAAGCAGATGCCACTCGGCAGCAAATGTTAGAAAGCACACTCCAGTCTTTTGGAGGCTGTGTTTGTCAACCCATTACATTGTAATACCTGATTCTTCGTAATACATTGTGGAGAGAGCCCAATTACCAAGAGGAAAATAAAGTGCACACTGATTAAAACATCGTTGACGAGCAATTTTAGCTAAAGGTAGTGGCTTGGACTCTGCACAGTGAACACTTATGAAGCACTTTTGTGCCTTTTGAACTGATAACGGGAGAAATTAGCATTGCCAATGCTGTCCTCTGCCAAGTTCTCCCACTTAAGACTAATTTTAAAAACAGAACCCTTAGAGGAATTAAGCTGTGTATTTATTAGAGGAAAGGAAATTGGACGGGGAGATTTGTATGACTATAGGGACTGGAGAGGCACTGAATATTCATCTGTAATCATTGCTGAGGGGGAAAGGGTTTTTTGGGGGGATGATATAGGGTCTCCATAAGCCATAATCGACTTGAAGGCACAACAACAGCAATATACTTTCAGTGGCAGCTGGTAGCTCCGTGTCATTGGGGCAGTGGAATCTGCTCCTTGTTTTAGTCTGAACTTTCAAGGAGCTGTCCGAGGTGCTCTGAATTCTGGGGGGGAGGGACGGGGAGAATAATTTTCAGGCGGAGAGTCACATTTCATCATGGGCAAATGTCTGGGGACTGTGTGCCAATGGTGGGGCCAGACGCACAAGTGAGCAGAGGAACAGATTCCGGCTGTGCAAAACCCAGCCCTTTCTATGGCAGACACACATCTCTCCATCTTCCATTCAGGCAAAGGAGAGGCATTGTCGTAGACCAAGGATGCATCCCAGCCAGGCGAAAGTACTTTGGGCCATGGAGCAGGGAGTGGCCTGAGGAGAGGGGGATGCAGCTTTGGGAGATTCCTGAGGCTCAGACAGAGAGTCCCCCTGGCCTGAGGTTCCCCAACCCTGGTGTAAGTGGTCTACACTGAAAAGTATTGTGACTGAGTTGATTGTGGGTGATCTGGAGATGATGTGCTGTTTGATCTGTGATGGACACACAATTTATGATGCTGCCATCCTTTTTCAGATGACATTCAGCATGCAGTGAAT
This sequence comes from Rhineura floridana, assembly GCF_030035675.1. Lineage (NCBI taxonomy): Eukaryota > Metazoa > Chordata > Lepidosauria > Squamata > Rhineuridae > Rhineura > Rhineura floridana. Next base: position 80,879,276 of record NC_084489.1, on the reverse strand, counting down.
GTGCAAAGGGACCAGAATTCGGATCACGGCAGAAGGTCCCAGTCTATGCATGTTCATTTGACAGTTGGAATAGAGCCAACGCATGTTTGGGGCTCTCTGCTCAATCAGGAACTCCTCCCTGCTTTTTTTAAGGGTTCCCAAACACATGGAGGAAACTCCCACATATGTGCAAGTTGCACCTGTGTAAATTCTGTTTCAACTTTAAATTGATTGCATAGAGGTTGAACGCAGGGGTTAGCAGGTGCAATCCTGATGCCCACCTTCATGGGCTCACTGAACGTTGACTATCATCTGAAAAGGACTGCGGTCAATGACAAGCATGTGTGAACTGGCCTTGAGGGCACAGAAACATTGCATTACTGTCCTGGGATCTATGTTACGAAGAGCAGTATCGAAATTGCCTTTAATAAATAAATCAGCCTTCCCCAAACTAGTGCCCCTCCAGCAGATGCTTTGGACTCCAACTCCTATCAGCCCTGGCTACTGCTCATGCTGGCTGGGGCTGATGGGTGTTGGTGTCCAACAACACCTAAAGAGCTGCAGGTTGGGAAAGGCTGAAATAAATATGTAAGTAGGCGTAAGGAGAAACGTCAAGTTCTCTGTTTTTACTGTGATGGTAGATCTGTGTCTGGGCTCTTCCTCTTCAGACTATAGGTGTGAACTCATTTGACTGGATATTCCTCTGTAGGGAAAACTTCCCTGCATATGAAAAATGAGATGCCGTGTAGAATGCTAGGCTAAAATCTTTCTGCTTAAGATGCTTGTTTTGGATGTGCAGGGGTCGTTAAACTGAAAGGAATGGGGGTTGTTTTATGTAGAATATGTATATCCCATCTCTTTCATTCATCGGGATCCACAAGGCTATTCTGTATGGTGAAGCACTCAGTCAGGTGAGCTCCCACCTGCAGCCTCTAAGGGTAGAGATCAAGCACAGGTTGACCTCTTCATGGAGAAGTAGGCTAAAGTTATACCATTTAAACTCCTATCTCTGAAAACAACTCGCGGAAACCTACACTCGCTCCCTGCCATCCATTTGTATGCATGAATTTATTGCCTCGCTTCATGTTTTCTGCTTTATAAATTATGAAAACCACTGATTCAATAAATATTTGTATAATGAATACTGCCTTGGCAACTCAGCACTTGACATAAAACAATTACAGACAAATTACATAAGCCTCCCGCAGCCGGGAGCCTTTGCAGTCAATAAAAGTACCATTGTTGCAGCAAACATAACAAACTGTATGGAATTTAAAAGAAATCGATACATAACATACATACATACGTACACACATGCTTAAGCTTAGCCTTCTCCTTACTGAGATACTAGCTTAGCCTTTTCCCTACTAGTTTTTATAGCCCTGTTCAGAAATTACCCTCCAGACATAGGACTAATGGATAATTCATTCAAGGAGCTCGCCTCCTAACTCTACCCCCGAATCCCTGAACATCCACATATTTAGCATAGACCACTCAAAGAGAGGAATCATTTGCCTTCACCTGAACATGTGTAGGTCCTCTACATGATTGGAACCTCTGCATGATCTTGGGGATCCCGATTGCTTGGAGCACCTATTTTATTTATGATCTCAAATGGATATAACAATGATTTTTTAGTATATCAAATGATCTCAGGGCAAGGGGTTCACAAAAACATAAAGCAACAGTTCCAGAAACAAATTTAGTTACAAGGCAAGAGCAGATAAAGTAACAAATAACCATAAAACATCAGTGGTTCATTACAAAATTCATCTGCAAAAGCAACCATTCCTGAATGCCCAGGGTATGGTCTAAAGGCACAGGAGGCCATCACCTTGCTGGAGCTAAGTAGGGCTTGATCTGGCCAGTGCCTGGATGAGTGGCTACCTGGGAACCACATGTGCTCCGCCTTCGGTCCTACAACAGAAGAAAGAACGGGATAGAAAGAGGAAGGTCCAACAAGAGATGGATTGATTCCATAAAGGAAGCCACAGGCCTGAACTTACAAGATCTGAACAGGGTGGTTCATGACAGATGCTCCTGGAGGTCGCTGATTCATAGGGTCGCCATAAGTCGTGATTGACCTGAAGGCACATAACAACAACAAGAAATGTAAGAAAATTAATGCAGAATAAATAACCAGATCTTAACCTGGTGCTGAAATGAAAACAAAGAATGTACTGGGTAGATCTATGTATATCACCTGAGTGTGAATAGATCCCCCTTTGCAAAAATCCATGCTCAATATGTGGAGCTTGAGGATGGTTAGCCAATGGTCTGATTCCGTACGAGTCAGCTTCCTATGTTCTATGATGCTATGAAGAGAAAGATACCACGGCTGGGGGGGGGGTGAATTCAAATCCCCACTCAGCCATAGAGCTCAGGGTGGCTTTGGGCCAGCCACTTACAGTCCCTCAGCCTAACCAACCTCACAGGGTTGTTATGAGGATAAAATGGGGAGGAGGAAAACCATGTATGCCACCTTGAGCTGCTTGGAGAAAAGGCAAAATATAAATGTAACAATAAAAATTAAAATGTTATAATTTTTTTTTAGAAAACATGCTGGGAGAAGCAGGTAATGAAATGATAGAATTTATTTATTTTTCACCTTTATATGATACCCTTCAACCCAGGACCAGTGAGAAGAGTTGGGGTGGACCTCATGAGAAGAGGGGAAATTTTCCCTGTGCTTCTGGCTGCTCAACGCAAAGATTTAACTCCTGTGGGTCCTGAGGAAAAGACTAACCCCCCACTTCCAACTTCAGGAACAAATCCTGAGATGTAACAACTCTGTCCCCACTATTTTTTCTTTCCACAAGTGGATTTTTGGCTGTAACCCTGCACCGACTTACCAAGGAACAAGCCCCACTGAACTCAATGGGCTACTCAGAACTGAGCAGACACGTATAGGATTCTGCTGTTTTGGGTCACATTTCATTGATTACGAAAAGCCCCTCAAGAGTCTCTTCTGCATTTTATTGTATTTCACGTAAAGCCCCAATTAGTGTGAAAGAACTGTATGAATAAAACTATTTGTACTATGATTGCAATTTGCTTGGGGGAGGGAATGTCAATTTTAAAGAAATGAAAACGTTATACGACTAATTTCTTGCTTGGCATAAAGGTTCCTCCTTACATATTATAGGCCATTTCTGATGGAGAGAAATCCCAGCTTCCCTGATTGTAATAAAGTGATCTTTTGGCCTGCAGAGAATTCATTCAAAGACATAGACAGCCTTTGCACAGAGCACTTTCTTAAGCACAGGATTCAGTCTTGGGCTTGAAAAAAAACCAGTTTATTATGTCAAAATATACATTGAGTCCCATGCCCTTTACAGCAGGAAATCAGTAATTTAATTTCAAATAATTTTACTATGGAATCAGAGCAGCGTTTGAAAGGGGGTGGTTAGTATGAACTTGGCAAACTGAAAACATTTATTTCCCCACCTCCAAATTACTTAACCAAAAAGCTTTCTTTTGTCTTTACTGCTATTTCAGTTTGAAACAAAACATTGTTCTCTGTTTTTGGTATGCTGTTCCCTGCAGGGAGCTAACTGTCCAAGCATGGCAGGTGGGCTAATAATCGTGACATCAATAATATTAGGCTCATCAAACATGTGCAATAAAACATGAGAATGAGGTGTGAACCAAATGCAAAGAGTTTAAAAAACCCAATTCTGCTTGTAATTGCTTTTCAACAGTAGGAAAGCCCCTCTGAAGCAAATCACTGAAACCAGGTAAAGCTTTAAAAAAAAAAAAAAAAAGTTTTAGGGTTTTTTTAAAAAAAAAAAGTTTTAGGTTTTTTTTAAAAAAAAAATTGCTTCAGGCAGCTTCATGACGTAATAGTTCTATGGGGAAGATGCCTGAGATGTATGACGGCCACTTACACATCACCAAAGGGCGGGGGGCAAAAGAGGACACAGATTTGCATAAAATTTGTATACATTCATTTATATGTATCAATCCAAATTTGTTGTTGTTATGTGCCCTCAAGTCGATTACAACTTATGGCCACTCTATGAATCAGCGACCTCCAATAGCATCTGTCATGAACCACCCTGTTCATATCTTGTAAGTTCAAGTCTGTGGCTTCCTTTATGGAATCAATCCATCTCTTGTTTGGCTTTCCTCTTTTTCTACTCACTTCTGTTTTTCCCAGCATTATTGTCTTTTCTAGTGAATCATGCCTTCTTGTTATATGTCCAAAGTATGACAACCTCAGTTTCATCATTTTAGCTTCTAGTGATAGTTCTGGTTTAATTTGTTCTAACACCCAGTTATTTGACTTTTTCACAGTCCATGGTATGCATAAAGCTCTCCTCCAACACCACATTTCAAATGAGTTGATTTTGCTCTTATCCGCCTTTTTCACTGTCCAACTTTCACATCCATACATAGAGATTGGTAATACCATGGTCTGAATGATCCTGACTTTGGTGTTCAGTGATACATCTTTGCATTTGATGATCTTTTCTAGTTTTCTCACAGCTGCCCTCCCCAGTCCTTGCTGCCTTCTGATTTCTTCAGTATAAGACCTGGCTATGCTCCCAGGCATTTTAATCGTTTAATGTTATAACTTTAAATTTTTTATTTTGTTGCTGTTTGTGTTTACTGTTTGCAGGATGTTTTTATTGTGATATTCTGTATTTTAACCTTTTTGTACACCGCCCAGAGAGCCATTCGCTATGGGCGGTTTATAAATGAAACAAATAAAAATAAATAAATGAAACAAATAAAATAATGACTGTGCCGAGGTATTGATAATCCTTGACAAGGTCAATGTCCTCATTTTGAATAGAAATACAGACCGTCTCAACATGGTAGGGAAGACTGTGTTCAGGTGATCTGTTCGTCTGCCCAGTCTATGGTCCAGCTGCCGACTTGAAGGCCTTTGCTCCTGTTCTCCCTTCTTACATTTTTAAAAAACTCTTTAAACTGTACTTGTGCTGCCCTCTGTAAAGTAGGACACGTGGCCACCTTGCTGAGTCACTGACAACACCTATGCAATGAGAATGGCTTCTCTTTTCCCTCATATAGAGCATTTGGGCATGAATAGTTTCCTCTTTTATGTTGGGAGCAGGGTGTGGAAGTTGGTGCCTGCGATCCCCAGGCTCAGGCATTCCTGTGCATGAGCAAGTAATTAGGCTTACTCCCAGGGGAGTGAGCATAGGACTGCACCTGTAGTGGCAGGAGAGGCGAGCATTGAGAGCCCCCAAATTCTGCTTTGATTGTGGGAGAAGACTTTCTTTGTTTAGACCTGCTTTGAAGGTCTGCTCCCAGGAAAACTTGGGTGAGGGTCCAGAAACACATCCCCCTTGGGGGGGTTAGGATGGTCACCTGCAGGAGTGAGCATTGGGCTTTTGCACCCAGTTTTCCTGTGGGCCAGTTTTGCAAAATTGTGTCAAACTAATGAAGATGGTTTGCCTGGACTTTCCTCATGAGCTGCTTTGAAGAGCAAATTAATTAATTTTCACTTAATTCTTTCGGGGGAGAAATAGACGGTTTCATTTCTGAACTGCTCTAACGTGAGTTGGGGACAGGTCCCTTATCTCTAAATGCCAGGGACCGTCCCTCAAGCCACCATGGCTCAGAGGGCAGGAGAAAGGAACAGACATGGAGCACTGGGCTAGCCTCCCTTTGCCCTTCTCTATCCTCATCTAGCTCAGCAACCTTCTCTTTTCCACTTGCGTGGCTCAGGCCGCCATGTGGGCACAGGGTTATTCCACAGTAGTCTTGATGTATAACCTTGGGAGATCTTGTATCCTGGTGTTATGGCCTAACACGGGGTGGAGCATTCTTGGAGTGATCAAGAGGAGGAAAAGATACACTGGGACCAGGGCAGGGACCATTGGCTTGCAACAGGGAGGTGCTGAAGCAAGAGGCTTCAGCACTTTTGACAGTGACAGCTCCACCTCCTTAACTCCAGTTACAACAGAGGAAATGCTGGCTGGCCAGGAGCCAGGCCTTTCTCCTCCCCTCCACCCCCCTCTTGGCCACCACCTCCTCTAGAGGGGGAGGAATCTGGGGCTCGCTCCAGACGGATCTCAATGATGAGCTGCCACTTTGGGCCAGGACACGCAGACCGCTGCTCCAGCATGCACAGATAGCCCCAACTTTTCCAATTAAGAGGAGTGGTCGCGTGCTCACACAATCCCGTTCAGTGAAACCTTCCGCTGCACAAGTAGAAACAGCCAGAGTTTGGAAAAGTTACTTTTTTGAACTACAACTCCCATCAGCCCAATCCAGTGGCAATGCTGGCTGGGGCTGATGGGAGGTGTAGTTTAAAAAAGTAACTTTTCCAAGCTGTGGAAACAGCCTACTCCGAACATAGGGTCTCAAGGGGCATGTCTTATTTCTGCGACAACATCTTAGCTCCGAGTAGTCACTCCCAGTTATGCTGTATAGAAATGCAGAATCCTGTCATCTGTAAGCAGATCTATGAAGCACCCTAAGCTGAAAATACCACATTACACATAACAGAGCAAAACATACTGGTGAGTCTGAGACTGAATCCACTGGAGTTGGCTAGGATACCTTGAGTACTTTTTGCTTAGCTAGAAGGGGTCCTTGACTACCTCTTGCTTTCCTTGATGGGGTATAGAGAGGGGTGCATGGGTGTTTGTAGAAACTAGCCTACTGTATAAAGGTAATGTTTACATTCAGTGCTCCACTCCCACTACTGCCATATGGCCCCTGAAAGGGGATGTGGCCCTCAGCAGTGGAGACTGGTGGCTGGGATGTCATTGGGGCAGTGAATCCACTCTGGGTTTTGGTCCAAAAACAACTCAAACAGAGATGGAAATGTGGAAAACTGAACTTAAGAGTAGAAAAATGAGAAACATAGTAGCCGAAATGGACAGATTTCTCCATCCCTAGTTATAGGCCAGAAGTGCAAGCCAGGATCAGTGTCCCAAAGAGCACCTCGGTTGGTAAAGGTGTCCTGGAGAGAGGAACAGGTAGAAGGTTTGGGGTGTGTTGAGCAATCTGGGGGACGTTTTGCTTGCAGAGTTATGATGTGGAGTAGGAACAGGCAGGGGTGTTTCAAGGAACAAGATCTGCCAGCTACACATGAGAGAGATGCTTTGATGAACCAAGTCAGTGCTATCAGGAAGGGGAAGTTCATGAAGGGGCAGGTAAGGCCCGTCTGCGATCAAGCACAGGGAAAAACTTAGAGCAAGGCAAAGAGCTGAGTAAAGCCACTTTGGCCAAATGAGGTTTCCCAAAGAGCTGCAGTAGCTCAAAGGTCTGCAGTTTGAATTGTGACCCTGTCAAAGTGCAATGGAAATTATTGTAAAAATGGCATCATTAATTATGTGTAATCTTGTTTCTTCACCCTCTGTTGCCCTAAGGTGCCACTTTTAATAAGCGTATTGGAAGCTGATTTTCTGTTCTCACTGGACTATATCCGTGTGAGTGTGTTCTGCTTATGAAATGAGCATGCTACAAAAGAAAGGGGAAAATAAACCCATTTAAGATTATTTCCACCAGGACAAGCAGCAGCAACTGAAGGGGCAGCGCTACAAAAGCCCAGCCGTTCAGAGTCAGGCCTCCGAGATTTGTGAAGAGTTAAGCGAGTTGCAGACGGACAAACAGTCGAAGGCCGAGCCTCCACTCCCACCAATAGAGCAACAAGAGGTAATGGTTCACGGCATTTGCTGCCTGCCTTTTGCATGCCGTACCTTCCCTGAGCTCTGCCGTGCATGCAGTAGACCAGCCTTTCCCAACCAGTGTGCCTCCAGATGTTGTTGGACCACAATTCCCATCTTTCCTGACCATTGGCAATGCTGGCTGAGGCTGATGGGAGTTGTAGTCCAACAACATCTGGAGGCACACTGGTTGGGAAAGGCTGCAGTAGACCCTGTGGATCATGCTGTAAACCGCCCAGAGAGCTTCGGCTATGGGGCAGTATATAAATGTAATAAATAAATAGATCATTTTATTTTTAAACAAACCCGTCTATTGTCAAAAAAGAACAACGAGGAAGGACCACTGTAGCTATGATAAGAACTGAGAATAGAGAATTCATACCATGTCTAGGGGAAGAATTCAAAGATGCACCATTTGAAAAACAAAAACTGGTTGCCACTGCTGAGAAATGGGTTCTCAGCAACAGCGTGGCTGGTATCATAGCTATAGTTAAACCAGAGACTTTGGAGGAAGTGCATAATTGCACAGCACACATACAAAAAATCCCTGTTTCAGCACAGATGTGCTTGACGGTCTGTTGAACGTGGCTGTCGGTTTCCATCCTAAGTATCTGCATGTTCAATTAAGAACATAAGAAGAGCCTGCTGGGTCAGGCCAATGGCCCATCTAGTCCAGCATCCTGTGCTCACAGTGACCAACCAGTTGGGAAACACACAAGCAGAACTGAGTACAAAGAGCATTCTCCCTTCTCCCTAGTGTGAAGAGAGAGGGAGAAAAGCTTTTCTCTATCCACTTTTTCCATGCCGTGCACTTCTATAATGTCACCTGGCAAACATTCTCAAAGACAACCATCCTACAGAGTGACTTGCATGGGAAGCAATGTTGCATAATTGGAGGTGTCCGACATTTCTGCTGGGGGTGGAGCCATTCCTACCACTCAGCTGACCCAGTAAGCTGCTTAAAAGGCACCTTGCCTGCTCAGTCTGTCATAGGGACATCTGATATCTCCAGCAGCATGGTATAGCACAGTGGGGAGGAGAGCCTGGCTGGGAGTCCAGAGTCTGTGAGTTCCAATCCCCGCTCGTGTCTCCTGGGTGTCAAGGGCCAGCTAAAGATCACCCCCACAGGGAGTGGCTCAGGGGTTACGTGCCCTACCACCTGTGCAGCCGTGGACAAGTGGCATAGTCCCAAGGAGCCCAGTTGCCCCCCAGCTGGCAGTTGCAGACAAGGAAGGGGCTGGCTTGTGCAGCTGTGGCAAGCTGAGCAGGCCCTGGCCAGCTGGGGAGGACTAGCCTCAGAGGGAGGCAATGGGAAACCCCCTCTGAATACCATAAAATCCCTATTCATAGGGTCGCCATAAGTCGGGATCGACTTGAAGGCAGTCCCATTTTTCAAATTGCAGGCCAGGTTTTTATGAAGTTGAATATTTAGCAGGGTTTTGGGGGGCAGGGAATGTACTTTATACCACATGAGAATCCATCCTCCATACTGACTAAATTCACTTAAAACTGAGAATAGCTGCACTGTAAATTTGTTGTTGTTGGGGGCCCGGCTTCACTCTATATGAAATAAGGTGGGGAAAGGAAAATGGCATCCTTTGTAGATGGAATACTGCCATTGGGAGTGGAACTTTCTGAATGACACAGTGACAGGAAGTAGCAGCAACAACAAACTCATTTTCCTCCCCCACCTTTAAATGCATCCATCCCACAAAACAAATGTCATCTCCACAGAGCACAATTAGATTCTATTTGTGACTGTTTAAGAGGGGATCAAAGAGCATAGCACCTGTTCATGGAATAATGAAAAATGAGGCAGAAGTTCATGTGAGGTGACAAATGCCAGCATGAAAGAGCAACAACGCCCAAATGGTGCTATTTTTGAAGACTCAGCTCCATGTGGGACAGCACATACCACTGGACCCAATAATTAATGGCCAAGTCCTGTGAAGCAGGCAAGGACTTAACAGCGTGGTCCATCTTCAGGAAGTATGTCAACAGCTTTGTCAACTCTTTGTCAAAGAGTTTGAGACAATGTCTCAAGGAGACTTTATACCCAGTACAGCCAGGCTGAAAGTTCAGATTTCTGGATTTTTGATTCAAACTTTCTGGAACAAGGGTGAAATTGGGGAGGGATTTCAGGAGGCAGTGAAGTTGTGGAAAAGGTTTGGAAAGCTTTCTGATCTTTTTCTCTTTTTTTAACCCTTAGCAGCTGCAGTAGAGGAACTCTTAATGGTGGCAGACATTGCTTTCCCAGAATGCCCGAGAAGTAGCAATGTGTGTGTCTTTTTTTTAGTACCTATGAGGTGGTGCAAGGGCTGTATTGCTGCCTCCATTCCTGTAATTTTTTAAATCTCTCTTTAAAACTTAAAAATTTGATCATCCAGCCACTTACAGCCTGGAGCACCTACTTCATGGGGCTCATTGCCTCCCCACGCCTTGAACGGAAACACAGCAAGCCCCCCTAGGAGCAACAACATTTGATGATGTTCTGTCACTCCCAGGGAGAATTGTTGAAAAAACATAGCAACCCCCATGTAAACATGAAGGTAGCAACGCAACCCTCAGACTGCCTCGTAAAGGAATCCTCCAGACTGCAGTTTCTGGAGTGAACTCATGATCTGATCCAGACCGTGATCCGCCCAAGTCGAATGCGGTGAGCCTTCTTAGGAATCCAAGTTTGCTGGATTCCTCCCTGATCCCGATGTGCGGAGGGGTGAAGGGTCAAGCAGCAACACACAGGGAGAGATCCACCTGCTCAGAGATGCTACGTGTGTCAGCCATGATGCCCGGCCAGTTCGTGCTTGGTGTTGGTCTGAAAGAAGTTGTCTTACACATGCATGGGGACGGGGACCCTGTTGACCAGGGATTCCTGTTCCCATACCGGAAATCCTACATGCAAGTAAGGCAGTTCCCTTCAGACTCAAGCCAACCACACACTGGCTGAGGAGTGTGCCTGTTGTCTGCCGAGTCACTGAGGGGGCTTTTCGACTAATAGTTTGATGTGCTCGTAATATCTGGTTAAATTATGTGCCTGTTTTTGTACGTAAAGCAAAGCTTCAAATGCATGAAGAAGGGGAAGGTGCTGTTTCCCTCTCTCATGCCTGCTATCAGGCCTCAGGTGTCTTCAGTCCAGCAAATAAGGCAATATAAGGTAAAGACCTTCCTCATTGAGCTTTTCTAGACCCCCCACCCCCAGCTAGCTCTCCAAACTAGTGAGTGGGCATCAGAGATCTTCCATCGCAGCAGTGACTTGAAGAAGCCATTTCAGTTCCTGCATCCACTCTGGAGTTTTGGAATAGCCCAGCCCTTTGCTTTCCCCTCTCTGCAGTTCCACCTGCTCCTGTTAAACTGGTGAATTGCCAGGGTTTTTCAGTTTTCTTATTACTTATCTCTACATACATAGAGCTATTGCCCTTACCCTTTCAGCAACTGAAGCTTCTTCCCTTTTCTTTGCAGCTGACAGTTTTTGAAAAGGAGATATATCACATGCGCCTCATTGCCCTCCGCAAGTCTTCCTTAATGGCCATTGTGGAAGGAGGGCCCTCCTGAGCTCAAAGCAATGCTTCCCAAGTGCCCCACTTATTAAATTAAAACCACAGTCCACTCTGCATTCGCCCCCACCCCCCAAAAGAAGCTTTAATTGTGGTGTGTGAGAGAGTAAGATTTATTCACCTAAGACAAGGCCACCTGCAGCATCTCTGCATCAGTTGCTGCCCTCAGGGGTGGCCCGTGAAGCAGGCAAGCCCAGATCAGCACCTCAAGTTACCAGTAGCTCAATATTTCCTATTGATACCGCAGAAATGTTTCACTTCCCCCAGCCCCCACCTCTTTACATGTGGGTGACTTTAAAATGGCTCTTATCCCTTGCAATGCACTCTTATTTTAATTGCTCTTGTCCATTTTTGGTTTCCCTCTTATCCCTCCTGTGGCTGTACTGCTGAGTTCTGCATATATGATTCTCTTTCCTTTTGTCACTGTCAGGTTATCAGGCTGGGGCTTTTGCTTGTGGTTCTCTGTTTACCGGCTAGGTTAATCTCGGGTTTTCCGTTCGGAGCCTCTGCTTCTGCTTTCTTCAGAACTGATGCCAGGGACAAGGCTAAATGAGATGTGAGGTGGGGATTCTGGTGCCCTTTTTGTTCTTAGAAGTCTGAAAGAAGCTTTGGGAGAGGCTGATTACCTCTTTCCTCCAATGCCCTTTCCCCAAAGAAAACGCCCAAAAGTGGCCATTTGCTTTCTGGGAGGGGAGAGAGGAATGTTGTCCCCAGCCAGCCAGCAGCATCATGGAGGGCATGAGTGTGTCTACACTGAGGGATGTGGAGAAGCACTCTGTCACAGAGCACCAGATCCCTGATCGTCAAAGCCGCTCCTCATTAGCAACAAAGCACTGCAAGCAATCCTGATTATGGATCTTCCACAGTGTGTCTAGCTTAGTCCGTCTTTTCAAAATGTGGCGAGGCAGTTCCAAATCCTTCCCACCCACCCCCTTTTTTTAAAAAAAGGAAGGGGTACTACCCACATAATGGAAAGAACTCAAGCTGCAATCCTAAACACTAGCCTCTTTGTCACACCTTCCTTGGAGGCTGATGAGATGCAAAGGAGGGTAGAGTTTCTGTAACTTCAGCAGTGTGTAGGAAGGAATGTCCCATGAACTGACATTCCTTCTTCTACAGAACTGTTAAGGGGACAGGAGCCCTGTGCTCTTGTTTGAAATCCGCAGGATGGTCCACCTTGCCATTCAGAGGTTAGAATTTCTCAAACATTCAAAGAGAGGAAGAGAGGAAGAAAAGATTTGCCTGCTGGCTTCTGATGTCACAATTGCCCTTAGGTACGTTGAGAGTAGGGATGTGCTAGAATTCAGCCCAATTTGGATTTGGTAGTGAATTTTCCATTCATTCACTTATTCTCAGTCATTGCTGATAGGATTTTAATGTAGTGAATTTCCACTGCTATTTTTGAAAACAGACTTAAAAAAAACCCCTGCCTCTAAAATATCTGATAATTTATCCATATTTCTTTTAAAAATATTGATGTTTACTTCAAAATATCAATATTTTAAAAGGAAACAGATATTTCCTTTAAAAATATCGAGATCAATATATTTTTTTCCGAGCCAGCCCCCCCGCCCCGATTGTTAAAAGCAGAGGCTAGCAGATGAAAAAACAAACTCAAATTGATGCCAGCCTGTTAGGATGATGGAATCGGCATTGGCCACAGATCCCATCCCTCCTTGAGAGAGTCTTTTTCTTACTGCTGTTCCCAGGAGAGGGGCAGGGCATTTGTGGAGCTCTCACTCAGGTAGAAAAGTTACCAATTCCCAGAACTCAGTCTGTTACCTTCCCCACTCTCTGAACGTTTTGATGACATCTCTCCTGTCCACACTGGTGAAGCAATTTAGGAAGAGAAGACAGAAAAGCGGGCATCCTCATTTGCAGGGATCTGGAATCTTTTATGTTTCATCAATTTCTAAGGGCATCTCTAGATGAGACATTGGAGACCTATACAGCTCATGGGTGGGGGGGTTGGTCTGGAATGACAGTGCTTTAGGGGGTTAACTCTTCCCACCACCACTGCCACCTCTCCTCCCACCAACCAGGGCTGTTGGGCTATGGACATTGGTATAACTGGCCTTGCTGAATATTTTCTCAATGGGTCCACCTTGGTCTCCCTTCATAATCCGTCTGTGAAATGTGATCTCAGTTCCCGAAAACCGAGCCATCTTTCTCCCTGTATAGGTTCCCAGGAAGTCTGTAGCAGCCAAATAATCAGCTGCTTAGATGTTTTCATTTCCATTGCAAAGTTTTTTAGAAGCTTTCTTCACATAAATCTCCAGAGAGCTGTTATTTCTACCCTTAATCTGTTCTTCCAAAGCTTTCTCTCTGTCTGGTGGATTCATTTGAATTGGAGTGGGAGAGAAGAGAGAAAGAGAAGCAAAGGTTGCAATTAGCCACAAAGTGAAGGCCATCTCTTCTTTCAGGCATTGCTGAAGGGGCAAATTTGTCAATTTTGAGGCAGTTACTCCTTGAAGCCAGGGGGTTGATTCCCCCCCCCCGGGATACCATCCACACAAGCAACAATAAACCCAACATCCTTTGTCTGCTGGTAGCACACAGGAGCTCATGAAAACGTTTAAAGGCTGAGGGTACAATATGATTTCAACCACAAAGTAATATTCCACCTTAACACCACACCTTTCAGCTGGGGCAGCAAATCTTTTCCAAATCTATTTGCTGAGGAACCCACGTGAACCTGTTCCAGGAACCTTGTGCTCTGCAAAGCAAAGGATTATGGGCCACATTCTAGAACATGCTCTCAGATGGTAGAGGGCTCTGGCTGGGGTTGCTTGGCCTTATTGTTATTTGTTTGTTGATTATTTGATTTATATCCCGCCCTTCCTCCCAGTAAGAGCCCTAAATGAACGGAGAGTGTGTCACAGAGACGCTGACCTAGTTCTACCTGAAACTGCCGGTGGGGATATGCATGGCTGAATGCTTGTAACTGCACACAGAAAACTAGATGCTAGAAAGAAGCAACCTAGACTAGTGTTCCCTGACATGCTAATTATCTTTGCATTGGAACTATTTTTCATGGAGGAGCATTTAGGGATGGTGGAGAAATTAATTCAGTTCTCATTTCAATGCATACCTACCAGATTTGCATTTTCTGAACCTATATGGAAACCGAAACACAAATCTCCTTTGAAATTGGTACTTATCCTCATTTTACCATGCAGTTCTCCAGTGAGAGAATGCGTATGTACATATGAACAATGTACAGAAAAATAGATCTATTTGTTAAAGTAACATAAAACATGTATTATTTTAGAGGAAAATTGCTTGCAGAACTGCGTATACTTAGGCAAAATTGCATACAAAAGGTTTATCTTAGGTGAAATGTATACAAAAATGCCTATGAATTTTCATGCAGTTTTTAAAAAAAAAAAATGCAAACTGATGTGGAAATGGGGTGAATTGAACGTACCATTGGAAAAATGAAAAACGGAGAGAAGCCAAAACTGACAGATTTGTCCATCCCTATGAGCATTCTGTCATGTGAGCCCATATACATGGATGTATACAAACACATCTGCACAACCAGGCTGTACATCTGTAGCAGCTTGACTGCCATTTACAGTGTTTCATACTGTTATTAAGGAATTCTGTAAGATACAAAATATTGCCATGCACATGCACAGAGGCACCCAGGGCTACAAGGAGTCATGGGAGCAATCTTCCCCATGATTCCCAGCATCTCTGGAAGCTGCTGTTTATGCTTGTAGCAGATTCTGGGGCAGTGGGGAAGCTCAGGGGCCAGTGTGGTATAGTGGTTAGAGAGTCAGGCTAGGATCAGAGAGACACTGGTTCAAATCGCACCTCAGCTATGAAGCTCACTGGTTGAGCTTGGATCAGTCACTAAGGGATAAAATGAAAACGTTCATGAAATTTCCCATGGTTTCCAATGGCCTTAGATGCTGTTGGTGGCTGCATCTGTGACCTTGCAAAGGCTCTACCTTGGCACATTCTTTGAGCCCTCTCCTCCCATCTCACATCCAGGTAAGCATGAAAAGGAGACAGCCTTGTGTTGGGGAGTGTGGTAGAGGCCTGATACTCTCACAACCTAATTTGGGGCCCACAAAATCCAGGTCCTCCAAATAACGTCCATTGGGGATGGGGTGGGACATTCTGCTCATTAGTAAGCAAAAATGTTGCCTTTGTTACAAAATGCTGCTGTACAGTTGTCTTGTTTTTACATATTTTGTTCATTTAGCATGCTGCATCCTTTTGTGATGTCATGTGAAAATGCACGAACAGAATCGTTTCTTCTTTTCTTCCTTCCTTTCATCCTCTTCCCAGCTGGCTGAATCGTTGTTGCTGGCTTCTTCTTTAAAGCACAGCCACTTCCGTCAGAGAAGACTGGTTAATTTTCTTCCTCTCCTCACCTTTGCCCCTCTTTCTGCCCTAGAAGATTGATGAAATCAGCCTGTCGGAAGGAAGCACGGTGGATCTGGCAATCCCGACAGATCTTCTGGAACAGATGCCTGAAATGGCAGAAGAGATGATGGAACCAGAAGACTGTTTCCCAGAACGTAAGGATGAGCTGCTTTTATTTCTTTTCCTGGCTGCAAGCTAAAAATGCATTATCAGAACAGTCCAGTGGTAGCTGGTGGCTCAATGTCAGTGGGGCAGCAGAATCTGCTCCTCTCCCAGGGGAGCTGTCAAAGTACTGCAGACAATTAGAGCTTGGAAAAGTTACTTTTTTGAACTACAACTCCCATCAACCCCAGCCAGCATGGCCACTGGATTGGGCTGATGGGAGTTGTAGTTCAAAAAAGTAACTTTTCCAAGCTCTGAGACAATACTGAGCTTGACAGATGAATGGTCTCTCTGTATAAGGCAGCTTCCTCTGTTTTGTGTCTCATATGTATATATGTGCACCCCAATCTCTGAGCAGCGGAACTCCGGGGTCCCAGTGCTTACCCAGAGTTCAGGTTCCTTGGAATGAAGGTTACAGGAGGTTTTGGTGTCTACATGATATATGGTCTTATTTACACATATATACAACCTGGACATAAGCTGGAAGGGCTCACAGCATTAACACTCCAACAGATCTTGCTTCCCCAATAGGTTTCTAGGAGAGTCCCCGAAGCCATAGCTTGGGATTCATTACAGAGAGCAGGTCAAGCCTCTCTGTCTCTTCCTAGCTCCAGATCAGACAAACCAAGGGAGGGAGAGGAGAGGCCTACAGCTGTTTCTATGGCAATGTGGCCAACTGTTTTGTTATGCAGATAGAATGCTTGTCAGATTTGGGTAGAACCATGACCTTAACAAAGCAATTGTCTTGACCAGTTTAGCAGGTTCCTTCCACTACAGATCCCAACCTTACAAAATTAAATTGATACAAAATTACAGAGTTGGAGGGGATCCAAAGACATCAACCAGAACACACACACTACACTCCTATAACCATATATTATTGATTGGTTTATTGATTGATCATTTAAATTTATACGCCACTTTTCCATGTAAATGCACTCAAAGCAGCTCACAACCAAACAAAAATACAAATCACTACATCGAAAACAACTGACTAAAATCATGCCAAAACATAACAACCCAACAAATAACTCAATTAATATTAATTGAGTTATTTGTTGGATTGTTATGTTTATATCTGTCTCACACAATGGGGAGAGATGGAGGGAGAAAAGGTGTTTCTTCCCACAGCCTTTCCAGTCTCTTTCTCCCCAGAGCCGTGTGGTCTCTCTCGTTCCCATACATCTTTCTCTGTCCATTCGGTCTCCCTCCCCCTTTCTCCCTTAAATCATTCCTTTCCCCTACTTCTGCTCCCCCTCCTCATCCTATCCCAGTCCATTGACATCCTAATTATCTGCAAACCAGGAGTGTTTTCAGTTCTTGTATTGGTTTGGAAAGTGTGCATTTGATAGATTCGGGCTGTAAACACGCTAGTCGCCAGAGCAAAGCGTTTCCATTAGCCACACCTGGAGGGGGAGCAGGTTGACCTGCTGATCAGCTGCGAAATCTCTTTGAAGCTGATTTTTTTTAAAAAAAAACCCTCAAGCTGCTCCCAACAGGTTTTACAGTAAAAGGGGGCAGGTTTTGACTAGTGTCATGTGCCCCCATTTTCAGGAGAGGTGGAGATGCACTGGAACCAGCAGAACAGCGAGTGTGTTTCCACCTTCACCTTTCAGTGCAAACTGAATCGAATATCTCTCCCACCCCTACCTGTGACCTTGGTGGATTGCATCAGACAAAACGGCTTTTGAACTCTTAATATTAAAACATGCCAGTGCTTGGTGAACTGTGAAATCCACCTGCCACCAAAAGGCAGGGATACAATGAAGATTTTTGCTGTCTTATTCTCTAGTTAGCATATGCAATCACTTGAAAGGCGTGAGTTTCTGTTCCAGCCGATTATTCCACAGAGTTCTTCCTGGGGTGCTGGAAGGGGGAGGGATGGGAGAGAGGGAGAATAAGGTAAGCTAGGCTATCATAGATCTGTGAGTGTGCATATCCCAGAGGATAATTTAACTCAGGCCTTCTCTGTGAGGATCAAATGTGGATAACTTTCAGGCAATGAAAGAGCCCCTACAGTCAGCAAAACGGTATTTCCGCATGTGAAAGATGATTGAATGAGATAGCAGAAACCCAGCAGGGCAAGGAAAAGCCTATAGGTCCCAGGCATTGCCTTGGCAGCTCTGCTTAAATAACCCAACATTAATTCACTTGTCGGAAAAGAGCACAGGATACCAGTGCCAACATTCCAGGGTGTGCAGTAGTCTGAATGTTTGTTTTTAAATGCCTCCTGTTTTTCCAGCCTTTTTTTCTTTAGAGTAGACAACACACAAAATAAATACTTCAATGAGACAATGACTTAAATATTTTTCAGCTGCACACGCATTTCGATCCATTGCTAGGTCCATTTCAATCCAGCTTTAGATCTGATTTGGAGATGGAAATAGCCTCTGTAGGTGAACTGGACACGGGGAGTTCTTCCCTGTTGGTTGGACCTCTCGGCACCATTTGGTACCACTGAACAAGGCACCCTTCTGGATTGGCTTGCTGGGACGGGATGTGGGGGCACAGTATTATGGCAGTTCTTGTCTTTCCTGGATAGCTGGTTCCAGAAAGTGGTGCTAGGAGGTATCCACCCAATGCCTTAAGTACAGGGCTCAGTCTTATCCCCTATGCAGTTTAATATTTACATGTAGCAACTGGAGGAGAATATCTGGGGATCTGGGGTATGATGTCATCAGTTTGCAGATGACACCCAACTTTATCTCAGCTTTCCATCTCATTCAAGAGAGACTGTGGAAATCCAGAACTATTGCCTGGAGGAGGGCAAACAAATTGCAGCTTAATCCAGACAGAGGTGCTCCTGTCCAGTAGATCAGTAGATCAGATCCAGAAAGAGGGGCTCAAGCTGTGTTGGGTGGGAAAGCACTCCTCTTGAATATGCAGGCTCATCGCTTGTGAGTCTTTTTGGACCTGGCTTTGATCTTAGGTTCTATGCCTAACTGAGGCTGGTGTGCAAGCTACACCTGTTCCTGGAGACTGCTGATCCAGCCATGGTGACACCTACTTTAGTTACATCACACCTGGATTACTCTATATCATGCACTCTGTACCATAGGGCTGCCTTTGAAGAGTACTCCAAAGTGCTCTGGCCAGGTTTTTCACGCATGTAGGAAGCATGTGACTCCCTCACTGAAACAGCTACATACTGGCTTGCAACTTCTTTCCAGGCCCAATTCAAAGTGTTGGTGATGAGCCTTAGGGCCTTAAAGAAGGGATTTGAACCCTGGTCTCCCAGGTTCCAGTCCAATACTTTAACCACTACATCGCACTGGCCCTGTATGTGGTGCGAGAAATTCACACACATTAACAGAATGCCCTTGTATCTTTTTTACAGTTCAAAAGCAGGTGTGGTGGAGGGCAGGGGAGAGAATTGGCCTGGGATGGGAAAGGAAGTTAAAGCCACCTCTCCCAACCTCATAGTCTCAGTCTATCCCAGGTCCCCCCCCCCTTGCAGGTTTTATTTTTTTTTAAAAAAAACAGCTATATACTATGTGACAAGCATAGTTTGGTCCTCAGTGCAACGCTTAGAATGTTTCTATTAAATGTACAGTAAGCTGGCCATTTCTAGCCTGTAATTCATTTGCAGATATTTGTCTCTGATTCAACGCTCCTGAGTTGTGACAATCCATTATTATTTTCCACTGGTCCCAGCAGTAAAAGCCTGCTGTTTTAGAACACACTATGCTCAGCTTGCATGCATGCACACACGCATGCACACAGACGCACACAAAATAAGCCATTGTCACGCTGCAGATTTTATCGCGAGATACTTTAGGATTTTGTCATGAAAGCCTAGAGCTGAGTGAAACTGGGGGAATCTTGTCTGCTATGAAAAGAAAATGCCTGCGCTCAACAGAAAGGATTGCCAATGTTCCCTACAGGGGAAAAGGTGACAGCCTCTGTAGCAATGGCATGCATCATTTAAATTTCATTAAAAGCATGGCCATTCTTAGAACAGATTACCCAGCAGAACTACGTGGACGTTGGCAAAGCAGTACCTGTTGTCAATGAGTCACACAAAACACTGAAAGCTGATTCCTTCTAGGAAGAATGGAGCCCCATAAGAGTTTACTCATAATGGGCTATATGAAGACAAAGCTCTTGATTTTGTCTAGGGATAGGGAACCTGTGGGCCTCCAGATGTTGCTGAACTACAACTCCCAGCATCCCTGGCCATTGACCTTGCTTCTTGGGGCTGATGGGAGTTGTGAGTCCAACAACATCTGGTGGGCCACAGGTTCTCCATCCCTGATTTAGCCAGTTAGGGCATTTTTCCACAGTTCCTTTCCATTTATTACTTTCATCACAGTGAAGCTATTCATATCTGTAGCTTTTTGCAAAATCAAAGACAATAAATTAAACCAACTGGATCATAGATCTGTTCATTTCTATAAAATCCATAAAGACTAAAGTAAATAATGTACACAAGGAAGGTATTAAAACAGTGAATAATCTTAGGTTAGTTATTCTCAAACTAGGCATGAGCTCATTTCCTCCAGGTTGCATTCCTGTATCGTTATGTGGGCTTACTCTGCCCTGTGGTCCATATCTCCTGAATTTTGGTTTCTAGGACAATTTCTAAAACATATTCCAGAATTCAAGCACATGCAGTTTGCTGTTGCTTCCAGTTTGCTGTTGTTTCCATTTTCCCTCTCCATGTTGCTAATGCACACACAAGCAGATTGAGAAGACACCTCAAACAAAGCAATCATGTTGTGATGGTACATATGATCAGATCAAGATTCTTTTTGTGCAGTGTTTTACTGAGGCATGCATGTGCATTGTTGAAACCCCACACAAAATAGTCCTGATAATAATTATACATACAGTTTCACCAAAATTCTTTGAGGAGACTGAGGGGGAATGTGCTGGCACTCTTAAAATACCTGAAGCACTTTCACACAGAAGAGGCCAAAGACTTGTTCTATGTGGCCCAAGAGGGCAGGACTACATCTGATGGGCCTACATTGCAGGAGGATAGATTTTGGTTGGACATTAGGATAAAGTTTTTGACAGCAAGAGTAGTTTGACAATGGAAGCAATCGCCTAGGAAAAAAGGTGGGCTCTTCCTCACTGGAATTTAGAAGTCTGGGACGTTCTAGCTCTAGATTTCCTTCATCAAGAAGGGGATTGGACCAAATCAGTGGAGGCTGGTGGCTCAGATGGCTGTGGGGCAGTGAATCCGCTCTGGGTTTTAGTCTGAACTTTCAAGGAGCTGCCCTAGGTGCACTGACATCGGAGCCACCAGTCTCCGCTAGACCAGACGACCTTCAAGACCCCCTCCAATTGTATGATTCTATGGAAATTGGTAATGGAGGGAAGAAAGACCCAAATGAAGCTCAATAAGTGAAACAGACTGAAGGCTGCATGCACAGTAGTGCTCTCTACAAAATTCAGGAATTTAGAAATGGAACAATGGAGGGTTCTCATATTAGCTCCTACCCTTAAACAGCTCTTTCTGGTCTTCCTGTGTCATTTCAGCTTGTGTCCGATTCTTCCCATGCTGCTTGGTAGACACCACAAAATTTCCTGGCAAGATCTGGTGGAGGCTGAGGAAGACCTGCTACCAAATAGTTGAGCACAGCTGGTTTGAAACTTTCATCATATTTATGATTCTCCTGAGCAGTGGAGCACTGGTAAACTTAAAACCTGTCATTTTCCCTTATTACATTCATTTTTTGTGTTTTGAGAGCAAGCATGCCAGTGAAGGGGTATACGTTTCAGGGGCTTATAACTCTCATCCTCAGTGTGAAGTATGCATTTATTTATTTATTTATTTATGCATGCATGCATGCATGCTTCCTCCTAGAAGGAGCCCAGATCCCTGAATTCTTCTCTGGCTTGGGTTTGTTTGTTTGTTTGTTTGATATATGCACCACCTTTCCTCCAAGGAGCTCAAAGTGGCATACGTGGTTGTCCTCCATCTCCATTTTATCCTCCACACCCCTGTGAGGTTGGTTCAGCTGACAATGACTGGCTCAAGGTAACCCAATGGGCTTTGTGGCTGGGCGGAGATTCTAACCCTGGTCACCCAGATCCTAGTCCAATATTCTAACCATGACACCACACTGGGGAAGAATTCCCAGCATCTCTAAAGGATCAGGTAGCAGGTGATGGGAAGGACCCTGGACCACCACTGCACTTATCCCACATCCCTCCAGAAATATCATTTTGGCCCATTTCCACAGGTGGGATGAAGAATAAACAAAACTGGGCTAAATAGAAAAATAGCCTGACCAGGTATAAAGCTGTTTCCTACATATCAGCATGGCATCACCAGGGCTGCAATTATGCCAGATCTGGAGCTGAAAAACCAGGATCTGATGTCCAAACAGATGTGCTTTGGCACAGAGCTGGGCTCTGTAGTTGCACAATACAATGGTGCACCAATGTTGGGACGTGCTTCACTCAACCTTGCGTTGCACTCTTCTTTCTGCCTATTGCCTTCACTGAGCTGCTTTCCTGGTTCCTGGCTGGGGTTACTGTTGAATCTTTCCTTGGCTGTTCTTGCTTCTTCTTCTCCCAGTAGCTTATCAGGGCCCTCCAGCTTACAAACCTGTGTTTCTGTTGAAGCCACTTTGATCGCACAAAGAATTTTCAGAAGTGAACAATGACACTAGTAGGGTGGGACAATGTCTCAGGGAAAAGAGAGTTCCTTTTTCTTAGGGGTGCCTAAGAAATCCAATCATATAAGAATAGGTCTGGGACAGTCAGTATCTCTCAGCCTATGCTATCTAACAGGGCTGTTGTGAGGGGGAAGAACAATGTGCATTGCCCCAAGCTCTCTCGAGAAAGGACATGATAAAAATGTAGTGAAGAGCTAAATTGAGATGTACCGGTTTATTTATTTAACAACATTTATGGACTGTTTGATTTTTTAAAAAATCTAAGTGGGTTACATAAAATTGTATAAAATATCCATAAGAAAATGCTGATAAAATCTAGAAACAAATAGAGACAGTAAAATTATCAAAATATAGATAAAATCAACAGAGTTTCAGAACTAATACATATAATAAAATTACATGTCTGGGTAGGCTTGCCTAAACAGAAAGATGTTTGCCGGCACCAAAGAGTACAACTAAGGTGCTTGCTTGAAATGAATAGGCAGGAAGGAGTGACCTCTGTACGTTTCTGTCTGCAACATATAATTCACTTATGGTGTGACGGGCAGCAGCTTAGAGTGGTTTTTTTAACGGATTAGACAAACCTATGGAGAAAAGACCTGTTAGTCATGAAAGCTAAATAAAAGCTTCATTGCCTTTGTATACCAGATACTAGGAGCTAACAGCCAATAAAGACCATCCCTTGGAGCATCTGATTAGCCACCACTGGAAACCAGAAAGGTTCACACATTATTGTGAAACAGCTGAATTACAATTCATCAAGAAGCTCAATGCCACCACTTGTGGGTTAAATTGAGACAAAGGATTTTTATCACACTACAGGTGTTCACTAGTTTACCAGAGCAAGGATATCTGTGCTGTTTATGACAGCTCCCTGTGAATAGTTCCCTGCCCTACAACAGGTGTTAATACATCTCAGCAGTACTGAGTAAATTATCACCATTCTGCTACTGTAAATGGTATGCCTATTTAACATAGATTTAAGCTCTAATTATCATTGGCTGCAATTTTTCCATCTCATTGCCATTCAACTTCCACTTTATAATTTTCTCCTTTATATACCAGCCAAATAAGATTTCACTTCATGCATCTGATGAAGTCAGTTTGAGTCCATGAAAACTTATGCCATAATAAATGTGTCAGTCTTTAAAGTACCAGAAGGCTCTTTGTTGCTTATGTGGGCTTGTGGATCAAACTGTGGATCTTAATCCAATTCTCTGTCTCTCTGTCTCTCTCTCCCTCTCTGTCACACACACACACAAACACATACGCACACACACACAAATTGTGAATTCATGGTAATGATTGCCACCATATGACTCCATTGGTCAAATGTGACATCTTGACAGGGCAATAGTCACTATAAATATTTGGTGTCATGTAGTTATTTATTCACAGAGCCATTTTTTTAATAAAAAAATTCTCCACCAAAGAAAACATCTGGAGAATGTAGCACTCTAATGCACCACTTTGTACTTCCAGGCTTTTGAAGACATCTACCTCGAAGGGAAAAAGAACATTAAAACCCTGTTGGAATATGCTGACAAGATCTTCACTTACATCTTTGTCCTAGAGATGCTTCTAAAATGGGTAGCTTATGGCTTTAAGAAGTACTTCACCAATGCCTGGTGTTGGCTTGATTTCCTCATTGTAGATGTAAGTATTGTTGGGGGGGATGTTTTCTAGTCTGATGATACAGCAATATGGATTAAATTCAGTTTTGAACTATGTGAACACAGTTCACAGTTTGAATGTGGATTAAGTTACATTTGGCTCTCACTAGGGGCAGCTTTAAATGCACTTGTGGCATTAGCCATTTTTTTCACTGTGAAATGAAATTATAGCATTTGCCAATCTTTTCATTGTGAAATGAAAACCATAGGTCCAAGATTTAAAGGAGGTGAGGGGAAACTTTGGTCCTCCAGATGTTGCTGAACTTCATCTCCCACCATCCTTGGTCATTGGCCATGCTTGCTAGGGCTGATGGAAGTTGTAGGTCAGCAACATCTAGAGTGCCAAAGGTTCCCATTCCTGATATTAAAGGGATCATTCCTTTGTGACATCAGAGCTGAGAGAGCCCTTAGCTCAACTCCCTGTTGTCCTGTAGAAGAATGCTAGAATGTGGAACAGGAATAATTTGTGATAGCAATCCCCTTCACCACATTTGCCACTCTCACAAGAAACTTCTCAAAGTTATTATTTGTGGCAAATTCAGGCTATAGGAATTTTGAAATCCTGGCTGCATTCACACTGTACATTTATTCGACTATTATTCCACTTTAAACAGTCATGGCTTTCCTCAAAGTATGCTGGGAACTGTAGTTTGTGAAGGGTGTTGAGAGTTGATAGAAGGTGCCTGTTCTCCTCATAGAACTACAATTTTCAGAGTTCCCTGGGAAGAGGGATTGATTGGTAAACCACTCGGGGAATTGGAGCTCTCTGAGGAGAATAGAAGCCTCCTAACTCTCAGACCCCATTTATAAACTACACTTACCAGGATACTTTGGGGGAAGCCATGATTGCTTAAAGTGGAATGATAGTGGAATAAATGTATGGTGAGAACGTGCACCCTGTTTTTAAAGCTGCGTTGTCATCCCATCCTTTAAGAATAATTTTAGCAAGACTTCCATTTAGAAGAACAGCAATGTTGTACCAGAACATCTGAAGGAAGAGTAAGGAGCAATGGGTTCACATTTGAGGAACTAAATTTAGGTTGCTTATCAGGAAATGCTTCCATCCTAACCATAAAGCTGTTTGGACAGTGTTGGCTGGTGACTCCATGTCAGTGAGGCAGTGGAACCCGCTCCAGTTTTTAGTCTGAGCTTTGCACCTTGGACAGCTCCTTGAAATTTAGGACTAAAACCCGGAGCAGATTCCACCATCTCACTGACATGGAGCCACCAGCTGCCACATTACAAAATCTCCACGCTGCAGACCTAAGAAAGACCCATGCCTGAGCAGCTGCCAGTTTGAGCACATAGGACTGGGCTAAGATGTACCAACTAGTGGTCTGAGTCAGCATAATGCAGTTTCATCTGTCCACAGGAAATTAGCACCCCCTCTGACTTCTGGGATTTCATGAGGCATGCAATTCCCAGAGTTCCCTGGTAAGAGGGACTGACTGTTAAACTACTCTGGGAATTGTAGCTCTGTGGGAGCAACAGGGGTCTCCTAGCAACTCTCAGCACCCCTAACAAACTACTTGACAAATTACAGGCTTAAACTTTTAAGGCCAAAATTTTTGTCCTCTGCAACCAGGGGGGACTGGTGGCTCTGATGTCAGGGAATCTGCTCCAGGTTTTAACATCCAAGGAGTTTGGACAGCTCCTTGACAATTCAGACTAAAACTCAGAGTGGCTTCACTGACATTGGAGCCACCAGTTTCCACTGTCTGCAGCCAACAGCAGCTATTTTTTAAAGCTTTTTGTGTGTGGCTGTGATGTGGGGCAAAGGATTAGATTCCCTGTTCCACAGCCCCAATTCAAATTGTGGGCTGTGGCCCATGGCTGCTTTTTGTAACAGAAAAAGTCAGGAGTTCAAATGAAGCAACTTCTCCATTATGTGCGGTTTAACCATGAAGTCTAAAAACATGATCAGCAACTCAAAAGGGCAGGAAAAGCCAATTCAATTTTTAAACGAATGCTTGGGGGCATTCCTCCCCCCCCCCGGTTGCTACTTATCCCAGCTCTGTGGCAAGTCTTTGCCACTGATTTCTACATGTGGAGCAGCATAGACCATTTCATCATCGTCGTAGATTATTGAAGCAGACTCTCACTTGCAAAGCTGTAAATCAGAGAATGCTACATAATCCATCAACTAAAGGGTATTTTTGCCCAATAGAAAATCTCTGAAGGATGATCTCTGATAATGGGCTCCAATACATCTCAAAGGAATGTGCCTCTTTTGCAAAAAGAAGAGAAAATTTGGGGAAAAAAGCAGTGTAAAAATGGCAGATTATCTGCTGAGGAGCCCATTCACTATGACCAGCAAATCCATATGTAAGACAAAACAAAACAATGCCTGACAACAGGCCTTCTGTCAGTTTCTGCTGGCTGATTTAGCCAAAGTCAGCTGCCTTGTCAAGTGCCTTTATTTCTTATTCCTGGAATTGGGCTTGTAAATAGGTTACTGAGCAAAGATATGCCGTGGATGTCACAGTATCTTTGCAAAAGGCGACTTCAAACATTAGCTCCATTATCATAATGGTCCGTTCCATTTCAGAAAGTTTTGCCCAGTAAATACCAATTTTCTGAATGTTCTGGGTGTTCATGCTCTCTCCCTTCATTTTCTTCTTGCATCTCTCTCTTTACCTTCCACCCTTGATCTTTGTGTGCTGGCTGCCAGTTTTCAGGTGTAGAAAATATACTTCCCGGTTTTGTTTCAAGCAAAGTTCTTCCTCGGTCAAAAATCACAACAGAGGGCTGAAATGCTATGCACACTTAAAACAGTGGGATTTATTTCAGAGTAAATATGCATAGAATTGCACTGTCTGATATGAAAGTTACCATATTCAACGCTGCTGTTCCACTTGCAGAGCAGACATTTACTTGCTCAACAGAACTTTCCCTCCTGTCTTCCCTGTAGCCCCCCATGCATCCTCAAAATCTGGTCCAAAGGGTTGGAGAATCCTCTGGAATAGATTTTGGGAGCGCACAGGGAGAGGAGAGGAAGTTCTGTGGCATGAGTGGAGCTCTGCTTGCACCACATTGGATACAACCCCTTGTAGCTGAAAGGCCTTTTCACACATAGTGTGGTGTAGTGGTTAGAGTTCTGGACTAGGACCTGGGAGACCAGAGTTCAAATCCCCACTCAGCCATGAAGATTGCTGGGTAACCTTGGGGCTGTCACTGTCTCTCAGCCTAACCTGCCTCACAGGGTTGTTGTGATGATAAGACAAAGAGGAAGGAGAACCATGTACATCACCTTGAGCTCTGTGGAGTAAAAGGTGGGATATAAATGTAATAAATAAATAGTTTTAGGTATGCACCAAATTTGATTAACATGTGCACATATGAATGCAGCATGGGAATGTGATAAACGGGAAGTTTCAAAAACACATGTATCATACAGATCCACTATTCATAGAGCAACGTGGAAGGCACTGAGTTACCACTGCTGTTTTGATTCAACTGTAACTGTGCCAGCTATGCTGATTCTGCTTTTCCATGTGGACTAGTATCAATTTGCATGATGTTGCCACCCTGGATGTGTTTCAGTACAGGTTCATGACCAAACCAAATAAATGATCTTCCACATCATCTGAAAGTACTCCTTAGTGCTTCCATCCCTGTGGAGCAGTGTTTCTAGAGCATGAATGGTTCTAGAGCAATAATGTGGTTCTAGAGGAGGGGTGAGGTAGTTGATCCAGCCAGGCCACGGAGCTAGTTGAGTGGGCTGCTCTCCTGACATTATGCTGTCAGGCAATTCAACGGTCAAGTTATGGCTACAAAGGAATATTTTTCCTTCATAGCCTCAGTTCTTCCTTTGCATCCCTGGCTTGCATCCTGCCAAAAGTTGCCGCTTTTCGCAGGGTGACAGAAAGGGGTGCCAGATTCAAAAAGTGCTGACTTTTCACTGCAGCAGAAGAGCTCCTGATTCTTCCTTTGGAGCTGCAGCTTGAATTCAAGCCAGGGATGTAAAGAGAAATTCTTCCCTGAACTTTTCCACGCCTGATGTCATAAGAACATAAGAACATAAAAAGAGCCTGATGGATCAGGCCAGTGGCCCATCTAGTCCAGCATCCTGTTCTCACAGTGGCCAACCAGGTGCCTGGGGGAAGTCCACAAGCAGGACCCGAGTGCAAGAACACTCTCCCCTCCTGAGGCTTCCAGCAACTGGTTTTCAGAAGCATGCTGCCTCTGACTAGGGTGGCAGAGCACAGCCATCATGGCTAGTAGCCATTGATAGCCCTGTCCTCCATGAATTTGTCTAATCTTCTTTTAAAGCCATCCAAGCTGGTGGCCATTACTGCATCTTGTGGGAGCAAATTCCATAGTTTAACTATGCGCTGAGTAAAGAAGTACTTCCTTATGTCATACAATGTCAGGCCCTGGAAAGGTGGACATGGTTTGCTGAAAATGGTCTCCTGGCCCAACATCCGAGGCCTGGCAGACCTAACTAGGCCCATGGGTCAAAGTTTTCCCACTAGTGTTCCAGAGCAACAATGCTCAGGCAGCCAAGCATCTTCTCCTCCCCTTTCTTTGGTGAATCTTCAGCTGCCTTCCCAAACTGTTTACTAGAAAGCTATGTTTCTTCCATGATTTCCCCATTAAATTTAGAATGCCTTGCTGAAATACAAGTTTAACAAAATGCACAGAAGTCTGGACTGAGAGAGAGAATCTTTTATACAATGCTTGGGTGGCTAGCAGGTTAACAACATCTCATTCAGGAATTAGATTGAGTGCCAGCCTTCTGCCAAATCATCTTGGGGGAAAAGTTGCCGTATGGAGTAAATGCACTGATGTCTCCTAATGACTTTAATTGTTTTCTGGATTTCTTTCCCCTGTTGATTAGCAAGATGGAGGTTTGTATTGCTTTGTCAGTAATCATTGTGCAATCTGCTATAATCAGTTGTTCCCAAACAGCCACTGCCAGACTCAAATCATATGTTGTTGTTATTTTTATCAGGTCTTTTATATGAAGGTATTGAATTTCCAATTCATTTTTTTTCTTTAAGAGAAAAAGGACAACAGATTGCTTCAAGGACAATGTGGCATTAGATCCAGCGATAACAATGGATCCTTCTCTGGGGAAGATGCCTCTTAGCAAGATAAGGAAGCCCACAGAGTCTGCCCAAAATATGTAGCATTTTTCCTTCCCTCTCAGGATGGAACTTGGATTAGTAATAAATAAATAGACAGACAGACAGACAGACAGACAGACAGACAGACAGACAGACAGACAGACAGACAGACAGACAGATAGATAGATAGATAGATAGATAGATAGATAGATAGATAGATAGATAGATAGATAGATAGATAGATAGATAGATAGATAGATAGATAGATAGATAGATAGATAGATAGATAGATAGATAGATAGATAAGGGCAGATGTGTGGCCACCACAGAAAAATCAAAGTCAAGCAACTTGACACATCCTCTGTAATGTCTAGGCCAGGTGTGGGGAACCTTTGGCCCTCCAGATGTTGCTGAATTCCAACTCCCATCATTCCTGGCCATTGACCATGCTTGTAGGGGCTGGTGGGAGTTGTAGTTCAGCAACATCTAGAGGGCCAAAGGTTCCCCACGCCTGGTTTAGTCATTCAAAATGTGTGATGTGACACTGTAAAAACAATAGCAACTGTGACTTGAGCTGGTCCCAGTGAACGTCAACGGCTGCCACTTGCAGGAGTGAGGAAATATATAGTGCAGTGATCTCAACTCACATGTTTTATTTCTTTTAAAGCATTTATAAATAGCTTAATATTTTAATTCACTAAGAGGCAAAAAAACCCTTGCGGTTTAAGAATGTACCTATAGCCAACAGATATTTCCATCAAACTTTAAAAAGCAGGGAAATTGGGCAGCTATAGTGAATGCACCAGGGGAACAGGAGATCTGACCTCCTCTCTGAGCTATTGTACTGTCCTACAAGTTTGTCAAAATGCAAACACCATTTGGGTTGGTCTTTCACAGTCCAATCCACTTCCTGTGTAGCTTGGAAGAATTTGGTAACATGTGTCCCTGAGCATACAGTAGGTGTGAATATTTGCATGCTTATTGAATTAAATGGGATTTACTCCAGTGCTTAAGATAGGTGAAACTGACCTGGGAGAAGGTCAGGGAGGGGGAGGAAGAGGAAGGGGGAGGAAAGGAGAGGAAGGGGAGGGAGGGAGGGAGGGAGGAGGAGGGGAGAGGAACTGACTGTTAAACCACTCTGGCCGCTGGAGCACTGTCAGGGGAATAGGAGCCTCCTCTCAGCGTCCTGCACCAACTACACTTCTCAGGATTCTTTGGGGGAAGCCATGACTGTTTAAAATGGAATAAATGTCTGGTGTGGGTGTGGCCCCCTGATTAGCCAAGCCAAACACCTGTCAGTCTGGCTTTTATGTGTAATACTTCACTTATGTCAAAATATGACAAGGCAGGCCTGCTGGGATTGGGGGTCCTCCTGCTCACTGACCTCAAAGTCCTGGCTTGATAGCACCAGTATATACCCTGCAGAGCAGGGGCACGAGGAAAGGTGAAGATGGCCTTAATTGAGAAGGTGGCCATTAAACAGGGAGGGAGAAACTTTTTTCAGCCTAAGGGCTATATTCCCTTCTAGTCAACCTTCTGGGGGGCCATGTGCCAGTGATGGGCGGAGCCAGAAGGAAAAGTGGGTGGAGCAACAACAAATTTTCCTTTTGTATGGTAGGCTGTCTTTACCACAAGCTATTATTCAAGCAGGAAGCCTATAATTAATAAAGATTCCTGTTTTGCCTAAGCTAGGAAGAAGCTACAGTTACCAGCCTTGGAACAAGCCAGGATATTAAACCAAAATTTGTTTTTAATTAGACTCTAGGTTTTAGTTGCACTTTATCTCCACAATTTTATGTGAATGCCAGTTGGAGGGCTTTTTTGATTAAAGCGTTTATAAATTGTCTAAATAAAATAATAAACAAATAAATAAATAACCCATGGCTCCATACCTTGATTTCCTCTAAAGCTGATAGCCACAGTTTCTCAGTTTGGACAAAACAGGAAACTATGATTTATCAGAGGCTTCTTGGTTGAACTGCAGCTTACACAGAGGGAGGAGCAAAGGGGCTGCTCTGTGCACAGGCATGAGGCTGCCAAATATCTCAGCTTCAAAAGAAATGAGATATGATCCTCCGTACTGGGCCACAGTGCTTTGTATTGGTGTAGTACGGATGGGCTCCAGCCCTTTGAGACTTTCATTCTTACCTCGGCAAGGGCCTTAATCTCAAGGACATTCCCGCCACACCACACTTTTGTGTACATTTCTCTCAAGGTGAAACACAGCAAAGGGCTTTTCACATTCTTCCATCCTAGCAAGGACAGCAAGAGAGGCTTTGGCAACTCCCCCTGCCCTCTAGCTACTTATTTCCACACACAGGCCAAGACAGAGGAAAATGGTAATGGACAGCTGAGCTGTTGGGCAGAGGAAGGGCTGAACCCTACTCTCAAAGATGGCCTGAGTGGTGGCAACAGTTGCAAAGAATATGCATGGTGGGTTTTTGTGGGTGGTTTTTTTTTTTTATAAATTCCTGAAATAAAAACCACATATTCACAACTATAGAGAAGTTGTAAACCACCCAGAGAGCTTCGGCTATGGGGCGGTATACAAATGCAATAATAAATAAATAAATAAATAAGTGTCCCAAATAAAAGAGCAGAGTTACAAGCAGCCATTGCAGACATGGGGGGCGGCGGGGGGAGGGACAAGCAATGGCTTTGTGGTCCAATTAAGTCCATTGCAGCAAATGAGGAAGGATTTTGCTCTCTTGACCACTAGTTGATGGTCAACACTTATTTGGAGAGCAACTGTAAGCAATAGCAATCTGGACAACACTTTTAGATGGCACTCAGCGATCTGAAACAGCTTGGCACCATGGGTCATAGCAAGCTGGTCAGCACTCTGACCCAGAAACAATGTTCACTTAGGCTAGGATATAAACGAACAATTCGGAAAAGCATGTCTGTTGCAAAAATTGCATGTACATGTTTGCAGATAAAGTTCCCAAACATGCAATGCCACTTGTTTTTTAATGTGGAAAAATCCATGCAGATAATAGGGAAAGTTTAACACATGCCTACAGGTAGCTTGTCATATGAGGAGGAGTTGGTTGGCAGTCACAGGGATGTGTGTGTGTGTGAGAGAGAGAGTAGGCCTACTGAATGTGCAGAAACACATGAATGTGACTATCATAGCCAATATATGCATGGTTATAATCTGGAAGCAGGAAAAATGCAATTAATAACATTGAATCCCTCAGCCAAGCAATGTCACTCTGTCACTAAAAGAGCAAATTCACAATCAATGACACTAAAATAAGCTTTTTACTAATTAGCCTCCAGGCAATACATGTTTCCTGCCAAGCAGTTGTTAACACCAGGTGATTCAATGAAATCTGAAGCTACTCTAGAAAGTGCTTCGTTTCAACATTTACTTACTGAGCTCATTCCTTGTCACAGTCGATTAGAAACAGCATTGTCTGGTCTAGTTTTCTAATCATTCTTGATCTGCATATTTTCTGGAGATTCAGAGAGATTTTGCTACGCAGGAGAATCAGCACTTCCAGTGTTTCCCAGAATTTGGTTGCCTGCAGCTCTCTGTGTGTCTGTTCTGTCATTGGAGGCCCATCATCACCACCATCCTCAACACCAAATCGGGAGAAGAAAGATGCCTAAAAGGATGGCTATTGCTATCGGTAGTAGTAATATTAGGGTTATTTTATTAAATTTATTTTTCCACTTTCCCCCAAGTAGCTCAAGGCGACGTGCGTGGTTCTCCCCCTCCCCATTTTATCTCCACAACAACCCTGTGAGGTAGAGACAGTAACTGGCCCAAGATCACCCAGTGAGCTTCCTTGGCTGAGCGGGGATATGAACCCTGGCCTCCCAGGTCCTAGTCCAACACTCTGAACTATTACACCACCCCGGCTGTCCCGTTGGGATCTTTGCCAGGTCATCCCTCTTTCGCCCCTTCCAACAGCAGCTGCACCTCAGCCTTACCTGCCGTGGGGCTGTCCGAGCAAAGCCACAGATAGCCGCTGAACAAGAGCCAGAAGTCACAAGGCAGGGATTGGTAGCTGGGAGTCAGAGCTGGAGGCGGGACAGCCAGGAGTCAAAGAATAAACCCAGGCTCACGAGCCAGAGCCTGTAACAACTAGTATTGCCTGAGGAGAATCTCAGTCTGCCTAGGGAGCTCTTCATCGTGGTTTTTTTTCCTGGGGAGGGAGAGCCAATGGTCACCCTGGATGCAGGGGATCACACTCTGAAGTCCAGGAGCTGTTTATTGCTGAGGGAAAGCCACAAGCAGCTGCCTTGCTGGATCTGCACAAGGGGCAGGATCCTTCAGTCCCCTGCGAGGGGCTGGAGCCCAACACCTCTCCCCTCCCTCCAAGCTGAGAATGGAAGCATGGAGCAAGGATGGGCACTCTTTGGCCAATCTGGGCTTTGCACATGCTATAATGTACCGAAAGCAAGAGCTGCTCAAAGTGTGAAAAAATGCAAGGGGAGGCGGGCCAGGCTGGCAAAGCTCACCCCCAGGCACAGGGGCCAACCTGATGAATGGAGAAGGACAACTTCCAGTGTTTCACAGGAGGACCTCCAGAGGAGGAGGGGGACACAATGTTGTCCCCAGCACTCTCAAGCAATGTGCCTGGGGAGGAGCCCACCTGCCAAGTTCCACCACTGCTGGCAAGCTAGATGTGGCCAAATTTGGCAGGTGGGGGGGACATGTCTGTCAATCACCTGAAGTCACTGGGACATCAGGTGACCCCTTTTTGCCCACACAGTTGGCAATCCAACTGTGCAGGCAAAAGCCATGCTGCACAGTGGGCTTCCCAAGTCCCATGTGTTGGCGGGGCTTATGGAGTGCTGTGGATGGGGCTTTGCACAGGGCTGGCTTCTTTGGGGCCAGCTGCATCTTCATCTGCTCCTCCCTTGATATCCTATATGGTTCTGGGTGTAGGGCACATGACCATGCTTGGCTGAAACAGCCTCATGGGCCAAATAGGAAAGTAAAGTACGAGCCAAGAGGTAACCCCAGGAGAGTCCTCTTGCTCTGTAGTAAATGGATCATCTGTGTCATCCAGTGATGGCTGGTGACTCCATGTCAGTGAGGCAGCAGAATCTGCTCTTGGTTTGAGTCTGAACTTTCAAGGAGCTGTCCAAGGTGCTTCAGACTAAAACCCAGAGCGGATTCTACTGCCCCACTGACATGGAGCTGCCAGCCACCACTGGCACCATCCTGCCATGTGCTAATACTGAATGGAAAGTTCTCTATGGAGAACGTTTGGATCAGTTTTGGAGTGGCAGGGAAAAATTTGGGGGAAGGTAAAACTCACCACCTTCTGACAGCACATCTTCCATTCCCTCCCCTTCCCACCCCACCAGAACAGTACTACATGATGGCGTAATACCTCTCTGTCTGGAGTTTGAGGAGGGGGATGAAGCCCACCAAGGGCTGTCACTCCTCCCCCCAAAAAACCTCTGTCAGAGCAGTTACATCATCACAGAGCACTGACTAGGAATGGATGGATCCATCTATTTCCAGTCAGAGTTAGTTTCACATGTGTTCATTTATGAGTCCCTGATATTTCCACATCATTCTGTTAAAAGAAATAAATATGAACTGCACAAAGATCCACATTGTTGATATTTGCCTTTTACCCAAGAATACCATTTTATATGCATTTTAACCTTAAATAGTATTTATATATAAATGGTGGTACCTTTTTTTAGCCAAAAACTGTACCATAAAACTCAGGAAACTACAGAAAGAAAAGGATAACTGTGTATTAGCCCAGGAAGTGCAAATTAGGCTGGCTGGTTTAAAAATGTGGACTGAACAAAGTCACCCTTGGCCCTCGAGAGTTGACCCCAGGGAGTTTGATGGCAACCTCTAGAAGGAGACATCAGTCCAAATTGTGCAGATGGGGTGGTTAAATAGAGAGGGGCATTTTGACTTGGCCCTACAAGTGTTACAAGGTATTTCAACTGCACATCAGGTGCAGATCTGTGGTACAATATGTGACAGAAAACTGATTGCAGTGGAAGGCCTGATAACAGAAGAGAGACATGGGCAAAAGATGGGTGTGGAGGGCGGGGTTCAAGAAAGAGAAGGCTCATTCCACGTGTTGCCACAGTCCATGCTTCTGTGGGAAGGCTCTCTAGGTCTAGGTCACTTCAGATGGCTCGCCCAGGCGCAATGCTCCAATTGCTACATCTTCTCCTGGACACAGATCTGAAGGAACGGGACAGTCAATAATTGCTGATGAACAGAGCACTGATAGAAGTGCTCCAGTCTGTCTGGATGCCACAAGGTATTGAGTTTTTGCCTGAGTGAATATCCAGCAACCAGCTTTCCCCAAAGCTTAAAATTAAGTCACCAGCCGTGACAAGCTAAAAACATCCACAGCCAATGAGAATATGAAACGGGTGGGACTAGGATATCTAAACGCTAAGGATTACAGAAGGGCTTGATGCAGAAGAAGTGAGGATAGGGGGGCTAGAGATAGCCTGCAGATTTCTGATCTGAATTCTCCTTGCATCCCCTCTTCTCAGAGGCTGGGTGTCACATAAAGCTACATTCTGCAGTCCTATCCCTGGGACAAATGCTGGGAAGTCTTTAATCAAGGTTGAGCTGATCGGCTCAAGACTGAAATGAACTAGGGTCTGGAACAACAACAACACGATTACCGCCCAGTTATTATTATTATTATTTATTATTATTATTTATTAAATTTATTAGTCGCCCATCTAGCTGGATGTCCAGCCACTCTGGGCGACGTACAAGATAAAAACAATACATTAAAACGTTAACATTTAAAACCATAACAATAAAAACCTAACCCACCCCAAAAGCCTGCCTGAAGAGCCAGGTCTTCAAGGCCCGGCGGAAGCTCATCATAGAAGGGGCATGGCGGAGATCATTTGGGAGAGAGTTCCACAGGGTGGGGGCCACTATTGAAAAAGCCCTCTCTCTAGTCCTCACCAGTCTAGCTGTTTTAACCGGTGGGATCGAGAGAAGGTCTTCTGAGGCTGATCTTGTTGAGCGGCATCCCTGACAATGCTGGAGGCGCTCCTTCAGATAGACTGGGCTAAAACCGTATAGGGTTTTAAAGGTCAAAACCAACACCTTGAATTGGGCCTGGTAAACAACCGGTAGCCAGTGCAACTCCTTCAGCACTGGAGTGATGTGATCTTGCCGGCGGCTGCCTTTAATCAGACGAGCCGCCGCATTCTGTACCTGTTGCAGCTTCCGGACTGTTTTCAAGGGTAACCCCACGTAGAGCGCATTACAGTAATCTAGGCGAGAGGTGACCAGGGCATGTACTACTGGTGGGAGCAGATGGTTGGGAAGGTAGGGGCGCAGCCTCCGTATCAGATGGAGTTGATACAGCGCCGCCCGGCTCACAGCCGAGACTTGAGCTTCCATGGTCAGCTGGGAGTCAAGAATGACCCCCAGGCTGCGGACCTGGTCTTTCAGGGGCAGTCGTACCCCATTGAGCACCAGGTCCACATCCCCCAGCCTTCCCTTGTCTCCCACAAACAGTACCTCGGTTTTGTCAGGGTTCAGCTTCAGGTTATTCCTTCCCATCCAGCCACTCACCGACTCCAGGCACTTGGACAGGGTTTCTACAGCCAACCTCGGTGCAGATTTAAATGAGAGATAGAGCTGCGTGTCATCCGCATACTGATGACATTGCAGCCCAAATCTCTTCTTTCATTATTCCCACAACCACAGTGAAGGTCGGAGAGGGTGAAGTGCTCAGGGCTGCCTCATTAGCTTAGTAGCTGAAATTAGGTGAGTGAAGTTAATCTAAAATCTAAAGCGAGTTTTCTCTTTGTTGGTTGATCAGAATGAGTGAAAAGTAGTTGGGCGGTCCAGTGAATAGCAAGACAAGCTTGGCCCTGGGGTACCACAGTCCGAATCCCACTTTTGCCACCAGCTCATGGTGTGGCTTTGCCAATCCATGTGCTCGGGCTCAGTTCCTGCTTCTTTAAAAATGGAATCAAAGTGATCTGCTTCACTGGGATATTTGACTTGAAAATTAAATGTGATGCATACATATTTAGTAGTGGTCAACAAAACTTCAGTAGGTATAATTTAAAGGTAAGCCGTTAGAGAAATATTTCAAGGCTTGCTAGGGTAGAATTGACACAGCTGCTGTGGAAACGGTAATCTATTTCCCTCACTGGGGTGAGGGTGGGAAATCTGCAGCTCCCCAGATGTTATTGGACTCCAATGACCCGGGATGGTGAGAGTTGTAGTCCTGTAACACTTACAGGACTGCAGATTTCCTGCCCCTGGACTAGAACTTATCATTCTTGAACCTTTACTTCCAGGACTCTTAAACATGGTGGCTTTTGCCCATTGGTTGCTCACAGTGGCAGCTGGTGGCTTCGTGTCAGTGGGGCAGTGGAATCTTGGACACTCCTTGAAAGTTCAGACTAAAACCCAGAGAGGATTCCACTGCCTCTCTGACATGAAGCCACCAGTTATGACTGGTTGCTAGGCATGCAAATAGTTCTCAGAGGAAGACATAATGGCTCCTGCTGTCACATAAGCACTGTTGGCTACCCAAGAAGTGGTGTCGTAGCTCAGTGGCAGCTTTGCATGCAGTAAGTCTCAGCTGCAATCCCTGGCATCTCCAGGTAGGGCTGGGGGAGACCTCTGCCTGAAACCCTGAAGAGCTGCTACCAGTCAGTGTAGACAGTACTGAGCTAGATGAATCAATGGCCTTACTCAACCACAACTTCTTATGTTCTTCAAATGATCATTCCCAATGCAGCTCATAGGAACAAGGGCCCTTTGGCTGGCTCTCTGAGGATGCTGCAACCTTTTACCTGGAAAAGAATCCCCCAAATTACCCTTCCCATTAAGAACTACCTATTAGTATAGTTGTGGTTGATGTTGTTGTTAAAAACAAATTTATATACTCTTCATAGCATAAAGCCATCAAAGTGCTGTACAAGATCAAAATAAAACACAAAAAACGCAAGTTCTAAAAGTAACAAAATCATTTCACCATAGGGGATATCACTTTAGGTAGTTTCTATGTGACATCAGCAGCTATTTCACTAATTCGCATCCTCCTCTCGGGTCTATTTCCACGCCTAGCAACCAATGCTAGGCTTTGCTAGCAAAATCTACCATCTTCCCTTCCATTGCAGCTGTCTGTCAGTACTTCTCCAAGTCACGATGGCAAAGAAGGTCAGGTCAGGATGACAAAGCTCCTGCTGGGCTCCCACTGGGAGGAAGGCGGGATATAAATCAATCAATCAATCAATTAATCAATCAATCAATCAATCAATCAATCAAATAAATAAATAAATAAAGCAAGCAAGCAAGCAAGCAAGCAAGCAAGCAGTCAGCCTCGCAGCTTCACAGGGCTCTGGGATGTTAATTCTGTACAAAAATGAATGCTTTACTTAACTTAGAGATGATGGCCATGCAAGTTACATATCATTCAAAGATCTTAACTTTACGCTCAGATAACTTTATTGGGCAGCAGCATACAAATGTTATTAACAGTAATTAGTCATAACAATGTGTGAGACTAGTCTTCTAGCATTTCCAGAAGCTTGAACCAGTTCCATAAATAATTACTATAAAGAGCATGAACGTTTTTGCTGTTTGGAGTCTGGACTTCTGCTGGGTGACTTTCCAGCAGGATGGGATTATAGGTGCCACCTTTCATAGGAAGATAGAGGCTCAAGCAGACACGTTGGAAAGAATCAGGACTTAGCAAGCTTGCACTGGGGAAATGTCAGCAGGGTTGGGGTGGGGGTGAATCTCTCTTTGAAAAGTGCTGACTTCCACTTTTGCCTGGTCTAATTGGGGCAGTCAGCATGGATTTTGAAAGCTGTTTGATAATTTTAAAAATATCTTCCCGGGTCACATTTAATCAAGTCCGCAGCACTGAGCCTATACAGTCAAGGTTTCTCCTATAAATAAAATTTGACAGGGAGAAATGAAACACCTTCAAAATCAACAGCAGATAATTGAGTCAACTTGTCTCAACCTATGGGCTATGTCCAGCCCTGCAAAGAGGTGTCAGCAAATACAGCCCTTCCCTGCCTAATCCACAGAATAGACACCTGGTGTGGTGTAAATCTATTTCAGGAGGACAGCCGCGCCTGTGATGCATTTCAGGGTTTACGTTACAAGAGTAGCTGTATTGTTAGTCCCGAAGGAAGACAGAGCCCAACATTTGCACAGGGAAAAAAGTTCTGTGTAATTCAGAAGCTTGTTGCTGACTTATCAAAACGATTCAGCCATTTTTCAGGAGGGTCCTTGGAGACCCTGCAATTCCTTGGAAGATTATTAGGGGGCAAGCTCATCGATGAGATCAGTAATGGGGGAGCCATATTCCCTGGGAGACAGCTCGCTCACCCATTGTCAGTCTTCCCCTGAAAAATGCAAGGGAGTGTTCAGGGTGCTTGAGGGTCACTCTCAGTTCCTGGTGGTGGTAGGCAACAGTGAGGCCTAACAGGCCTCGCTGGGCCCCAAGGTGGCCATAGAACAGGGATGGAAAACCTGTGGCCCTCCAGCTGTTGTCCTCTCACTCTCAACAGCCTCACCTAGCATGGTCAGCGGTCAGGAATTATGGGAGCTCAGAGCTTGGAAAAGTTACTTTTTTGAACTACAACTCCCATCAGCCCCAGCCAGCATGGCAACTGGATTGGGCTGATGGGAGTTGTAGTTCAAAAAAGTAACTTTTCCAAGCTCGCCACAGGTTCCCCACCCCTGCCATAAAATGCACCTACAATGCAAAGCGGTTATGTGACAGATGTTTGACAATTTAATATGGGAATATTAAGGTGCTTCAGCAGCTTGGCCTGCTCCTTGAAAGGCCAGACTGAAACCTGGAGCAGATTCCACTGCCTCACTGGCATGGAGCCACCCGCTGCCATTGTGTGGGAAGCAGTCTTTGAAAGTAAAAATAAAAATTGAAGGCCATGGGGCTAAGGGCCAGGCTACATGAGCCACAAGTGGTTCATATTTCCCAGTAGGACAAACATCTGCTTTGGAGGTGATTTAGTCTGGGGGAAATGGAGCAAGGAGAAGAGGTTGGAAAAACCCTCACCAGACTCACTGCTGTGATCAGAATCAGACCCAACACCCCGGCTGCCTTTAACTTAACATTCAGAATGTCAGCAGATCCAGTCACATCTCCCAGGCCTCTTGTAGCTTGGCGGCAAGGGAATTCCCATGTGCAAAGCTCTCCAGGACATTGTTTTGTTTGCTTGCTTGCTGGAGTACAAATCCCTCTAATGTTTGTTTCAGAAGCAGAAGTGACAGGGGCAGCTGTGTTTATCATTCAGGTGTCTACCCAGTTCACATCTAAAATGGGGTGCAGGGGGGTACTTTTTGCAGGAAAGAGGGAGTGGATGGGGGCGGGTGGCTGAATCCTCACCCCCTCCTGCACTCCTTCCACTTGGGGCACTTTTATGCCTTGCCTGGCTCTGGCAGTGGGAGTGAGCCAGGCTGGAGAGACAAGTGCTTGAAACAGGGCCATGGGAATTGATGGTGGGGGTAGGGATGGGGCAAGCCTGTCCACTTTGGGGCTCTTTCCGTTTCTCCTTTTTCCAGCCCTAAGTTCAGTTCTGCACATTTCCGCATCAAGTTAAGGAAAGTCCTCATGGAAATTCATCAGCATTTTAGTGTGAATTTCCCCTTATATATACATTTTTCTAGGCAATCTTGCCTAATATACATGTTTTTGCAAAACAACTTTCCTTACTATAATGATTTTTTGTATATTATTTTATTTACTTTTTTACATTCATATCCCACGTTTTGTTTATCAAGGAACTCAAGGAGGCATACATGGGGTTCCCAGACAGTCTCCCATCCAGGCAGTGACCAGGCCCAGACCTGCTTAGCTTCAGCAAGGTGGTGGCCTCATGTGCCTGTTCAGACCATACCCTGAGCCGATGCATGCATTCTTTATGCATTGTTGTTGTTATGTTTATTACCCGCTCTTTACCAGCAGATCCCAGGGCGGGTTACAACAGTTTAAAATTCAGTATTAAGAACAGTTAAAACAAATTACAGTTGCAGGTATAGGGTGAGTCCTATGTAAATTGTTTAAATGTAGGCACAATTTACCCTGGTATATGCATTCTTGTTCACATTTCCTGGCTGGAAAACTGCATTGCAACAGTTAGAGAAGTAGGAATTTTGAAGGATGGTTGTGCTTCGGTTCATGCATTGTTTTGGAAAATGTGAATTAGTTAAATGGAAATGGACTGCCTTCAAGCCGATCCCGACTTATGGCGACCCTACGATAGGGTTTTCATGGTAAGCGGTATTCAGAGGGGGTTTACCATTGCCTCCCTCTGAGGCTAGTCCTCCCCAGATGGGTAAGGCCTGCTCAGCTTGCCACAGCTGCACAAGCCAGCCCCTTCCTTGTCCGCAACTGCCAGCTGGGGGGCAACTGAGCTCCTTGGGACTATGCAGCTTGCCCACGTCTGCACAGGTGGCAGGGCACATAAACCCCTGAGCCACCCACTGTGGGTGATCTTTAGCTGGCCCTTGACACTCAGGAGACACAAGCAGGGATTTGAGCTCACAGACTCTGGACTCCCGGCCAGGCTGTCCTCCCCACTGTGCTCTATCAGCACATGTGAATTAGGTAGGTTTACCTTTAAATGTGAACTGAATCAAATTTCTCCCCCATCCCTAGATGTGGCGGGGTTCAGCTCCTCTAATCTGTGCACACCCATTGCTGTGAGAAATAGGCACTGGACACTGCCGTATGCTGTGGCTGGCAGGGGGTCTCTGGGGTCCCAGGCAGAGCAGGCTCTTTCCCACCGCCTGCTATCTGAGCCTCTTGGCTGGCGATGCCTAGAATTGAACTTGGGGGCTTTGGTGCTCTACCTCTGAGCTGTGCCCCTTCCCCATGTTTTAATCATGAATGATGTAGACACATGAGTAAATGAAACGAGGCTGCCTCTGTCGCATCTAAATTATTTTATCTGTTTATTCATTGCATTTGTGAATTGCCCTTCCTCCCAAGGGAGCCCAAGGGCAATGTATAATGAAGAATAAAGTAGCAAAATGCATCTCATAAAGAAACATAACAAATAACCAAATAGAACTATGAATATCCAGAAAATCAGAACACACAGACACATAAACCAACCAGCTGTTCAGTATTAAACAACCTGACTTAATTTGTAAAAGCCAGGGTAAACCAAAACGTTTTCAGCTGATGTCTAAATGCACAAAGCGAGGAGCTCAGAGGTATCTCGAAGGGGAGATGGAGTGCCACCATGGAGAAGGCCTTGTCACACATGTCACTGCACTGTGAACCTTTGTTCATACACACATGCATGCTGATCTTAGGGATTATGTTGGCTAGTATTGAAGGAGGCACTGCTGCAGATACTTGGGCCCCAAGCAACCTATAGCCTTATGGCCATTATCAGCACCTTGAATCAGGTCCAGCAGCACATGGGCAGCCAGTGCAATGCCTTCATGATCAGTGTCGTATGTTTCCCTCTGGCAACCCCACTTAACAATGAGGCAGCCACATTCTGCACTAGCTGCAGTGTCCAGATCATTTTTGAGGGCAGCTACATGGGTTATTGATGTTAGCTATGTTATCTCAGTCCATTGCTGTCATTGCTGGCAAACCAGCTATAGACACTCCTTGCCTCTGAAACTACCTGTGCCTGCAACGACAGCATTGGGTCAAGCGATGTGCCTGTTCTTTCAGGGCAAGCATCTCATCCAAATCAGGCCATCTCCCTGATTCCTAGATACAAGAACTGCTTATCCACAGTATCTCCCTCTTAACAGGATCAACTGTAGTTTACTGGCTTTCATGCAGCCCATCACCAACTCCAGGCATCGGTCCAGCACATCTCCAGATTCAGAAATGGAGATATAGGCCTTGTTATCATCAGCCTACTGGTGACACTGCACTCCATCCCTGCATGACGCCTCCCAGCAATTTCATATAGGTATTAAATAGCATGGGAGACAAGATAGAACCCTGTGAGACTCCACAGCACAGATCCTTGAGATCCAAACAGAAATCTCCCAGTGCTACTCTTTCCTAGCAAACCCATAAGTGGGAGTGGAACTACTGCAACATAATGCTCTGACCGAAGATACTGTGGTCCATGGTATTAAAAGCCACCAAGAGGTCAAGGAGAATCAACAAAGTAACACTTTCTCCCCCCCTTATCTCTCTCCCAATAAAGGCCATTAATCAAGGTAACCTAGGCTGTTTCCATGCCAAAACCAGGGCTGAAAGATAATGTGCTTCATCCAGGTGCACTTGCAGTGGCCCAGGCACCTCCCTCTCGATCACCATTCCCCAAGATGGGATATTAG
Source organism: Rhineura floridana (assembly GCF_030035675.1). Lineage (NCBI taxonomy): Eukaryota > Metazoa > Chordata > Lepidosauria > Squamata > Rhineuridae > Rhineura > Rhineura floridana. The sequence goes on along the minus strand of NC_084489.1, from coordinate 80,835,903 downwards.
TGACTGGGTAGCAGTTGTCTGGATCCAGGGAGGGCATCTTTAGAAGGGGTCACACCTCCACCTCTTTAAAGATGTCTGGCATCATAAAGAGGCGTTAATCACACCCTGGACCCACCCAGTCAATCCATCTGGACCAGCTTGCCAAATCAGGACAGGCAAAGGTCAAGAAGACACGAGATTGGCTGAGCCCCTGCAAATGTCATGTAGTGTCCACATCCTCGGGGTTCAGTACGAACTGATCTCGCCAGATTCACTTAGACCTCTTTAGGATTAGCCTCAACTGTAATATCTAATTCTAAGTTATATGAACGATTTTGCCCTCAAACTGATCAGCAAATTTGTCACAGCAGTCCTTAGCGTGGTACAATGTTTCTGTTGCTAGGCTGGACTTAGCCAGCCCATTTAGTACTTGAAATAGCTCTGCCAGACAATTCATTGTGGATGCAACGATGGTGAAGTATGACTTCTTCACCACCAGCTCCATCCCTGGTAGGCATGATTATGCATGGTATCCTGTATTCAGTCATATTCACTATGGGTCTTGCGCCACCTCTGCTCTAGCTACCGTCCAGCTTCTTTCATGGCCTGTGGCTCCTTGGAAACCCAGGGAGTGTTCTGGGATCCACAAGACCAGAGAGAATGTTCTTAACTGTGTCCCTTTGAAGCTAACACAGTTAAGGAAAGGCATCATTCATCTCTCAAAAGCTTTCACACATCCTCTACTGAAAGAAAGCTGGTTTTGATTAAAGCGATCGCCTTTCTTTATTCTGCATTACAGAAATCAAGCAAACAGAACATTAATTAAAGAGATCCTTGCACATACTAATTCAGACAAATTTGAGGGCCACCACAAAGAAGGCAGGGCAGATACTAATTTCCTTGGTTTATCCCTGAAAATAGAGGGTGTTAATAGGAGAAAGCAACAGCAAACAAATGAGGGTTGGCTTTCTTTTTTCATTCCTGGTCATTTAAAATTCTGTCTCCAGTGACAGAGGATGGATTCAGACAACCCTTGTTCTCCCATTGTACATGGGCCTATCTGTAGAGGACACAATGTAGAACTAGGTTGTCTCTGTGAGGGATGCTTTCCTCAGCCATTGTTTATGGCAGCCTACCCCTACTGGGTGTTGTTGAACTACAACTCCCATCATCCTTGACCATTGACCTGGGACTGATGGGAATTGTAATCCAAGAGCATCTGGAGAATGCCAATTTGGGGAAGGCTGGCCTATGGGAGAAGCTAGATTTTCACAGCTGGTCTCGCTGTTGATTGTTGCCATTTGTGTGTTGGATCCTTTTGAAGAAACGAGTACTGCTTGATTCCCACTGTTTTTGACTACCGCAGAAGTCAGCATGCATTGGGGGAAGGGGGCAACTGGGAGGGTCCATTTCACACAACCCTTTGGAAGTAGTGAGAATGCATTGTGAGCTCAGCAAGATTGAGTTCGACTTGGGACTGTGAAATGTCTTCAGAAAGACCACAACTTGCAGCAGCCTCGTTGACATCTATCTGTCTTTCAGACTAGCACTGAGCTGAAAAGCTCTCCTTCCACATATATGTTTGCAGTCCCATTTGCAGTCTGACCATGGGGGGGGGTGAGGGATAAAATGAGCATCGGGGTGTAATTGGGGGAAAATTGAGAAATGGGAGGGGACGTTTCCTGGGACAAACCACGGTGGCAACACCTCCCCCCTACTCCTTTGTAAAAACATCATTTGGCCAGTGCCACGAATGGTGGTGGTGGTGGTGACCCTGCTATCAGTGGCCCCGTGGGTGGCTGTTTCATGTTGCCTCACTTGGAATGGCACAATGGGCAGTCTCTGGCAAAGGACATCCACAAGCGCAAGGATTTTCGCTTGTGCAACAGAACTTCCCCTCCCTCCCCTCTCAGCCCTGCACCCTGACCAAATCTGCTCCTGAGGGTTGGGGAAAACCCAGAAAAGATTTAAGGGGGATGCACGGGGAGAGGAGAGGGGAGGGGAAGTTCAATGGTGCAGCAAAAGTCCTCCCACGTCTACTTCACTGGATACCACTCTGTGCCATGTCATTGACTTGTTCCTGGGGCACGTTGGGAGTGGGGAAGATGGCAACCCGCACACTGCCACTTGTCCCTATAAGTCCCCAGGCCATCCCCAATTTCTCTATTTTCTTCCCACCCACCCAAAAATGCTGCTTTCCGCCTCCCTTTCACCACATAGCTCAGTGGTAGAGCATCTGCCTTGCATGCAGAAGATCCGAGGTTCAATCCCACCATGGCATTTTCAGGTAGGGCTGGGAGAATTTGCTGCCTGAAACCCAGGAGAGCCCCTGCCAGTCAGTGTAGACAATACTGAGCTAGATGGGCCAAGGGTCTGGTTCGGTATAAAGCTGCTTCCTGTATGCTTCTCTTCACAAAGCTCCTATGTGAAGTTCCAGCTCAGCATCCATTCCGCAGTGCAACCCACTTGGAGCACTTTTCTAAGCATGAGCAGGGTTGAATAATGAGTCACGGTGGAGCAATCCCTTCATCAGAAACATAACTTAACCCACATTCGTTCACAACCTACATCCCCACTTGTCTCAAAAGGATCAAGTGAGTCTGTCCAGGTTGTTAGAATCTTCCTCCGTTGTGCTGTCTCTTTCTCTGTGTTCTCCTTTCTTGTTTGCTCACTTTGACCAATATTTTCAAATTCCATTCGATCTGCACAGATTTCAGTTATTTGCCAGATAGCAACAGTTCTCGGTTATGACCACCTGACTGCTATGAAATCTCTCAGGACGCTGAGGGCCTTGAGGCCCCTCCGAGCCTTGTCCCGATTTGAAAGCATAAGGGTAAGGGTTGTTGTTTTTCGGTGTCTATGAAGTGTGTGCACATGCGGTAACGAACACCTTCTCTCTGTTTCCTACAGGTAACACACCATTGAGTCTTTCCTTAAGGTGGCACATGGTGGCTTCATTTTACTGGCCAAACTCAAGACAATGGGTACAGTTCCTTCGAGAGAAGGGCCTACCATAATAAGCCCAGATCCAATGGCTACAACAGCAAAAGCAAAGGCATTGGATATTATGCAGATGCATGACTGACGATGTAGTTGGCCTTGGCAAAATGCTTTCTGAAAGGGTCATAATAAATGGTTGGCTCTTACAAAGGGATTCATCTTGACAGCACAAAATTACAGTGTTTGCATAATTTAATAATGGACCTGCACCCACATATCTGCTGTTTCTCTTCAGTTACAAAAAAAAAAAAATCGACCACATACAATCCCCCTGCCTGAACGAGATTCTCCCGCCCCCCCTTTTTTGCTAACTTTTGACATCTGTTGGAGCTCCATGTGATCACCTTGAGGAAAATAGATGACATTTAAAATGGGGATTCCAGTGAGAGTGAAGTTGGCACATAATCCTTGCTGGTTTCTAAGTCTTGTGGTTTCATTTTGCATTGGAAATCAATGGTTCTATGTCCTGAAGGTCTCCTGGAAATTATTTTTATACGTATGGATGCTAATGGATTTTTTTTCTCCTCTGTGCTAAGTTAATGCTATATTTTTTCCTCCTTTTAGGCTCTTTCTTCATCGATTAACCAGGTTTATCTTTACAGGTGTGAATCCAGAGAAGAGAAGCTAAATGGTAGGATTTGTGCTAATAGTTTGGACTTTTCCATTTTGTGTCTCCATTCAGGTCTCATTAATTAGCCTCATAGCTAGTTCACTTGGATACTCCGAAATGGGTCCCATTAAATCCCTTAGGACCCTCAGAGCTCTGAGACCCTTAAGAGCACTGTCACGATTTGAAGGGATGAGGGTAAGATTCAATTAAAAAACAAACCACAAGACCCATCATCGAAGCCCATCTGTCTATGAACATCCACCAGCATGTTGTGAGGGCATCATTCATTCATTCATTCATTCATTCATTCATTCATTCATTCATTCATTCATTTGTTGTGTTTTTGTTTTCATTTTTCATCCTAAACTGTAAATGAAACCATTGATAAATGCCATATTTTGCAAAATACCCTCTCACCTTCCTCCTCATCTGACAGACTCATTCAGCTTGCTTGTAGGAGTAGCTTCAGTTTTGACTGATGCCCACCCTGTGTGGATTCCCTTATGAGCTAATCCTGCTGTGCAGCAGTTTACAAACACATTTCAGGCTGTAGGCATATCTGGTTGACAAACATACCTCAGTTTTGAGGTGCTTCAGAGAAATGAACTTGGCATCCTCAGCTTTAAGTTGTCTTGTAATCAGACGGTTAGATGTGTGTTCTACAATAACTGCGGTAAGGCGAGGCAAGTGTTTCCATCAAGGCAACTGAAAGGCTGCATTTGGATGTTATGATAAACTATGGATCTTATAATGGGAATGAGCCTAGGTAAGCCTCGGGCTTATGTCCTTCCCTTTTCTCCTCAGGTGCAAAGAGGAGTTCAGAAGCTTTTCCAGTTTTGATTAACCACAGTTTAGTGTATTGCCAAACCCTAAACTGTCATTAATATTAACTGTGGTTTGTTTAAACAAGCCAGCTTCTAACTCATGGTTTGAAGTTGATGTTTCAAACAAGCCACAGTTAAAAATTTACTACAGTTTGTTGATTAAGCAAAAATAGAAGCAAAACCTTCCAAACTCCTTCACATGGCTGCTCTGGAGGAGGAGAGGGGAAGAAGAGTATATAAGCCTGCCTTTCATTCTTGCCTTACTTAACTATGGCTTGGTGTGATGTCCAAATCAGTCCACTTTGTAGTTCTGCAGTTCCTCCTTCATGCCATTTCCTGTGTTAAGAGCTAGCATAGAAAGATAAGTTGTAGCACAAAGCAGAAAATATATCTTCTGCCTCTCCATCTCTCTCTTTGGAGAGAATGGGGAAAGTATGGACCAGCTTGGACAAAGCTCTAAATGCATAGAACCTACCTTATGTTGAGAATCAGGATCACACCCACCTATTGTGTGTGTCTGTCCTGCTTCTGTGTCTACATATAGCCACACATTGGAAGTAATATTTGCATAGGGTTGGGAAATGACTGCACAGTTTCAATCCATTCATGCTTGGCATCATGTATGTAGGCTTTATGCAAATGTTACACCTAATGGGTAGGTGTCCAGTGTACACAAAGGTAGGGTATTTTGCTATCCAGTGGGAGCCAGGTCGTTCTCTGAACTGCCATGGTTGTTAATGAGAACACAGCCACTGGAAGGATGCACTTGTGACATTCCTAACACACAAGGCTATGCATATGTGCAGACATTTAAGATTCAGGTACTTTGTGAACCTAAAAATATCAAATGTATGAATCAGCCTTATGTTATATAGGCCACAATAGCCTTCCCCAACCTGGTGCCACGTGCTGGTTGGGGCTTGTGGGAGCTGTAGTCCAAAACATCTGGAGGGCACCAGGTTGGGAAAGGCTGTGCTACAGTACCTCCTCGTTTTGTCCTTACAGCACATCTGTGAGGTACGCTAAGCTGAGACGCATTGGCAGCAGGCAAAGGGCACCCAGGGACCATAGTTTGTTAAGGGGGCTGAGAGTTGTTAGGAGACCCTACAGTTCCCAGGATTCTTGGGACACAACAAAAGCACAAGGAGTGCTTTTGACGCGTGGTGTGGATGTAGTCTGTACTTTAGCCCTAAAGGTTATCAGGGCTGGTTCAGATGCAACATACAACGCTGGTCCTTATGTGGGATTCAGGATTGGGAACAGACCCTGGGACAATGAAGTCCCAAATTTGTGAAGTCTCCTCACAAGTTCCTTTCCACGCCATTTACCATGCTTCACTTTAAAAAAAAGAAAAGAAAAGAAAATCCAAACCATGTTAACCTTGAGTAAAGCCAACTCCGCATTGGCCCTAAGACCATCTTTTCCAGAACCCCCCACTCTGAAAGACAGTGCATGCTATAGTTGTTTTTTAAATGTGAACATAAAGAAATGTGACCAAATTGTTGGGATGACTGCTGTTCAAGAAATGCCTGGATTAGCTGTGTTTGCTGTGCCATGCTCCCTATCCATCTCTCCTTTTTTCCATTTCATTGCACATGTGACTCACTGTGTGTGCATGTTTACACTTGGGCGTTAGCTTAACTGACCCCTTGATGACTAGCACCTTGCTCATTCCCATTCATTGCTGATGACATCCTGTGGGGGAGATATTTGTGTGCACCTGCACAATGTGTTGAGGATCCTGCCTTCAGTTGAGGAGATGGAATCAGTGATCTTCTACCTTCTTCCTAGCCTGTTTCTGTGTTTGTTGTGTTTCAAGCTACCCTCTCGCTTCAAGAGTTCTGCGTTATATACGGCATGTAAATAGAGGTGATGCAAACCACCAAGTTCAAATTTGCAAACAAAAGTGCAGATTTCCATTGTACAAATACATTGTCGAGAGCAACAAATTTTTAAAAAAGAAAAAGAAAACAAGCTTTTTTAATGTGCCAAATTACCTTTGATAAGTGATGATTTGTCAAAATCATGCAAGAGTTTCTGTTTGCAGCTCATGGTTTGGTTTCCTACAAGGCACCTTTGCAATTGGAGATGTAGCCATTAATCTGCTTATTTACAATTTCACTTGTTTGTGAGCATAGCATGTGTGCGCGTGCACAGAAACATTCCCTTCTGTATTTTTTGGTTCCTTTATGCATGATTGTGCCGTGTTTGCATATGTAATACTTTTTGTCAGGCAAGACAAAATAGCAGGATTGGTGCTAGTGGTAAAAGCATGGCTAAAACAACCTCTCCTCTCTCTCTCACACACACACACAGTGATTCTTCTATCGCCAGACTAAACCAAAGCACCTAATAGAGGACACTCATTGTGACTGATTTTAACCCTAATAATTCCAATGGAACTTAAGGATAAATAACTTTTAGCTGGATGAAGGCCCTTCTAATCCATTCACAGTACTCTCGTTAGACAGCTGTTCTAAAATGAAAAGTGTCCTAGTGCTTCCTAGAAGGCTGCTCAGCTGAGCCCTGGTAGACTTCTATTGGGACAAGAATGGGGATCCTGTGGCCCTCCAGATGTTATTGGACTACAGTGCCCATCATCCTTGACCATTGGACATGCTGGATAGGGCTGGAGCCCAACAACATCTGGTTTCCCCATCCCTGGTTGGATCCTGGTAATACAGAGATGATGTAGGAAAAGCCTTGTGGCTTATTCTGCTTGATTTTGCAAGCTGGGCAGATGATTTATTCAGACGGCCTTAGCAGACAGAAGGGAGCTGTACAAGAAGCAACAATGCTCAGGATGTGCCGCATATACAGCACGGTCTGTTTAGGCCAGGGCCAGCTTGATGAGAGATAAGATTAGCAGCCCAGGGCTCTTTTGAGAGGAAAAGTGGGAGCACAAGGGAAAGAAAGTATATCTACATTACAACCTACATAGAGGAGGGCCGGGATCTCTTCTTGATCATCCCAGAGTGCAGGGCACACAATAATGGGCTCAAGTTGCAGGAAGCCAGATTTCGACTGGACATCAGGAAAAACATCCTAACTGCTAGAGCCATACAATAATGGAACCAATGACCTAGAGAGGTAGTGGGCTCTGCGACACTGGAGGCCTTCAAGAGGCAGCTGGACAGCCATCTGTCGGGAATGCTTTGATTTGGATTCCTGCCTTGAGCAGGGGGTTGGACTTGATGGCCTTATAGGCCCCTTCCAACTCTACTATTCTATGATTCTATGAACCTATGTCATTCTGTACCAGTCAGGGCACAAAGAAGCATGGGAACTGTAGTTCCTCAGAGGGTGCTAAGAATTCTGTTAGAGATTTCCCACTCCTCACCCCCTGAAACTGCAGTTCTTTTGGGAAAATAGATGATGGTTAAAAAACTTTGGGTCCACAGCAGCCTTCACCAACCTGGTGCCCTCCAAATGTTTGGGACTACAGTTCCCATCAGTTCCACCCCGCATGTAATAAAGTTACAAATGAGGATACAAATAATAAATAGCTTTTTTTGTGATTGGGGAACATATGCTCCCATACATTTTTATCCTCTCATCAGTGGTAGAAGCACATTCTGCCATTCAGAAGAGCAGAATTATTCCACGGTCAACTTAGTTGTCCACAAGTTATGCGTTCAAACAATAGTTTTCTCAGCTAGAAACTGATAAGGTAGCCAGCTGCACATTGCCAAGAAAGAGGAAGCACATCACTGAAAAGGAGGATTTGCATAAAAAATTGCATATGGTAATATCTATGTAAAGATGCAAATTTAGAAATAGCTACTGTCATTTAAACAGAGAAAGAGTCCATCTCTCCCTAGCAGGGAGGACTATGAACAAGTGGCTTCTGTGACTGTTCAGTCTCTTGTCCAGGTCCTCACTGTGAATGGGCAAGTTCAAGGCCCCTTCAGGTCTTCCTGTATGGTGGGGCGGAGCTGACCTCCCATTACCAGCGTTGCTGCAGCTGACATGGGCAGGAATGGGATTGGTTGGCAGGGAGGTCTGGGCTGCATGGAAACAATGGAGGGAGCGCCGGATTGGTTCCCCCAGTGCATTCACGTAGCCTCAAACTTGCCCCCTACCCTGCCTAGCTCCACCCAGGTAAACTGTAACGACACTGTTTGGGGTAGGATGGCTTCACCCCAATGCTCAGACTATTTCTTATGTATGTGTGTTTTTGTAAAACTCTTTGGACCAGTCTGCTGTTCACATGGAGGACCATAGGACAGACACAGGGCTACTCTAAAAACTGAGGATAACTTAGTTGTGATTTGAACCCAGACCATCTGCATCCAGATCCATCCATTTCACTACCAAGGCAGACGACTTCTTTCTCAGTGTGTGCGTGCCTGCTGAGTTCAGCTGGATGGGACCTTTCACTTCTTCTCAGAGTGCATTTACTTGTCAAGATCAGAGTGGGGAATAATTGCAAATACATCCCCAGGAAAATCAGCTCATTTTATTTTTAGTAGATTTAACCACACTTGGCCATGACTCAGGGACAGTAAAGCTTAGCGTTATTACTAGCTGACAATACGCTCCTTAAAGCAGAAGGACAATCAACCCCCATAAGAGATGTATTCAGTAGTTTTAATACTGAAGTACAAATACATGAAGAAGGAAGGATGATAATAGCTTGTGGGTTCATCCTGAGGGACCCCATTGTGAGACAATAGCCTAGTTTTCAGGCGAACTGACTTGTTGAAACTTTGAAGTTAATGGGGCCTGTGATGGTGAACTAATCATAGAATTGTAGAGTTGGAAGGGGCCTGCAAGTCCATCGAGTCCAATCAGAGCATCAGGGATTGAATGTGCAGGGAAGGCAGCTTGAGGAAGGACCAGGGTCACATGAAGCTTCCCATCAAGGCCCATCTTGCAGCCATTAGAAGGGGAGAGAGGAGTTCCCTCTGTGATCCTGCTTCTCTGCTTCCTTCCCTACTGTTCCCTCGGCCTGTTAAAAATCCTTTTGTGGGGCTGTTTTGGCATTTTGTCCTAGCAGCAGAGCAGAATCGCCGCCAGCAGCTGCTGTTTCACTGCAATGGGTGGCGTGAATGCCATCCCAGGTACCAGTCCTGGGCCAAGCTCAGAGACAAAGGTGAGGGGTCACTTTCAGGAGCAAACTAGATGTGACTTCTTCATCTTCTTCATCATCATCATTATTATTATTATTATTATTATGTCCCACTTTTCCTCCAAGGAGCTCAAGGTGGCATACATCTTCCTCTTCCCGATTCTTCTCTGTCCCAATTCTTCTCTGTTCCCTACTTTTGCATTCCAGTCCCCCATGATTATCAGCACATCTTGTTTTGGTGTGTGATCAATTTCTTCCTGTACTTCTGCATAAAATCTCTCCAATTCTTCTTCAACTGTGTTTGCCGTTGGAGCATAGACTTGGATGATGGTTATGTTAATAGGTTTCCCATTTAATCTCATTGATATCACTCGCTCAGACCTTGCATTGTAGCTCCTAATTGCTTTTGCTACATCACTTCTCACTATTAAAGCAACCCCTTAATTTCTCATTTCCTGCATGAAATATTTTGTAGTTGCCTGATTGAAAATGCCCCAGTCCCATCCTTTTTAATTCACTCACGCCAAGTATTGTAATGTTGATACGCTCCATTTCTTGCTTGACAATTTCTAGCTTTCCCTGGTTCATGCTTCTCACGTTCCATGTTCCTATTGTGTGCGTTGTACAACTCCGGACTCTCCTTTCACATCTGTGCGCATCAGCCTCTGGGCTTCCTTTTGGCTTTGACCCAGCTGTGTCATTAGTCACAGCGCTACTCGTACTTGTCCTTTGTTCTTCCCCAGTAGTTCATTAAGTGCCTTCTGACCTGGGGGGGTGTCTCATTTTCCAGCACTATCTCTTGTTGCATTTTGGATACTGTGTTCATACTTTTTTTGTGGCAAGAGTATTCAGAGGTGGTTTACCATTGCCTTCCTCTGAGTTTGGATGCATCTTAGTCTGGTGTCTCAGCTTTGACCATTCTGCCTTGGGTGCCCCTGCTAGAAGTCTAGCCTCTTGATCTAGACTCCTGACAGCATTGCTCTCAGCTTCTTCACTACTCTCAAACCCCCTCACCACATTAAGGTGTGCATCCTAAAGGGGGAGTCACAATAATAACTTCACCCTTTTCTGAGCACTCAACTGCTGCCATTGATGAGGCCGAGACCGATTGGCATCAAAGAGAGTTGTGCCATGTTGTTGCAATACATCCAAGGAACAGTAGTCCATTCATAATTCATTTGGAGAGATCTTATTTTTTTTATTTTAAAAAAGATTTGTATACCGCTATTTCGTTAAAAACATCACAGCGGTTTACAACACATTAAAAACAATCACCACCACAGAATAAAAACATTAAAAATACAATAAAAACAAAGATCAACTGTTGCCAAAAAAGAAAAGAAAAAGCATCTTCTTAATTGCCTGTATAAGCCTGGCGGAACAGACAGGTTTTTAGCAGGTGCTTAAAAATTAAAGCAGAAGATGTTGGATGTTAAAAACATTTTAAAAAACCCTGCTGGGTCAGACCAAAAGCCCATTTCATCTAACATCCTGTTCTCACAGTGACCACCAACCAGGCACTTCTGGGAATCCCACAAGCAGGGCCTGAGTGCAAGAGCGTTCTCCCCACTTGTGACTCCCAGCAACTGGTACACAAAGGCACACTGACTGCAATACTGGAGGTAGTACGCAGCCAGCATGGTTAGTAGCCACCGATACCATTAACCCTCTTAAGTGTTTTGTGTCCAAGTTTTTTTGTAACTGTCTTGTTACCCTGAGTGAGCATTTCTGAGGAGCTCAGAAAGGAACAACGGAGGGGAGCGTGCATAGCCTGACTGATCCTTTGCATTTTTCTTGACCTGCGTGCGTGTGTCATGATTGTGCACATGTTCATTCCTCCACAGTGTGACTCATTTGGAAATTCACCCCTTTTAATTTTAAAATCTCTCCATGTGTGGTGTGGTGTATTTACTGTAGTTCTGGGTTGGCACGGATGGACACCGAACAAAAGGGTCACTCTGTCAAGGGCCAAATGTGTTCCTCCACACAAGGACTTCATTTTGGGCAGTATTCAAACAGGAACTGGGTTTGCACGATTTTTTTCTGGACAATAAAATGCTCATTGGGCCAACAAAAATACATACACTAATTAAGATCAGGGTTTTTCAAAAAATATTGGAGACTCTGAAAGGTTTCCTAGGCATTATTCATATAAAACAAACTGTCTTATCTGTTGGTTTTCACATGAAAAGGTGGGCAAATACAGATACACATCTCTCTCTCTCTCTCTCTCTCTCTCTCTCTCTCTCTCTCTCTCTCTCTCTCACACACACACACACACACACACACACACACACACACACACACACACGCACGATTCCCTCACTCATATGCACCATATCCTACTCTGTTGATAAAATATTCTGTTGTGCACAAAATGTTCCACAGCTCATGGTCTCCAGGCTATCATTAAGGTATTTTCCCCCCTCAAGTCGGGAACATGGTCACTATTTATGATGACGGAACAGCCATTATGACAAACTACAAGGAATTTTAGAAAAACTTTACAATGTGTAAACATTGCTACCCTGTTGTTCTTTGTAAGGCCCACATATGACACTAAGAGAACTAAGGCTTTAAAGCAAGGTAGAGTACCTGCTTTGCAAATGATCCCAGGTTTTGACTCCAGTTAGGGCGGGGAAAGACTCCTTTCTGAAACCCTGGACTGCTGCTGCCAGTCAGTGTAGATAATACTGAGTTAGATGGACCAGCTGCTTGATTCAGTATAGAGCAGCTTCCTGTGTTCCTAAGGAACGCATCCAGTTGTGGTTTTCCACTACTCAGAGATGGCTTCCACTGGCGTGAAGTGGTCACCCCATTCTCACCAACTCAGCTACCCACTGACAACCTTTCTCTCCAGAAAAGTTGCTCCTGTGGGTTGGGGGGATCCTCAAGAACAGTGAGCTGTGATAGGTAGCAGGAACCAGCAAATGCTGGGTGCCTCGCCTTGCATGAACAGAAACATTTTCCTCTAGTGTAAAGCTGCTATTGGGTACAACCCTAAATAACATAATGAATAAAATAATAGCATAAAATAATGAAATAAATACTCATATAACTGTACTAATGATTGACAGGTCTGTCCATTTCAGTTCTCTCAGTTTCTCATTTTTTCATTTTAAATGCAGTTCTCCACATTTCTGCAGCAATGTGGGTTTTTTTTAAAAAAAATCCTCATGAAAATTCTTCAGCATTTGAGGGCAAATTTCTCCTAATAAACACATTTTGTAGGCACTTTTGACTAACGCACACGTTTTTGCAAGCAGTTTCCCGTCACGTAATGCATTTTTGTATGCTATTTTACCCATATATTCATTTTTATGCTTTCTCCTAACGTGCATTTTTAAAAAACACTGTTTTCTTTGCAAACAGCATTGCAAACTTTGAATAAGTGTGAATTTCGAAGGATGGCTGTGTTTTGGTTCTCATATTGTTTCGGAAAGTGCAAATTTGATAGATTCTGCTTGAATTTCTCACTCATCCTTAAACCAGAGACAAAGCAACAACCAGATAAAAGGACAACCCCAACATTAAAAAAATGCAGGAGGAGGGAGAAAAACGCAACTAAAGCTGCCATTAGCCCACATGAAAAGCCTCTCCAAAAAGACAGAGATGTTAACCCTGGTGTCTACAAGGATTTAGTGTTGGGGGTAGGCGGGCCTTCCTAAAGAGCTTGTGCTAGCACCAAAAAGTCCCTGCTCCTTATAGATACCCACCATATTTCAACCAGCAGAGGAATCAGACAAAGTCTCAAATATTGAACAAAGTGCTGAGAGAGGAATATGTAGGAAGGCAGTCCTGTGGACAGGCCCAGCGCCAGAGGGCAGCTAGGTTGGGCCCTGGCCAAGGGCCCCTGTGGCCCAGAGGGGCCCTGAAGGGTTCCTCTTTAGAGTGGGAGGGTGATACTCCCACTCCATGATCAGTGGCAACATTGGGTCCTGCAACCTGACATTGCCATGGATTATAGAGCAGAAGCACTCGGCACGCCCCTCATACAGGGGGCACAGAGCTAATAAACCCACCTGCGCACCCCACGTACCTCTCCCATCAATGAGTATGCTATGAGTGCTATTTGCGTATGCCTGCCATCACCCAAGATGATGGTGGCAGGGACTTCCCGAAGGGGCTAATGCCTCCACCACCATCTTGGGTGATGGCAGGCATGCACACTGACACAAGAGGTCGGTGGGGCACATGGGAGGGCTTATTAGTCCTGCGATGCTTGTATCAGGGGGTGTTGGGTACAGCACCGTGGGCCCAGGGCAAGGATAGTGCCCAAGAACCCAGTCATGCCAGATGCAGGCCCTGCTCATGGATATCCAAGTGGTTTAGGACTTCAAAGTTCAGAACAGACACTTTAAATTAGGCCTAGAAACAATTAGGTAACTACTGAAGTGCTATGCTTTAGCTCCAGAGAACAGAAGAAGGATGCATATCCTTTTCATATTGGGGGATTCCAGATAATTAAACCACAGCAGCAGCCCCATTTAGGCAGGTGTAGTGGGATATCCCAATGGTTAAAGGCTTTTCAGAGAGGGCTTTGATACATCCAATGCTGGTATGATCCCTGCGCTACTTGAATTGAAATAATCCCACTGATTCCAGTGGCGCTGCTCTGCATTAAGAAAAGCTAGCAGTTTGAAAGGGTAGCCTGAGATGCATATGACTTGAAGTCAATGCCAGCTCTCCAGTGCTTGAGGCTTGCGCCCTAAGATGTTTAGGGTGAGATCATGATCACAGCTATATATGGGAATATTGTTGAATTCAAAGTAAATTATCTGTGCACAACTGTGCAGGATTGTATCTAAAAAAAGTATGTCAGCACCACACAGATTTGCACTTGTTGATGCTGTTGCTTGCTTTATGTAAGTTTTAATACATTACTACACATCCCAGTAACATCTTTACCACATTCCTGACACGTTCTCTGCAGTCAAGTTTGGATGTGATGTCAGCACAAGTCTGGAGCATTCCAGAGCAGAATATTCTCTACAGAATAGCCACATCTTTCCTGTTTCAATAGAAAATCCTTTGTTCCACAGCAGTTCCTCATGTTTCCTTCAAAGATGAGTGGCACAACTTCATACTGCAGACATTATCACAGAATGCAGTCAATGAGGGCTAGCCAATGTTGGGCCCCCCAGATGATTCACATCAGCCCACCGGTTGTGCTGGCAGAGGCTGATGGGAGTTCTACCTCTGCACTAAATTATAACATTATAAATGGCTACCTCTGCACTAAATTATAACATTGGAAATAAAGGATACTAATGTTCTATACCAATAGAATATGCATGGAAAACCTGTCGTCCTCCAGAGAATGCTGGACTCCAACTTCCATCATGCCTGGCCATTGGCCATGTTGGCTCGGACTGTTGGGAGTTGAAGGCCAACAACATCTTGAAAACTATAGGTTCTCTGCCCTCGCATAGAAGAAATTTAGTTGTAGAAACTTCACTGAAACAAATGAATGCCCCATCTTTGTTTTCTAAAATACATTTTTGAAAGTCTTACAATTATTTTTTCAATGTACCAGAGCAAATCACCTCCCACTGAGGCATAGATTCTTGTGATCCTGCTGGGTTTTTTTCCTTTACAGAAGCTACAGAATTAATGGTGAAGTGAATGTTGTATTATTGGCTTGTCAGAAGGTCAGATCAGAGCTTGGAAAAGTTACTTTTTTGAACTACAACTCCCATCAGTCCCAGCCAGCATGGCCACTGGATTGGGCTGATGGGAGTTGTAGTTCAAAAAAAGTAACTTTTCCAAGCTCTGGGTCAGATACTGGCCCATTAGATGACAAGAAGTGACATTTTTCATAATCCAGTTCACACTCGAATCAAAATGTTATCCCCCCCCCCCCGTATTCAATACCTCTATGTCTCAGTTTCCAAAATACAAGCAGGAGGAGAGGAAAGTTACGCAAGACAATGTCTGAAAAGCAGATTCTGTCCTCAAAGGCGCAAACCAAGGAGACAAATTCACAGCTGACAAAGCCACAAAGAGTAGAGGGTTGGTCTGTGTCTGTGAAAACACCAGATTTATAGAAGTTTTCTCAGCCTTTAATATGTTTAAGTAAGATGGAAACAGTCCAACAAAAGTCTGCCATTGGTAAACTAAGCACAGCTGAAATCAATAGAACTTAAGTTAATTGCAACTAAGCTCCCTTCTGCTGCTGGAGCGTGACTTACCTTTTGCTGGACTGTGCCTCATATCTTTAACGTAAAGCTCTGCATGCATGAAAATCCTTTGTACTGTATATGGTGGTTTAAAACCATCAAGTGCCATGTCTGTGATTTGATGGTTGTATTGTCCAGTGGAATGCATGTTGATATTACTCTTTCATGCCAATGATGATATTAGATGTCCTGCTACATAATCCATATTTATTGCTTCAGAACCATATTGCAAATGTGACTTTTCTTTTCATGGTAGTATTATCCTGATTGATACATGTCTGTTTGGCCCCAAATCTTTCTAAAGTCTATCGGCATCATTCTCACTGACATCATTGAACTTTTGACCGGATTGTACATGATTACTTCCTTAACTGTACAGTATTATTTTGAATGCCTGATTAAACATGTTATGTTGCTCATTACTGATCCTGTTTGAGACCCATGGGGAAAAAAAAGAATGTTGTAGGTATTAGATGCAGGAGATGACAATATACTGTGTACAAATAGTAGGAAATGAAAGCAAGGATTAAATAGTGGCAGGCTCAGTTCACACAGTCATTGGATGGTGATCCAATTCTAAAACTAAGACTGGAGGGGCAGATATGCACCCCTTTTCTCCCTTCATGCATCTCAAGTAGTATGTGAAATGGAAGCTGTTGAATAATTCATCCCCCTCACAAAAGGGGGGAAGGATGGTGCAGATCAGAACAGTATGTGCATGGGTCACCACATGGAGTTTCCACCTTACATATTGGTCAACCTTCTCCAACCTGGTGCCCTCTAGATATCTCAGACTGCAGTTCCCATCATACCGGGTCATTGGCTGTGTTAGCTCCCCATGGAGCTGTGGCTGGCAACTTCACTGCACAGTTTTAGGTGAATGCTGAAGACATGCCTCTCTACCCTGGCCTCTGACACCTCAGACATATATTTTAGGACCCACCCTATTTTGTGATTTTAGGTTGTTTTTAATTGTTTTTAATGTTGTATTTTAAAATTTTTGTAACCCACCCTGGGACCTTTGAGTGAAGGGCAGGTAATAAATGTTAATGACAACAACAGCTTATGTTAGGGTTTGGATTATGATCCTTGGCTTCAGTCACACTGAACCAGTGTAACCAGTTTTGTAAACTGGGCTGCTCATGATGGTTGAACGCCATTGTGGATTAGTTTTACAAGAGAAGGACCCTAGATAATTTTGTTAATTAGTCTAAAAACATATGGAGAGCACCATGTTGGCTGCCCACATCTTAGAGCTTTGAGGATTAATGCTATACACACTAGACACATTGCTTCTTCAATCAGGAGATAGGTGAAAAGTATTAAAATTATAGCCAGCTCCATCCAAAGGATGGAATCCTAGACATGCCTACTTAGAGGTAAGCCTAATTTAGTTCAATGAGATTTACTCCTGTGTATGGGATTGCAGCCTGAGATAATAACCATGTAAAATAATATGCATCTGATGGCCTGAATAAACTAGGAAGCAGTCAACATTAAGTACGAGCTGAAACCAGCCCTTGAACTGGAGGCTTCACTATTGATTCATCAGCTCCAGATCAGCAAACATTGCATGAATATCATGGCTTGCATTTTGGCACTGTAGTAGGACATTTTTCCTACTCTACTTCACTACCTGCAGAAGGAAGCAGAACTGTTAAAGCATGGGGGTCTCTGGGTCAGGCACTAGCAATCTGATCTCCCATACGTCATCAAAAGCAGCCCATGCAGAATAAACTCAGTATTATGAGCATGGTGTCACCCAGTGTTTACTGGGCTGAGTTAAGGCAGTGGCTTCATCTCACATAAACAGTTGGATATTCCTCAAGTCGAAGGATCACAGGTGGAAAATCCATTGAAATGTCTTCTACTAGTTTAAAACAGTTCTAAAGACATAGACTGTAAGAGCCCTGGCCCAACTCTGGATAGTGGGTAGAGAAAGTTTGTAGTTGTGACTTATAGCAGATCCCCTGCAATAACCATATTCTCTCTTCTCATTCATCAAAGGTGGTGGTCAATGCCTTGGTAGGTGCCATCCCTTCTATCATGAACGTTCTGCTTGTCTGCCTCATTTTTTGGCTCATCTTCAGCATCATGGGAGTCAACCTATTTTCTGGGAAGTTTGGGAAATGCATCAACAAGACAGTAGGCGATGCACCGCTGCACCACTCATTTGTCAACAACATGAGTGACTGCCAAAACTTGAATGACACTGGAGAGTTGTATTGGACAAAAGTGAGAGTCAATTTTGATAATGTCGGTGCCGGCTACCTAGCTCTTCTGCAAGTGGTAAGTGCACTACTTCTGCATGTTGTCATTAAGGCAGTCACCCTGACTGAAGAAGTCTTTAAATAAATGTATTTATTTATTAATACATTCATTTTCATTTTAAAAATAGAGAGCGGTTCACAAATCAGGGCAAAATAAAACCATAAAACAATCTCCAGCCTTAGCACAGTCACAAGTAAGTAATCTCGTAGATTGTTCCACCAACTAAATGCCCCCAAGCCTATTTTGCAATAACCCAATGTCAGCAGGACAGGGAGATTTGTATGACTATAGGGACTGGAGATGCACTGAATAATAATCTATAATCATTGTTGAGGTGAAAATAATTGAGGGAGGGGATGTTCTTCCAGTGGCGGCTGGTGGCTCCATGTCAGTGGGGCAATGGAGTCTGCCCCAGGTTTTAGCCTGACCTTTCAAGGAGTTGTCCAACCTTGCAATAACCTCAAGAAGGCCTGAGGGCATGAGTGAAGAGAAGTGCATCTTTAGCACCTGCTGAACCTGGAGAAGAGATGACGACTAGAGTAGAGATAATCATATGAGCAGTAGACAACTTGTGGATTAATTAATTAGATCTGCCTAAATTAGCCTGTCAGAAAAACAAACAAATAATAGTTCTCCCAAGGCAGGGATGGGACCTGTGGCCCTCCAGGTGTTGTTGGACTCCAACTCCCATCAGTCCCAGCCAGCATGGCCAATGATCAGGGATGGTGGGAGCTGTAGTCCACCAACATCTGAAGGGCTACCACAGATTCCCCACCACTGTCCTAAGCAGAATGCCTTTTCTAAGGTCATGCTTGACACCCAACATTTTAATAAGTAGATGCATGTGTAAAAAAAAAAAAATCTGATGCCCAGTGAAGTGGAGGAACATTTTTAGTCAAACAAAATAGTTTGAACTGATTAAATGACTAAATGTTGCACACCTTGCTGTTATTGTTCCTGTATGCCTGGTTTTGGGGTAAGGTTGCCCATTGATTCATTTAGGGAATTAATAAGCCACCCTTCAGCACAAACTCCCCCTTTAAAGTTGAAAGCAATACAGTATAAATCAATAAATAAACTTCAAACACGTAAATAACAGCATTAATTTGATAAACCTGAACCGTAAGACAGTGTGGAAAATGGGATGTCCAAAATCCATCTCGGCTAATGATCATCACCATACAGGAAGCTGTCTTATATTGCATCAGGCCATTGTTCCATCTAACATAGACCACATTCACATCATACATTTATTCCACTATTATCCCACTTTAAGTAGTTATGGCTTCCTACAAAGCATCTTGGGAACTGTAGTTAAGGGTGCTGGTAGTTGTTAGGAGACCTCTATTCTCCTCATAGAGCTACAATTCCCAGAGTTCTCTGGAAAGAGGGCCTGACTCTGACAATTGTAGCTCTGTGAGGAGAAAAGGAGTCTCCTAACAATTCACAGCACCCTTCATAAACTATGCTTCCCAGGATTCTTTGGGAGAAGCCATGAGTGTTTAAAGTGGAATAATAGTGGAATAAATGTATGATGTGAATGTGGCCTTACTCACCCAGTCTTCCCCAACCTTGGTGCCATTCAGATGTTTTGATGTACAACTCCCATCAGTTTGGTTTGGTAGGCACATGAGGCAGAGCCTCCTTGGTGGTGGCCCTGCAGTTATGGAACTCTCTTCCAGTTAAGATTTTCTTGGCCTCTTCAGTTCTGGCATTCAAGAATAACTTAAAACATTTTTAACTATTACATAAGAGAGTTTAGGTGGTCAGATTCAGTTTCCTTTGTGCATCTATCAGTTCTTTATATTCTGCTTGAGGTTCTCTCTCTCTCTCTCTCTCTCTCTCTCTCTCTCTCTCTCCCTCCCTCTCTCTCCCCTCCCTCTCTCTCCCCTCCCTCTCTCTCCCCTCCCTCTCTCTCCCCCCCTCTCTCTCCCCCCTCTCTCCCTCCCTTTGTGGTATCTTGGCCCTGAAAAGCGACTAATAAATAGCTGATATTAATAAATAAATAGTTCACAAGTAATAGTTCACAAGTAAAATCAGACACAGGTCCAAGATTGAGATGGCTAATCTGTGTCAGATGACAGGCACTATAAGTCGTTACTTAATTTGGTTTTGGGAAGATTACCTAAGGCAAAAATGCCACCCTCTGTTCTTCCACCAGCTCAATCCCTCGAATGCTTCCTACGTTTTTAACATGCTTTGTTCTTATATGACCTCTGTACTCTTCCATTAAGAGAACACAGAGCAAAGAACATTGATGAGCTCGTGCAGATATCTCTGAGCATTCAGATCACACCTGGACTTATTTTCTAGTTCCTTAACCAACATTAAGCCAGCATTCCCTGGTTGGGGAATAATGGGGCACTCTGGCTTAATACACCCTGAAGCTAGCAGGTGATGGGAGAAGGGGAAGAGAGAGGAGAGGAGGGATGGAGAAGCACTCAGCCCCTGTACTTATTCCTGACTTACAAAGTCATAAGAAGATTTGGAGAAGTGTGCATTTTGAAGGATAGCTAGTTTTGTTTCCTGTAGCGCTCTGGGATGTGTGATTTTTGTCATGGACATAAGAAAATAAGAAGAGCCTTGCTGGATCAGACCAGTGGCCCATCTAGTCCAGCATCCTGTTCTCAGGGTGACCAACCAGATGCCCATGGGAAGCCCCCAAGCAGGACCTGAGCACATGAGCTCCTGTGTTTTCCAGCAACTGGTATTCAGAAGCATACTGTCTCCGATTACGGAGGCAGAGCATAGCCATCATGGCTAGTAGCCAATGAAAGCCTTATCCTCCATGAATTTGTCTAATTCTTTTTGAAAGCCATCCAAGTTGGGGGCCATCACTGTCTCCTATGAGTGTGAATTCCATAGTTTAACTACTTTCTTTTGTCTTCCCTGAAAGCAGGAATAATCAGCCCAACCAGGCCTGTTTGTGTGTAGGGAAGTTCCTACCTTCATATAAGAGAATTAGATTGGAGCACCCACCTGTACTGTTCACACCTGGTGAAGCAGATGTGCTTATTAGCTTGCATGCTTAAGAAGACTCCAGAGCAAATATATCCTGCTTTCCATTTTCTACCGTGAAAGCAACGCTTGCAAATGTGGGTCTTTTATACTGATAGAAACAGTCTCTTTTGAAAAAGAGGAGCCATTGTGTGCTGTACTGCAGTTTATAACTTTCCGCTAAATTTACTAGGGCATTTCATAGATCGATGTCATGATACACCAAATATTTCTAGACGCTGCACAATTTGAGAGGCAACCTTTTTGTTTATTTTTCCTACTTGCAATTAGTAATATTCAGACAGGGGGCTTAAAATAGCCAACAGCACTCTAAAATGAAAGAGGAAGCAAAATTCGACACGCACACTCCAGTGGGCTTGTGATAGATCACCAGGTAGTGTCCCCATTAGAACTAAGTGGAAATGCAAGGGCCACTGGCCTTCTAGCTACAGAACTACCAAACAATCCATTCAGTCATATGCATACTTATCGCTACAGTCCTGCACCCACTTATTAGGAGGTAAATCCTACTGAACTTAATTGTACTTACTTCCAAGTAAACATGCCCAGGATACAGTGGCCAGTGTCTTTGATCATGTTCTAGCTGGACTAAGGCTGTGTACATACCACACATTTAAAGCACACAACTTCCCCCAAAGAATCCTGGGAACTGTAGTTTACCCTTCACAGAGCTACAACTACGGTTCCCAGTGTTATTTGGGAAAGCCATATGCTTGAAATGTGTGGCATGTATGCAGCCTAAGTGAGGAATGCCAGTCCCTTGTGCCTAGGGAAAGCGATGCAACACTGCAAGGCGAACAGTACGCACCTTGCACCTGTTATTTAGGTCTGGCGCCGCTTCTCCCTTGGTGGTTGTGGCAGCATGTTACCCAGGCTGCTACCACCAGTGCTGGCTCGAACATGAGGTAGTGTAGCAACTGTCTCAAGCAGTAAATTTTTACAGACTACCGAAGTGTGGCCATTTGTCAATGATTCCGTTTCTTTCATTTCCTGAAACTCAAGTGCCACTTGGAGTTTCCAGGCTGCCCTGACCCATGGTGAGGTGAGCAAGGGGCAGGGCCAAACTTGGATAACTAAGCCTTGCCCTGCCCTCTTATCATCCCCTTGACAGCCGTGTCATCATCTGGAAATGTCAGGCCACTTCCACGTACTCGGGAATGCTTGTGGGTGACTTGCAAGCAGGCATCAGCGGTTGTAATCTTTTCAGTTACACAACTTGCAGGCACACACTCAGAAACAAAATCCCTAAGGCGGAATGCAATCGTCACGTCACTGCAAAATGGCAGAGCTTGAAAAAGTTACTTTTTTGAACTCCCATCAGCCCCAGCCAGCATGGCCACTGGACTGGGATGATGGGAGTTGTAGTTCAAAAAAGTAACTTTTCCAAGCTCTGCAAAATTGTTCACACTGCCACCACTTTGCAGTGCCCATCAGGCTGTCTCAGGGCTGGTGCCAGGACCCGACATCCTCAGGCAGCTGCTGGGGTCTGTTCATCCAGGATCCAGTGTGAGGGCACGAAGCATTACACCCTAGCGCTGATTGGCTTCATGGTGACACTGTGTCATGGCATAATATTGCCATTAAGCCGGTCTGAGTGAGGATGTAATGCTTCCTGCCCTCACTCTGAAGCCTCCTGTGGTGGTGGGTTGTTTGCTTTCAATGGCATCTGCCAGTCATAAAACTCCCAGGAGCAGCATCACCATGACAGTATGTTTGTTACATGCCTTGTCCCCTTTTGTAGCCCTCCACCGCAAAAAATCATCCACCCACCCACCCGGGATGGCGAGGTTGGAAAGGGCATTTTGGTTCAGCCCTCTAATTCAACTTCCTTGGGAAAGATTTGCTTTCTTTTCCTTTATCCTCCAAGGAGACAAAGTTCAGCAGAAAGTGTGTGGGCATGATGCCTCATGAAATCCCAGAAGTCAGAGAGGGGGCTGAGCAGAATTTCCTGTGGACAGACAAAGCTGCCTTATGCTGACTCAGACCACTGGTTGGTACATCTTAACCCAGGCCTGTGTGCTCAAACTGGCAGCTGCTCAGGCATGGGTCTTCCCTAGCTCTGCTGCTTGGAGAGCCTATCATCGGTGGCGGCTGGTGGCCCATGTCAGTGGGGCAGTGGAATCCACTACGGGTTTTTGTCCAAACTTTTAAGGAGCTGTACAAGGTGCTTTCAGCAGATTCCACGGCCCCACAGACATGCAGCCACCTGCTGCTACTGGCTTTAACTGAGGGTTGGGGAACCTCCGTCAGACCAAGGGCCACTTCCCTTCATGGGGAACCTTCTGAGAACTGCATGCTAGTGGTAGGCAGAGCCACAGGGAAAAGTTGATGGAACAATAAATGTGATTCTTCCCTTCGTACCATAAGCTACATGCCAATCATCCAAAAATCAGGTGTTTCTGTACACCCTTCCCTCTATTTATCCTCCATCCAGGCAAGCAAAAGCATTTGAGGAGAGCACCAAGCAAGGCTGGCAAAATGTGGCCTGGGGAGAGGAGGTGTGGTCTGGAGAGAGTGCTGAAGGCCAGACAGAGACGCCCAGAGGGCCACATTCAGCCTGTGGGCCCTCACCTGCATTAGATTCCTCACTACTGCTTTAACGAAGCTACTGAAGGTTGACTCTGTGACCTCATGCATGAAAGCTGGTGCTCCACCATGGAGCTGCAGCCCTTCCCTTAGGCGAGAGAGCAGACCACACTAAGAAACTATGTCCCAGGGCACTGGGCCAGACATCGTTCCTTACGGTTCCATCTCGTCTTTTATTAGCATTTAAGGTAAACTTTCCCAAGAACTGAGCTAGTTCCATCAGAGTCACGTCTGCTCAGTGTCGGTACCTGGATTGCTCAGATCTAAGGTCTTGTGGCCACCTTAGGTAGCTCATGTGTCAGTGATGACAATGTTATGCACAGTACACAAAAGGTTTTGTTTGTACGCAGGCAGGGAAAGGGAGGTGCAACAGCCAGCGCTGCCGGGTGATTTAGGCCTGCCCACTCCTATATCAGGCCTGTTGTTCTCCTTGGCCAAAGCATAGCTTTACCACCTTCAAGCACAGACTTGAGATCACTGTCTTCCTCAGTTGCTTATCTGGTTTTATTTTATTTTCATTCACAGTTAGCCACAGTCTAGCTGGTTCTAAGCCTCAAGTGTGTGCGCCGCTCTTCCCATCAAAGCAGTGGCCTAATCATCAGATGTAAGCTTGCCCCAAAATGAATTTATCAGCAGTTTAATCTCATCCCACCCCCAACTGATTTCAGTAGTAGACGTTATTTTAGCTGGATCTCTTCCAGGCAGGACAATATCACGCAACACTCCAGTGAAGATCTTACCACCTCCAGATCTGGTCTATAAGTGGTTACTAATTCCCCCTTAATTTTCTTCCCCTCCCAGCCTTGTTTTTCCTGCCCTTCCTGATATCAATGCCTCCTTGCAGAAGTGTCTTGTGAAGGATTCCAGGCACCCAACTGGGCTTTGGATTATTTTACTGCTAGGCTACTCAGGAGTGGGGGGTGGGGGCAACGAAACAGCTCTGTAATTGACCACACAGCCATCCAACAATATCTTATCACCATCCGAATCAGCTCACGAGGTGCAGCAACAAAGTTCAGCGCTGGTCAGGTTTTTCATTTTCAGTTCTAAATGCCCCATTTATACTCTGGCTGGAATCTTGCCCAAATAATACCCCCAGATGCAAATGTCATGCAGAGATAGAAGATTGCTTCGCCAACGGGAGGGGGAGAGGGAAGGAAAGATGAGAGCAATTTGGAGAGTGTGCCACAGGCCAAGCGTAGCCTCTTTCTTCCTGTCCTAACCTCTTTGGGCAGGAGAATCGGCTGTTAAGTGGAACGGGACTGTAACAGGTTCAGACTGCCATCCGCAGGATTAGAGAAATGTTGGGAAGCCACTATCGAACCACCGGCAAAAGGATCGATATACAGGATTAAGTCATCATTTGTTTCAGTGAAACAGGCTGCTACATCTTCTCAGGCCTCTCAGCCATCCAAGGGTGTCTGCAGAAATATTTTGTGGGGAGGAGGCAAGGCCTGCAGGTCACTGTTAACCCACTCCACCCACTATTGCATTTAGAATTCGGGGGGGGGACACGAGTGCCCCCTTGCCCATCCCTCGCGGACACCCTTAACATTATGAATGTGTCCGTCCATTTTCCAGGTGTCAGTTCCAAAATGCGCGTTCGTGTTTTACCAGTGGAGGCTGATCCATTAGGGTGTATGGGGCACTGCCCCTCCCACCTCAGTCTGCCGCCCTCAGTCTGCCCTCATCTGCTCTGCCTCCTTTACTGACAACCAGTCCAGGGGGATGGCCCTGCCTATCAGCTTCCTCCCCCGGCCCAGTCTGAGTGTTGTCCATGTAGAACACAGCAGGAAGAAGGATGGGAACAAAACTGGAATGAATTGGCTCCATCACAGTAAAGGTAAAGGTGTCCCCGCACTTACAGTGTGAGTCGTTTCCGACTCTTAGGCAGACCGTATATATGGGGTAGGATTGCCAGTTCCTTCCCCGGCCTTTCTTTACCCCCCAGCGTATGCCGGGTACTCATGTTACCGACCATGGATGGATGGAAGGCTGAGTGGACCTCGACCCCTTTTACCAGAGATTTGGAGGAATCGAACTCTGGCCGTGAGCAGAGCTTCGGCATCCATCGTACATCCACAGTACATCCATCGTATTAAATATCCGCAGAGCTTGTGTGTGTGTGTGTGTCTGAAGTACCGGCACCTCTTCTTTTGCTGCCCATGGCAACCACTTTGCGCTGGCACCCATGGCACTTTTATCAAGATCAGAGCTTGGAAAAGTTACTTTTTTGAACTACAACTCCCATCAGCCCCAGCCAGCATGGTAGTTCAAAAAAGTAACTTTTCCAAGCTCTGATCAAGATACTGATATCGAGTACTGGCACCTCTTCTTTTTTCACAGACAGAAAAGCACTGATAGGAGGGGAGGACTGTTCTCAGGATCAAACTAGAGATTGATTTGATTTTAATATTTCTACCCCACCTTCCAGCCAAAAGGCCCTCAAGGCGGCTTACAAAAGAGCACCAATATAAAAATACACCAATAAAACATCAATAATACATCAATAAAACAATAAACGATAAAAACAATACAATTTGTAATACATTTCAAAGTTAACACAAACTACCTCCCCCCTCACTTTGGCAAAATAGGTATAGATATGATGAGGGATTATCAGTGGTTGGATCTCCTGATATCTTCTTCTTTGCCAAGAAGGAGCTACAGGGAAGGGAAGGCGCATTGGATCAGGACCACAACACTGGAAGGATTTTTTACCTTCCTGCACATTCCTCGTCCCATGGAACCATTGGGGTGTGAATCACTATTAGGTTTAAACTGCTTTCCCTCCCCATGCCCCAAGTCTCCCCCCCCCCAGCACATGCATGCACACACACACACCTTGGCTGCTTTTAGGCAAAGAAAAAAAATGTCAGGAGATTTGATCACAGGTCTGTTGTGTCATATGTAGTTTAGTCTTGAAACCGTTCAGATTGAGTGGACTACAAAGAAACAGAAATCTAAATGAGTAAATCGTTTAAATGCGGAATGGGTTATTTTTCTCTCCTTCCAAACAATTCCTGGAATTGTTTTGATTTTTTCCAAGAATGCATCTTATGGGTAGAGACCAACCCAAGCAACCATCTGAGAAATCTCTATTTGGAATAGATTTCATACGTGCATAATTTGCCATTCATGAATTTATGTTCATCCCCCCCCCCGTTATATATGATGTCAATCTGCTTAGAGATTTATGATTCTATTAAACAGCATATACATTTATAAATAAACGGTCAAATTCCAGCATTAAGCTATTTTTTTCTTTGAAAAACAAAGGCTTGGATCCTAAAATAAGTTAACATAAGCAAATTCACAGAAGGACATTTTACTGTCAGTGCCCCTCCCCTTCTGCAGCTCCTTGAACCTGAAAAGAAGCTGTTCTGGAGGGTCGAGGGATCTCCCAGATAATGTGGGATGGGATCTGTGGGGCTGCTAGGGGAAGGGAGAATCATTCAAAATCAGGTTTGAATCCTAAGAGAAACCAACTTAAAGAAGTGTGTGGAAGGAAAACTTCTGGCACCCTCCTCCCCACCCAGCAGCCCAATGGATCCCATCCCACTTGGGAGGGCCCTCCCCCAAGCCTCTAGAGAGGCTTTTCAGTGGTCACAGCTTCCGTGGCAGCAGTGGCATGCAAGGCAAGTGGAAACAATAGTGTCCTCCCACTAGCAGTGGCACTCCACTCACTGGAACGAGGATGGAGCAGGACCAAGCAGTGGCAAAGTCCAGGGTGTTCCAAGTTGGTGGTGGTGGTGCCCCCTGAATCACCCAACCTCACCACCTCACCCTGTCCCAACAAGCACAACATGTCCACCATCCCACACCCCACCCTTTCATGAGCCGCTGCTGTTCAGTGGGGAGGAGAGAGAAGGATGGCCAACTTTCCTTCTGTTAACCTCCTTAAGGCAACCTGTCTTAGGATCCAAGCCAATATCTGTTAAGAGCTTGTTTTAAATCATTCACAAGCATCCCCTATAAGAGAAGACAAGCTTCTCAATAGTTAACTCTGTTCCCTTAACCAAGCCAAAATTCATGGGGTGTTTTATATTGTTGTATTAACATGGAAAAATATTTCCCCCACATAATATTGCAAATAAAGCTATAAAGTAGCCATTAGCACAAATGCATATTATGATTCTCCTAATTACATGCATTGCTTTTCTTTTTCCTAGGCAACTTTTAAGGGCTGGATGGAAATTATGTATGCTGCGGTGGATTCACGAGAGGTAGGCTGCTT
The DNA here is from genome assembly GCF_030035675.1 of Rhineura floridana. NCBI lineage: Eukaryota > Metazoa > Chordata > Lepidosauria > Squamata > Rhineuridae > Rhineura > Rhineura floridana. The sequence continues at coordinate 80,808,128 of NC_084489.1, read as the reverse complement.
AGATCAAGGGCTTTTGTCTAAAGTTGTGAATTATTTCAATTTCCCCCCTTTATGACTTTTGAGCCAATTTCTCCCGCTCACCAATAATGATTGCAATCCACTGGGAAGTTCTCCTGCAAAAGCCGCATTAAAGTAAATGGGAGCCGCACAAAAAACCTGAAGTGACTCAGACATTCTCGTGAGCAAACTCCATTGTACTGAATGGGAGCTTCTCAGAAGCAAATTGGTGCTCATCAAAGAGGTTTGTGTGGGAGAGTTTTCCAGTGGATTATGCCCATTCTCACTTTTGTTCACATGTTTGCGTAATTTTGACACTTTTCTCCTTATGCAAAAATGTTGGATGATGTGTATTACTTAGTTTGCTAGTTAATTGTGCTTTATTTGGCAAGTAGAAATACTTCCCCTGATACTGGATAAAAAGATCTTCCAAAAATACAGTAGTGAGCCTTGAAATTTGGACAGTTTGGCTGTTATTTCTTTTTAATAGGCACATTAGATGTATTCATGCATTTAGCCCCATTGAAAGGAATAGCAGTCAAGTTAAGGTAACTAAGACTCAGTTTACACAAACGTGTACAATCATCATATGGAGGAGGAGGAAAATTGTGCCCACTGGCCCTGCCCCCTGCCAATCTCCATCTGGACAGAGGACTACTCTCTCAACTTCATAATGATCAACAATGGTAAATTACCACCAGCTTATAACGCCTTGTTTGCTGGATTTGTACTGGCTGCCAATCTGCTACTGGGCCAAGTTCTGGATTTTTGTACTAACATATAAGGCCTGGTACAGCTCAGGACCAGGTTGCTTGAGAGACCGCCATATCCCCTATATACCCTGTAGGTCACTGTGGCCTACAGGAGAACTCCTCCTGCAAATTCCAAAGATCTCAGAAGCCCACCTCACAGTAACTCAGAGCAGGGCCTTCAGTGTGACTGCCCCTGTTTCTGTGGAACAGCATTCCTGTTGAGATGACATGCGCCCACTATATGCACATTTCAGAAACTACTGAAGACATTTTTGTTCTGATAGTCTTTCCCAGATAAATAAATGGGTGTCTGTCATGTCTATTTTGTATTTTGTATTTTTAAACAAATTGCTGTTTTTAGCTGCTTTTATTGTACATCACCGTGAGACACAGGAGGTAGTGATTAATTAATTACATTAATTAATAATATTGTCTTATCTGAATAAAAACTAATGTAACTATTTTCAAATGTTGTGGGGTATATAGTGGGTGGAACCTTGGCATCCACCTAGGAGCCAAAGTAATTCTCTGAGCTGAATGTTGTAGAACTATGTACATGTTAGAAGATGTTAATTTGCATCCTGTTTTTAGTTTAGGATGACCATGGATTTTCATCAACCTCTCTTGCTTTTTCCATGTTGCTTTTGCAGCGCGAGGAGCAGCCTATTTGGGAATATAACTTATACATGTATCTCTACTTTGTGATCTTTATCATCTTTGGCTCTTTCTTTACTCTGAATCTCTTCATTGGTGTCATCATTGATAATTTCAATCAGCAAAAGAAAAAGATAAGTATTACTTTATTTGCTATGTGGCTGCCAGCTATGGGGAGGGATCTTAGCCGGGTACTGGTGGACCATAGACTTGGTATGCAGAAGGTCCCAGGTTGAATCCCTGACATCTCCAGGTTGAAGCATCATCATAAGAACATAAGAAGAGCCCACTGGATCAGGCCAGTGGTCCATCTAGTCCAGCAACCTGTTCTCACAGTGGCCAACCAGTTGCCCTTGGGAAGCCTGCAAGCAGGACCTGAATGCAAAAAGCACTCTCCCATCCTGCAGTTTCCACCGACTGGTATTTGGAAGCATGCTGCCTCCGACTATGGAGACAAACCATAGCTATCATGGCTAGTAGCCATCAATAGCTTTATTCCCCCTTGAACTCGTCTAATCATCTTTCAAAGCCTTCCAAGTTGGTAGCCATCACTGCCTCTTGTGGGAGCAAATTCCATAGTATACCTATGTGCTGCCTGAAGAAGCACTTTCTTTTGTCTGTCCTGAATGCCACCCTGGGCTCCTACTGGGAGGAAGGGCAGGATATAAATCAACTGAATGAATGAATGAATAATCTTCCATCAGGTATGAAGTGATGGGACAGACCTCTGCCTGAAAGACAAAACTGCAAGAGGGCATGGGAATGGCTGGTGCAGTGAATGGGTGGGCTTTTCATTTTTTTGTGATTCAGTTAATTCCAAAGTGCCATAAAGAGGTACAAAGGAAGCTGCTTTACACAAGGCCAAAGTATTTGCCTGTCCAGTTCATAATGGTCCACTCTGTTCAGCCAGACGTCTTCAGAATCTCAAGCAGAAAGTGTTTTTTCTCCATGACCTGCTACCTAATCATTCTAACTGGAGATGCCATGGATTGAACCTGGAGCCTTCTGCACGCAAGGCATGTGGTCTGCCTACCACTGAGCTCTGGTCCCTCCCTATAGTCTGCTTTTGTGTAATTCGTTGTTCAATATGTTGTGTAACGCACCTACTCTCCAACAAAATACTTTGAAGGGGAAAAGGCGAAGGGTGGAATTCAATGCTGGTCAGACACAGAGTAGACCCATTGGGTTGTGTTCAACATCGAAGGCCCTCCTCCGGGCGCCTACTATGAGAGAAGCTCGGAGGGTAGCAACAAGAAAAAGGGCCTTCTCAGTGGTGGCCCCCGAACTATGGAACGATCTCCCCCTTGAAGTACGCCTGGCACCAACGTTGTTATATTTTCGGCACCAGGTTAAAACCTTCCACTACTCTCAGGCATTTTAATCATGTAACATTATCACATCTTCGTACTTTTACATTTAATAATTTTAGTATTTTAGTATATTAGTATTTTAATATTTAGTATTCCTGTGTGTTTTTGAATTCTATATGTGGTTTTAATTGTATATTGATGTTTTATCCTGTTGTGAACCGCCCAGAGAGCTTCGGCTATGGGGCGGTATAGAAATTTAATAAATAAATAAATAAATAAAGTCATACTCAGTAGATCCATTGAAATTAATGAACCTAAGTCATGTCTATTAACCTCTGTGGGTCTACTCTGAGTAGGACTAGCATGGAATACCACCCATTTCAATTAACAGACATGACTAACCTAGGTTCAGTAATTTCAGTGGGTCTGCTCTGAGTAGGACTTTACTGAATACAACCCATAGTCAGTGCAGTAACTCCTGAGGTTTTCTCCATGACCAAAACAAACAAAAGAAAAATGATTATATTAGTACTTGCATTGCTAAAAACTTTATAATAATGAAAGTATGGCAAAAATGCAATCAAGCACACATCTAATTGCATATAACTCTTCCAATCAAATACTCTTAAAATTAAAATCAAAATTCTGTGTCTACTCTAGTAGATGGAAATCCTGGGACCAATACACACTCAAAGCCATCATTGTGAGTTCTGATTGATTCCAAATCTACTTCTGGAAAAGGCTGGCACAAAAACCCATATTAGTGCCTCCTTAGCAGGAATGGAAGAATCTGTCAATTTCTCAGTTTTCCAAGCCTAAATTAAATTCTCCATGTTTCTGCATGTTTGCAATCTTTTCTGAAAGTCCTCATGAGCATTTTAGCGTCCTGCTTCTTAGTAGAGATAGGTGTGCATATTTTGTGTGCAATTTAGCCTAATATACACACTTTGGAGAAGTAATATCCCCTGATACAATGCATTTTTGGATGTTATTTTCACGAATATATGCATTTTTACATTTCCCCCTCATGTACATGTTTTGTACACCTGTTTTGGTTGGAGAACTGCATTGCAACCTTTGGAGAAGTTTGCATTTTGAAGGCTAGCTGTGGTCCAGTTCCTTTATTGCTCTAGAAAGTGTGATTCTGTCACAGACTAAATCCTTTTGTGATCATCCTTGTGGAATTTCATAGTTACCTGCTGAGGGATAAAATATAAGACATCCAGCACTTCTTCAGCTACAGAGAGCTGCTGAGATTGGATAGGATCGCTGTCTAAAAAACAATGATGATTATCACTAAACATTCTCCAGGATACCTATGTACAGGTTTTGCTCTTACTAAGGTATAATTAGATATAATTATACCATATAATAATTCAATAACTTACTAAATTCTGCTAGAAACAGAGGGTAAGGAATAAAGAGACATGGGGAACATCAGTAATTCAAGCAGTAATTTTTCCCGTCAAAATTAATGTTAAGTTTATCTCCCTGTACTTAGGTGGACAAGACATATTTATGACCGAAGAACAGAAAAAATACTACAATGCCATGAAAAAACTGGGATCCAAGAAACCCCAGAAACCCATCCCACGGCCACTGGTGAGTGAGGCATTCTGTGAATTTTTTTAGTAGATGCCAATTGCTCCCTGCCAAAAGATAACGTCCATCAGAATCTTCTTCATTGCAGTTGTCTTATTTGTTTATTGCAAGTATTTTTATGCTGCCATTCTGTCATATTTCCAGGGTGGTTTATAGTGCCAATTATTAAAAGAAAAATAGTATGTGAGTGTGGCTGCAGTTGCGCTCTATTAAAATAAATTGGAGTTTTGCCATTGAACTGAATGGAAAGGGTTTAGGAAGGGGCACACTGTCACAAAAAACAAAAACAGAACTATGATGCTGTTCTTCCTTTGCTGGGCTGCTGGCAGATAATCCTGTACTGAACCTGTACTGAACTTAGAATCAGGGCACAGGTAATCTTGCAAGAACATCGGAACTGGGCTGACCTCATGAGGTTATTGCCTGATCTTGCATGATGCCTTGGGGAGATGTCCAAAAAAGGTCTAGTGATACTAGCAACATCTCACATGGCTTTTCCTTTTCCTCACATTGGACCTGACAACAATACATTGACCCCATTTCTCACTGATTCCATGTGGCTGGTGGGTTCTGTTGCTTCCCTTTTCCCACCCCCAGCTGAAAGGAAAGAGCATTGGCCACAGCTCCTCTGAGCTCACCTAGATCCCAGGTCCCCATCAGTGAGGTAGGAGTGGGCCCAGGCAGGGAAGTGTGCTTGGCGGCATGGGGAGGGTAGCAAATCTAGTGCTGTGGAAAAGCTGCTGAGTTCATGGCAAGCATGCTTGCTCCACACCCAGAGCGAGCATGCCGAACTTGTTCAGATTCCAGTTTTCCACCCATCCCTATTTCAGACCCAAATATATGGTACTGTCTGACTTGTCTGCTTTGATCTGCTACTGACCTCATCTCTCAAATGTCTTCCAGAACAAGTATCAAGGCTTCATCTTTGATGTTGTCTTGAATCAAGCCTTCGATGTTTGCATTATGCTCCTCATCTGCCTAAACATGATCACTATGATGGTGGAAACAGATGACCAGAGTCCAGAAAAAGTGAACATTCTTTATAAAATCAACATGAGCTTTGTTGCCATCTTCACAGCAGAGTGTATGTTAAAATTGGTGGCTTTAAGGCACTACTATTTCACCAATGGATGGAATATATTTGATTTTGTTGTCGTGATTCTATCAATTGTGGGTAAGTCAAACCCCAAGAAGTAGACAGTTTGGAGCAGTGGTTTTGTATAGATCAGGGGTGGGGAAACTCCGGCCTGTGGGGCAATCTTGGCCTGCCAGGGGGTCCAGTTTGGCCCACGAGGCCATTTTCCCCAAACCACATCCACCCCTTGTCGTTACCTTATTTACTTATTACAGGTATTTTTATGCTGCCCTTCAGTCATATTTCCAGGATGGTTTATTGAGCCATTCAGAAAAAAGACTCAAACAAGAGCATGTGGGCTATCTTAAGGCCTTTGCAAGTCACACTCCTCTTTTAAATCTCCAGCATCAGGACCTAAAGAGGGATTGTGGAGAGACTTGGAAAGCCCTTTGTAAGTCTCCCCAAAGTCCCCTTTTAAACTTCTGAGATTGGGAGTTTAAAGGGGGAGGGGAGGGAGACTCTAGAGCCACATAGTCCAAATTGGCTTCAGGGCAGCCCCACAATTATGAGGATGGAAGGTTTTCATTCTCTGTACTCTCAACCAGAGCTTGGAAAAGTTATTTTTTGAACTACAACTCCCATCAGCCCCAGCCAGCATGGCCACTGGATTGGGCTGATGGGAGTTGTAGTTCAAAAAAGTAACTTTTCCAAGCTCTGCTTTCAACAACATAGGACTATTTCAAGGTAGCAGTGATACAACATGCCACATTTTGGCATCCTCCCCATTCTTTGGAATGTTCCACTGTGTCTGTGGCACATGTGTACAGCAATTCATCACCTCTTCTTGGCCGAACTCATGGTATGAAAGGCCCACCATGCACCTCACTTACACTCATCAAGCTGCTGATTTCCCACACAGTGTTTTGGCCCACAGGTTGCTATCCTCATGAAGAACAGGTCTACCAATGGCTATTAGTCATGATAGCTATATGCTACCTCCAAGGTCAGAGGCAGTATACCTCAGAATAGTAGGCACTGGGGAAGAACAGCTGGAGGGCTATTGCCTCCATGCCCTGCTTATGAGCTTCCCAGAGACATCTGTGGGAAGCAGGAAGCTTTGTGAAATGGACCTGATCTAGCAGGACTCTTCTTGTGTTTATGAACAGGCCTCCTGGCATCCAAAGGCCAGCTTGATGAGATGCTCTGAAGCCACCCAAGGAAGGGGAGGGAGGGACTGAGGAGCTCAACTGAGCTTGCTCACATGCTCAACTGAGCTTCCACGGGGATGGGGCATGCCCTTAAATTGTAAACCTGACTTGTTGTTTTCATTTGGAACTCCACAATCTTTGCTGGTTCACTAACTGGATATCCCCCTTCCCTCCCCTTTTTTCTTTTCCCAAGGCTCTGTGCTTTCCGACATTATCCAGAAATATTTTTTCTCCCCAACCCTCTTCAGAGTCATTCGCTTGGCTCGGATCGGTCGGATACTGAGACTTATAAGAGGGGCCAAAGGAATCCGAACTCTTCTTTTTGCCTTAATGATGTCCCTCCCCGCGTTATTTAATATTGGCCTCCTGCTTTTCCTGGTCATGTTCATATATGCCATCTTTGGCATGGCCAACTTTGCCTACGTGAAGCAAGAGTATGGGATCGATGACATGTTCAACTTCCAGACATTTCCCAACAGCATGCTCTGCCTCTTCCAAATCACCACATCAGCAGGTTGGGATGGTCTTCTCAGTCCCATCCTGAACACTGGGCCACCCTATTGTGATCCAAGCCACATCAACACAAATGGCTCAAGGGGAAACTGTGGCAGTCCTGCAGTGGGGATTCTCTTCTTTGTGACTTATATCATTATATCCTTCCTCATTGTGGTAAACATGTACATAGCAATTATTTTAGAGAACTTCAGTGTTGCTACTGAAGAGAGCACAGAGCCTCTTAGCGAGGATGACTTTGATATGTTTTATGAAATCTGGGAGAAGTTTGACCCAGAAGCCACTCAGTTTATTGAGTATGCTGCACTTTCTGATTTTGCGGATGCTCTATCAGAACCTTTGCGCATCCCAAAGCCAAATAAGATGAAGCTCATAGCTATGGACCTCCCCATGGTGAGTGGGGATAGGATCCACTGCTTAGATATTTTGTTTGCTTTCACCAAAAGGGTGCTGGGAGAATCCGGAGAGATGGATGCCCTTAAAATACAAATGGAGGAAAAATTCATGGCTGCCAACCCCTCAAAAATTTCTTATGAACCGATCACAACCACACTCAGGCGAAAACAGGAAGAGGTTTCTGCCATTGTCATCCAGAGGGCCTACAGAAGCCATCTTTTGCAACGCTCTCTCAAGCAGGCCTCTTTCCTGTACCGCCAAAAAGCCTGCCATCTTGAGGATGATGCGCCCGAGAAGGAAGGCCTCATTGCACTCATGATGAGTGAAAACTATGGAAGGCCAATAAACAAGTCAGAAACTCTGTCCTCCACATCTTTTCCACCTTCCTATGACAGTGTCACCCGAGGCACCAGTGACAACTTCCAGCTAAGGTTGACTGACTCTAGCAAAAGTGATGAGCACCTAGATGATCAGTTATCACCCAACAGAGACAAAGAGTCAATCGTTTAAATGTATTTTGTTCAGGACACTTTAAACTATTGTTTACAGAATGTAATGCTGTAACTACACAAGAGCTGAAGCAGCCTTTTTAAACATTCATTGCAAAGGACATAAGAAAGGAGGTCGACCCTTAAACAGGGTATGTCAATGAGTTATTGATGTATAACCTTTGACCCTGCTCTTTTCAACTTTGCTCAATGTTTATATTTATATATGCACAGGGGTGGGTGGGTATTGGGATACTGATCATGGGCTCCCGGGCACAAGGTCATGGGCTGTTATAGCAGTGGTGTGATTATGAAGCTGCTAGACTGTGACACAGTAAGTACTTTATAACTATACACAGATAAAACCTGACTGCATCCTTTCATTTTAAGGTCTTACATATATTAGTGCGTTTACTTACGGCAATGTATGACCTTGCATTCTACAATAAGAGAATGAGGACGAAGAGAGAGAGAGAAAGAGAGGGTTGGAGGAATCACGCATAGCTGCTGTAGCAACAATGTAACACTTAATGTATATGTTGTGAATGGTCTTTCATAAATTTATTATATTTGATATTTTTTTTACTTAAATATATATATAAATATCTATATATATCTATATATATATATATATAATTCTCTCTTTTTCCACGGAGATTGATGATGTTAACACTCCACGTGATGAAGTAGAGATGGTCCTCAAGATACTACTGCTTGCTGAGGAAATAGGTTGCAATGCAAAATATTAAGTCAGCAACATTCTGACCTTGTATTACAGCAGAGATACCCGCTTGGAACATGCAGCTGCTTGCCAGGGGTTTAACTAAGAGGGAACAGAAGGAAGGAAGTTGTGTTAGACAGAGCAAGACATGGGTTGGGTTTTATTTTTTATTTTTGTTCTGTCCTGCAGGATATTAGACACTAATGGATTCTGCTTGTAAACCTGCCAATAAAAGCACTATTTTTTTACTATGTTTCAAGAATCTGCTTTGCTTACAGCAAGTGCTTTGATTGCTTTTTGAAGTCGCTCTTGGCTTTGGAAAGCCCCCCCCCCCCAAAGCACCATGTGCCCAGATACTGCCAAAGTCACTGGCTGCTAGGATCTGTTTTCACCAATAATTTTGTTTCAAGCCAAGCAAGCTCTGACATCATCTTCATGAGCATTAAGCAGTGTTGTTTTTTATGAGATCAGACTGGTTAACTGATGTGGAAGAACTACTATTGACAGCAGAAGAAGAGAATTGCCCAAGGAGATTATAAACTTGGGTTCCGCAACTGTGCATCAGAGAGAGTCTCCCCATGACGAGAAAGAAACATATGAACTTCCCGAAGTGTAAAGAAATGACATGTGGCAATTTTGAGGGAGAAACATGTAATTATAAGGCTGACTCCTGCCTTCCCCCCACTTCCTTGACATTTGATCAGAGCAGATTATTTTGGACATGATGATAAGTGGTGATAAAGTGGATGCCCAACTGGCTTACGCTGTCTATTCTTCATGCTTCTCCATCTGAAATGAACCAAGTGCTAAATATAGCATGCAATTTTGTAATTCAGAGGATTTTTCAAAAGAGGAATTAATTAAGGATAAGAGCATTTCTAGCAGGCACAGGGGACCTGTGACCCTCCCGATGTTGTTGGACTACAACTCCCATCATTCCTGACTAAACTCCAGTGCTAAACAAGATGGTCTCCTGCAGTCTGAGTTTTCCAAAAGCATTGGCATTCCCCACAGAGAATGCACTGGCAAAGCAGCCCTCAGCAGGATTGCACTCTCCACTCATCAGCTGCTGAGCAAAGAGTTCAGTCCTGATGGCAAAGATGCCCCCAGCAGGATTGAACCCTTCGCTCACCAGCTGATGAGCAGAGGGTTCAATCCTGCTGGCAGCAGGGGTCTGCTTCGCCAGCCCATTCCCCACAGTGAACACCATGGTGAAGCAGACCCTAGCAGGACTAAACCCTACTCTCCTATCCACCAACTGACATCATCCAGTGATGCCAGCTGATGGACAGGTGGGTGTGGTTTCAGGAAAATGGCCTCACAGGCCAACTTGGATCCCCTGGTGGGCCAAGGTTGACCCAGGTGCCAGAGGTTCCCCACCCTGGGCATAGACACCTCTTTGCTCAATGGGTGTCAGGGGACATTGCTTCCTCTACATCCTCCACATATTGTTCTACAGAGCTCAGGGCACATTAAAAGAAGGCAAAAAGACCCCCTTATATTTATCTATTTATTTACAAATGGACTGTCTTCAAGTCGATCCCGACTAATGGCAACACTATTAATACAGTTTTCATGCTAAGTGGCATTCAGAGGGGGTTTACCATTGCCTCCCTCTGAGGCTGAGAGGCAGTGACCGGCCCAAGGTCACCCAGTGAGCTTCATGGCTGTGTGAGGATTTGAACCCTGGTCTCCCTGGTCATAGTCCAACACTCGAACCACTACACCACACTTATTTAAGAGTCTTTTAAATCTGCCTTTCATCAAAAAAATCCCAGGGCAGGCTACAGCATGACTGGAAACAACACAACAAATGAAGAGCAGGTTAAAAAAAGAAAAAGAAAATTTTACTAAAATATAATCAAAAAAGTGATGGCTCTAATAGCTAGTAGACCCATTAGAGTTTTAGTAAATTAGCAGAATTTAGCTGAGTGTAGCTTGCTCAGCGCTCTGTGCGGCATGGATGTGATTTCACCTGAGAGCAAGTAAGCTTTTACTTTGCTTTAAATCACTCAGACCTGGCTTCACAATAAGAAAATAATAATTGTTTTGTAATAGAAATACATAGTGGCTAGGAAATATGCTACATCTATCTAGTGTGGTGTAGTGGTTAAGGTGTTGGACTACAACCTGGGAGACAAGGGTTCGAATCCCCACATAGCCATGAGGCTCGCTGGGTGACCTTGGGCCAGTCACTGCCTCTCAGCCTCATGAAAACCCTATTCAGAATTCGGAATCGACTTAAAGGCAGTACATTTACATTTATCTAGCTAACTAAGTTGGGGGCTGCAATGACCATGCTTGGACATTGCCACTCACACTAGAGGACAGAAGACAAAGAGAAGATGGCTCCTTCTCCTCTGGTGGTCTCCAGAGAAGAGTAAACAGGAATGTGAGTAAAAGGTAAGAACAGCTCCCTGAGATGTATCAGTTTGCACAGAAGGAAGACAGGCAGAAAAGATGAGCACAGGTCAGTGGCAGTCTCACTGTCTTCTATCTTCCCATGCGAAGAGGTCCAAATGGGAGTTGCTCTTGTCACACATCTAACAAAGAGCACCATTAAGGAGCACACTTTCTTTCCATAAATGCCTGGACAAACATCCACGTTTAATCTGGCAACAAAATATGCGAAAACCTTCTGCGCCAGTCATACTTCCAGAAGGAGAGCATTCCATAACTGCTGCACCACCACAATGGAGGCCCTACCCCAGATTGCCACTCAATGTATTTTCCCCGGAGGAAGTACAACAAGAAGAGCCTCCCTCCTAGATCTAAGGCTCCAAGCAGGCTAATGCTGGTAGAGGCATTCCATAGAACAGAAACAGAATTCACTAATAGGCAAAAACCCTTGTGGTTTAAGAACGTACCTACAGCCAACAGGTATTTCTATCAAACTTTAAAAAGCAGGGGAAATGGGCAGCTATAGTGGTTTGGTCTTTCACTATATGCTCAGAGCCACATGTTACCAAATTCTTCCAAGCTCCACAGGAAGTGGATTGGACTGTGAAAGACCAACCCAAATTGTCTTTGCATTTTTACCAATTTGTAGGGCAGTACAACATCACGGAGAGGAGGTCAGGTCTGCTGATCCCCTGGTGCATTCACTATAGCCGCCCAATTTCCCTGCTTTTTAAAGTTTGATAGAAATATCTGTTGGCTATAGGTACATTCTTAAACCGCAAGGTTCATTAGTGAATTTATCTGCTTTTTAATCCAGGAGGTAAGAAATGAGATCCTGTCCAAGTTTGCTGAGATTGGATTGCTCATTTACATGCTTATTGAGTTCAGTGGGATTTACTCCCCTGCAATCAGGCTTAGGAGAGGTGAAACTGACCATGGAGAGGGAAGCCTGGAGTGGGCAGCGAAGGAGGAAGAAGAAAGAGGGGAGGAGAAAAAGAGAGGAGGAAGGAGGAGGATAGGGGAAGGAGGAGAAGGGCAGGTCTGATCATTTGCATGCTTATTGAGTTCAATGGGATTTACTCCTGTGCAATCATGCTTGAAAATGAAATGGACTGCCTTCAAGTCGATTCTGACTTATGGTGACCCTATGAATAGGGTTTTCATGGAAAGCAGTATTCAGAAGTGGTTTACCATTGCCTTCCTCTGAGGCTGAGAGGCAGTGACTGGCCCAAGGTCACCCAGTGAGCATCATGGCTGTGTGGGGATTTGAACCCTGGTCTCCCAGGTCATAGTCCTAGGATAGGTAAAACTGACCATGGGGGAGGAGAGGGAAAGAGGGGACTGGAAGAGGCAAGAGGGAGGGGATAGGAGGAGGGGGGAAGGTTTGATCATTTGCATGCGTTTTGAGTTCAGTGGGATTTACAGCTGTACAATGTAAGTGAAACTGACCTGGGGGAGGGGTGGGGTGGAGGATGAGGGTAGGAAGGGGAGGAAGGAAGGGGGAGGGGAGGAGACTGAGTGGGTGGGCACTGGGAAGAGCAGAAGCCCCTTTCCTTTCCAAAAGGAAAACATTGTGAACAGTATCTTTCTTTTTCAGGGTTTCCCCCACTACAGTAGGCACATGTAGCCTCCCACCCAAATTTAAACCAAAGCTGTTACTGGCCATATCCACACCAGACCTTTATTTCACTTTAGACAGTCACGGCTCCTGCCAAAGAATCCTGGGAAGTGTAGTTAGGGAAGGGTGCTTGCTAGGAGATGCCCTGTTCCCCTCACAGAACTTCAATCAGAGTGGCGAACTGTTAAACCACTCTCGCCACTGGAGCTCTGTCGGGAATAGGAGTCTCCTCTCAGCACCCTTCACAAACTACACTTCCCAGGATTCTTTGGGGGAAACCATTAAAAATCAGCCAGGCATTTCTTTAACTTTTAAACTGCAGAAGATGAAGGTCAGAATATGGGGCAAGGTCAGTAATAGGATTACAGGTACTCTGAACATGGCTGGTTTTTAATTAATTTCAACAGATTATGAGAATTCTGACAGAAAAAAGTCCAAAAGGGGACTAGTTTTTTTCTTTCTCTTTTTACACTTTGAACTCTGGATTCTCTTTGAGTGTTTTGTGTATCGCCATGAAAATTTAGAAGGTTGTTAAGCTTTTCTGAGTTCAGGACTATAAGTTTTGTAAGGTTTTGTTTTGAAATGACCTTATGGGAAGCATGGGAATGGCATGGGGGGGTATTTTCAATTTTACATTGCGGAATGCAAAAAATCCATGCTGACTATAGTATACAGCCACTTTTGTAGCTGTATAATATACTTCATTATCCATTCAAACCAGATATAAGCCCTGTTCACTCTTTCCCCATGTGTAGGGCCTTGCTATGTTGACAGAGAAACAGGACTGCAAGTTTAGCCCTACCGCCAACATCGCTACTCTTTTCTGAAACACCCATGTGCTGTGCAGTCGTCTGCCGTGAAATCCCCACGCTTGAGCAAGCTTCCCAGCCCCCAATGAGCTGATTCTTTGGCAGATCCCTAGTCATAAGCTGACATTACAGAACCCAGGACATTGTTTTGCATCCAGGAAAGGGTAATTTTATTATATATTTTTACTAAATAAATACCTTCAGGAGAGGACGCTTATATGGTGCCAAATGGTGTGGCGGCCCCAACAGCTGTAAAAATTCCTTCAGGTCTTCCTCTGCAGCTAAATGAAGGCCCCTTTGACTCTTGCATCTTAAGAGAAGGCAAATCAATCCATCCTACTCAGGTAACCCTTTTATCGGGAGGTTAATTGCTGCACTTGAAAGCCTTGCTCTGAAGTGTGCGGTACAATCTATAGAAAGACTTCCATTCATTTTAGGTCACACTTAACTGAGCTTGTGGAGACAGACCAACAGACACACACTCCAGTTGCCCCACCTGGAGATGGGCCTGTGCTAGTATAAAGCAAAGTAGAGCTGGTAGCATTTTGTGATTTCAGTGAGCCGCTCTCTTTCCTTGCTGAACAGAGCCAAAGGGGTAATAGTCCAAGTCTAAAACATCTGCCATAAAAGCAAGCAATTGCAAAAATATTTTTGAGAGCAGGTATTAGGAACCTAAAAAGAGCCTTACGGGATCAGACCAAAAATCTATCTGGTCCAGTATTGTGACTCCAACTGTGGCCAACCAGATACCCCTGGAAAGGCCAAAAGCAGGACGCTCCTGCTCCTGCTGGTATTCTGAAGCATGCTTGTAATCAGGAATTGCAACCAGTAGTGGTTCCAAAGCAGCTAAATTCTTCATCAGGGATAGGCCTCCAAACAACTTATGACTCACCAAGCTCAGTGCAAACCCCTAGGTGTATTTTGTGACCTGCCAGATAGTATACGTGTTAAATAAAAAGCATGGGGAAGAGAGAAGGGGGGTAGTTGGGAAAACTGAACCACCATTGGCAGAAAGCAAGTTCAAAATAATAATAATTCTCCAACCTTGCTGATAGCCCCAGGGTGATGAGTGAAGGTGCTGGACTGCAGAGCAGGAGGTAAGCTTTTGTCACACCACCAGTGCAAGCTATTTTTGCAGCCTGACAAGCCAGGCGCTCAAGTAACTTCACGTGCCCTCGGCTCAGACTAGTATTGGGAAAGTGTGTGCAGAATCAATGCCATGCTTGAAAGGATTATCATTCTATCCCATGCTCCATACCCTTGGCACATTCACCCTGATGCAGAAGTGTTGTACATGGATTTCCTTCTGGATGGGCTTTCCCACTCACATCAGTGGCATGGATAACTCAATGCACCCTCATCTCATCAGTCATGGAGCAATGCTCCCACCTACTGAAGGGAATGGGTTCTTGGTATCCCTCGAGGGCATGGGGAGCTTTGCATGAAATGATAATCAGATATCCCAATGTCCACAAGAGAAGCACTGGATCAGGTTGCCTGAATCTCATTAACTATACCGGGAGTTCCCAAACTGTGGTCCTCAGACCACCCGTGGTCCACGAACTTCAATCAGGTGGTCTGCAATATGTCTGTGGAGTTGTGGTTGAAGATGAGAGATGGCACACCTATTGGCATTTAGTACTCATATTGATTTTTAATTGCATTTAGTTGCTGCTTTTATTTCTTGCATTGTATTTTATAGCATTACCATTTGAATTCTATGGAATTACAATTACTACAACAGGTGGGGAAAATATTAGGTGTCTGCCAAGACAGTCAGCAATTTGCAAGTGGTCTGAGGGGGGCGGGGGAATATTTAGGAACCACTGCTCCAGACAACCTATTTATTGAGCATTCTTCCTGATTTTCTTACACAAAGTTTATATGCAAGGAGGGATGGGGGAGAAATTCTGTTCACATTTAAAGCCAAATCTATCAAATTCATACTTTTTGAAACAATGTGAGAAGTGAAACACTGCCGACCTTCAAAATTCACACTTACCCAAATGGTTACGAACGTGCATATACGGAAGGAAAGTGTGCATAAAAACGCATATATTCTTGAAAATAACATACCAAACTGCATTATATTGGGAGAAATTGCTTGCAAAAATGTGACCGTTGGTCAAAATTGCATGCAAAACTATGTTTATTAGGGGAAATTCGCACTAAAATGTGGAAGAATTTTCATGAGGATTTTAAAAAAAAAGAATAGCAAATTCTTGTAGAAATATGGAACTGAATTTAAGATTGGAAAGGATGAGGAAGTAAGAGAACCTAAACTGACAGATCCTTACATCGCTCAGTGGAGGTTAGAGTATCCAGTCTACTGAGCATTCATTCTGATTTGTGTTTGGGGAGTCTATAGAACAGCAAACATTGATCCTGCATTCATCCTGATTTGCTTGTGGGGTGTTTATACATCTTCCTGTTAATCATTTGTCCATTCCACACATTTCAATGTATTTCCCATCACTTTCTACTCCTTCTTTAAAGTGGATTTGTTGCACTAGAGCAACAGAGTGCTTTCATCTGTCTTAACTGCACAAACCTAAATTTCATGCATGTGTTTGAATCCCTCCTGCAAAATAATGACAATCTGGAGGCACCCTCCATCTGGCAGCCATACTGCAAACATTCCCACCACCACCATCCTCTGCAATGTGCTGGGGTGCTGCGGTTGCAGACATGCAGACAGAATGTTTGGCCTCTACTGTGTTAAAGAGATGGATCAAGGCCTGACAACCCCGTACTGCAAAAATGCTACACACACACACACACACACACACAGATAAACAAAATTCCCTCTTCCATTTTGAAAGGTGCCATTTTCTACATAATCCCATTCACCTTTCAGAGCTGTGGCACCATCCTGAATGTGTTTGTGCTTAAAAGCCACATGCCACAGATACCTTGTCAGCAGATCCAAGTCAGCTCAAGCTACTTTGACTCACCTGCATATTTGAACAGACAACCTGAGCCCTCCTAGTTGGTCGTTGCCCAGCTGGCTCATCACTGATACAGGCAAGGATTTCCATCCCAAATATTTGTCTCTTTTCTAACCTGCTAACAAGGTCAGGCAGGTCTGCCTGGAAGGCACAAGGCTTATTTAAGATGATTCCTTAAAAAAAAAGGGGGGGGGAGTGCAGCCTGATTCATTCAGAGTCTGGACACCCAAAGTGCTCTAGCTGGGTCTTCTACTCATTCTCTGTGGCAGTGAGCATTGGCAAGGATGGTCAGGGGAAGGTTGCCACTTTGTTCTTTTGGCTTTGCTCATGTGTGTTTAATAGCAGTCCAAGAACACAGAGAAATAAGCCTGTTAAGCTTTCCCCTTCACTTTATCGCCATGGTGGGTTTGCTTTTTGGGCAAAAAAGCTAGACATTACATTAAGAACATGGGGACTGCCCAAAACAGCTGCTGTGCCCATTTTTATTTAATTTTATTGATTGTTGGATATGTTTGTTTGTTGGCCTTTTGGTCTGACAACTCCTAAAGGGGCACACGACAGTAATAAAGCCATGCCCCAGTATAAATGAGCAAAGTCCAATTCACAGTAAAAAGATGTAAATTTTACAATCTACCATTGAGCAGCCAGAGCAGTGCAACGTTCAGTGACAAACTGTGCCAGGAAGTCAGTTTTTTTTAAAAGTTACAACATTTAAACCAGATCAGATGGAAGGCCTAGGCAAATGAAAAGATCTTCTCCTGGCTGAAAAAGGACATCAGTTTGAGTGTCAGGTGAGTCTCTTTAGGGAGGGCACTGCCCATAAGGGATGTCACAATTGAGAAATCCCTCCCTCTGATTACCAGTCAGGGGGATTCTGAGAATGGCCTTTGATGACTATCTTAACATTCAAGCAGGCCAATGTTGGGAGATGGTGGTGCTTTAGGTTCCTCCTGTGCTCTCTGTAACATCTAATAGTATTTCCTCATGTTGTGATATCACAATCCCCCCCCCAATTCAGGGAAACAGAGCATGTTGCAGCATCATACAAGGCATGATCTACTAGATATTATGATGGGGGAGTGTATAGGTACACAGCTGCTGTTTTCAGCAGCAGGTGCAAAGTTAAGAAAATGTCTAATTCCGGTGGCAATTCATTTGGCCAAAGACTAAATCATGGCTGGTGTTCCTGTGGCATCCAGATGTTGGATTATAACACCCATAATTCCTGACCATTGGCCATGCTGGCTGGGGTTGATGGGAGTTGTAGTCCAACAACATCTGGAGGGCCATTACTTGACCAACCCCAGACTAAAGAAAGTAAAAGTTGAGATGGGTGAAACCAGGCAGGACATTTTCATAAGGCAGAGCCCTATAATTTGTCATCTAGAGTTGACAGTTTTCAAACCGGCCCCTGTAGCTGTGACTTGTGATAGTGGCTGGATCTGCAGGAATTTTCAGGTGATGTTTTTTTGTGCCGTGGAGATAAAAGCGTCACCAGCTAGCTGCTGCAGGTAGGGATAGGAAAGAAATGCAGTATGCCTTTAAAGGCTAACCTTCCTAATCCGCACTTGACAATACACAAAACGAAACACAGCCATCCTTCAAATTTTGCAGTTCTCTGAATTTTGCAATGCAGTTCCCCAGCTAACTAATGTGTACACAGTGGCTTATGCTGGAGTAAAGTGTGCATTGAAATGCATATATTTATGAAAATAACACAAAAATTATTATATTGGACAAAATTGTTTCGTGAAAATGTTAGTTACCAGTTCATTTCCAGGCCCAGTTCAAGATGCTCATATTAATGTTTAAAGTTCTAAACGACCTAGGGCCCAAATACCTGAAAGACCGCCCCCTTCCCTACAGCCCCTCTCGCGTGTTAAGATCCTTCTCTTTGTTATGCATCTTTCTCTTTGTTATGAATTTATATGTGTATTTTCTTTGGAATAATTCTCTTTTTAAAAAATTTGGCAGATGGAGTCCTCTTGGTAGTTCTGAATGTTAAATTTATTGTAACCCTCCCAGCCCCTGCTGGTGAAGGGTGGGAAATTTATTATTATTATTATTATTATTATTATTATTAGAGAAATTCACATGAAAATCCTTATGAATTTTCATGAGAACTTGTTTTAAAAAATCACAAACAGACATGGAAATGTTGAGAGATGAATTTAAGATTGGAAAAATGAGAAACTAGGAGAAATTGAAACGGGGGGATTCCCCAGCTGCCATTAAAAGGCATAGGAGCTGAGTGAGCAATTTTTTTCCTGAGCCAGTTGCAACCTCAGTATCATCAGAGCCATGGGGTCTTCCTCCCTGCTTGCAAGAAACAGCTACTGGAATGAACTCCACAATCCTAAGTGAGCTGCTTCAAAATCCCTCTATCTGCTTCCATCTGTCTCAATTTAATGCTATTTGCCAGTCACATATTTTTAACCTCCTGGCCCATCTGACATGCAGCACTTATTCTGCAAATAATCTCACTGTCTCATTGTTTGAGAATTATTTTCTTTAAAAAAAATAGATTATGCACCATGATTTTTTCTATGGTCACATTTGTACTTTGAAGCCAGTGGCTAATGCCCAAATTAGGGTAAGATCTCTTCCAAGGGGACTTTGCAATGCAATCAAGTCAAAGTTAAAAACATATCTGTGTCATAGAAACAATCCTGAACAAAAACGGCTTGTGATACAATCCAGAACAGATAGCAGTAAGAACCATGCCCTGAGCCATGTACCATCCCCCCTTCTCTCATTTGGAATCAGGAGATCGCCTTCCTGTCCTCACCCGAAATTTTCACACATCCCAGTGCAAGCCAATTGTGGTTATATAATACTGGCTCTGAACAGATGCTGCGATGTTAGGGATAGGGGATTATAACTGGAATGCAAAGCTAATGGAAGCTTTTGAACAAATGCAAACTCTCCTGCCAGGGAGAGGGAAACAGCGAGCAAAAGAACAGAGAATCACTCCTGGATTGTCCCCTTTTGACAGTCTCTCTGGAAATTCAGAGAGATGGGATGGCAATTCCACACACATACAGACACACACACACACACACACAGTTTCCCCTTTTTGAGTGTCCACAAACAGGCCTGAAATTAATTGTGGCAGTAAGGGAAACACTTACTTCCTCAAGCAAGGTTTTATGGCTTATATTTGTTTATAAAAAATTCAAATTAATGTTGATAAATTTGTGCACAGAGGAACCAGAAAACTATTGGTTTTGACAAGCTGGTACTTTAAATTATTGACTCCAAAAAGTGAAAAATGAAAAGGTTCAAAATTTCTGAAAATGAAATTTGCATTCTGAAACACTAGAAATCTTGAGGTTGGGCAAAATGTCATCTGGGCAGTTAATGGCTAAGGGCCATTTCACACATGATGCATCTTCAGACCTGGGGTTGCCCCCATGTGCACACTCAGTGACCAGTGCTGACCTCAGCTTGCTAACATCTGTACCTAAACAATGCCTGTTTTTGCAAACAGATGTTTGTCATATTCCCACTTGCTATTTTTAGGCTGCAGTCCTAGGCACATTTACCTAGAAGTAAGCCTTGTTAAACATAGGCGATCTTACACAGTGGGTAAGCATGGATCAGATTATACCATTATATACAATGAAACATCTTTGGTGTACTTTAAAAAAAAAGTAATATGTGAAGATATCCTAAATATATATATATAAAGATATATCAAGAACCAAGTCTGTCTTGATGCCAGACTGTTTGATCTGGAAAACCTGCATCATCATCATCATCATCATCATCTATTTATTTATTTATTTATTAAATTTCTATCCCACCCTTCCTCCCAGAAGGAGCCCAGGGCAGCAAACAAAACACTAAAAACACTCTAACACATCTTAAAGACAGGCTTTAAAATATATTAAAACAAATCTTAAAAAAAACAAAAGCTATCTTCAATTCATGGGGGAAGGAGGGTAGGTCATTGGGTTTTGGTTACCCATAGAGGTAAAGGACATCTGCACATGCTCAGAGACAAACCCCTTTATTACAGTTTAATAAAGCTGACTGAGGTCTTGAACTGCAATCCGTTTCTGGCCCTGAATCCTCACAAGCCCTGCCTCCAATTAAGTCCTCAGTGTGGAGCCTTGCTCATCTGGTCTGCTTCTTGCCCACAGAAGGAATCCTGGACCACTCGCCTTATGAACAAGAATCCTTCCAGCTCAATTCGGTGGAATGTACAAGCAGGTGGGGTTTGGCAGATATGATGGGTCTTTATCGGAAAGCTGATTGACTGCCACAGTTGTCCAGATTGAGTATTTCTCATCAGCTACACTGGGCAAGGCCAATGTGGCCGTGCGGCTCCACAGGACTGCATATTTTTGCAGGCTCTTCCTGCATGATTGGTGGATCAAGTATCCCCGCTGCCTGTTTGAGCACACACACCAGGAGAAGCTCTTTGCCATTGTCAGAAAGGGAAGAGGTCTTTGTGTCCATAACGGGAAGAAAGAGCACAGAAACACCATCCCAGCCTGGCTTTCTCTTCCCCCTTCTCCTGTGGCTCACAAAGAAGAATTTAGAGGGAGGAATAAGAGTGAAACCTGAGGAAATCTCGAGGAAACCTAGGCTGTGATTTTTCTGAAAGCATCTGCCTTACTGGGCTTGAGGTCTCATTCAGGGACTTTCAGCATCTTCCACAGTTAAGGATTGATGGCTAAAGGTGTAACAGGCTCTGCTGTTTCGAGACATGAAACTAATTTGTATTGACCCTCAAGATGAAGGGGAAATTCAATTTTGTTTGCATTTCAATGAGAAACTAACTAATTTGCACTTCTCGAACCAGCTTGCCTTCAAAATTCACACAACTCTGAATTTTGTGATGGTCTCCAACCAAACAATATCTACAAAAATGCATATATTAGTGGGGAAAGTGCATTAAAATGCACATATTAGTGAAAATAACATACAAAAATGCACTATACTAGAGGGAAATGTGTAAATTAGTCAAAACTGCATACAAAAATGTGTTAGAAGAAATTCACACTAAAATGCTGATGAATTTTCATGTGGACTTTTTTAAAAAAAATAGCAAATTCCTGCAAAAGTGTTGAGAACGTAAGTTAAGACTGGAAAAATGAGGACCTAAATGGACAGACTCATCCATCCCTAATTGACGGTCAGCAACTGGGAGATCTTTCTTTCACTTGAAGATGTATACCCTGCCTTAGAAGCATCAGGTCATTGTAAAACAACCATTCTCAAAACACTCTCCTTCTCTTGCACACACACACACAACTTTCCTTTGGGTCTACAGTGTGGAGCCAAGTGTTCTTTCAAGCAGGATGGGCGGAAACAACCCAAGCTCCCTGCAGTTGTTTTTTCTTTGGCCAAAGGACAAGGCCTGGCTGGTCTTCCATTTACTGTGAGGTTCTTCCTGGGAGCTGGAAGGTTCGGAAGGTACAGCCTCCCAGTGGCCCTAGATTTCCTGGCCAATGACAGAGGCCACAGCATCTTTTTGCTGTGAAGTCCCCATATAGCAACAGGCAATTGGATCCAAATGTTCTTTCTGGCATGGGGTTGGGGAGAAGAAAAACTCCCTGCAGCTATTTTTTCTCTGGCTGATGGATGGGGCCAGGCTGATCTTCCTCTTGCTTCCTGGAGTGCAGGCACCTATATGCTTCCATGTGGTTATCAGACCAGAATCCTCTCAAGTTAAGGTCTTACTGTAGCTTGAACAAAAATCAGATTGTCTTGTTTGCTCAGCCCAATGGGCAATCCTGACCTGTCCTGGAAGCTTTTAGAGGGGTTGGAGTGGATCATCTGACCCACTGATGCATCATCATTCCGAGACTTTTCCTAACTCAGTTGTTCCCAACCTTTACGAGTACGGGACCACCTTTGTAAGCTCAAAAGTTTTCACAACCCCCACATGCTAAAGGTTGTAATTTTAGTCTCTGTTGATTGAAAAAAAACACTATTTATTACATTTATACCCTGTCTTACTGTTCATCATAGAAACCCAAGGTGGCTTATATATGGTTCTCAGGCAGTCTCCCATCCAGGCACTGACCAGACCTAACCCTTCTTAGCTTCAGCAAGGTACTGGCCTCATATGCCTTCAAACCATAGCCTGGAACCTACATAATGCAGTGTTAAATAATGTCACTTTTTATTCATCACAACAACAGCTATGAGAGGATATTTATTACCTGCCCTTCACCAGAAAGTCCCAGGGCAGGTTACAGCAATATAAACAACTTTTAAAGGAAATGAAAGGAAGAAAGGAGATAAAAGTAAACCACTCAGAGTAGTGAACAGAGCCTGGTTGATGCCAGGACATTTGTTCCACCTGAATACAACAATGCCTCTTCTTCAGCATTTGGCTCAGGAAGCTCCATATGACAATAATAATAATGCCTAACAAGACAGAATGTCAACAGGTGAAGCTTCCCCCATTATTGTATTTCCATACTAGAAAAGGCTTAATTTAATTTGTTTAATTTCTGCCTGCCACACAGGTCTTAAAGGCACAAGAGCCCTGCTCTCCCCCAATGTCAACCCTAAACCATGCAAAGAACTCAAGTCAAAAGTAAAAACAACAAAATTTGGGCAACATAACATATTTTAAAATATTTCAAAATATATTTAATATGAACATATACAACTGTATAAAAATGCAGTCAAGGCCTTAATAAACAGCAACAAAAATACATTGAGCATGTGCAATTTCACATTTTTTAAACTTACTTTACCCACCTTTTTTTTTTTTTTTTGCTTACTTAATGCCTTGGGTCAGCCACTAACTCTCAGCCTAACCTACCCACAGCTTCCTATGTTCCTACTAGGGTTGCCAGGCTCAGGGCCTAAGAATGATTCTGTATCTTTAAGAGAAGAGAAAATTCAGCCAAATGCAGGTTTTCTTGCAACACTGTAATGGGAAAAACCACAACGTGAAATTCTCCCTCCCCCCTGCACAACTTCTAAAGATACAGAAGACCTCTTGGAGGCTGGGCATCAGGGCCAAGTCCTAATCTTATATTCCAGACCCAGTCACAGTTTTGCATGTCTATCGTGGCCCATGTCTCAGTACAAACCCTGTTTACAAACCCCAGTCCTTGAAAAGGGTTCCAACAGTTCCTGCATTTTTGTCTGATTCATGGAACCTGGCTTGGACCTTTACCAGTCAACCCCCCAAAGAAACCTGCCAGACAAAATCTTAGTGTGTACCACTGAGGCACTCGGATTTAGGGAGTGTCCTATGCAGAACACCCCACATGACCTCTGCCTTGCAGCTGTTGTGGAATCAGCTGCTCTTGGGTGCCACATATCTGAGCAAAGCCAGGCAGGTGTCTGAAGCATGAACAAGTGTTGGGAGAGAATGTTCACACCCCAGTTGCACATAGTGGATGCCTCGCTACCAAGACCTTCCAACTATCTGAAGCTCAGGACATCCATATCTAACGCCCTATGTCGTCTCATATCAACGGATCTTCGGTAAACAGTGCTCCGGTTTAACTTCTAAGTATCTGACTAGCATGTGCATCTCCCATGCTGATGATGCATGGCATATCTCGACAAGGAAGTCTTAAGAGAAGTTGCTGTCATTTGGATCAGTAAGCTAATGGCAGAAAATAGGGGTAGTGGAACCTGTGGTCTTCTTTATGTTGCTACAACTCCCATCATTCCCAGCCAATGGCCATGGCTGGGTGAGGCTGGTGAGAGTTGTAGTCCAACAACATCTGCAGGGCCACAGGCTGTCCCATACCTGGTGTGGGGGAACCACATACCCATACAATCGTACAGTTGAAGCTAATTGGGTGGGGAGATCTGCATATATATTAGATGGAGAGAGAGAGATTTCTATCCCACCCTCACAATATCTATTCAGGGCAGCTTAGAACAACAGGGTGGCATAGTGGTTAAAGTGTTGGACTACAACCTTGGGAGACCAGGGTTCGAATCCCCACACAGCCATGAAGTTCACGGGGTGACCTTGGGCCAGTCACTGCCTCTCAGCCTCAGAGGGAGGCAATGGTAAACCCCCTCTGAATACCGCTTACCATGAAAACCCTATTCACAGGGTCGCTATAAGTTGGGATCGACTTGAAGGCAGTCCATTTCCATTTTTTAGAACAATGTAAGATCACATTGCAATTGCAATGCATTAAAACACACCAATAAAAACAACATTAAAATGCAGCAAAAGCAGAGACTACAAATAAAGTATAACCTTTGCCACAGACGCATAGGCAAAAGCTTCCCAGAATAAAAATGTCTTTATTAACTGGGGAAAAGCAGCCAGAGATAGGAGCCATTCATGCTTCATGAGGTAAAATGTTCCACAATACTGGTGCAGCTACTGAGTGTGGCAGTGTAGGTTTCTGTCTCACCACAAGGAAGGCAGATAAGGTTTAAGCAGGGATCTTTTACTTAGAATCACCGGCCATAGCTGGTTACAGCAAGAAGCAAGCAGTAAAGGGAGAAAGAGGAACTAAACTCACAACTCAACAAGACACTTAAGCTGTGAGCGCACTGGTCGCCTACCCCAAAGCATTTCCATTGGCCACACCTGAAGGGGGAACAAGCTGATCTGCCAATCAGTTGCAAAATCTCTTTGAAGCTGATTTAAAAAACAAACACTCAAGCTGCTCCCACCAAGCTTTACAGTGAAAAGGGGCGGGATTTGACTAGCATTGTGTGCCCCCATTTTCAGAAGAGAGAGGTGGAGATGCACTGGAACTGGCAGAACAGGGAGGGTGGAACTGGCAGAACAGGGAGGGTGACTCTGCCCTTAAATTTCCTGGGCTAAGACACATTTAGTGGCTTTTCCTTCTCAATACAATGCGTACTAATTAAATGTCGTTGCCAATTCCAACAGTGAGAAGGCCCTGTCTCTTATTCCCATCAGCTGTGACTTCACCTTCAGGGACAGGGGGACACACGATAGATCCGTGTAAGCCTCTCTGTGCCCTCTGAGAGGAAAAGCTGGATATCAGTTTATCTGAAGGAGCGCCTCCAGCATCACCAATTATGCTGCCTGACGAGATCTGCCTCACAAGACCTTCTCTCGGTCCCGCCAGTTAAGACAGCTAGGCTGGTGCGGACCAGAGAGAGGGCATTCTCGATTGTGGCCCCCACCCTCTGGAATTCCCTTCCTTTTGACCTTCGACATGCCCCCTCCCTGATGGGTTTTCGCCGGGCCTTGAAGACCTGGCTATTCAGGCAGGCCTATAGGGCTTTTGGGGTGGATTAGTTTTTATGATGTTATTAATTGGAAGGCTGGTTTTAGATTAATTATTGACTGTTTTTTTATTCATATGTTGTATTTATTGTGTTATTGTACGTCGCCTAGAGTGGCCGTTAACTCGGCCAGATAGGCGACTCACAAATAAAATTTTATTTTTTTTATTTATTATTATTATAATAAATAGCCATTCTACTCCCCATTTGCTCCCCATTAGTTTTTCTCCTCTTTATATGATCCCAGTGAAGGGGTGCATTTGTTCATTAGAGCTTATAAAGGTATTCTGCTAAATCCCAGTGGGCTCCAGCTGGGAGAACCACAGGCCCCAGGGCCAAAGGCAGCTCTCCAGGCCTCTTTGCCTGGCCCTCAGGACTCTCCCAAGCTACGCTCCTCCTTGGTCCTATGCTTTGCCCCTTCCTTGAGGGTTTTTGCTTAGGTAACTTATTGTTATGGGTTTGGGGGTTGAGATAGATGATTTCTATGAGCCCCCTTCCAGCCTCTGATTTGGAACGCTGCACCTGGAGGTGAGAAACTTGCTCCCCTGGTCAGATGAGTCTCTTTTGTTAATCTAATAAAGTGGGCAGGTGGGCTAATGGGTCTATGGAGTGCCTATTAACTGGTGAATGGGCTAGATAAATCTATTGTTATTGAAGCTCCTCAGGAGAGCCCCCCCCCCACATCTCCTGAGGCCAAAAGAGAGGTTTGTGTTTTTAGTTGAGTCTGAGAAAAGGCCTTGGACTGGAGACAGGCAGAGAGGCTGGCTCCCTGCACCCCGGCTTTAGGATGCCTCCTGTAAGTCTGCTAGAAAAAGAAAGATCTCTTGGACTGCTGATGCTTTGAACCCCTCCATCTTAAACTCAGGTTGGAATGTGTGTGAATAGATAAACCATAAAGACATCGTAGACTCTGCTGACCTTCTTTCCAAGGAAATCAAACCCCTAGGTAAGCGCAAGGACCCCTGGAAATCTCTCATCGCTCGGCAATTGGGGTGGCATGCAACAATATGTCCTTGAACTCTGAGGACGCTGCTTG